>NC_081814.1:20893750-21547187 GCF_030704535.1 Vitis vinifera
CCCGGTACTTACCCGGATTCAACAATTTTCTGGTGCTCACACTGATTCTACCATTTTTTCGTACCGGTCCGGACAGTTTTTCGGCACTCGCACGGATTCCACCTTTTGCGGGTAGTCGCACGGATTCAACAATTTTCTGGCGCTCACACTGATTCTACCATTTTTCCGTACTGGTCTGGACAGTTTTTCGGCACTCGCACGGATTCCACCTTTTCCCGGTACTTGCCCGGATTCAACAATTTTCTGGTGCTCACATTGATTCCACCATTTTTTCGTACTGGTCCGGACAATTTTTCGGCACTCGCAAGGATTCCACCTTTTGCGGGTAGTCGCACGGATTCAACAATTTTCTGGCGCTCACACAGATTCTACCATTTTTCCGTACTGGTCTGGACAATTTTTCGGCACTCGCACGGATTCCACCTTTTCCAAGTACTTGCCCGGATTCAACAATTTTCTGGTGCTCACACTGATTCTACCATTTTTTCGTACCGGTCCGGACAGTTTTTCGGCACTCGCACGGATTCCACCTTTTGCGGGTAGTCGCACGGATTCAACAATTTTCTGGCGCTCACACTGATTCTACCATTTTTCCGTACTGGTCTGGACAGTTTTTCGGCACTCGCACGGATTCCACCTTTTCCCGGTACTTGGCCGGATTCAACAATTTTCTGGTGCTCACACTGATTCTACCATTTTTTCGTACCGGTCCGGACAGTTTTTCGGCACTCGCACGGATTCCACCTTTTGCGGGTAGTCGCACGGATTCAACAATTTTCTGGCGCTCACACTGATTCTACCATTTTTCCGTACTGGTCTGGACAGTTTTTCGGCACTCGCTCGGATTCCACCTTTTCCAAGTACTTGCCCGGATTCAACAATTTTCTGGTGCTCACACAGATTCTACCATTTTTCCGTACTGGTCTGGACAGTTTTTCGGCACTCGCATGGATTCCACCTTTTCCCTGTACTTGCCCGGATTCAACAATTTTCTGGTGCTCACACTGATTCTACCATTTTTTCGTACCGGTCCGGACAGTTTTTCGGCACTCGCACGGATTCCACCTTTTGCGGGTAGTCGCACGGATTCAACAATTTTCTGGCGCTCACACTGATTCTACCATTTTTCCGTACTGGTCTGGACAGTTTTTCGGCACTCGCACGGATTCCACCTTTTCCCGGTACTTGCCCGGATTCAACAATTTTCTGGTGCTCACATTGATTCCACCATTTTTTCGTACTGGTCCGGACAATTTTTCGGCACTCGCAAGGATTCCACCTTTTGCGGGTAGTCGCACGGATTCAACAATTTTCTGGCGCTCACACAGATTCTACCATTTTTCCGTACTGGTCTGGACAATTTTTCGGCACTCGCACGGATTCCACCTTTTCCCGGTACTTGCCCGGATTCAACAATTTTCTGGTGCTCACACTGATTCTACCATTTTTTCGTACCGGTCCGGACAGTTTTTCGGCACTCGCACGGATTCCACCTTTTACGGGTAGTCGCACGGATTCAACAATTTTCTGGCGCTCACACTGATTCTACCATTTTTCCGTAGTGGTCCGGACAGTTTTTCGGCACTCGCACGGATTCCACCTTTTGCGGGTAGTCGCACGGATTCAACAATTTTCTGGCGCTCACAAAGATTCTACCATTTTTCCGTAATGGTCTGGACAATTTTTCGGCACTCGCACGGATTCCACCTTTTCCCGGTACTTGCCCGGATTCAACAATTTTCTGGTGCTCACACTGATTCTACCATTTTTTCGTACCGGTCCGGACAGTTTTTCGGCACTCGCACGGATTCCACCTTTTGCGGGTAGTCGCACGGATTCAACAATTTTCTGTCGCTCACAAAGATTCTACCATTTTTCCGTAATGGTCTGGACAATTTTTCGGCACTCGCACGGATTCCACCTTTTCCCGGTACTTGCCCGGATTCAACAATTTTCTGGTGCTCACACTGATTCTACCATTTTTTCGTACCGGTCCGGACAGTTTTTCGGCACTCGCACGGATTCCACCTTTTGCGGGTAGTCGCACGGATTCAACAATTTTCTGGCGCTCACACTGATTCTACCATTTTTCCGTACTGGTCTGGACAGTTTTTCGGCACTCGCACGGATTCCACCTTTTCCCGGTACTTGCCCGGATTCAACAATTTTCTGGTGCTCACACTGATTCTACCATTTTTTCGTACCGGTCCGGACAGTTTTTCGGCACTCGCACGGATTCCACCTTTTGCGGGTAGTCGCACGGATTCAACAATTTTCTGGCGCTCACAAAGATTCTACCATTTTTCCGTACTGGTCTGGACAGTTTTTCGGCACTCGCACGGATTCCACCTTTTCCCGGTACTTGCCCGGATTCAACAATTTTCTGGTGCTCACATTGATTCCACCATTTTTTCGTACCGGTCCGGACAGTTTTTCGGCACTCGCAAGGATTCCACCTTTTGCGGGTAGTCGCACGGATTCAACAATTTTCTGGCGCTCACACTGATTCTACCATTTTTCCGTACTGGTCTGGACAATTTTTCGGCACTCGCACGGATTCCACCTTTTCCCGGTACTTGCCCGGATTCAACAATTTTCTGGTGCTCACACTGATTCTACCATTTTTTCGTACCGATCCGGACAGTTTTTCGGCACTCGCACGGATTCCACCTTTTGCGGGTAGTCGCACGGATTCAACAATTTTCTGGCGCTCACACTGATTCTACCATTTTTCCGTACTGGTCTGGACAGTTTTTCGGCACTCGCACGGATTCCACCTTTTCCCGGTACTTGCCCGGATTCAACAATTTTCTGGTGCTCACATTGATTCCACCATTTTTTCGTACTGGTCCGGACAATTTTTCGGCACTCGCAAGGATTCCACCTTTTGCGGGTAGTCGCACGGATTCAACAATTTTCTGGCGCTCACACAGATTCTACCATTTTTCCGTACTCGTCTGGACAATTTTTCGGCACTCGCACGGATTCCACCTTTTCCCGGTACTTGCCCGGATTAAACAATTTTCTGGTGCTCACACTGATTCTACCATTTTTTCGTACCGATCCGGACAGTTTTTCGGCACTCGCACGGATTCCACCTTTTACGGGTAGTCGCACGGATTCAACAATTTTCTGGCGCTCACACTGATTCTACCATTTTTCCGTACTGGTCCGGACAGTTTTTCGGCACTCGCACGGATTGCACCTTTTGCGGGTAGTCGCACGGATTCAACAATTTTCTGGCGCTCACAAAGATTCTACCATTTTTCCGTAATGGTCTGGACAGTTTTTCGGCACTCGCACGGATTCCACCTTTTACGGGTAGTCGCACGGATTCAACAATTTTCTGGCGCTCACACTGATTCTACCATTTTTCCGTACTGGTCCGGACAGTTTTTCGGCACTCGCACGGATTCCACCTTTTGCGGGTAGTCGCACGGATTCAACAATTTTCTGGCGCTCACAAAGATTCTACCATTTTTCCGTAATGGTCTGGACAATTTTTCGGCACTCGCACGGATTCCACCTTTTCCCGGTACTTGCCCGGATTCAACAATTTTCTGGTGCTCACACTGATTCTACCATTTTTTCGTACCGGTCCGGACAGTTTTTCGGCACTCGCACGGATTCCATTTTTTGCGGGTAGTCGCACGGATTCAACAATTTTCTGGCGCTCACACTGATTCTACCATTTTTCCGTACTGGTCTGGACAGTTTTTCGGCACTCGCACGGATTCCACCTTTTCCCGGTACTTGCCCGGATTCAACAATTTTCTGGTGCTCACACTGATTCTACCATATTTTCGTACCGGTCCGGACAGTTTTTCGGCACTCGCACGGATTCCACCTTTTGCGGGTAGTCGCACGGATTCAACAATTTTCTGGCGCTCACACTGATTCTACCATTTTTCCGTACTGGTCTGGACAGTTTTTCGGCACTCGCACGGATTCCACCTTTTCCCGGTACTTACCCGGATTCAACAATTTTCTGGTGCTCACATTGATTCCACCATTTTTTCGTACTGGTCCAGACAATTTTTCGGCACTCGCAAGGATTCCACCTTTTGCGGGTAGTCGCACGGATTCAACAATTTTCTGGCGCTCACACAGATTCTACCATTTTTCCGTACTGGTCTGGACAATTTTTCGGCACTCGCACGGATTCCACCTTTTCCAAGTACTTGCCCGGATTCAACAATTTTCTGGTGCTCACACTGATTCTACCATTTTTTCGTACCGGTCCGGACAGTTTTTCGGCACTCGCACGGATTCCACCTTTTGCGGGTAGTCGCACGGATTCAACAATTTTCTGGCGCTCACACTGATTCTACCATTTTTTCGTACTGGTCTGGACAGTTTTTCGGCACTCGCACGGATTCCACCTTTTCCAAGTACTTGCCCGGATTCAACAATTTTCTGGTGCTCACACAGATTCTACCATTTTTCCGTACTCGTCTGGA
Organism: Vitis vinifera; assembly: GCF_030704535.1. Lineage (NCBI taxonomy): Eukaryota > Viridiplantae > Streptophyta > Magnoliopsida > Vitales > Vitaceae > Vitis > Vitis vinifera. Next base: position 20,898,211 of record NC_081814.1, read on the forward strand.
CAATTTTTCGGCACTCGCACGGATTCCACCTTTTCCCGGTACTTGCCCGGATTAAACAATTTTCTGGTGCTCACACTGATTCTACCATTTTTTCGTACCGATCCGGACAGTTTTTCGGCACTCGCACGGATTCCACCTTTTACGGGTAGTCGCACGGATTCAACAATTTTCTGGCGCTCACACTGATTCTACCATTTTTCCGTACTGGTCCGGACAGTTTTTCGGCACTCGCACGGATTCCACCTTTTGCGGGTAGTCGCACGGATTCAACAATTTTCTGGCGCTCACAAAGATTCTACCATTTTTCCGTAATGGTCTGGACAGTTTTTCGGCACTCGCACGGATTCCACCTTTTACGGGTAGTCGCACGGATTCAACAATTTTCTGGCGCTCACACTGATTCTACCATTTTTCCGTACTGGTCCGGACAGTTTTTCGGCACTCGCACGGATTCCACCTTTTGCGGGTAGTCGCACGGATTCAACAATTTTCTGGCGCTCACAAAGATTCTACCATTTTTCCGTAATGGTCTGGACAATTTTTCGGCACTCGCACGGATTCCACCTTTTCCCGGTACTTGCCCGGATTCAACAATTTTCTGGTGCTCACACTGATTCTACCATTTTTTCGTACCGGTCCGGACAGTTTTTCGGCACTCGCACGGATTCCATTTTTTGCGGGTAGTCGCACGGATTCAACAATTTTCTGGCGCTCACACTGATTCTACCATTTTTCCGTACTGGTCTGGACAGTTTTTCGGCACTCGCACGGATTCCACCTTTTCCCGGTACTTGCCCGGATTCAACAATTTTCTGGTGCTCACACTGATTCTACCATATTTTCGTACCGGTCCGGACAGTTTTTCGGCACTCGCACGGATTCCACCTTTTGCGGGTAGTCGCACGGATTCAACAATTTTCTGGCGCTCACACTGATTCTACCATTTTTCCGTACTGGTCTGGACAGTTTTTCGGCACTCGCACGGATTCCACCTTTTCCCGGTACTTACCCGGATTCAACAATTTTCTGGTGCTCACATTGATTCCACCATTTTTTCGTACTGGTCCAGACAATTTTTCGGCACTCGCAAGGATTCCACCTTTTGCGGGTAGTCGCACGGATTCAACAATTTTCTGGCGCTCACACAGATTCTACCATTTTTCCGTACTGGTCTGGACAATTTTTCGGCACTCGCACGGATTCCACCTTTTCCAAGTACTTGCCCGGATTCAACAATTTTCTGGTGCTCACACTGATTCTACCATTTTTTCGTACCGGTCCGGACAGTTTTTCGGCACTCGCACGGATTCCACCTTTTGCGGGTAGTCGCACGGATTCAACAATTTTCTGTCGCTCGCAAAGATTCTACCATTTTTCCGTAATGGTCTGGACAATTTTTCGGCACTCGCACGGATTCCACCTTTTCCCGGTACTTGCCCGGATTCAACAATTTTCTGGTGCTCACACAGATTCTACCATTTTTTCGTACCGGTCCGGACAGTTTTTCGGCACTCGCATGGATTCCACCTTTTCCCTGTACTTGCCCGGATTCAACAATTTTCTGGTGCTCACACTGATTCTACCATTTTTTCGTACCGGTCCGGACAGTTTTTCGGCACTCGCACGGATTCCACCTTTTGCGGGTAGTCGCACGGATTCAACAATTTTCTGGCGTTCACACTGATTCTACCATTTTTCCGTACTGGTCTGGACAGTTTTTCGGCACTCGCACGGATTCCACCTTTTCCCGGTACTTGCCCGGATTCAACAATTTTCTGGTGCTCACATTGATTCCACCATTTTTTCGTACTGGTCCGGACAATTTTTCGGCACTCGCAAGGATTCCACCTTTTGCGGGTAGTCGCACGGATTCAACAATTTTCTGGCGCTCACACTGATTCTACCATTTTTCCGTACTGGTCTGGACAGTTTTTCGGTACTCGCACGGATTCCACCTTTTCCCTGTACTTGCCCGGATTCAACAATTTTCTGGTGCTCACACTGATTCTACCATTTTTTCGTACCGGTCCGGACAGTTTTTCGGCACTCGCACGGATTCCACCTTTTGCGGGTAGTCGCACGGATTCAACAATTTTCTGGCGCTCACACTGATTCTACCATTTTTCCGTACTGGTCTGGACAGTTTTTCGGCACTCGCACGGATTCCACCTTTTCCCGGTACTTGGCCGGATTCAACAATTTTCTGGTGCTCACATTGATTCTACCATTTTTTCGTACCGGTCCGGACAGTTTTTCGGCACTCGCACGGATCCACCTTTTGCGGGTAGTCGCACGGATTCAACAATTTTCTGGCGCTCACACTGATTCTACCATTTTTCCGTACTGGTCTTGGCAGTTTTTCGGCACTCGCACGGATTCCACCTTTTCCAAGTACTTGCCCGGATTCAACAATTTTCTGGTGCTCACACTGATTCTACCATTTTTTCGTACCGGTCCGGACAGTTTTTCGGCACTCGCACGGATTCCACCTTTTGCGGGTAGTCGCACGGATTCAACAATTTTCTGGCGCTCACACTGATTCTACCATTTTTCCGTACTGGTCTGGACAGTTTTTCGGCACTCGCACGGATTCCACCTTTTGCGGGTACTTGGCCGGATTCAACAATTTTCTGGCGCTCACACAGATTCTACCATTTTTCCGTACTGGTCTGGACAATTTTTCGGCACTCGCACGGATTCCACCTTTTCCAAGTACTTGCCCGGATTCAACAATTTTCTGGTGCTCACACTGATTCTACCATTTTTTCGTACCGGTCCGGACAGTTTTTCGGCACTCGCACGGATTCCACCTTTTGCGGGTAGTCGCACGGATTCAACAATTTTCTGTCGCTCACAAAGATTCTACCATTTTTCCGTAATGGTCTGGACAATTTTTCGGCACTCGCACGGATTCCACCTTTTCCCGGTACTTGCCCGGATTCAACAATTTTCTGGTGCTCACACAGATTCTACCATTTTTTCGTACCGGTCCGGACAGTTTTTCGGCACTCGCATGGATTCCACCTTTTCCCTGTACTTGCCCGGATTCAACAATTTTCTGGTGCTCACACTGATTCTACCATTTTTTCGTACCGGTCCGGACAGTTTTTCGGCACTCGCACGGATTCCACCTTTTGCGGGTAGTCGCACGGATTCAACAATTTTCTGGCGTTCACACTGATTCCACCATTTTTCCGTACTGGTCTGGACAGTTTTTCGGCACTCGCACGGATTCCACCTTTTCCCGGTACTTGCCCGGATTCAACAATTTTCTGGTGCTCACACTGATTCTACCATTTTTTCGTACCGGTCCGGACAGTTTTTCGGCACTCGCACGGATTCCACCTTTTGCGGGTAGTCGCACGGATTCAACAATTTTCTGGCGTTCACACTGATTCTACCATTTTTCCGTACTGGTCTGGACAGTTTTTCGGCACTCGCACGGATTCCACCTTTTCCCGGTACTTGCCCGGATTCAACAATTTTCTGGTGCTCACATTGATTCCACCATTTTTTCGTACTGGTCCGAACAATTTTTCGGCACTCGCAAGGATTCCACCTTTTGCGGGTAGTCGCACGGATTCAACAATTTTCTGGCGCTCACACTGATTCTACCATTTTTCCGTACTGGTCTGGACAGTTTTTCGGTACTCGCACGGATTCCACCTTTTCCCTGTACTTGCCCGGATTCAACAATTTTCTGGTGCTCACACTGATTCTACCATTTTTTCGTACCGGTCCGGACAGTTTTTCGGCACTCGCACGGATTCCACCTTTTGCGGGTAGTCGCACGGATTCAACAATTTTCTGGCGCTCACACTGATTCTACCATTTTTCCGTACTGGTCTGGACAGTTTTTCGGCACTCGCACGGATTCCACCTTTTGCGGGTACTTGGCCGGATTCAACAATTTTCTGGCGCTCACACTGATTCTACCATTTTTCCGTACTGGTCTGGACAGTTTTTCAGCACTCGCACGGATTCCACCTTTTCCCGGTACTTGGCCGGATTCAACAATTTTCTGGTGCTCACACTGATTCTACCATTTTTTCGTACCGGTCCGGACAGTTTTTCGGCACTCGCACGGATTCCACCTTTTGCGGGTAGTCGCACGGATTCAACAATTTTCTGGCGCTCACACTGATTCTACCATTTTTCCGTACTGGTCTGGACAGTTTTTCGGCACTCGCACGGATTCCACCTTTTCCAAGTACTTGCCCGGATTCAACAATTTTCTGGTGCTCACACAGATTCTACCATTTTTCCGTACTCGTCTGGACAATTTTTCGGCACTCGCACGGATTCCACCTTTTCCCGGTACTTGCCCGGATTAAACAATTTTCTGGTGCTCACACTGATTCTACCATTTTTTCGTACCGATCCGGACAGTTTTTCGGCACTCGCACGGATTCCACCTTTTACGGGTAGTCGCACGGATTCAACAATTTTCTGGCGCTCACACTGATTCTACCATTTTTCCGTACTGGTCCGGACAGTTTTTCGGCACTCGCACGGATTCCACCTTTTGCGGGTAGTCGCACGGATTCAACAATTTTCTGGCGCTCACAAAGATTCTACCATTTTTCCGTAATGGTCTGGACAGTTTTTCGGCACTCGCACGGATTCCACCTTTTACGGGTAGTCGCACGGATTCAACAATTTTCTGGCGCTCACACTGATTCTACCATTTTTCCGTACTGGTCCGGACAGTTTTTCGGCACTCGCACGGATTCCACCTTTTGCGGGTAGTCGCACGGATTCAACAATTTTCTGGCGCTCACAAAGATTCTACCATTTTTCCGTAATGGTCTGGACAATTTTTCGGCACTCGCACGGATTCCACCTTTTCCCGGTACTTGCCCGGATTCAACAATTTTCTGGTGCTCACACTGATTCTACCATTTTTTCGTACCGGTCCGGACAGTTTTTCGGCACTCGCACGGATTCCATTTTTTGCGGGTAGTCGCACGGATTCAACAATTTTCTGGCGCTCACACTGATTCTACCATTTTTCCGTACTGGTCTGGACAGTTTTTCGGCACTCGCACGGATTCCACCTTTTCCCGGTACTTGCCCGGATTCAACAATTTTCTGGTGCTCACACTGATTCTACCATATTTTCGTACCGGTCCGGACAGTTTTTCGGCACTCGCACGGATTCCACCTTTTGCGGGTAGTCGCACGGATTCAACAATTTTCTGGCGCTCACACTGATTCTACCATTTTTCCGTACTGGTCTGGACAGTTTTTCGGCACTCGCACGGATTCCACCTTTTCCCGGTACTTACCCGGATTCAACAATTTTCTGGTGCTCACATTGATTCCACCATTTTTTCGTACTGGTCCAGACAATTTTTCGGCACTCGCAAGGATTCCACCTTTTGCGGGTAGTCGCACGGATTCAACAATTTTCTGGCGCTCACACAGATTCTACCATTTTTCCGTACTGGTCTGGACAATTTTTCGGCACTCGCACGGATTCCACCTTTTCCAAGTACTTGCCCGGATTCAACAATTTTCTGGTGCTCACACTGATTCTACCATTTTTTCGTACCGGTCCGGACAGTTTTTCGGCACTCGCACGGATTCCACCTTTTGCGGGTAGTCGCACGGATTCAACAATTTTCTGTCGCTCGCAAAGATTCTACCATTTTTCCGTAATGGTCTGGACAATTTTTCGGCACTCGCACGGATTCCACCTTTTCCCGGTACTTGCCCGGATTCAACAATTTTCTGGTGCTCACACAGATTCTACCATTTTTTCGTACCGGTCCGGACAGTTTTTCGGCACTCGCATGGATTCCACCTTTTCCCTGTACTTGCCCGGATTCAACAATTTTCTGGTGCTCACACTGATTCTACCATTTTTTCGTACCGGTCCGGACAGTTTTTCGGCACTCGCACGGATTCCACCTTTTGCGGGTAGTCGCACGGATTCAACAATTTTCTGGCGTTCACACTGATTCTACCATTTTTCCGTACTGGTCTGGACAGTTTTTCGGCACTCGCACGGATTCCACCTTTTCCCGGTACTTGCCCGGATTCAACAATTTTCTGGTGCTCACACTGATTCTACCATTTTTTCGTACCGGTCCGGACAGTTTTTCGGCACTCGCACGGATTCCACCTTTTGCGGGTAGTCGCACGGATTCAACAATTTTCTGGCGTTCACACTGATTCTACCATTTTTCCGTACTGGTCTGGACAGTTTTTCGGCACTCGCACGGATTCCACCTTTTCCCGGTACTTGCCCGGATTCAACAATTTTCTGGTGCTCACATTGATTCCACCATTTTTTCGTACTGGTCCGGACAATTTTTCGGCACTCGCAAGGATTCCACCTTTTGCGGGTAGTCGCACGGATTCAACAATTTTCTGGCGCTCACACTGATTCTACCATTTTTCCGTACTGGTCTGGACAGTTTTTCGGTACTCGCACGGATTCCACCTTTTCCCTGTACTTGCCCGGATTCAACAATTTTCTGGTGCTCACACTGATTCTACCATTTTTTCGTACCGGTCCGGACAGTTTTTCGGCACTCGCACGGATTCCACCTTTTGCGGGTAGTCGCACGGATTCAACAATTTTCTGGCGCTCACACTGATTCTACCATTTTTCCGTACTGGTCTGGACAGTTTTTCGGCACTCGCACGGATTCCACCTTTTCCCGGTACTTGGCCGGATTCAACAATTTTCTGGTGCTCACATTGATTCTACCATTTTTTCGTACCGGTCCGGACAGTTTTTCGGCACTCGCACGGATCCACCTTTTGCGGGTAGTCGCACGGATTCAACAATTTTCTGGCGCTCACACTGATTCTACCATTTTTCCGTACTGGTCTTGGCAGTTTTTCGGCACTCGCACGGATTCCACCTTTTCCAAGTACTTGCCCGGATTCAACAATTTTCTGGTGCTCACACTGATTCTACCATTTTTTCGTACCGGTCCGGACAGTTTTTCGGCACTCGCACGGATTCCACCTTTTGCGGGTAGTCGCACGGATTCAACAATTTTCTGGCGCTCACACTGATTCTACCATTTTTCCGTACTGGTCTGGACAGTTTTTCGGCACTCGCACGGATTCCACCTTTTGCGGGTACTTGGCCGGATTCAACAATTTTCTGGCGCTCACACAGATTCTACCATTTTTCCGTACTGGTCTGGACAATTTTTCGGCACTCGCACGGATTCCACCTTTTCCAAGTACTTGCCCGGATTCAACAATTTTCTGGTGCTCACACTGATTCTACCATTTTTTCGTACCGGTCCGGACAGTTTTTCGGCACTCGCACGGATTCCACCTTTTGCGGGTAGTCGCACGGATTCAACAATTTTCTGTCGCTCACAAAGATTCTACCATTTTTCCGTAATGGTCTGGACAATTTTTCGGCACTCGCACGGATTCCACCTTTTCCCGGTACTTGCCCGGATTCAACAATTTTCTGGTGCTCACACAGATTCTACCATTTTTTCGTACCGGTCCGGACAGTTTTTCGGCACTCGCATGGATTCCACCTTTTCCCTGTACTTGCCCGGATTCAACAATTTTCTGGTGCTCACACTGATTCTACCATTTTTTCGTACCGGTCCGGACAGTTTTTCGGCACTCGCACGGATTCCACCTTTTGCGGGTAGTCGCACGGATTCAACAATTTTCTGGCGTTCACACTGATTCCACCATTTTTCCGTACTGGTCTGGACAGTTTTTCGGCACTCGCACGGATTCCACCTTTTCCCGGTACTTGCCCGGATTCAACAATTTTCTGGTGCTCACACTGATTCTACCATTTTTTCGTACCGGTCCGGACAGTTTTTCGGCACTCGCACGGATTCCACCTTTTGCGGGTAGTCGCACGGATTCAACAATTTTCTGGCGTTCACACTGATTCTACCATTTTTCCGTACTGGTCTGGACAGTTTTTCGGCACTCGCACGGATTCCACCTTTTCCCGGTACTTGCCCGGATTCAACAATTTTCTGGTGCTCACATTGATTCCACCATTTTTTCGTACTGGTCCGAACAATTTTTCGGCACTCGCACGGATTCCACCTTTTGCGGGTAGTCGCACGGATTCAACAATTTTCTGGCGCTCACACTGATTCTACCATTTTTCCGTAATGGTCTGGACAATTTTTCGGCACTCGCACGGATTCCACCTTTTCCCGGTACTTGCCCGGATTCAACAATTTTCTGGTGCTCACACAGATTCTACCATTTTTTCGTACCGGTCCGGACAGTTTTTCGGCACTCGCATGGATTCCACCTTTTCCCTGTACTTGCCCGGATTCAACAATTTTCTGGTGCTCACACTGATTCTACCATATTTTCGTACCGGTCCGGACAGTTTTTCGGCACTCGCACGGATTCCACCTTTTGCGGGTAGTCGCACGGATTCAACAATTTTCTGGCGCTCACACTGATTCTACCATTTTTCCGTACTGGTCTGGACAGTTTTTCGGCACTCGCACGGATTCCACCTTTTCCCGGTACTTACCCGGATTCAACAATTTTCTGGTGCTCACATTGATTCCACCATTTTTTCGTACTGGTCCAGACAATTTTTCGGCACTCGCAAGGATTCCACCTTTTGCGGGTAGTCGCACGGATTCAACAATTTTCTGGCGCTCACACTGATTCTACCATTTTTCCGTACTGGTCTGGACAGTTTTTCGGTACTCGCACGGATTCCACCTTTTCCCTGTACTTGCCCGGATTCAACAATTTTCTGGTGCTCACACTGATTCTACCATTTTTTCGTACCGGTCCGGACAGTTTTTCGGCACTCGCACGGATTCCACCTTTTGCGGGTAGTCGCACGGATTCAACAATTTTCTGGCGCTCACACTGATTCTACCATTTTTCCGTACTGGTCTGGACAGTTTTTCGGCACTCGCACGGATTCCACCTTTTGCGGGTACTTGGCCGGATTCAACAATTTTCTGGCGCTCACACTGATTCTACCATTTTTCCGTACTGGTCTGGACAGTTTTTCAGCACTCGCACGGATTCCACCTTTTCCCGGTACTTGGCCGGATTCAACAATTTTCTGGTGCTCACACTGATTCTACCATTTTTTCGTACCGGTCCGGACAGTTTTTCGGCACTCGCACGGATTCCACCTTTTGCGGGTAGTCGCACGGATTCAACAATTTTCTGGCGCTCACACTGATTCTACCATTTTTCCGTACTGGTCTGGACAGTTTTTCGGCACTCGCACGGATTCCACCTTTTCCAAGTACTTGCCCGGATTCAACAATTTTCTGGTGCTCACACAGATTCTACCATTTTTCCGTACTGGTCTGGACAGTTTTTCGGCACTCGCACGAATTCCACCTTTTCCAAGTACTTGCCCGGATTCAACAATTTTCTGGTGCTCACACAGATTCTAACATTTTTCCGTACTGGTCTGGACAGTTTTTCGGCACTCGCACGGATTCCACCTTTTCCCTGTACTTGCCCGGATTCAACAATTTTCTGGTGCTCACACTAATTCTACCATTTTTTCGTACCGGTCCGGACAGTTTTTCGGCACTCGCACGGATTCCACCTTTTGCGGGTAGTAGCACGGATTCAACAATTTTCTGGCGCTCACACTGATTCTACCATTTTTCCGTACTGGTCTGGACAGTTTTTCGGCACTCGCACGGATTCCACCTTTTCCCGGTACTTGGCCGGATTCAACAATTTTCTGGTGCTCACACTGATTCTACCATTTTTTCGTACCGGTCCGGACAGTTTTTCGGCACTCGCACGGATTCCACCCTTTGCGGGTAGTCGCACGGATTCAACAATTTTCTGGCGCTCACACTGATTCTACCATTTTTCCGTACTGGTCTGGACAGTTTTTCGGCACTCGCACGGATTCCACCTTTTCCAAGTACTTGCCCGGATTCAACAATTTTCTGGTGCTCACACAGATTCTACCATTTTTCCGTACTGGTCTGGACAGTTTTTCGGCACTCGCACGGATTCCACCTTTTCCCTGTACTTGCCCGGATTCAACAATTTTCTGGTGCTCACACTGATTCTACCATTTTTTCGTACCGGTCCGGACAGTTTTTCGGCACTCGCACGAATTCCACCTTTTCCCGGTACTTGGCCGGATTCAACAATTTTCTGGTGCTCACACTGATTCTACCATTTTTTCGTACCGGTCCGGACAGTTTTTCGGCACTCGCACGGATTCCACCTTTTGCGGGTACTTGGCCGGATTCAACAATTTTCTGGCGCTCACACTGATTCTACCATTTTTCCGTACTGGTCTGGACAGTTTTTCGGCACTCGCACGGATTCCACCTTTTCCCGGTACTTGGCCGGATTCAACAATTTTCTGGTGCTCACACTGATTCTACCATTTTTTCGTACCGGTCCGGACAGTTTTTCGGCACTCGCACGGATTCCACCTTTTGCGGGTAGTCGCACGGATTCAACAATTTTCTGGCGCTCACACTGATTCTACCATTTTTTCGTACTGGTCTGGACAGTTTTTCGGCACTCGCACGGATTCCACCTTTTCCAAGTACTTGCCCGGATTCAACAATTTTCTGGTGCTCACACAGATTCTACCATTTTTCCGTACTGGTCTGGACAGTTTTTCGGCACTCGCACGGATTCCACCTTTTCCCTGTACTTGCCCGGATTCAACAATTTTCTGGTGCTCACACTGATTCTACCATTTTTTCGTACCGGTCCGGACAGATTTTCGGCACTCGCACGGATTCCACCTTTTGCGGGTAGTCGCACGGATTCAACAATTTTCTGGCGCTCACACTGATTCTACCATTTTTCCGTACTGGTCTGGACAGTTTTTCGGCACTCGCACGGATTCCACCTTTTCCCTGTACTTGCCCGGATTCAACAATTTTCTGGTGCTCACACTGATTCTACCATTTTTTCGTACCGGTCCGGACAGTTTTTCGGCACTCGCACGGATTCCACCTTTTGCGGGTAGTCGCACGGATTCAACAATTTTCTGGCGCTCACACTGATTCTACCATTTTTCCGTACTGGTCTGGACAGTTTTTCGGCACTCGCACGGATTCCACCTTTTCCCGGTACTTGGCCGGATTCAACAATTTTCTGGTGCTCACACTGATTCTACCATTTTTTCGTCTCGGTCCGGACAGTTTTTCGGCACTCGCACGGATTCCACCCTTTGCGGGTAGTCGCACGGATTCAACAATTTTCTGGCGCTCACACTGATTCTACCATTTTTCCGTACTGGTCTGGACAGTTTTTCGGCACTCGCACGGATTCCACCTTTTCCAAGTACTTGCCCGGATTCAACAATTTTCTGGTGCTCACACAGATTCTACCATTTTTCCGTACTGGTCTGGACAGTTTTTCGGCACTCGCACGGATTCCACCTTTTCCCTGTACTTGCCCGGATTCAACAATTTTCTGGTGCTCACACTGATTCTACCATTTTTTCGTACCGGTCCGGACAGTTTTTCGGCACTCGCACGGATTCCACCTTTTGCGGGTAGTCGCACGGATTCAACAATTTTCTGGCGCTCACACTGATTCTACCATTTTTTCGTACTGGTCTGGACAGTTTTTCGGCACTCGCACGGATTCCACCTTTTCCAAGTACTTGCCCGGATTCAACAATTTTCTGGTGCTCACACAGATTCTACCATTTTTCCGTACTGGTCCGGACAGTTTTTCGGCACTCGCACGAATTCCACCTTTTCCCGGTACTTGGCCGGATTCAACAATTTTCTGGTGCTCACACTGATTCTACCATTTTTTCGTACCGGTCCGGACAGTTTTTCGGCACTCGCACGGATTCCACCTTTTGCGGGTACTTGGCCGGATTCAACAATTTTCTGGCGCTCACACTGATTCTACCATTTTTCCGTACTGGTCTGGACAGTTTTTCGGCACTCGCACGGATTCCACCTTTTCCCGGTACTTGGCCGGATTCAACAATTTTCTGGTGCTCACACTGATTCTACCATTTTTTCGTACCGGTCCGGACAATTTTTCGGCACTCGCACGGATTCCACCTTTTGCGGGTAGTCGCACGGATTCAACAATTTTCTGGCGCTCACACTGATTCTACCATTTTTCCGTACTGGTCTGGACAGTTTTTCGGCACTCGCACGGATTCCACCTTTTCCAAGTACTTGCCCGGATTCAACAATTTTCTGGTGCTCACACAGATTCTACCATTTTTCCGTACTGGTCTGGACAGTTTTTCGGCACTCGCACGGATTCCACCTTTTCCCTGTACTTGCCCGGATTCAACAATTTTCTGGTGCTCACACTGATTCTACCATTTTTTCGTACCGGTCCGGACAGTTTTTCGGCACTCGCACGGATTCCACCTTTTGCGGGTAGTCGCACGGATTCAACAATTTTCTGGCGCTCACACTGATTCTACCATTTTTCCGTACTGGTCTGGACAGTTTTTCGGCACTCGCACGGATTCCACCTTTTCCCGGTACTTGGCCGGATTCAACAATTTTCTGGTGCTCACACTGATTCTACCATTTTTTCGTACCGGTCCGGACAGTTTTTCGGCACTCGCACGGATTCCACCTTTTGCGGGTAGTCGCACGGATTCAACAATTTTCTGGCGCTCACACTGATTCTACCATTTTTCCGTACTGGTCTGGACAGTTTTTCGGCACTCGCACGGATTCCACCTTTTCCAAGTACTTGCCCGGATTCAACAATTTTCTGGTGCTCACACAGATTCTACCATTTTTCCGTACTGGTCTGGACAGTTTTTCGGCACTCGCATGGATTCCACCTTTTCCCTGTACTTGCCCGGATTCAACAATTTTCTGGTGCTCACACTGATTCTACCATTTTTTCGTACCGGTCCGGACAGTTTTTCGGCACTCGCACGGATTCCACCTTTTGCGGGTAGTCGCACGGATTCAACAATTTTCTGGCGCTCACACTGATTCTACCATTTTTCCGTACTGGTCTGGACAGTTTTTCGGCACTCGCACGGATTCCACCTTTTCCCGGTACTTGGCCGGATTCAACAATTTTCTGGTGCTCACATTGATTCTACCATTTTTTCGTACCGGTCCGGACAGTTTTTCGGCACTCGCACGGATCCATCTTTTGCGGGTAGTCGCACGGATTCAACAATTTTCTGGCGCTCACACTGATTCTACCATTTTTCCGTACTGGTCTTGGCAGTTTTTCGGCACTCGCACGGATTCCACCTTTTCCAAGTACTTGCCCGGATTCAACAATTTTCTGGTGCTCACACTGATTCTACCATTTTTTCGTACCGGTCCGGACAGTTTTTCGGCACTCGCACGGATTCCACCTTTTGCGGGTAGTCGCACGGATTCAACAATTTTCTGGCGCTCACACTGATTCTACCATTTTTCCGTACTGGTCTGGACAGTTTTTCGGCACTCGCACGGATTCCACCTTTTCCCTGTACTTGCCCGGATTCAACAATTTTTTGGTGCTCACACTGATTCTACCATTTTTTCGTACCGGTCCGGACAGTTTTTCGGCACTCGCACGGATTCCACCTTTTGCGGGTAGTCGCACGGATTCAACAATTTTCTGGCGCTCACACTGATTCTACCATTTTTCCGTACTGGTCTGGACAGTTTTTCGGCACTCGCACGGATTCCACCTTTTCCCGGTACTTGGCCGGATTCAACAATTTTCTGGTGCTCACTATGATTCTACCATTTTTTCGTACCGGTCCGGACAGTTTTTCGGCACTCGCACGGATTCCACCTTTTGCGGGTAGTCGCACGGATTCAACAATTTTCTGGCGCTCACACTGATTCTACCATTTTTCCGTACTGGTCTGGACAGTTTTTCGGCACTCGCACGAATTCCACCTTTTCCAAGTACTTGCCCGGATTCAACAATTTTCTGGTGCTCACACAGATTCTACCATTTTTCCGTACTGGTCTGGACAGTTTTTCGGCACTCGCACGGATTCCACCTTTTCCCTGTACTTGCCCGGATTCAACAATTTTCTGGTGCTCACACTAATTCTACCATTTTTTCGTACCGGTCCGGAGAGTTTTTCGGCACTCGCACGGATTCCACCTTTTGCGGGTAGTAGCACGGATTCAACAATTTTCTGGCGCTCACACTGATTCTACCATTTTTCCGTACTGGTCTGGACAGTTTTTCGGCACTCGCACGGATTCCACCTTTTCCCGGTACTTGGCCGGATTCAACAATTTTCTGGTGCTCACACTGATTCTACCATTTTTTCGTACCGGTCCGGACAGTTTTTCGGCACTCGCACGGATTCCACCTTTTGCGGGTAGTCGCACGGATTCAACAATTTTCTGGCGCTCACACTGATTCTACCATTTTTCCGTACTGGTCTGGACAGTTTTTCGGCACTCGCACGGATTCCACCTTTTCCAAGTACTTGCCCGGATTCAACAATTTTCTGGTGCTCACACAGATTCTACCATTTTTCCGTACTGGTCTGGACAGTTTTTCGGCACTCGCACGGATTCCACCTTTTCCCTGTACTTGCCCGGATTCAACAATTTTCTGGTGCTCACACTGATTCTACCATTTTTTCGTACCGGTCCGGACAGTTTTTCGGCACTCGCACGAATTCCACCTTTTGCGGGTAGTAGCACGGATTCAACAATTTTCTGGCGCTCACACTGATTCTACCATTTTTCCGTACTGGTCTGGACAGTTTTTCGGCACTCGCACGGATTCCACCTTTTCCCGGTACTTGGCCGGATTCAACAATTTTCTGGTGCTCACATTGATTCTACCATTTTTTCGTACCGGTCCGGACAGTTTTTCGGCACTCGCACGGATCCATCTTTTGCGGGTAGTCGCACGGATTCAACAATTTTCTGGCGCTCACACTGATTCTACCATTTTTCCGTACTGGTCTTGGCAGTTTTTCGGCACTCGCACGGATTCCACCTTTTCCAAGTACTTGCCCGGATTCAACAATTTTCTGGTGCTCACACTGATTCTACCATTTTTTCGTACCGGTCCGGACAGTTTTTCGGCACTCGCACGGATTCCACCTTTTGCGGGTAGTCGCACGGATTCAACAATTTTCTGGCGCTCACACTGATTCTACCATTTTTCCGTACTGGTCTGGACAGTTTTTCGGCACTCGCACGGATTCCACCTTTTCCCTGTACTTGCCCGGATTCAACAATTTTTTGGTGCTCACACTGATTCTACCATTTTTTCGTACCGGTCCGGACAGTTTTTCGGCACTCGCACGGATTCCACCTTTTGCGGGTAGTCGCACGGATTCAACAATTTTCTGGCGCTCACACTGATTCTACCATTTTTCCGTACTGGTCTGGACAGTTTTTCGGCACTCGCACGGATTCCACCTTTTCCCGGTACTTGGCCGGATTCAACAATTTTCTGGTGCTCACTATGATTCTACCATTTTTTCGTACCGGTCCGGACAGTTTTTCGGCACTCGCACGGATTCCACCTTTTGCGGGTGGTCGCACGGATTCAACAATTTTCTGGCGCTCACACTGATTCTACCATTTTTCCGTACTGGTCTGGACAGTTTTTCGGCACTCGCACGAATTCCACCTTTTCCAAGTACTTGCCCGGATTCAACAATTTTCTGGTGCTCACACAGATTCTACCATTTTTCCGTACTGGTCTGGACAGTTTTTCGGCACTCGCACGGATTCCACCTTTTCCCTGTACTTGCCCGGATTCAACAATTTTCTGGTGCTCACACTAATTCTACCATTTTTTCGTACCGGTCCGGAGAGTTTTTCGGCACTCGCACGGATTCCACCTTTTGCGGGTAGTAGCACGGATTCAACAATTTTCTGGCGCTCACACTGATTCTACCATTTTTCCGTACTGGTCTGGACAGTTTTTCGGCACTCGCACGGATTCCACCTTTTCCCGGTACTTGGCCGGATTCAACAATTTTCTGGTGCTCACACTGATTCTACCATTTTTTCGTACCGGTCCGGACAGTTTTTCGGCACTCGCACGGATTCCACCTTTTGCGGGTAGTCGCACGGATTCAACAATTTTCTGGCGCTCACACTGATTCTACCATTTTTCCGTACTGGTCTGGACAGTTTTTCGGCACTCGCACGGATTCCACCTTTTCCAAGTACTTGCCCGGATTCAACAATTTTCTGGTGCTCACACAGATTCTACCATTTTTCCGTACTGGTCTGGACAGTTTTTCGGCACTCGCACGGATTCCACCTTTTCCCTGTACTTGCCCGGATTCAACAATTTTCTGGTGCTCACACTGATTCTACCATTTTTTCGTACCGGTCCGGACAGTTTTTCGGCACTCGCACGAATTCCACCTTTTGCGGGTAGTAGCACGGATTCAACAATTTTCTGGCGCTCACACTGATTCTACCATTTTTCCGTACTGGTCTGGACAGTTTTTCGGCACTCGCACGGATTCCACCTTTTCCCGGTACTTGGCCGGATTCAACAATTTTCTGGTGCTCACACTGATTCTACCATTTTTTCGTACCGGTCCGGACAGTTTTTCGGCACTTGCACGGATTCCACCTTTAGCGGGTAGTCGCACGGATTCAACAATTTTCTGGCGCTCACACTGATTCTACCATTTTTCCGTACTGGTCTGGACAGTTTTTCGGCACTCGCACGGATTCCACCTTTTCCAAGTACTTGCCCGGATTCAACAATTTTCTGGTGCTCACACAGATTCTACCATTTTTCCGTACTGGTCTGGACAGTTTTTCGGCACTCGCACGGATTCCACCTTTTCCCTGTACTTGCCCGGATTCAACAATTTTCTGGTGCTCACACTGATTCTACCATTTTTTCGTACCGGTCCGGACAGATTTTCGGCACTCGCACGGATTCCACCTTTTGCGGGTAGTCGCACGGATTCAACAATTTTCTGGCGCTCACACTGATTCTACCATTTTTCCGTACTGGTCTGGACAGTTTTTCGGTACTCGCACGGATTCCACCTTTTCCCTGTACTTGCCCGGATTCAACAATTTTCTGGTGCTCACACTGATTCTACCATTTTTTCGTACCGGTCTGGACAGTTTATCGGCACTCGCACGGATTCCACCTTTTGCGGGTAGTCGCACGGATTCAACAATTTTCTGGTGCTCACACTGATTCTACCATTTTTCCGTACTGGTCTGGACAGTTTTTCGGCACTCGCACGGATTCCACCTTTTCCAAGTACTTGCCCGGATTCAACAATTTTCCGGTGCTCACACAGATTCTACCATTTTTCCGTACTGGTCTGGACAGTTTTTCGGCACTCGCACGGATTCCACCTTTTCCCGGTACTTGCCCGGATTCAACAATTTTCTGGTGCTCACACTGATTCTACCATTTTTTCGTACCGGTCCGGACAGTTTTTCGGCACTCGCACGGATTACACCTTTTCCCGGTACTTGCCCGGATTCAACAATTTTCTGGTGCTCACACTATTTCTACCATTTTTTCGTACCGGTCCGGACAGTTTTTCGGCACTCGCACGGATTCCACCTTTTGCGGGTAGTCGCACGGATTCAACAATTTTCTGGCGCTCACACTGATTCTACCATTTTTCCGTACTGGTCTGGACAGTTTTTCGGCACTCGCACGGATTCCACCTTTTCCCGGTACTTGGTCGGATTCAACAATTTTCTGGTGCTCACACTGATTCTACCATTTTTTCGTACCGGTCCGGACAGTTTTTCGGCACTCGCACGGATTCCACCTTTTGCGGGTAGTCGCACGGATTCAACAATTTTCTGGCGCTCACACTGATTCTACCATTTTTCCGTACTGGTCTGGACAGTTTTTCGGCACTCGCACGGATTCCACCTTTTCCAAGTACTTGCCCGGATTCAACAATTTTCTGGTGCTCACACAGATTCTACCATTTTTCCGTACTGGTCTGGACAGTTTTTCGGCACTCGCACGGATTCCACCTTTTCCAAGTACTTGCCCGGATTCAACAATTTTCTGGTGCTCACACAGATTCTACCATTTTTCCGTACTGGTCTGGACAGTTTTTCGGCACTCGCACGGATTCCACCTTTTCCCTGTTCTTGCCCTGATTCAACAATTTTCTGGTGCTCACACTGATTCTACCATTTTTTCGTACCGGTCCGGACAGTTTTTCGGCACTCGCACGTATTCCACCTTTTGCGGGTAGTAGCACGGATTCAACAATTTTCTGGCGCTCACACTGATTCTACCATTTTTCCGTACTGGTCTGGACAGTTTTTCGGCACTCGCACGGATTCCACCTTTTCCCGGTACTTGGCCGGATTCAACAATTTTCTGGTGCTCACACTGATTCTACCATTTTTTCGTACCGGTCCGGACAGTTTTTCGGCACTCGCACGGATTCCACCTTTTGCGGGTAGTCGCACGGATTCAACAATTTACTGGCGCTCACACTGATTCTACCATTTTTCCGTACTGGTCTGGACAGTTTTTCGGCACTCGCACGGATTCCACCTTTTCCAAGTACTTGCCCGGATTCAACAATTTTCTGGTGCTCACACAGATTCTACCATTTTTCCGTACTGGTCTGGACAGTTTTTCGGCACTCGCACGGATTCCACCTTTTCCCTGTACTTGCCCGGATTCAACAATTTTCTGGTGCTCACACTGATTCTACCATTTTTTCGTACCGGTCCGGACAGATTTTCGGCACTCGCACGGATTCCACCTTTTGCGGGTAGTCGCACGGATTAAACAATTTTCTGGCGCTCACACTGATTCTACCATTTTTCCGTACTGGTCTGGACAGTTTTTCGGTACTCGCACGGATTCCACCTTTTCCCTGTACTTGCCCGGATTCAACAATTTTCTGGTGCTCACACTGATTCTACCATTTTTTCGTACCGGTCTGGACAGTTTATCGGCACTCGCACGGATTCCACCTTTTGCGGGTAGTCGCACGGATTCAACAATTTTCTGGTGCTCACACTGATTCTACCATTTTTCCGTACTGGTCTGGACAGTTTTTCGGCACTCGCACGGATTCCACCTTTTCCAAGTACTTGCCCGGATTCAACAATTTTCCGGTGCTCACACAGATTCTACCATTTTTCCGTACTGGTCTGGACAGTTTTTCGGCACTCGCACGGATTCCACCTTTTCCCGGTACTTGCCCGGATTCAACAATTTTCTGGTGCTCACACTGATTCTACCATTTTTTCGTACCGGTCCGGACAGTTTTTCGGCACTCGCACGGATTACACCTTTTCCCGGTACTTGCCCGGATTCAACAATTTTCTGGTGCTCACACTATTTCTACCATTTTTTCGTACCGGTCCGGACAGTTTTTCGGCACTCGCACGGATTCCACCTTTTGCGGGTAGTCGCACGGATTCAACAATTTTCTGGCGCTCACACTGATTCTACCATTTTTCCGTACTGGTCTGGACAGTTTTTCGGCACTCGCACGGATTCCACCTTTTCCCGGTACTTGGCCGGATTCAACAATTTTCTGGTGCTCACACTGATTCTACCATTTTTTCGTACCGGTCCGGACAGTTTTTCGGCACTCGCACGGATCAAAACCTTTTGCGGGTAGTCGCACGGATTCAACAATTTTCTGGCGCTCACACTGATTCTACCATTTTTCCGTACTGGTCTGGACTGTTTTTCGGCACTCGCACGGATTCCACCTTTTCCAAGTACTTGCCCGGATTCAACAATTTTCTGGTGCTCACACAGATTCTACCATTTTTCCGTACTGGTCTGGACAGTTTTTCGGCACTCGCACGGATTCCACCTTTTCCCTGTACTTGCCCGGATTCAACAATTTTCTGGTGCTCACACTGATTCTACCATTTTTTCGTACCGGTCCGGACAGTTTTTCGGCACTCGCACGGATTCCACCTTTTGCGGGTAGTCGCACGGATTCAACAATTTTCTGGCGCTCACACTGATTCTACCTTTTTTCCGTACTGGTCTGGACAGTTTTTCGGCACTCGCACGGATTCCACCTTTTCCCGGTACTTGGCCGGATTCAACAATTTTCTGGTGCTCACACTTATTCTACCATTTTTTCGTACCGGTCCGGACAGTTTTTCGGCACTCGCACGGATCCACCTTTTGCGGGTAGTCGCACGGATTCAACAATTTTCTGGCGCTCACACTGATTCTACCATTTTTCCGTACTGGTCTGGACAGTTTTTCGGCACTCGCACGGATTCCACCTTTTCCCGGTACTTGGCCGGATTCAACAATTTTCTGGTGCTCACTCTGATTCTACCATTTTTTCGTACCGGTCCGGACAGTTTTTCGGCACTCGCACGGATTCCACCTTTTGCGGGTAGTCGCACGGATTCAACAATTTTCTGGCGCTCACACTGATTCTACCATTTTTCCGTACTGGTCTGGACAGTTTTTCGGCACTCGCACGGATTCCACCTTTTCCCGGTACTTGCCCGGATTCAACAATTTTCTGGTGCTCACACTGATTCTACCATTTTTTCGTACCGGTCCGGACAGTTTTTCGGCACTCGCACGGATTCCACCTTTTGCGGGTAGTCGCACGGATTCAACAATTTTCTGGCGCTCACACTGATTCTACCATTTTTCCGTACTGGTCCGGACAGTTTTTCGGCACTCGCACGGATTCCACCTTTTGCGGGTAGTCGCACGGATTCAACAATTTTCTGGTGCTCACACTATTTCTACCATTTTTTCGTACCGGTCCGGACAGTTTTGCGGCACTCGCACGGATTCCACCTTTTGCGGGTAGTCGCACGGATTCAACAATTTTCTGGCGCTCACACTGATTCTACCATTTTTCCGTACTGGTCTGGACAGTTTTTCGGCACTCGCACGGATTCCACCTTTTCCAAGTACTTGCCCGGATTCAACAATTTTCTGGTGCTCACACTGATTCTACCATTTTTCCGTACTGGTCTGGACAGTTTTTCGGCACTCGCACGGATTCCACCTTTTCCCGGTACTTGCCCGGATTCAACAATTTTCTGGTGCTCACACTGATTCTACCATTTTTTCGTACCGGTCCGGACAGTTTTTCGGCACTCGCACGGATTCCACCTTTTGCGGGTAGTCGCACGGATTCAACAATTTTCTGGCGCTCACACTGATTCTACCATTTTTCCGTACTGGTCTGGACAGTTTTTCGGCACTCGCACGGATTCCACCTTTTCCCGGTACTTGCCCGGATTCAACAATTTTCTGGTGCTCACATTGATTCCACCATTTTTTCGTACTGGTCCGGACAATTTTTCGGCACTCGCAAGGATTCCACCTTTTGCGGGTAGTCGCACGGATTCAACAATTTTCTGGCGCTCACACAGATTCTACCATTTTTCCGTACTGGTCTGGACAATTTTTCGGCACTCGCACGGATTCCACCTTTTCCCGGTACTTGCCCGGATACAACAATTTTCTGGTGCTCACACTGATTCTACCATTTTTTCGTACCGGTCCGGACAGTTTTTCGGCACTCGCACGGATTCCACCTTTTACGGGTAATCGCACGGATTCAACAATTTTCTGGCGCTCACACTGATTCTACCATTTTTCCGTACTGGTCTGGACAGTTTTTCGGCACTCGCACGGATTCCACCTTTTCCAAGTACTTGCCCGGATTCAACAATTTTCTGGTGCTCACACTGATTCTACCATTTTTTCGTACCGGTCCGGACAGTTTTTCGGCACTCGCACGGATTCCACCTTTTGCGGGTAGTCGCACGGATTCAACAATTTTCTGGCGCTCACACTGATTCTACCATTTTTCCGTACTGGTCTGGACAATTTTTCGGCACTCGCACGGATTCCACCTTTTCCCGGTACTTGGCCGGATTCAACAATTTTCTGGTGCTCACACTGATTCTACCATTTTTTCGTACCGGTCCGGACAGTTTTTCGGCACTCGCACGGATTCCACCTTTTGCGGGTAGTCGCACGGATTCAACAATTTTCTGGCGCTCACACTGATTCTACCATTTTTCCGTACTGGTCTGGACAGTTTTTCAGGACTCGCACGGATTCCACCTTTTCCAAGTACTTGCCCGGATTCAACAATTTTCTGGTGCTCACACAGATTCTACCATTTTTCCGTACTGGTCTGGACAGTTTTTCGGCACTCGCATGGATTCCACCTTTTCCCTGTACTTGCCCGGATTCAACAATTTTCTGGTGCTCACACTGATTCTACCATTTTTTCGTACCGGTCCGGACAGTTTTTCGGCACTCGCACGGATTCCACCTTTTGCGGGTAGTCGCACGGATTCAACAATTTTCTGGCGCTCACACTGATTCTACCATTTTTCCGTACTGGTCTGGACAGTTTTTCGGCACTCGCACGGATTCCACCTTTTCCCGGTACTTGGCCGGATTCAACAATTTTCTGGTGCTCACATTGATTCTACAATTTTTTCGTACCTGTCCGGACAGTTTTTCGGCACTCGCACGGATCCACCTTTTGCGGGTAGTCGCACGGATTCAACAATTTTCTGGCGCTCACTATGATTCTACCATTTTTCCGTACTGGTCTTGGCAGTTTTTCGGCACTCGCACGGATTCCACCTTTTCCAAGTACTTGCCCGGATTCAACAATTTTCTGGTGCTCACACTGATTCTACCATTTTTTCGTACCGGTCCGGACAGTTTTTCGGCACTCGCACGGATTCCACCTTTTGCGGGTAGTCGCACGGATTCAACAATTTTCTGGCGCTCACACTGATTCTACCATTTTTCCGTACTGGTCTGGACAGTTTTTCGGCACTCGCACGGATTCCACCTTTTCCCTGTACTTGCCCGGATTCAACAATTTTCTGGTGCTCACACTGATTCTACCATTTTTTCGTACCGGTCCGGACAGTTTTTCGGCACTCGCACGGATTCCACCTTTTGCGGGTAGTCGCACGGATTCAACAATTTTCTGGCGCTCACACTGATTCTACCATTTTTCCGTACTGGTCTGGACAGTTTTTCGGCACTCGAACGGATTCCACCTTTTCCCGGTACTTGGCCGGATTCAACAATTTTCTGGTGCTCACTCTGATTCTACCATTTTTTCGTACCGGTCCGGATAGTTTTTCGGCACTCGCACGGATTCCACCTTTTGCGGGTAGTCGCACGGATTCAACAATTTTCTGGCGCTCACACTGATTCTACCATTTTTCCGTACTGGTCTGGACAGTTTTTCGGCACTCGCACGAATTCCACCTTTTCCAAGTACTTGCCCGGATTCAACAATTTTCTGGTGCTCACACAGATTCTACCATTTTTCCGTACTGGTCTGGACAGTTTTTCGGCACTCGCACGGATTCCACCTTTTCCCTGTACTTGCCCGGATTCAACAATTTTCTGGTGCTCACACTAATTCTACCATTTTTTCGTACCGGTCCGGACAGTTTTTCGGCACTCGCACGGATTCCACCTTTTGCGGGTAGTAGCACGGATTCAACAATTTTCTGGCGCTCACACTGATTCTACCATTTTTCCGTACTGGTCTGGACAGTTTTTCTGCACTCGCACGGATTCCACCTTTTCCAAGTACTTGCCCGGATTCAACAATTTTCCGGTGCTCACACAGATTCTACCATTTTTTCGTACTGGTCTGGACAGTTTTTCGGCACTCGCACGGATTCCACCTTTTCCAAGTACTTGCCCGGATTCAACAATTTTCCGGTGCTCACACAGATTCTACCATTTTTTCGTACTGGTCTGGACAGTTTTTCGGCACTCGCACGGATTCCACCTTTTCCAAGTACTTGCCCGGATTCAACAATTTTCTGGTGCTCACACTGATTCTACCATTTTTTCGTACCGGTCCGGACAGTTTTTCGGCACTCGCACGGATTCCACCTTTTCCAAGTACTTGCCCGGATTCAACAATTTTCCGGTGCTCACACAGATTCTACCATTTTTTCGTACTGGTCTGGACAGTTTTTCGGCACTCGCACGGATTCCACCTTTTCCAAGTACTTGCCCGGATTCAACAATTTTCTGGTGCTCACACTGATTCTACCATTTTTTCGTACCGGTCCGGACAGTTTTTCGGCACTCGCACGGATTCCACCTTTTGCGGGTAGTCGCACGGATTCAACAATTTTCTGGCGCTCACATTGATTCTACCATTTTTCCGTACTGGTCTGGACAGTTTTTCGGCACTCGCACGGATTCCACCTTTTCCCGGTACTTGGCCGGATTCAACAATTTTCTGGTGCTCACACTGATTCTACCATTTTTTCGTACCGGTCCGGACAGTTTTTCGGCACTCGCACGGATTCCACCTTTTGCGGGTAGTCGCACGGATTCAACAATTTTCTGGCGCTCACACTGATTCTACCATTTTTCCGTACTGGTCTGGACAGTTTTTCGGCACTCGCACGGATTCCACCTTTTCCAAGTACTTGCCCGGATTCAACAATTTTCTGGTGCTCACACTGATTCTACCATTTTTCCGTACTGGTCTGGACAGTTTTTCGGCACTCGCATGGATTCCACCTTTTCCCTGTACTTGCCCGGATTCAACAATTTTCTGGTGCTCACACTGATTCTACCATTTTTTCGTACCGGTCCGGACAGTTTTTCGGCACTCGCACGGATTCCACCTTTTGCGGGTAGTCGCACGGATTCAACAATTTTCTGGCGCTCACACTGATTCTACCATTTTTCCGTACTGGTCTGGACAGTTTTTCGGCACTCGCACGGATTCCACCTTTTCCCGGTACTTGGCCGGATTCAACAATTTTCTGGTGCTCACATTGATTCTACCATTTTTTCGTACCGGTCCGGACAGTTTTTCGGCACTCGCACGGATCCACCTTTTGCGGGTAGTCGCACGGATTCAACAATTTTCTGGCGCTCACTATGATTCTACCATTTTTCCGTACTGGTCTTGGCAGTTTTTCGGCACTCGCACGGATTCCACCTTTTCCAAGTACTTGCCCGGATTCAACAATTTTCTGGTGCTCACACTGATTCTACCATTTTTTCGTACCGGTCCGGACAGTTTTTCGGCACTCGCACGGATTCCACCTTTTGCGGGTAGTCGCACGGATTCAACAATTTTCTGGCGCTCACACTGATTCTACCATTTTTCCGTACTGGTCTGGACAGTTTTTCGGCACTCGCACGGATTCCACCTTTTCCCTGTACTTGCCCGGATTCAACAATTTTCTGGTGCTCACACTGATTCTACCATTTTTTCGTACCGGTCCGGACAGTTTTTCGGCACTCGCACGGATTCCACCTTTTGCGGGTAGTCGCACGGATTCAACAATTTTTTGGCGCTCACACTGATTCTACCATTTTTCCGTACTGGTCTGGACAGTTTTTCGGCACTCGCACGGATTCCACCTTTTCCAAGTACTTGCCCGGATTCAACAATTTTCTGGTGCTCACACTGATTCTACCATTTTTTCGTACCGGTCTGGACAGTTTATCGGCACTCGCACGGATTCCACCTTTTGCGGGTAGTCGCACGGATTCAACAATTTTCTGGTGCTCACACTGATTCTACCATTTTTCCGTACTGGTCTGGACAGTTTTTCGGCACTCGCACGGATTCCACCTTTTCCAAGTACTTGCCCGGATTCAACAATTTTCCGGTGCTCACACAGATTCTACCATTTTTTCGTACTGGTCTGGACAGTTTTTCGGCACTCGCACGGATTCCACCTTTTCCAAGTACTTGCCCGGATTCAACAATTTTCTGGTGCTCACACTGATTCTACCATTTTTTCGTACCGGTCCGGACAGTTTTTCGGCACTCGCACGGATTCCACCTTTTGCGGGTAGTCGCACGGATTCAACAATTTTCTGGCGCTCACATTGATTCTACCATTTTTCCGTACTGGTCTGGACAGTTTTTCGGCACTCGCACGGATTCCACCTTTTCCCGGTACTTGGCCGGATTCAACAATTTTCTGGTGCTCACACTGATTCTACCATTTTTTCGTACCGGTCCGGACAGTTTTTCGGCACTCGCACGGATTCCACCTTTTGCGGGTAGTCGCACGGATTCAACAATTTTCTGGCGCTCACACTGATTCTACCATTTTTCCGTACTGGTCTGGACAGTTTTTCGGCACTCGCACGGATTCCACCTTTTCCAAGTACTTGCCCGGATTCAACAATTTTCTGGTGCTCACACTGATTCTACCATTTTTCCATACTGGTCTGGACAGTTTTTCGGCACTCGCATGGATTCCACCTTTTCCCTGTACTTGCCCGGATTCAACAATTTTCTGGTGCTCACACTGATTCTACCATTTTTTCGTACCGGTCCGGACAGTTTTTCGGCACTCGCACGGATTCCACCTTTTGCGGGTAGTCGCACGGATTCAACAATTTTCTGGCGCTCACACTGATTCTACCATTTTTCCGTACTGGTCTGGACAGTTTTTCGGCACTCGCACGGATTCCACCTTTTCCCGGTACTTGGCCGGATTCAACAATTTTCCGGTGCTCACACAGATTCTACCATTTTTTCGTACTGGTCTGGACAGTTTTTCGGCACTCGCACGGATTCCACCTTTTCCAAGTACTTGCCCGGATTCAACAATTTTCTGGTGCTCACACTGATTCTACCATTTTTTCGTACCGGTCCGGACAGTTTTTCGGCACTCGCACGGATTCCACCTTTTGCGGGTAGTCGCACGGATTCAACAATTTTCTGGCGCTCACATTGATTCTACCATTTTTCCGTACTGGTCTGGACAGTTTTTCGGCACTCGCACGGATTCCACCTTTTCCCGGTACTTGGCCGGATTCAACAATTTTCTGGTGCTCACACTGATTCTACCATTTTTTCGTACCGGTCCGGACAGTTTTTCGGCACTCGCACGGATTCCACCTTTTGCGGGTAGTCGCACGGATTCAACAATTTTCTGGCGCTCACACTGATTCTACCATTTTTCCGTACTGGTCTGGACAGTTTTTCGGCACTCGCACGGATTCCACCTTTTCCAAGTACTTGCCCGGATTCAACAATTTTCTGATGCTCACACTGATTCTACCATTTTTCCGTACTGGTCTGGACAGTTTTTCGGCACTCGCATGGATTCCACCTTTTCCCTGTACTTGCCCGGATTCAACAATTTTCTGGTGCTCACACTGATTCTACCATTTTTTCGTACCGGTCCGGACAGTTTTTCGGCACTCGCACGGATTCCACCTTTTGCGGGTAGTCGCACGGATTCAACAATTTTCTGGCGCTCACACTGATTCTACCATTTTTCCGTACTGGTCTGGACAGTTTTTCGGCACTCGCACGGATTCCACCTTTTCCCGGTACTTGGCCGGATTCAACAATTTTCTGGTGCTCACATTGATTCTACCATTTTTTCGTACCGGTCCGGACAGTTTTTCGGCACTCGCACGGATCCACCTTTTGCGGGTAGTCGCACGGATTCAACAATTTTCTGGCGCTCACTATGATTCTACCATTTTTCCGTACTGGTCTTGGCAGTTTTTCGGCACTCGCACGGATTCCACCTTTTCCAAGTACTTGCCCGGATTCAACAATTTTCTGGTGCTCACACTGATTCTACCATTTTTTCGTACCGGTCCGGACAGTTTTTCGGCACTCGCACGGATTCCACCTTTTGCGGGTAGTCGCACGGATTCAACAATTTTCTGGCGCTCACACTGATTCTACCATTTTTCCGTACTGGTCTGGACAGTTTTTCGGCACTCGCACGGATTCCACCTTTTCCCTGTACTTGCCCGGATTCAACAATTTTCTGGTGCTCACACTGATTCTACCATTTTTTCGTACCGGTCCGGACAGTTTTTCGGCACTCGCACGGATTCCACCTTTTGCGGGTAGTCGCACGGATTCAACAATTTTCTGGCGCTCACACTGATTCTACCATTTTTCCGTACTGGTCTGGACAGTTTTTCGGCACTCGCACGGATTCCACCTTTTCCCGGTACTTGGCCGGATTCAACAATTTTCTGGTGCTCACTCTGATTCTACCATTTTTTCGTACCGGTCCGGACAGTTTTTCGGCACTCGCACGGATTCCACCTTTTGCGGGTAGTCGCACGGATTCAACAATTTTCTGGCGCTCACACTGATTCTACCATTTTTCCGTACTGGTCGGGACAGTTTTTCGGCACTCGCACGGATTCCACCTTTTCCCGGTACTTGGCCGGATTCAACAATTTTCTGGTGCTCACACTGATTCTACCATTTTTTCGTACCGGTCCGGACAGTTTTTCGGCACTCGCACGGATTCCACCTTTTGCGGGTAGTCGCACGGATTCAACAATTTTCTGGCGCTCACACTGATTCTACCATTTTTCTGTACTGGTCTGGACAGTTTTTCGGCACTCGCATGGATTCCACCTTTTCCCTGTACTTGCCCGGATTCAACAATTTTCTGGTGCTCACACTGATTCTACCATTTTTCCGTACTGGTCTGGACAGTTTTTCGGCACTCGCATGGATTCCACCTTTTCCCTGTACTTGCCCGGATTCAACAATTTTCTGGTGCTCACACTGATTCTACCATTTTTTCGTACCGGTCCGGACAGTTTTTCGGCACTCGCACGGATTCCACCTTTTGCGGGTAGTCGCACGGATTCAACAATTTTCTGGCGCTCACACTGATTCTACCATTTTTCCGTACTGGTCTGGACAGTTTTTCGGCACTCGCACGGATTCCACCTTTTCCCGGTACTTGGCCGGATTCAACAATTTTCCGGTGCTCACACAGATTCTACCATTTTTTCGTACTGGTCTGGACAGTTTTTCGGCACTCGCACGGATTCCACCTTTTCCAAGTACTTGCCCGGATTCAACAATTTTCTGGTGCTCACACTGATTCTACCATTTTTTCGTACCGGTCCGGACAGTTTTTCGGCACTCGCACGGATTCCACCTTTTGCGGGTAGTCGCACGGATTCAACAATTTTCTGGCGCTCACATTGATTCTACCATTTTTCCGTACTGGTCTGGACAGTTTTTCGGCACTCGCACGGATTCCACCTTTTCCCGGTACTTGGCCGGATTCAACAATTTTCTGGTGCTCACACTGATTCTACCATTTTTTCGTACCGGTCCGGACAGTTTTTCGGCACTCGCACGGATTCCACCTTTTGCGGGTAGTCGCACGGATTCAACAATTTTCTGGCGCTCACACTGATTCTACCATTTTTCCGTACTGGTCTGGACAGTTTTTCGGCACTCGCACGGATTCCACCTTTTCCAAGTACTTGCCCGGATTCAACAATTTTCTGGTGCTCACACTGATTCTACCATTTTTCCGTACTGGTCTGGACAGTTTTTCGGCACTCGCATGGATTCCACCTTTTCCCTGTACTTGCCCGGATTCAACAATTTTCTGGTGCTCACACTGATTCTACCATTTTTTCGTACCGGTCCGGACAGTTTTTCGGCACTCGCACGGATTCCACCTTTTGCGGGTAGTCGCACGGATTCAACAATTTTCTGGCGCTCACACTGATTCTACCATTTTTCCGTACTGGTCTGGACAGTTTTTCGGCACTCGCACGGATTCCACCTTTTCCCGGTACTTGGCCGGATTCAACAATTTTCTGGTGCTCACATTGATTCTACCATTTTTTCGTACCGGTCCGGACAGTTTTTCGGCACTCGCACGGAACCACCTTTTGCGGGTAGTCGCACGGATTCAACAATTTTCTGGCGCTCACTATGATTCTACCATTTTTCCGTACTGGTCTTGGCAGTTTTTCGGCACTCGCACGGATTCCACCTTTTCCAAGTACTTGCCCGGATTCAACAATTTTCTGGTGCTCACACTGATTCTACCATTTTTTCGTACCGGTCCGGACAGTTTTTCGGCACTCGCACGGATTCCACCTTTTGCGGGTAGTCGCACGGATTCAACAATTTTCTGGCGCTCACACTGATTCTACCATTTTTCCGTACTGGTCTGGACAGTTTTTCGGCACTCGCACGGATTCCACCTTTTCCCTGTACTTGCCCGGATTCAACAATTTTCTGGTGCTCACACTGATTCTACCATTTTTTCGTACCGGTCCGGACAGTTTTTCGGCACTCGCACGGATTCCACCTTTTGCGGGTAGTCGCACGGATTCAACAATTTTCTGGCGCTCACACTGATTCTACCATTTTTCCGTACTGGTCTGGACAGTTTTTCGGCACTCGCACGGATTCCACCTTTTCCCGGTACTTGGCCGGATTCAACAATTTTCTGGTGCTCACTCTGATTCTACCATTTTTTCGTACCGGTCCGGACAGTTTTTCGGCACTCGCACGGATTCCACCTTTTGCGGGTAGTCGCACGGATTCAACAATTTTCTGGCGCTCACACTGATTCTACCATTTTTCCGTACTGGTCGGGACAGTTTTTCGGCACTCGCACGGATTCCACCTTTTCCCGGTACTTGGCCGGATTCAACAATTTTCTGGTGCTCACTCTGATTCTACCATTTTTTCGTACCGGTCCGGACAGTTTTTCGGCACTCGCACGGATTCCACCTTTTGCGGGTAGTCGCACGGATTCAACAATTTTCTGGTGCTCACACTGATTCTACCATTTTTTCGTACCGGTCCGGACAGTTTTTCGGCACTCGCACGGATTCCACCTTTTGCGGGTAGTCGCACGGATTCAACAATTTTCTGGCGCTCACATTGATTCTACCATTTTTCCGTACTGGTCTGGACAGTTTTTCGGCACTCGCACGGATTCCACCTTTTCCCGGTACTTGGCCGGATTCAACAATTTTCTGGTGCTCACACTGATTCTACCATTTTTTCGTACCGGTCCGGACAGTTTTTCGGCACTCGCACGGATTCCACCTTTTGCGGGTAGTCGCACGGATTCAACAATTTTCTGGCGCTCACACTGATTCTACCATTTTTCCGTACTGGTCTGGACAGTTTTTCGGCACTCGCACGGATTCCACCTTTTCCAAGTACTTGCCCGGATTCAACAATTTTCTGGTGCTCACACTGATTCTACCATTTTTCCGTACTGGTCTGGACAGTTTTTCGGCACTCGCATGGATTCCACCTTTTCCCTGTACTTGCCCGGATTCAACAATTTTCTGGTGCTCACACTGATTCTACCATTTTTTCGTACCGGTCCGGACAGTTTTTCGGCACTCGCACGGATTCCACCTTTTGCGGGTAGTCGCACGGATTCAACAATTTTCTGGCGCTCACACTGATTCTACCATTTTTCCGTACTGGTCTGGACAGTTTTTCGGCACTCGCACGGATTCCACCTTTTCCCGGTACTTGGCCGGATTCAACAATTTTCTGGTGCTCACATTGATTCTACCATTTTTTCGTACCGGTCCGGACAGTTTTTCGGCACTCGCACGGATCCACCTTTTGCGGGTAGTCGCACGGATTCAACAATTTTCTGGCGCTCACTATGATTCTACCATTTTTCCGTACTGGTCTTGGCAGTTTTTCGGCACTCGCACGGATTCCACCTTTTCCAAGTACTTGCCCGGATTCAACAATTTTCTGGTGCTCACACTGATTCTACCATTTTTTCGTACCGGTCCGGACAGTTTTTCGGCACTCGCACGGATTCCACCTTTTGCGGGTAGTCGCACGGATTCAACAATTTTCTGGCGCTCACACTGATTCTACCATTTTTCCGTACTGGTCTGGACAGTTTTTCGGCACTCGCACGGATTCCACCTTTTCCCTGTACTTGCCCGGATTCAACAATTTTCTGGTGCTCACACTGATTCTACCATTTTTTCGTACCGGTCCGGACAGTTTTTCGGCACTCGCACGGATTCCACCTTTTGCGGGTAGTCGCACGGATTCAACAATTTTCTGGCGCTCACACTGATTCTACCATTTTTCCGTACTGGTCTGGACAGTTTTTCGGCACTCGCACGGATTCCACCTTTTCCCGGTACTTGGCCGGATTCAACAATTTTCTGGTGCTCACTCTGATTCTACCATTTTTTCGTACCGGTCCGGACAGTTTTTCGGCACTCGCACGGATTCCACCTTTTGCGGGTAGTCGCACGGATTCAACAATTTTCTGGCGCTCACACTGATTCTACCATTTTTCCGTACTGGTCGGGACAGTTTTTCGGCACTCGCACGGATTCCACCTTTTCCCGGTACTTGGCCGGATTCAACAATTTTCTGGTGCTCACTCTGATTCTACCATTTTTTCGTACCGGTCCGGACAGTTTTTCGGCACTCGCACGGATTCCACCTTTTGCGGGTAGTCGCACGGATTCAACAATTTTCTGGTGCTCACACTGATTCTACCATTTTTTCGTACCGGTCCGGACAGTTTTTCGGCACTCGCACGGATTCCACCTTTTGCGGGTAGTCGCACGGATTCAACAATTTTCTGGCGCTCACATTGATTCTACCATTTTTCCGTACTGGTCTGGACAGTTTTTCGGCACTCGCACGGATTCCACCTTTTCCCGGTACTTGGCCGGATTCAACAATTTTCTGGTGCTCACACTGATTCTACCATTTTTTCGTACCGGTCCGGACAGTTTTTCGGCACTCGCACGGATTCCACCTTTTGCGGGTAGTCGCACGGATTCAACAATTTTCTGGCGCTCACACTGATTCTACCATTTTTCCGTACTGGTCTGGACAGTTTTTCGGCACTCGCACGGATTCCACCTTTTCCAAGTACTTGCCCGGATTCAACAATTTTCTGGTGCTCACACTGATTCTACCATTTTTCCGTACTGGTCTGGACAGTTTTTCGGCACTCGCATGGATTCCACCTTTTCCCTGTACTTGCCCGGATTCAACAATTTTCTGGTGCTCACACTGATTCTACCATTTTTTCGTACCGGTCCGGACAGTTTTTCGGCACTCGCACGGATTCCACCTTTTGCGGGTAGTCGCACGGATTCAACAATTTTCTGGCGCTCACACTGATTCTACCATTTTTCCGTACTGGTCTGGACAGTTTTTCGGCACTCGCACGGATTCCACCTTTTCCCGGTACTTGGCCGGATTCAACAATTTTCTGGTGCTCACATTGATTCTACCATTTTTTCGTACCGGTCCGGACAGTTTTTCGGCACTCGCACGGATCCACCTTTTGCGGGTAGTCGCACGGATTCAACAATTTTCTGGCGCTCACTATGATTCTACCATTTTTCCGTACTGGTCTTGGCAGTTTTTCGGCACTCGCACGGATTCCACCTTTTCCAAGTACTTGCCCGGATTCAACAATTTTCTGGTGCTCACACTGATTCTACCATTTTTTCGTACCGGTCCGGACAGTTTTTCGGCACTCGCACGGATTCCACCTTTTGCGGGTAGTCGCACGGATTCAACAATTTTCTGGCGCTCACACTGATTCTACCATTTTTCCGTACTGGTCTGGACAGTTTTTCGGCACTCGCACGGATTCCACCTTTTCCCTGTACTTGCCCGGATTCAACAATTTTCTGGTGCTCACACTGATTCTACCATTTTTTCGTACCGGTCCGGACAGTTTTTCGGCACTCGCACGGATTCCACCTTTTGCGGGTAGTCGCACGGATTCAACAATTTTCTGGCGCTCACACTGATTCTACCATTTTTCCGTACTGGTCTGGACAGTTTTTCGGCACTCGCACGGATTCCACCTTTTCCCGGTACTTGGCCGGATTCAACAATTTTCTGGTGCTCACTCTGATTCTACCATTTTTTCGTACCGGTCCGGACAGTTTTTCGGCACTCGCACGGATTCCACCTTTTGCGGGTAGTCGCACGGATTCAACAATTTTCTGGCGCTCACACTGATTCTACCATTTTTC
Source organism: Vitis vinifera (assembly GCF_030704535.1). Lineage (NCBI taxonomy): Eukaryota > Viridiplantae > Streptophyta > Magnoliopsida > Vitales > Vitaceae > Vitis > Vitis vinifera. The sequence continues at coordinate 20,931,892 of NC_081814.1, forward strand.
CGTACTGGTCGGGACAGTTTTTCGGCACTCGCACGGATTCCACCTTTTCCCTGTACTTGCCCGGATTCAACAATTTTCTGGTGCTCACACTGATTCTACCATTTTTTCGTACCGGTCCGGACAGTTTTTCGGCACTCGCACGGATTCCACCTTTTGCGGGTAGTCGCACGGATTCAACAATTTTCTGGCGCTCACACTGATTCTACCATTTTTCCGTACTGGTCTGGACAGTTTTTCGGCACTCGCACGGATTCCACCTTTTCCCGATACTTGGCCGGATTCAACAATTTTCTGGTGCTCACACTGATTCTACCATTTTTTCGTACCGGTCCGGACAGTTTTTCGGCACTCGCACGGATTCCACCTTTTGCGGGTAGTCGCACGGATTCAACAATTTTCTGGCGCTCACACTGATTCTACCATTTTTCCGTACTGGTCTGGACAGTTTTTCGGCACTCGCACGGATTCCACCTTTTCCCGGTACTTGGCCGGATTCAACAATTTTCTGGTGCTCACACTGATTCTACCATTTTTTCGTACCGGTCCGGACAGTTTTTCGGCACTCGCACGGATTCCACCTTTTGCGGGTAGTCGCACGGATTCAACAATTTTCTGGCGCTCACACTGATTCTACCATTTTTCCGTACTGGTCTGGACAGTTTTTCGGCACTCGCACAGATTCCACCTTTTCCAAGTACTTGCCCGGATTCAACAATTTTCTGGTGCTCACACTGATTCTACCATTTTTCCGTACTGGTCTGGACAGTTTTTCGGCACTCGCACGGATTCCACCTTTTCCCTGTACTTGCCCGGATTCAACAATTTTCTGGTGCTCACACTGATTCTACCATTTTTTCGTACCGGTCCGGACAGTTTTTCGGCACTCGCACGGATTCCACCTTTTGCGGGTAGTCGCACGGATTCAACAATTTTCTGGCGCTCACACTGATTCTACCATTTTTCCGTACTGGTCTGGACAGTTTTTCGGCACTCGCACGGATTCCACCTTTTCCCGGTACTTGGCCGGATTCAACAATTTTCTGGTGCTCACATTGATTCTACCATTTTTTCGTACCGGTCCGGACAGTTTTTCGGCACTCGCACGGATCCACCTTTTGCGGGTAGTCGCACGGATTCAACAATTTTCTGGCGCTCACTATGATTCTACCATTTTTCCGTACTGGTCTGGACAGTTTTTCGGCACTCGCACGGATTCCACCTTTTCCCGGTACTTGGCCGGATTCAACAATTTTCTGGTGCTCACTCTGATTCTACCATTTTTTCGTACCGGTCCGGACAGTTTTTCGGCACTCGCACGGATTCCACCTTTTGCGGGTAGTCGCACGGATTCAACAATTTTCTGGCGCTCACACTGATTCTACCATTTTTCCGTACTGGTCGGGACAGTTTTTCGGCACTCGCACGGATTCCACCTTTTCCCTGTACTTGCCCGGATTCAACAATTTTCTGGTGCTCACACTGATTCTACCATTTTTTCGTACCGGTCCGGACAGTTTTTCGGCACTCGCACGGATTCCACCTTTTGCGGGTAGTCGCACGGATTCAACAATTTTCTGGCGCTCACACTGATTCTACCATTTTTCCGTACTGGTCTGGACAGTTTTTCGGCACTCGCACGGATTCCACCTTTTCCCGATACTTGGCCGGATTCAACAATTTTCTGGTGCTCACACTGATTCTACCATTTTTTCGTACCGGTCCGGACAGTTTTTCGGCACTCGCACGGATTCCACCTTTTGCGGGTAGTCGCACGGATTCAACAATTTTCTGGCGCTCACACTGATTCTACCATTTTTCCGTACTGGTCTGGACAGTTTTTCGGCACTCGCACGGATTCCACCTTTTCCCGGTACTTGGCCGGATTCAACAATTTTCTGGTGCTCACACTGATTCTACCATTTTTTCGTACCGGTCCGGACAGTTTTTCGGCACTCGCACGGATTCCACCTTTTGCGGGTAGTCGCACGGATTCAACAATTTTCTGGCGCTCACACTGATTCTACCATTTTTCCGTACTGGTCTGGACAGTTTTTCGGCACTCGCACAGATTCCACCTTTTCCAAGTACTTGCCCGGATTCAACAATTTTCTGGTGCTCACACTGATTCTACCATTTTTCCGTACTGGTCTGGACAGTTTTTCGGCACTCGCACGGATTCCACCTTTTCCCTGTACTTGCCCGGATTCAACAATTTTCTGGTGCTCACACTGATTCTACCATTTTTTCGTACCGGTCCGGACAGTTTTTCGGCACTCGCACGGATTCCACCTTTTGCGGGTAGTCGCACGGATTCAACAATTTTCTGGCGCTCACACTGATTCTACCATTTTTCCGTACTGGTCTGGACAGTTTTTCGGCACTCGCACGGATTCCACCTTTTCCCGGTACTTGGCCGGATTCAACAATTTTCTGGTGCTCACATTGATTCTACCATTTTTTCGTACCGGTCCGGACAGTTTTTCGGCACTCGCACGGATCCACCTTTTGCGGGTAGTCGCACGGATTCAACAATTTTCTGGCGCTCACTATGATTCTACCATTTTTCCGTACTGGTGTTGGCAGTTTTTCGGCACTCGCACGGATTCCACCTTTTCCAAGTACTTGCCCGGATTCAACAATTTTCTGGTGCTCACACTGATTCTACCATTTTTTCGTACCGGTCCGGACAGTTTTTCGGCACTCGCACGGATTCCACCTTTTCCCTGTACTTGCCCGGATTCAACAATTTTCTGGTGCTCACACTGATTCTACCATTTTTTCGTACCGGTCCGGACAGATTTTCGGCACTCGCACGGATTCCACCTTTTGCGGGTAGTCGCACGGATTCAACAATTTTCTGGCGCTCACACTGATTCTACCATTTTTCCGTACTGGTCTGGACAGTTTTTCGGCACTCGCACGGATTCCACCTTTTCCCGGTACTTGGTCGGATTCAACAATTTTCTGGTGCTCACACTGATTCTACCATTTTTTCGTACCGGTCCGGACAGTTTTTCGGCACTCGCACGGATTCCACCTTTTGCGGGTAGTCGCACGGATTCAACAATTTTCTGGCGCTCACACTGATTCTACCTTTTTTCCGTACTGGTCTGGACAGTTTTTCGGCACTCGCACGGATTCCACCTTTTCCCGGTACTTGGCCGGATTCAACAATTTTCTGGTGCTCACACTTATTCTACCATTTTTTCGTACCGGTCCGGACAGTTTTTCGGCACTCGCACGGATCCACCTTTTGCGGGTAGTCGCACGGATTCAACAATTTTCTGGCGCTCACACTGATTCTACCATTTTTCCGTACTGGTCTGGACAGTTTTTCGGCACTCGCACGGATTCCACCTTTTCCCGGTACTTGGCCGGATTCAACAATTTTCTGGTGCTCACTCTGATTCTACCATTTTTTCGTACCGGTCCGGACAGTTTTTCGGCACTCGCACGGATTCCACCTTTTGCGGGTAGTCGCACGGATTCAACAATTTTCTGGCGCTCACACTGATTCTACCATTTTTCCGTACTGGTCCGGACAGTTTTTCGGCACTCGCACGGATTCCACCTTTTGCGGGTAGTCGCACGGATTCAACAATTTTCTGGTGCTCACACTATTTCTACCATTTTTTCGTACCGGTCCGGACAGTTTTTCGGCACTCCCACGGATTCCACCTTTTGCGGGTAGTCGCACGGATTCAACAATTTTCTGGCGCTCACACTGATTCTACCATTTTTCCGTACTGGTCTGGACAGTTTTTCGGCACTCGCACGGATTCCACCTTTTCCAAGTACTTGCCCGGATTCAACAATTTTCTGGTGCTCACACTGATTCTACCATTTTTCCGTACTGGTCTGGACAGTTTTTCGGCACTCGCACGGATTCCACATTTTCCCGGTACTTGCCCGGATTCAACAATTTTCTGGTGCTCACACTGATTCTACCATTTTTTCGTACCGGTCCGGACAGTTTTTCGGCACTCGCACGGATTCCACCTTTTGCGGGTAGTCGCACGGATTCAACAATTTTCTGGCGCTCACACTGATTCTACCATTTTTCCGTACTGGTCTGGACAGTTTTTCGGCACTCGCACGGATTCCACCTTTTCCCGGTACTTGCCCGGATTCAACAATTTTCTGGTGCTCACATTGATTCCACCATTTTTTCGTACTGGTCCGGACAATTTTTCGGCACTCGCAAGGATTCCACCTTTTGCGGGTAGTCGCACGGATTCAACAATTTTCTGGCGCTCACACAGATTCTACCATTTTTCCGTACTGGTCTGGACAATTTTTCGGCACTCGCACGGATTCCACCTTTTCCCGGTACTTGCCCGGATTCAACAATTTTCTGGTGCTCACACTGATTCTACCATTTTTTCGTACCGGTCCGGACAGTTTTTCGGCACTCGCACGGATTCCACCTTTTACGGGTAGTCGCACGGATTCAACAATTTTCTGGCGCTCACACTGATTCTACCATTTTTCCGTACTGGTCTGGACAGTTTTTCGGCACTCGCACGGATTCCACCTTTTCCAAGTACTTGCCCGGATTCAACAATTTTCTGGTGCTCACACTGATTCTACCATTTTTTCGTACCGGTCCGGACAGTTTTTCGGCACTCGCACGGATTCCACCTTTTGCGGGTAGTCGCACGGATTCAACAATTTTCTGGCGCTCACACTGATTCTACCATTTTTCCGTACTGGTCTGGACAATTTTTCGGCACTCGCACGGATTCCACCTTTTCCCGGTACTTGGCCGGATTCAACAATTTTCTGGTGCTCACACTGATTCTACCATTTTTTCGTACCGGTCCGGACAGTTTTTCGGCACTCGCACGGATTCCACCTTTTGCGGGTAGTCGCACGGATTCAACAATTTTCTGGCGCTCACACTGATTCTACCATTTTTCCGTACTGGTCTGGACAGTTTTTCGGCACTCGCACGGATTCCACCTTTTCCAAGTACTTGCCCGGATTCAACAATTTTCTGGTGCTCACACAGATTCTACCATTTTTCCGTACTGGTCTGGACAGTTTTTCGGCACTCGCATGGATTCCACCTTTTCCCTGTACTTGCCCGGATTCAACAATTTTCTGGTGCTCACACTGATTCTACCATTTTTTCGTACCGGTCCGGACAGTTTTTCGGCACTCGCACGGATTCCACCTTTTGCGGGTAGTCGCACGGATTCAACAATTTTCTGGCGCTCACACTGATTCTACCATTTTTCCGTACTGGTCTGGACAGTTTTTCGGCACTCGCACGGATTCCACCTTTTCCCGGTACTTGGCCGGATTCAACAATTTTCTGGTGCTCACATTGATTCTACAATTTTTTCGTACCGGTCCGGACAGTTTTTCGGCACTCGCACGGATCCACCTTTTGCGGGTAGTCGCACGGATTCAACAATTTTCTGGCGCTCACTATGATTCTACCATTTTTCCGTACTGGTCTTGGCAGTTTTTCGGCACTCGCACGGATTCCACCTTTTCCAAGTACTTGCCCGGATTCAACAATTTTCTGGTGCTCACACTGATTCTACCATTTTTTCGTACCGGTCCGGACAGTTTTTCGGCACTCGCACGGATTCCACCTTTTGCGGGTAGTCGCACGTATTCAACAATTTTCTGGCGCTCACACTGATTCTACCATTTTTCCGTACTGGTCTGGACAGTTTTTCGGCACTCGCACGGATTCCACCTTTTCCCTGTACTTGCCCGGATTCAACAATTTTCTGGTGCTCACACTGATTCTACCATTTTTTCGTACCGGTCCGGACAGTTTTTCGGCACTCGCACGGATTCCACCTTTTGCGGGTAGTCGCACGGATTCAACAATTTTCTGGCGCTCACACTGATTCTACCATTTTTCCGTACTGGTCTGGACAGTTTTTCGGCACTCGCACGGATTCCACCTTTTCCCGGTACTTGGCCGGATTCAACAATTTTCTGGTGCTCACTCTGATTCTACCATTTTTTCGTACCGGTCCGGACAGTTTTTCGGCACTCGCACGGATTCCACCTTTTGCGGGTAGTCGCACGGATTCAACAATTTTCTGGCGCTCACACTGATTCTACCATTTTTCCGTACTGGTCTGGACAGTTTTTCGGCACTCGCACGAATTCCACCTTTTCCAAGTACTTGCCCGGATTCAACAATTTTCTGGTGCTCACACAGATTCTACCATTTTTCCGTACTGGTCTGGACAGTTTTTCGGCACTCGCACGGATTCCACCTTTTCCCTGTACTTGCCCGGATTCAACAATTTTCTGGTGCTCACACTAATTCTACCATTTTTTCGTACCGGTTCGGACAGTTTTTCGGCACTCGCACGGATTCCACCTTTTGCGGGTAGTAGCACGGATTCAACAATTTTCTGGCGCTCACACTGATTCTACCATTTTTCCGTACTGGTCTGGACAGTTTTTCTGCACTCGCACGGATTCCACCTTTTCCCGGTACTTGGCCGGATTCAACAATTTTCTGGTGCTCACACTGATTCTACCATTTTTTCGTACCGGTCCGGACAGTTTTTCGGCACTCGCACGGATTCCACCTTTTGCGGGTAGTCGCACGGATTCAACAATTTTCTGGCGCTCACACTGATTCTACCATTTTTCCGTACTGGTCTGGACAGTTTTTCGGCACTCGCACGGATTCCACCTTTTCCCGGTACTTGCCCGGATTCAACAATTTTCTGGTGCTCACACTGATTCTACCATTTTTTCGTACCGGTCCGGACAGTTTTTCGGCACTCGCACGGATTCCACCTTTTGCGGGTAGTCGCACGGATTCAACAATTTTCTGGCGCTCACACTGATTCTACCATTTTTCCGTACCGGTCCGGACAGTTTTTCGGCACTCGCACGGATTCCACCTTTTGCGGGTAGTCGCACGGATTCAACAATTTTCTGGCGCTCACACTGATTCTACCATTTTTCCGTACTGGTCTGGACAGTTTTTCGGCACTCGCACGGATTCCACCTTTTCCAAGTACTTGCCCGGATTCAACAATTTTCTGGTGCTCACACTGATTCTACCATTTTTCCGTACTGGTCTGGACAGTTTTTCGGCACTCGCACGGATTCCACCTTTTCCCGGTACTTGCCCGGATTCAACAATTTTCTGGTGCTCACACTGATTCTACCATTTTTTCGTACCGGTCCAGACAGTTTTTCGGCACTCGCACGGATTCCACCTTTTGCGGGTAGTCGCACGGATTCAACAATTTTCTGGCGCTCACACTGATTCTACCATTTTTCCGTACTGGTCTGGACAGTTTTTCGGCACTCGCACGGATTCCACCTTTTCCCGGTACTTGCCCGGATTCAACAATTTTCTGGTGCTCACATTGATTCCACCATTTTTTCGTACTGGTCCGGACAATTTTTCGGCACTCGCAAGGATTCCACCTTTTGCGGGTAGTCGCACGGATTCAACAATTTTCTGGCGCTCACACAGATTCTACCATTTTTCCGTACTGGTCTGGACAATTTTTCGGCACTCGCACGGATTCCACCTTTTCCCGGTACTTGCCCGGATTCAACAATTTTCTGGTGCTCACACTGATTCTACCATTTTTTCGTACCGGTCCGGACAGTTTTTCGGCACTCGCACGGATTCCACCTTTTACGGGTAGTCGCACGGATTCAACAATTTTCTGGCGCTCACACTGATTCTACCATTTTTCCGTACTGGTCTGGACAGTTTTTCGGCACTCGCACGGATTCCACCTTTTCCAAGTACTTGCCCGGATTCAACAATTTTCTGGTGCTCACACTGATTCTACCATTTTTTCGTACCGGTCCGGACAGTTTTTCGGCACTCGCACGGATTCCACCTTTTGCGGGTAGTCGCACGGATTCAACAATTTTCTGGCGCTCACACTGATTCTACCATTTTTCCGTACTGGTCTGGACAGTTTTTCTGCACTCGCACGGATTCCACCTTTTCCCGGTACTTGGCCGGATTCAACAATTTTCTGGTGCTCACACTGATTCTACCATTTTTTCGTACCGGTCCGGACAGTTTTTCGGCACTCGCACGGATTCCACCTTTTGCGGGTAGTCGCACGGATTCAACAATTTTCTGGCGCTCACACTGATTCTACCATTTTTCCGTACTGGTCTGGACAGTTTTTCGGCACTCGCACGGATTCCACTTTTTCCCGGTACTTGCCCGGATTCAACAATTTTCTGGTGCTCACACTGATTCTACCATTTTTTCGTACCGGTCCGGACAGTTTTTCGGCACTCGCACGGATTCCACCTTTTGCGGGTAGTCGCACGGATTCAACAATTTTCTGGCGCTCACACTGATTCTACCATTTTTCCGTACCGGTCCGGACAGTTTTTCGGCACTCGCACGGATTCCACCTTTTGCGGGTAGTCGCACGGATTCAACAATTTTCTGGCGCTCACACTGATTCTACCATTTTTCCGTACTGGTCTGGACAGTTTTTCGGCACTCGCACGGATTCCACCTTTTCCAAGTACTTGCCCGGATTCAACAATTTTCTGGTGCTCACACTGATTCTACCATTTTTCCGTACTGGTCTGGACAGTTTTTCGGCACTCGCACGGATTCCACCTTTTCCCGGTACTTGCCCGGATTCAACAATTTTCTGGTGCTCACACTGATTCTACCATTTTTTCGTACCGGTCCAGACAGTTTTTCGGCACTCGCACGGATTCCACCTTTTGCGGGTAGTCGCACGGATTCAACAATTTTCTGGCGCTCACACTGATTCTACCATTTTTCCGTACTGGTCTGGACAGTTTTTCGGCACTCGCACGGATTCCACCTTTTCCCGGTACTTGCCCGGATTCAACAATTTTCTGGTGCTCACATTGATTCCACCATTTTTTCGTACTGGTCCGGACAATTTTTCGGCACTCGCAAGGATTCCACCTTTTGCGGGTAGTCGCACGGATTCAACAATTTTCTGGCGCTCACACAGATTCTACCATTTTTCCGTACTGGTCTGGACAATTTTTCGGCACTCGCACGGATTCCACCTTTTCCCGGTACTTGCCCGGATTCAACAATTTTCTGGTGCTCACACTGATTCTACCATTTTTTCGTACCGGTCCGGACAGTTTTTCGGCACTCGCACGGATTCCACCTTTTACGGGTAGTCGCACGGATTCAACAATTTTCTGGCGCTCACACTGATTCTACCATTTTTCCGTACTGGTCTGGACAGTTTTTCGGCACTCGCACGGATTCCACCTTTTCCAAGTACTTGCCCGGATTCAACAATTTTCTGGTGCTCACACTGATTCTACCATTTTTTCGTACCGGTCCGGACAGTTTTTCGGCACTCGCACGGATTCCACCTTTTGCGGGTAGTCGCACGGATTCAACAATTTTCTGGCGCTCACACTGATTCTACCATTTTTCCGTACTGGTCTGGACAATTTTTCGGCACTCGCACGGATTCCACCTTTTCCCGGTACTTGGCCGGATTCAACAATTTTCTGGTGCTCACACTGATTCTACCATTTTTTCGTACCGGTCCGGACAGTTTTTCGGCACTCGCACGGATTCCACCTTTTGCGGGTAGTCGCACGGATTCAACAATTTTCTGGCGCTCACACTGATTCTACCATTTTTCCGTACTGGTCTGGACAGTTTTTCGGCACTCGCACGGATTCCACCTTTTCCAAGTACTTGCCCGGATTCAACAATTTTCTGGTGCTCACACAGATTCTACCATTTTTCCGTACTGGTCTGGACAGTTTTTCGGCACTCGCATGGATTCCACCTTTTCCCTGTACTTGCCCGGATTCAACAATTTTCTGGTGCTCACACTGATTCTACCATTTTTTCGTACCGGTCCGGACAGTTTTTCGGCACTCGCACGGATTCCACCTTTTGCGGGTAGTCGCACGGATTCAACAATTTTCTGGCGCTCACACTGATTCTACCATTTTTCCGTACTGGTCTGGACAATTTTTCGGCACTCGCACGGATTCCACCTTTTCCCGGTACTTGGCCGGATTCAACAATTTTCTGGTGCTCACACTGATTCTACCATTTTTTCGTACCGGTCCGGACAGTTTTTCGGCACTCGCACGGATTCCACCTTTTGCGGGTAGTCGCACGGATTCAACAATTTTCTGGCGCTCACACTGATTCTACCATTTTTCCGTACTGGTCTGGACAGTTTTTCGGCACTCGCACGGATTCCACCTTTTCCAAGTACTTGCCCGGATTCAACAATTTTCTGGTGCTCACACAGATTCTACCATTTTTCCGTACTGGTCTGGACAGTTTTTCGGCACTCGCATGGATTCCACCTTTTCCCTGTACTTGCCCGGATTCAACAATTTTCTGGTGCTCACACTGATTCTACCATTTTTTCGTACCGGTCCGGACAGTTTTTCGGCACTCGCACGGATTCCACCTTTTGCGGGTAGTCGCACGGATTCAACAATTTTCTGGCGCTCACACTGATTCTACCATTTTTCCGTACTGGTCTGGACAGTTTTTCGGCACTCGCACGGATTCCACCTTTTCCCGGTACTTGGCCGGATTCAACAATTTTCTGGTGCTCACATTGATTCTACCATTTTTTCGTACCGGTCCGGACAGTTTTTCGGCACTCGCACGGATCCACCTTTTGCGGGTAGTCGCACGGATTCAACAATTTTCTGGCGCTCACTATGATTCTACCATTTTTCCGTACTGGTCTTGGCAGTTTTTCGGCACTCGCACGGATTCCACCTTTTCCAAGTACTTGCCCGGAGTCAACAATTTTCTGGTGCTCACACTGATTCTACCATTTTTTCGTACCGGTCCGGACAGTTTTTCGGCACTCGCACGGATTCCACCTTTTGCGGGTAGTCGCACGGATTCAACAATTTTCTGGCGCTCACACTGATTCTACCATTTTTCCGTACTGGTCTCGACAGTTTTTCGGCACTCGCACGGATTCCACCTTTTCCCTGTACTTGCCCGGATTCAACAATTTTCTGGTGCTCACACTGATTCTACCATTTTTTTGTACCGGTCCGGACAGTTTTTCGGCACTCGCACGGATTCCACCTTTTGCGGGTAGTCGCACGGATTCAACAATTTTCTGGCGCTCACACTGATTCTACCATTTTTCCGTACTGGTCTGGACAGTTTTTCGGCACTCGCACGGATTCCACCTTTTCCCGGTACTTGGCCGGATTCAACAATTTTCTGGTGCTCACTCTGATTCTACCATTTTTTCGTACCGGTCCGGACAGTTTTTCGGCACTCGCACGGATTCCACCTTTTGCGGGTAGTCGCACGGATTCAACAATTTTCTGGCGCTCACACTGATTCTACCATTTTTCCGTACTGGTCTGGACAGTTTTTCGGCACTCGCACGAATTCCACCTTTTCCAAGTACTTGCCCGGATTCAACAATTTTCTGGTGCTCACACAGATTCTACCATTTTTCCGTACTGGTCTGGACAGTTTTTCGGCACTCGCACGGATTCCACCTTTTCCCTGTACTTGCCCGGATTCAACAATTTTCTGGTGCTCACACTAATTCTACCATTTTTTCGTACCGGTCCGGACAGTTTTTCGGCACTCGCACGGATTCCACCTTTTGCGGGTAGTAGCACGGATTCAACAATTTTCTGGCGCTCACACTGATTCTACCATTTTTCCGTACTGGTCTGGACAGTTTTTCTGCACTCGCACGGATTCCACCTTTTCCCGGTACTTGGCCGGATTCAACAATTTTCTGGTGCTCACACTGATTCTACCATTTTTTCGTACCGGTCCGGACAGTTTTTCGGCACTCGCACGGATTCCACCTTTTGCGGGTAGTCGCACGGATTCAACAATTTTCTGGCGCTCACACTGATTCTACCATTTTTCCGTACTGGTCTGGACAGTTTTTCGGCACTCGCACGGATTCCACCTTTTCCAAGTACTTGCCCGGATTCAACAATTTTCTGGTGCTCACACAGATTCTACCATTTTTCCGTACTGGTCTGGACAGTTTTTCGGCACTCGCACGGATTCCACCTTTTCCCTGTACTTGCCCGGATTCAACAATTTTCTGGTGCTCACACTGATTCTACCATTTTTTCGTACCGGTCTGGACAGTTTATCGGCACTCGCACGGATTCCACCTTTTGCGGGTAGTCGCACGGATTCAACAATTTTCTGGTGCTCACACTGATTCTACCATTTTTCCGTACTGGTCTGGACAGTTTTTCGGCACTCGCACGGATTCCACCTTTTCCAAGTACTTGCCCGGATTCAACAATTTTCCGGTGCTCACACAGATTCTACCATTTTTTCGTACTGGTCTGGACAGTTTTTCGGCACTCGCACGGATTCCACCTTTTCCAAGTACTTGCCCGGATTCAACAATTTTCTGGTGCTCACACTGATTCTACCATTTTTTCGTACCGGTCCGGACAGTTTTTCGGCACTCGCACGGATTCCACCTTTTGCGGGTAGTCGCACGGATTCAACAATTTTCTGGCGCTCACATTGATTCTACCATTTTTCCGTACTGGTCTGGACAGTTTTTCGGCACTCGCACGGATTCCACCTTTTCCCGGTACTTGGCCGGATTCAACAATTTTCTGGTGCTCACACTGATTCTACCATTTTTTCGTACCGGTCCGGACAGTTTTTCGGCACTCGCACGGATTCCACCTTTTGCGGGTAGTCGCACGGATTCAACAATTTTCTGGCGCTCACACTGATTCTACCATTTTTCCGTACTGGTCTGGACAGTTTTTCGGCACTCGCACGGATTCCACCTTTTCCAAGTACTTGCCCGGATTCAACAATTTTCTGGTGCTCACACTGATTCTACCATTTTTCCGTACTGGTCTGGACAGTTTTTCGGCACTCGCATGGATTCCACCTTTTCCCTGTACTTGCCCGGATTCAACAATTTTCTGGTGCTCACACTGATTCTACCATTTTTTCGTACCGGTCCGGACAGTTTTTCGGCACTCGCACGGATTCCACCTTTTGCGGGTAGTCGCACGGATTCAACAATTTTCTGGCGCTCACACTGATTCTACCATTTTTCCGTACTGGTCTGGACAGTTTTTCGGCACTCGCACGGATTCCACCTTTTCCCGGTACTTGGCCGGATTCAACAATTTTCTGGTGCTCACATTGATTCTACCATTTTTTCGTACCGGTCCGGACAGTTTTTTGGCACTCGCACGGATCCACCTTTTGCGGGTAGTCGCACGGATTCAACAATTTTCTGGCGCTCACTATGATTCTACCATTTTTCCGTACTGGTCTTAGCAGTTTTTCGGCACTCGCACGGATTCCACCTTTTCCAAGTACTTGCCCGGATTCAACAATTTTCTGGTGCTCACACTGATTCTACCATTTTTTCGTACCGGTCCGGACAGTTTTTCGGCACTCGCACGGATTCCACCTTTTGCGGGTAGTCGCACGGATTCAACAATTTTCTGGCGCTCACACTGATTCTACCATTTTTCCGTACTGGTCTGGACAGTTTTTCGGCACTCGCACGGATTCCACCTTTTCCCTGTACTTGCCCGGATTCAACAATTTTCTGGTGCTCACACTGATTCTACCATTTTTTCGTACCGGTCCGGACAGTTTTTCGGCACTCGCACGGATTCCACCTTTTGCGGGTAGTCGCACGGATTCAACAATTTTCTGGCGCTCACACTGATTCTACCATTTTTCCGTACTGGTCTGGACAGTTTTTCGGCACTCGCACGGATTCCACCTTTTCCCGGTACTTGGCCGGATTCAACAATTTTCTGGTGCTCACTCTGATTCTACCATTTTTTCGTACCGGTCCGGACAGTTTTTCGGCACTCGCACGGATTCCACCTTTTGCGGGTAGTCGCACGGATTCAACAATTTTCTGGCGCTCACACTGATTCTACCATTTTTCCGTACTGGTCTGGACAGTTTTTCGGCACTCGCACGGATTCCACCTTTTCCCTGTACTTGCCCGGATTCAACAATTTTCTGGTGCTCACACTGATTCTACCATTTTTTCGTACCGGTCCGGACAGTTTTTCGGCACTCGCACGGATTCCACCTTTTGCGGGTAGTCGCACGGATTCAACAATTTTCTGGCGCTCACACTGATTCTACCATTTTTCCGTACTGGTCTGGACAGTTTTTCGGCACTCGCACGGATTCCACCTTTTCCCGATACTTGGCCGGATTCAACAATTTTCTGGTGCTCACACTGATTCTACCATTTTTTCGTACCGGTCCGGACAGTTTTTCGGCACTCGCACGGATTCCACCTTTTGCGGGTAGTCGCACGGATTCAACAATTTTCTGGCGCTCACACTGATTCTACCATTTTTCCGTACTGGTCTGGACAGTTTTTCGGCACTCGCACGGATTCCACCTTTTCCCGGTACTTGGCCGGATTCAACAATTTTCTGGTGCTCACACTGATTCTACCATTTTTTCGTACCGGTCCGGACAGTTTTTCGGCACTCGCACGGATTCCACCTTTTGCGGGTAGTCGCACGGATTCAACAATTTTCTGGCGCTCACACTGATTCTACCATTTTTCCGTACTGGTCTGGACATTTTTTCGGCACTCGCACAGATTCCACCTTTTCCAAGTACTTGCCCGGATTCAACAATTTTCTGGTGCTCACACTGATTCTACCATTTTTCCGTACTGGTCTGGACAATTTTTCGGCACTCGCATGGATTCCACCTTTTCCCTGTACTTTCCCGGATTCAACAATTTTCTGGTGCTCACACTGATTCTACCATTTTTTCGTACCGGTCCGGACAGTTTTTCGGCACTCGCACGGATTCCACCTTTTGCGGGTAGTCGCACGGATTCAACAATTTTCTGGCGCTCACACTGATTCTACCATTTTTCCGTACTGGTCTGGACAGTTTTTCGGCACTCGCACGGATTCCACCTTTTCCCGGTACTTGGCCGGATTCAACAATTTTCTGGTGCTCACATTGATTCTACCATTTTTTCGTACCGGTCCGGACAGTTTTTCGGCACTCGCACGGATTCCACCTTTTGCGGGTAGTCGCACGGATTCAACAATTTTCTGGCGCTCACACTGATTCTACCATTTTTCCGTACTGGTCTGGACATTTTTTCGGCACTCGCACAGATTCCACCTTTTCCAAGTACTTGCCCGGATTCAACAATTTTCTGGTGCTCACACTGATTCTACCATTTTTCCGTACTGGTCTGGACAATTTTTCGGCACTCGCATGGATTCCACCTTTTCCCTGTACTTTCCCGGATTCAACAATTTTCTGGTGCTCACACTGATTCTACCATTTTTTCGTACCGGTCCGGACAGTTTTTCGGCACTCGCACGGATTCCACCTTTTGCGGGTAGTCGCACGGATTCAACAATTTTCTGGCGCTCACACTGATTCTACCATTTTTCCGTACTGGTCTGGACAGTTTTTCGGCACTCGCACGGATTCCACCTTTTCCCGGTACTTGGCCGGATTCAACAATTTTCTGGTGCTCACATTGATTCTACCATTTTTTCGTACCGGTCCGGACAGTTTTTCGGCACTCGCACGGATCCACCTTTTGCGGGTAGTCGCACGGATTCAACAATTTTCTGGCGCTCACTATGATTCTACCATTTTTCCGTACTGGTGTTGGCAGTTTTTCGGCACTCGCACGGATTCCACCTTTTCCAAGTACTTGCCCGGATTCAACAATTTTCTGGTGCTCACACTGATTCTACCATTTTTTCGTACCGGTCCGGACAGTTTTTCGGCACTCGCACGGATTCCACCTTTTGCGGGTAGTCGCACGGATTCAACAATTTTTTGGCGCTCACACTGATTCTACCATTTTTCCGTACCGGTCTGGACAGTTTTTCGGCACTCGCACGGATTCCACCTTTTCCCTGTACTTGCCCGGATTCAACAATTTTCTGGTGCTCACACTGATTCTACCATTTTTTCGTACCGGTCCGGACAGTTTTTCGGCACTCGCACGGATTCCACCTTTTGCGGGTAGTCGCACGGATTCAACAATTTTCTGGCGCTCACACTGATTCTACCATTTTTCCGTACTGGTTTGGACAGTTTTTCGGCACTCGCACGGATTCCACCTTTTGCCGGTACTTGGCCGGATTCAACAATTTTCTGGTGCTCACTCTGATTCTACCATTTTTTCGTACTGGTCTGGACAGTTTTTCGGCACTCGCACGGATTCCACCTTTTCCCTGTACTTGCCCGGATTCAACAATTTTCTGGTGCTCACACTAATTCTACCATTTTTTCGTACCGGTCTGGACAGTTTTTCGGCACTCGCACGGATTCCACCTTTTGCGGGTAGTAGCACGGATTCAACAATTTTCTGGCGCTCACACTGATTCTACCATTTTTCCGTACTGGTCTGGACAGTTTTTCGGCACTCGCACGGATTCCACCTTTTCCCGGTACTTGGCCGGATTCAACAATTTTCTGGTGCTCACACTGATTCTACCATTTTTTCGTACCGGTCCGGACAGTTTTTCGGCACTCGCACGGATTCCACCTTTTGCGGGTAGTCGCACGGATTCAACAATTTTCTGGCGCTCACACTGATTCTACCATTTTTCCGTACTGGTCTGGACAGTTTTTCGGCACTCGCACGGATTCCACCTTTTCCAAGTACTTGCCCGGATTCAACAATTTTCTGGTGCTCACACAGATTCTACCATTTTTCCGTACTGGTCTGGACAGTTTTTCGGCACTCGCACGGATTCCACCTTTTCCCTGTACTTGCCCGGATTCAACAATTTTCTGGTGCTCACACTGATTCTACCATTTTTTCGTACCGGTCCGGACAGTTTTTCGGCACTCGCACGAATTCCACCTTTTGCGGGTAGTAGCACGGATTCAACAATTTTCTGGCGCTCACACTGATTCTACCATTTTTCCGTACTGGTCTGGACAGTTTTTCGGCACTCGCACGGATTCCACCTTTTCCCGGTACTTGGCCGGATTCAACAATTTTCTGGTGCTCACACTGATTCTACCATTTTTTCGTACCGGTCCGGACAGTTTTTCGGCACTCGCACGGATTCCACCTTTTGCGGGTAGTCGCACGGATTCAACAATTTTCTGGCGCTCACACTGATTCTACCATTTTTCCGTACTGGTCTGGACAGTTTTTCGGCACTCGCACGGATTCCACCTTTTCCAAGTACTTGCCCGGATTCAACAATTTTCTGGTGCTCACACAGATTCTACCATTTTTCCGTACTGGTCTGGACAGTTTTTCGGCACTCGCACGGATTCCACCTTTTCCCTGTACTTGCCCGGATTCAACAATTTTCTGGTGCTCACACTGATTCTACCATTTTTTCGTACCGGTCCGGACAGATTTTCGGCACTCGCACGGATTCCACCTTTTGCGGGTAGTCGCACGGATTCAACAATTTTCTGGCGCTCACACTGATTCTACCATTTTTTCGTACCGGTCCGGACAGTTTTTCGGCACTCGCACGGATTCCACCTTTTGCGGGTAGTCGCACGGATTCAACAATTTTCTGGCGCTCACACTGATTCTACCATTTTTCCGTACTGGTCTGGACAGTTTTTCGGCACTCGCACGGATTCCACCTTTTCCAAGTACTTGCCCGGATTCAACAATTTTCTGGTGCTCACACAGATTCTACCATTTTTCCGTACTGGTCTGGACAGTTTTTCGGCACTCGCACGGATTCCACCTTTTCCCTGTACTTGCCCGGATTCAACAATTTTCTGGTGCTCACACTGATTCTACCATTTTTTCGTACCGGTCCGGACAGTTTTTCGGCACTCGCACGAATTCCACCTTTTGCGGGTAGTAGCACGGATTCAACAATTTTCTGGCGCTCACACTGATTCTACCATTTTTCCGTACTGGTCTGGACAGTTTTTCGGCACTCGCACGGATTCCACCTTTTCCAAGTACTTGCCCGGATTCAACAATTTTCTGGTGCTCACACAGATTCTACCATTTTTCCGTACTGGTCTGGACAGTTTTTCGGCACTCGCACGGATTCCACCTTTTCCCTGTACTTGCCCGGATTCAACAATTTTCTGGTGCTCACACTGATTCTACCATTTTTTCGTACCGGTCCGGACAGTTTTTCGGCACTCGCACGAATTCCACCTTTTGCGGGTAGTAGCACGGATTCAACAATTTTCTGGCGCTCACACTGATTCTACCATTTTTCCGTACTGGTCTGGACAGTTTTTCGGCACTCGCACGGATTCCACCTTTTCCCGGTACTTGGCCGGATTCAACAATTTTCTGGTGCTCACACTGATTCTACCATTTTTTCGTACCGGTCCGGAAAGTTTTTCGGCACTCGCACGGATTCCACCTTTTGCGGGTAGTCGCACGGATTCAACAATTTTCTGGCGCTCACACTGATTCTACCATTTTTCCGTACTGGTCTGGACAGTTTTTCGGCACTCGCACGGATTCCACCTTTTCCAAGTACTTGCCCGGATTCAACAATTTTCTGGTGCTCACACAGATTCTACCATTTTTCCGTACTGGTCTGGACAGTTTTTCGGCACTCGCACGGATTCCACCTTTTCCCTGTACTTGCCCGGATTCAACAATTTTCTGGTGCTCACACTGATTCTACCATTTTTTCGTACCGGTCCGGACAGATTTTCGGCACTCGCACGGATTCCACCTTTTGCGGGTAGTCGCACGGATTCAACAATTTTCTGGCGCTCACACTGATTCTACCATTTTTTCGTACCGGTCCGGACAGTTTTTCGGCACTCGCACGGATTCCACCTTTTGCGGGTAGTCGCACGGATTCAAAAATTTTCTGGCGCTCACACTGATTCTACCATTTTTCCGTACTGGTCTGGACAGTTTTTCGGCACTCGCACGGATTCCACCTTTTCCAAGTACTTGCCCGGATTCAACAATTTTCTGGTGCTCACACAGATTCTACCATTTTTCCGTACTGGTCTGGACAGTTTTTCGGCACTCGCACGGATTCCACCTTTTCCCTGTACTTGCCCGGATTCAACAATTTTCTGGTGCTCACACTGATTCTACCATTTTTTCGTACCGGTCCGGACAGTTTTTCGGCACTCGCACGAATTCCACCTTTTGCGGGTAGTAGCACGGATTCAACAATTTTCTGGCGCTCACACTGATTCTACCATTTTTCCGTACTGGTCTGGACAGTTTTTCGGCACTCGCACGGATTCCACCTTTTCCCGGTACTTGGCCGGATTCAACAATTTTCTGGTGCTCACACTGATTCTACCATTTTTTCGTACCGGTCCGGACAGTTTTTCGGCACTCGCACGGATTCCACCTTTTGCGGGTAGTCGCACGGATTCAACAATTTTCTGGCGCTCACACTGATTCTACCATTTTTCCGTACTGGTCTGGACAGTTTTTCGGCACTCGCACGGATTCCACCTTTTCCAAGTACTTGCCCGGATTCAACAATTTTCTGGTGCTCACACAGATTCTACCATTTTTCCGTACTGGTCTGGACAGTTTTTCGGCACTCGCACGGATTCCACCTTTTCCCTGTACTTGCCCGGATTCAACAATTTTCTGGTGCTCACACTGATTCTACCATTTTTTCGTACCGGTCCGGACAGATTTTCGGCACTCGCACGGATTCCACCTTTTGCGGGTAGTCGCACGGATTCAACAATTTTCTGGCGCTCACACTGATTCTACCATTTTTTCGTACCGGTCCGGACAGATTTTCGGCACTCGCACGGATTCCACCTTTTGCGGGTAGTCGCACGGATTCAACAATTTTCTGGCGCTCACACTGATTCTACCATTTTTTCGTACCGGTCCGGACAGTTTTTCGGCACTCGCACGGATTCCACCTTTTGCGGGTAGTCGCACGGATTCAACAATTTTCTGGTGCTCACACTGATTCTACCATTTTTTCGTACCGGTCCGGACAGTTTTTCGGTACTCGCACGGATTCCACCTTTTCCCTGTACTTGCCCGGATTCAACAATTTTCTGGTGCTCACACTGATTCTACCATTTTTTCGTACCGGTCTGGACAGTTTATCGGCACTCGCACGGATTCCACCTTTTGCGGGTAGTCGCACGGATTCAACAATTTTCTGGTGCTCACACTGATTCTACCATTTTTCCGTACTGGTCTGGACAGTTTTTCGGCACTCGCACGGATTCCACCTTTTCCAAGTACTTGCCCGGATTCAACAATTTTCCGGTGCTCACACTGATTCTACCATTTTTCCGTACTCGTCTGGACAGTTTTTCGGCACTCGCACGGATTCCACCTTTTCCCGGTACTTGCCCGGATTCAACAATTTTCTGGTGCTCACACTGATTCTACATTTTTTTCGTACCGGTCCGGACAGTTTTTCGGCACTCGCACGGATTACACCTTTTCCCGGTACTTGCCCGGATTCAACAATTTTCTGGTGCTCACACTATTTCTACCATTTTTTCGTACCGGTCCGGACAGTTTTTCGGCACTCGCACGGATTCCACCTTTTGCGGGTAGTCGCACGGATTCAACAATTTTCTGGCGCTCACACTGATTCTACCATTTTTCCGTACTGGTCTGGACAGTTTTTCGGCACTCGCACGGATTCCACCTTTTCCCGGTACTTGGCCGGATTCAACAATTTTCTGGTGCTCACACTGATTCTACCATTTTTTCGTACCGGTCCGGACAGTTTTTCGGCACTCGCACGGATTCCACCTTTTGCGGGTAGTCGCACGGATTCAACAATTTTCTGGCGCTCACACTGATTCTACCATTTTTCCGTACTGGTCTGGACAGTTTTTCGGCACTCGCACGGATTCCACCTTTTCCAAGTACTTGCCCGGATTCAACAATTTTCTGGTGCTCACACAGATTCTACCATTTTTCCGTACTGGTCTGGACAGTTTTTCGGCACTCGCACGGATTCCACCTTTTCCCTGTACTTGCCCGGATTCAACAATTTTCTGGTGCTCACACTGATTCTACCATTTTTTCGTACCGGTCCGGACAGTTTTTCGGCACTCGCACGAATTCCACCTTTTGCGGGTAGTAGCACGGATTCAACAATTTTCTGGCGCTCACACTGATTCTACCATTTTTCCGTACTGGTCTGGACAGTTTTTCGGCACTCGCACGGATTCCACCTTTTCCCGGTACTTGGCCGGATTCAACAATTTTCTGGTGCTCACACTGATTCTACCATTTTTTCGTACCGGTCCGGACAGTTTTTCGGCACTCGCACGGATTCCACCTTTTGCGGGTAGTCGCACGGATTCAACAATTTTCTGGCGCTCACACTGATTCTACCATTTTTCCGTACTGGTCTGGACAGTTTTTCGGCACTCGCACGGATTCCACCTTTTCCAAGTACTTGCCCGGATTCAACAATTTTCTGGTGCTCACACAGATTCTACCATTTTTCCGTACTGGTCTGGACAGTTTTTCGGCACTCGCACGGATTCCACCTTTTCCCTGTACTTGCCCGGATTCAACAATTTTCTGGTGCTCACACTGATTCTACCATTTTTTCGTACCGGTCCGGACAGATTTTCGGCACTCGCACGGATTCCACCTTTTGCGGGTAGTCGCACGGATTCAACAATTTTCTGGCGCTCACACTGATTCTACCATTTTTTCGTACCGGTCCGGACAGATTTTCGGCACTCGCACGGATTCCACCTTTTGCGGGTAGTCGCACGGATTCAACAATTTTCTGGCGCTCACACTGATTCTACCATTTTTTCGTACCGGTCCGGACAGTTTTTCGGCACTCGCACGGATTCCACCTTTTGCGGGTAGTCGCACGGATTCAACAATTTTCTGGTGCTCACACTGATTCTACCATTTTTTCGTACCGGTCCGGACAGTTTTTCGGTACTCGCACGGATTCCACCTTTTCCCTGTACTTGCCCGGATTCAACAATTTTCTGGTGCTCACACTGATTCTACCATTTTTTCGTACCGGTCTGGACAGTTTATCGGCACTCGCACGGATTCCACCTTTTGCGGGTAGTCGCACGGATTCAACAATTTTCTGGTGCTCACACTGATTCTACCATTTTTCCGTACTGGTCTGGACAGTTTTTCGGCACTCGCACGGATTCCACCTTTTCCAAGTACTTGCCCGGATTCAACAATTTTCCGGTGCTCACACTGATTCTACCATTTTTCCGTACTCGTCTGGACAGTTTTTCGGCACTCGCACGGATTCCACCTTTTCCCGGTACTTGCCCGGATTCAACAATTTTCTGGTGCTCACACTGATTCTACATTTTTTTCGTACCGGTCCGGACAGTTTTTCGGCACTCGCACGGATTACACCTTTTCCCGGTACTTGCCCGGATTCAACAATTTTCTGGTGCTCACACTATTTCTACCATTTTTTCGTACCGGTCCGGACAGTTTTTCGGCACTCGCACGGATTCCACCTTTTGCGGGTAGTCGCACGGATTCAACAATTTTCTGGCGCTCACACTGATTCTACCATTTTTCCGTACTGGTCTGGACAGTTTTTCGGCACTCGCACGGATTCCACCTTTTCCCGGTACTTGGCCGGATTCAACAATTTTCTGGTGCTCACACTGATTCTACCATTTTTTCGTACCGGTCCGGACAGTTTTTCGGCACTCGCACGGATTCCACCTTTTGCGGGTAGTCGCACGGATTCAACAATTTTCTGGCGCTCACACTGATTCTACCATTTTTCCGTACTGGTCTGGACAGTTTTTCGGCACTCGCACGGATTCCACCTTTTCCAAGTACTTGCCCGGATTCAACAATTTTCTGGTGCTCACACAGATTCTACCATTTTTCCGTACTGGTCTGGACAGTTTTTCGGCACTCGCACGGATTCCACCTTTTCCCTGTACTTGCCCGGATTCAACAATTTTCTGGTGCTCACACTGATTCTACCATTTTTTCGTACCGGTCCGGACAGATTTTCGGCACTCGCACGGATTCCACCTTTTGCGGGTAGTCGCACGGATTCAACAATTTTCTGGCGCTCACACTGATTCTACCATTTTTCCGTACTGGTCTGGACAGTTTTTCGGTACTCGCACGGATTCCACCTTTTCCCTGTACTTGCCCGGATTCAACAATTTTCTGGTGCTCACACTGATTCTACCATTTTTTCGTACCGGTCTGGACAGTTTATCGGCACTCGCACGGATTCCACCTTTTGCGGGTAGTCGCACGGATTCAACAATTTTCTGGTGCTCACACTGATTCTACCATTTTTCCGTACTGGTCTGGACAGTTTTTCGGCACTCGCACGGATTCCACCTTTTCCAAGTACTTGCCCGGATTCAACAATTTTCCGGTGCTCACACTGATTCTACCATTTTTCCGTACTCGTCTGGACAGTTTTTCGGCACTCGCACGAATTCCACCTTTTCCCGGTACTTGCCCGGATTCAACAATTTTCTAGTGCTCACACTGATTCTACATTTTTTTCGTACCGGTCCGGACAGTTTTTCGGCACTCGCACGGATTACACCTTTTCCCGGTACTTGCCCGGATTCAACAATTTTCTGGTGCTCACACTATTTCTACCATTTTTTCGTACCGGTCCGGACAGTTTTTCGGCACTCGCACGGATTCCACCTTTTGCGGGTAGTCGCACGGATTCAACAATTTTCTGGCGCTCACACTGATTCTACCATTTTTCCGTACTGGTCTGGACAGTTTTTCGGCACTCGCACGGATTCCACCTTTTCCCGGTACTTGGCCGGATTCAACAATTTTCTGGTGCTCACACTGATTCTACCATTTTTTCGTACCGGTCCGGACAGTTTTTCGGCACTCGCACGGATTCCACCTTTTGCGGGTAGTCGCACGGATTCAACAATTTTCTGGCGCTCACACTGATTCTACCATTTTTCCGTACTGGTCTGGACAGTTTTTCGGCACTCGCACGGATTCCACCTTTTCCCGGTACTTGGCCGGATTCAACAATTTTCTGGTGCTCACACTGATTCTACCATTTTTTCGTACCGGTCCGGACAGTTTTTCGGCACTCGCACGGATTCCACCTTTTGCGGGTAGTCGCACGGATTCAACAATTTTCTGGCGCTCACACTGATTCTTCCATTTTTCCGTACTGGTCTGGACAGTTTTTCGGCACTCGCACGGATTCCACCTTTTCCAAGTACTTGCCCGGATTCAACAATTTTCTGGTGCTCACACAGATTCTACCATTTTTCCGTACTGGTCTGGACAGTTTTTCGGCACTCGCACGGATTCCACCTTTTCCCTGTACTTGCCCGGATTCAACAATTTTCTGGTGCTCACACTGATTCTACCATTTTTTCGTACCGGTCCGGACAGTTTTTCGGCACTCGCACGGATTCCACCTTTTGCGGGTAGTCGCACGGATTCAACAATTTTCTGGCGCTCACACTGATTCTACCTTTTTTCCGTACTGGTCTGGACAGTTTTTCGGCACTCGCACGGATTCCACCTTTTCCCGGTACTTGGCCGGATTCAACAATTTTCTGGTGCTCACACTTATTCTACCATTTTTTCGTACCGGTCCGGACAGTTTTTCGGCACTCGCACGGATCCACCTTTTGCGGGTAGTCGCACGGATTCAACTATTTTCTGGCGCTCACACTGATTCTACCATTTTTCCGTACTGGTCTGGACAGTTTTTCGGCACTCGCACGGATTCCACCTTTTCCCGGTACTTGGCCGGATTCAACAATTTTCTGGTGCTCACTCTGATTCTACCATTTTTTCGTACCGGTCCGGACAGTTTTTCGGCACTCGCACGGATTCCACCTTTTGCGGGTAGTCGCACGGATTCAACAATTTTCTGGCGCTCACACTGATTCTACCATTTTTCCGTACTGGTCTGGACAGTTTTTCGGCACTCGCACGGATTCCACCTTTTCCCGGTACTGGCCCGGATTCAACAATTTTCTGGTGCTCACACTGATTCTACCATTTTTTCGTACCGGTCCGGACAGTTTTTCGGCACTCGCACGGATTCCACCTTTTGCGGGTAGTCGCACGGATTCAACAATTTTCTGGCGCTCACACTGATTCTACCATTTTTCCGTACTGGTCTGGACAGTTTTTCGGCACTCGCACGGATTCCACCTTTTCCAAGTACTTGCCCGGATTCAACAATTTTCTGGTGCTCACACAGATTCTACCATTTTTCCGTACTGGTCTGGACAGTTTTTCGGCACTCGCACGGATTCCACCTTTTCCCTGTACTTGCCCGGATTCAACAATTTTCTGGTGCTCACACTGATTCTACCATTTTTTCGTACCGGTCCGGACAGTTTTTCGGCACTCGCACGAATTCCACCTTTTGCGGGTAGTAGCACGGATTCAACCATTTTCTGGCGCTCACACTGATTCTACCATTTTTCCGTACTGGTCTGGACAGTTTTTCGGCACTCGCACGGATTCCACCTTTTCCCGGTACTTGCCCGGATTCAACAATTTTCTGGTGCTCACACTGATTCTACATTTTTTTCGTACCGGTCCGGACAGTTTTTCGGCACTCGCACGGATTACACCTTTTCCCGGTACTTGCCCGGATTCAACAATTTTCTGGTGCTCACACTATTTCTACCATTTTTTCGTACCGGTCCGGACAGTTTTTCGGCACTCGCACGGATTCCACCTTTTGCGGGTAGTCGCACGGATTCAACAATTTTCTGGCGCTCACACTGATTCTACCATTTTTCCGTACTGGTCTGGACAGTTTTTCGGCACTCGCACGGATTCCACCTTTTCCCTGTACTTGCCCGGATTCAACAATTTTCTGGTGCTCACACTGATTCTACCATTTTTTCGTACCGGTCCGGACAGTTTTTCGGCACTCGCACGGATTCCACCTTTTGCGGGTAGTCGCACGGATTCAACAATTTTCTGGCGCTCACACTGATTCTACCATTTTTCCGTACTGGTCTGGCTAGTTTTTCGGCACTCGCACGGATTCCACCTTTTCCCGGTACTTGGCCGGATTCAACAATTTTCTGGTGCTCACTCTGATTCTACCATTTTTTCGTACTGGTCTGGACAGTTTTTCGGCACTCGCACGGATTCCACCTTTTCCCTGTACTTGCCCGGATTCAACAATTTTCTGGTGCTCACACTAATTCTACCATTTTTTCGTACCGGTCTGGACAGTTTTTCGGCACTCGCACGGATTCCACCTTTTGCGGGTAGTAGCACGGATTCAACAATTTTCTGGCGCTCACACTGATTCTACCATTTTTCCGTACTGGTCTGGACAGTTTTTCGGCACTCGCACGGATTCCACCTTTTCCCGGTACTTGGCCGGATTCAACAATTTTCTGGTGCTCACACTGATTCTACCATTTTTTCGTACCGGTCCGGACAGTTTTTCGGCACTCGCACGGATTCCACCTTTTGCGGGTAGTCGCACGGATTCAACAATTTTCTGGCGCTCACACTGATTCTACCATTTTTCCGTACTGGTCTGGACAGTTTTTCGGCACTCGCACGGATTCCACCTTTTCCAAGTACTTGCCCGGATTCAACAATTTTCTGGTGCTCACACAGATTCTACCATTTTTCCGTACTGGTCTGGACAGTTTTTCGGCACTCGCACGGATTCCACCTTTTCCCTGTACTTGCCCGGATTCAACAATTTTCTGGTGCTCACACTGATTCTACCATTTTTTCGTACCGGTCCGGACAGATTTTCGGCACTCGCACGGATTCCACCTTTTGCGGGTAGTCGCACGGATTCAACAATTTTCTGGCGCTCACACTGATTCTACCATTTTTCCGTACTGGTCTGGACAGTTTTTCGGTACTCGCACGGATTCCACCTTTTCCCTGTACTTCCCCGGATTCAACAATTTTCTGGTGCTCACACTGATTCTACCATTTTTTCGTACCGGTCCGGACAGTTTTTCGGCACTCGCACGGATTCCACCTTTTGCGGGTAGTCGCACGGATTCAACAATTTTCTGGCGCTCACACTGATTCTACCTTTTTTCCGTACTGGTCTGGACAGTTTTTCGGCACTCGCACGGATTCCACCTTTTCCCGGTACTTGGCCGGATTCAACAATTTTCTGGTGCTCACACTTATTCTACCATTTTTTCGTACCGGTCCGGACAGTTTTTCGGCACTCGCACGGATCCACCTTTTGCGGGTAGTCGCACGGATTCAACAATTTTCTGGCGCTCACACTGATTCTACCATTTTTCCGTACTGGTCTGGACAGTTTTTCGGCACTCGCACGGATTCCACCTTTTCCCGGTACTTGGCCGGATTCAACAATTTTCTGGTGCTCACTCTGATTCTACCATTTTTTCGTACCGGTCCGGACAGTTTTTCGGCACTCGCACGGATTCCACCTTTTGCGGGCAGTCGCACGGATTCAACAATTTTCTGGCGCTCACACTGATTCTACCATTTTTCCGTACTGGTCTGGACAGTTTTTCGGCACTAGCACGGATTCCACCTTTTCCCGGTACTGGCCCGGATTCAACAATTTTCTGGTGCTCACACTGATTCTACCATTTTTTCGTACCGGTCCGGACAGTTTTTCGGCACTCGCACGGATTCCACCTTTTGCGGGTAGTCGCACGGATTCAACAATTTTCTGGCGCTCACACTGATTCTACCATTTTTCCGTACTGGTCTGGACAGTTTTTCGGCACTCGCACGGATTCCACCTTTTCCAAGTACTTGCCCGGATTCAACAATTTTCTGGTGCTCACACAGATTCTACCATTTTTCCGTACTGGTCTGGACAGTTTTTCGGCACTCGCACGGATTCCACCTTTTCCCTGTACTTGCCCGGATTCAACAATTTTCTGGTGCTCACACTGATTCTACCATTTTTTCGTACCGGTCCGGACAGTTTTTCGGCACTCGCACGAATTCCACCTTTTGCGGGTAGTAGCACGGATTCAACAATTTTCTGGCGCTCACACTGATTCTACCATTTTTCCGTACTGGTCTGGACAGTTTTTCGGCACTCGCACGGATTCCACCTTTTCCCGGTACTTGCCCGGATTCAACAATTTTCTGGTGCTCACACTGATTCTACATTTTTTTCGTACCGGTCCGGACAGTTTTTCGGCACTCGCACGGATTACACCTTTTCCCGGTACTTGCCCGGATTCAACAATTTTCTGGTGCTCACACTATTTCTACCATTTTTTCGTACCGGTCCGGACAGTTTTTCGGCACTCGCACGGATTCCACCTTTTGCGGGTAGTCGCACGGATTCAACAATTTTCTGGCGCTCACACTGATTCTACCATTTTTCCGTACTGGTCTGGACAGTTTTTCGGCACTCGCACGGATTCCACCTTTTCCCTGTACTTGCCCGGATTCAACAATTTTCTGGTGCTCACACTGATTCTACCATTTTTTCGTACCGGTCCGGACAGTTTTTCGGCACTCGCACGGATTCCACCTTTTGCGGGTAGTCGCACGGATTCAACAATTTTCTGGCGCTCACACTGATTCTACCATTTTTCCGTACTGGTCTGGACAGTTTTTCGGCACTCGCACGGATTCCACCTTTTCCCGGTACTTGGCCGGATTCAACAATTTTCTGGTGCTCACTCTGATTCTACCATTTTTTCGTACTGGTCTGGACAGTTTTTCGGCACTCGCACGGATTCCACCTTTTCCCTGTACTTGCCCGGATTCAACAATTTTCTGGTGCTCACACTAATTCTACCATTTTTTCGTACCGGTCTGGACAGTTTTTCGGCACTCGCACGGATTCCACCTTTTGCGGGTAGTAGCACGGATTCAACAATTTTCTGGCGCTCACACTGATTCTACCATTTTTCCGTACTGGTCTGGACAGTTTTTCGGCACTCGCACGGATTCCACCTTTTCCCGGTACTTGGCCGGATTCAACAATTTTCTGGTGCTCACACTGATTCTACCATTTTTTCGTACCGGTCCGGACAGTTTTTCGGCACTCGCACGGATTCCACCTTTTGCGGGTAGTCGCACGGATTCAACAATTTTCTGGCGCTCACACTGATTCTACCATTTTTCCGTACTGGTCTGGACAGTTTTTCAGCACTCGCACGGATTCCACCTTTTCCAAGTACTTGCCCGGATTCAACAATTTTCTGGTGCTCACACAGATTCTACCATTTTTCCGTACTGGTCTGGACAGTTTTTCGGCACTCGCACGGATTCCACCTTTTCCCTGTACTTGCCCGGATTCAACAATTTTCTGGTGCTCACACTGATTCTACCATTTTTTCGTACCGGTCCGGACAGTTTTTCGGCACTCGCACGAATTCCACCTTTTGCGGGTAGTAGCACGGATTCAACAATTTTCTGGCGCTCACACTGATTCTACCATTTTTCCGTACTGGTCTGGACAGTTTTTCGGCACTCGCACGGATTCCACCTTTTCCCGGTACTTGCCCGGATTCAACAATTTTCTGGTGCTCACACTGATTCTACATTTTTTTCGTACCGGTCCGGACAGTTTTTCGGCACTCGCACGGATTACACCTTTTCCCGGTACTTGCCCGGATTCAACAATTTTCTGGTGCTCACACTATTTCTACCATTTTTTCGTACCGGTCCGGACAGTTTTTCGGCACTCGCACGGATTCCACCTTTTGCGGGTAGTCGCACGGATTCAACAATTTTCTGGCGCTCACACTGATTCTACCATTTTTCCGTACTGGTCTGGACAGTTTTTCGGCACTCGCACGGATTCCACCTTTTCCCTGTACTTGCCCGGATTCAACAATTTTCTGGTGCTCACACTGATTCTACCATTTTTTCGTACCGGTCCGGACAGTTTTTCGGCACTCGCACGGATTCCACCTTTTGCGGGTAGTCGCACGGATTCAACAATTTTCTGGCGCTCACACTGATTCTACCATTTTTCCGTACTGGTCTGGACAGTTTTTCGGCACTCGCACGGATTCCACCTTTTCCCGGTACTTGGCCGGATTCAACAATTTTCTGGTGCTCACTCTGATTCTACCATTTTTTCGTACTGGTCTGGACAGTTTTTCGGCACTCGCACGGATTCCACCTTTTCCCTGTACTTGCCCGGATTCAACAATTTTCTGGTGCTCACACTAATTCTACCATTTTTTCGTACCGGTCTGGACAGTTTTTCGGCACTCGCACGGATTCCACCTTTTGCGGGTAGTAGCACGGATTCAACAATTTTCTGGCGCTCACACTGATTCTACCATTTTTCCGTACAGGTCTGGACAGTTTTTCGGCACTCGCACGGATTCCACCTTTTCCCGGTACTTGGCCGGATTCAACAATTTTCTGGTGCTCACACTGATTCTACCATTTTTTCGTACCGGTCCGGACAGTTTTTCGGCACTCGCACGGATTCCACCTTTTGCGGGTAGTCGCACGGATTCAACAATTTTCTGGCGCTCACACTGATTCTACCATTTTTCCGTACTGGTCTGGACAGTTTTTCGGCACTCGCACGGATTCCACCTTTTCCAAGTACTTGCCCGGATTCAACAATTTTCTGGTGCTCACACAGATTCTACCATTTTTCCGTACTGGTCTGGACAGTTTTTCGGCACTCGCACGGATTCCACCTTTTCCCTGTACTTGCCCGGATTCAACAATTTTCTGGTGCTCACACTGATTCTACCATTTTTTCGTACCGGTCCGGACAGTTTTTCGGCACTCGCACGAATTCCACCTTTTGCGGGTAGTAGCACGGATTCAACAATTTTCTGGCGCTCACACTGATTCTACCATTTTTCCGTACTGGTCTGGACAGTTTTTCGGCACTCGCACGGATTCCACCTTTTCCCGGTACTTGGCCGGATTCAACAATTTTCTGGTGCTCACACTGATTCTACCATTTTTTCGTACCGGTCCGGACAGTTTTTCGGCACTCGCACGGATTCCACCTTTTGCGGGTAGTCGCACGGATTCAACAATTTTCTGGCGCTCACACTGATTCTACCATTTTTCCGTACTGGTCTGGACAGTTTTTCGGCACTCGCACGGATTCCACCTTTTCCAAGTACTTGCCCGGATTCAACAATTTTCTGGTGCTCACACAGATTCTACCATTTTTCCGTACTGGTCTGGACAGTTTTTCGGCACTCGCACGGATTCCACCTTTTCCCTGTACTTGCCCGGATTCAACAATTTTCTGGTGCTCACACTGATTCTACCATTTTTTCGTACCGGTCCGGACAGATTTTCGGCACTCGCACGGATTCCACCTTTTGCGGGTAGTCGCACGGATTCAACAATTTTCTGGCGCTCACACTGATTCTACCATTTTTTCGTACCGGTCCGGACAGTTTTTCGGCACTCGCACGGATTCCACCTTTTGCGGGTAGTCGCACGGATTCAACAATTTTCTGGCGCTCACACTGATTCTACCATTTTTCCGTACTGGTCTGGACAGTTTTTCGGCACTCGCACGGATTCCACCTTTTCCAAGTACTTGCCCGGATTCAACAATTTTCTGGTGCTCACACAGATTCTACCATTTTTCCGTACTGGTCTGGACAGTTTTTCGGCACTCGCACGGATTCCACCTTTTCCCTGTACTTGCCCGGATTCAACAATTTTCTGGTGCTCACACTGATTCTACCATTTTTTCGTACCGGTCCGGACAGTTTTTCGGCACTCGCACGGATTCCACCTTTTGCGGGTAGTCGCACGGATTCAACAATTTTCTGGCGCTCACACTGATTCTACCATTTTTCCGTACTGGTCTGGACAGTTTTTCGGTACTCGCACGGATTCCACCTTTTCCCTGTACTTGCCCGGATTCAACAATTTTCTGGTGCTCACACTGATTCTACCATTTTTTCGTACCGGTCTGGACAGTTTATCGGCACTCGCACGGATTCCACCTTTTGCGGGTAGTCGCACGGATTCAACAATTTTCTGGTGCTCACACTGATTCTACCATTTTTCCGTACTGGTCTGGACAGTTTTTCGGCACTCGCACGGATTCCACCTTTTCCAAGTACTTGCCCGGCTTCAACAATTTTCCGGTGCTCACACTGATTCTACCATTTTTCCGTACTCGTCTGGACAGTTTTTCGGCACTCGCACGGATTCCACCTTTTCCCGGTACTTGCCCGGATTCAACAATTTTCTGGTGCTCACACTGATTCTACATTTTTTTCGTACCGGTCCGGACAGTTTTTCGGCACTCGCACGGATTACACCTTTTCCCGGTACTTGCCCGGATTCAACAATTTTCTGGTGCTCACACTATTTCTACCATTTTTTCGTACCGGTCCGGACAGTTTTTCGGCACTCGCACGGATTCCACCTTTTGCGGGTAGTCGCACGGATTCAACAATTTTCTGGCGCTCACACTGATTCTACCATTTTTCCGTACTGGTCTGGACAGTTTTTCGGCACTCGCACGGATTCCACCTTTTCCAAGTACTTGCCCGGATTCAACAATTTTCTGGTGCTCACACAGATTCTACCATTTTTCCGTACTGGTCTGGACAGTTTTTCGGCACTCGCACGGATTCCACCTTTTCCCTGTACTTGCCCGGATTCAACAATTTTCTGGTGCTCACACTGATTCTACCATTTTTTCGTACCGGTCCGGACAGTTTTTCGGCACTCGCACGGATTCCACCTTTTGCGGGTAGTCGCACGGATTCAACAATTTTCTGGCGCTCACACTGATTCTACCATTTTTCCGTACTGGTCTGGACAGTTTTTCGGCACTCGCACGGATTCCACCTTTTCCCGGTACTTGGCCGGATTCAACAATTTTCTGGTGCTCACTCTGATTCTACCATTTTTTCGTACTGGTCTGGACAGTTTTTCGGCACTCGCACGGATTCCACCTTTTCCCTGTACTTGCCCGGATTCAACAATTTTCTGGTGCTCACACTAATTCTACCATTTTTTCGTACCGGTCTGGACAGTTTTTCGGCACTCGCACGGATTCCACCTTTTGCGGGTAGTAGCACGGATTCAACAATTTTCTGGCGCTCACACTGATTCTACCATTTTTCCGTACTGGTCTGGACAGTTTTTCGGCACTCGCACGGATTCCACCTTTTCCCGGTACTTGGCCGGATTCAACAATTTTCTGGTGCTCACACTGATTCTACCATTTTTTCGTACCGGTCCGGACAGTTTTTCGGCACTCGCACGGATTCCACCTTTTGCGGGTAGTCGCACGGATTCAACAATTTTCTGGCGCTCACACTGATTCTACCATTTTTCCGTACTGGTCTGGACAGTTTTTCGGCACTCGCACGGATTCCACCTTTTCCCGGTACTTGGCCGGATTCAACAATTTTCTGGTGCTCACATTGATTCTACCATTTTTTCGTACCGGTCCGGATAGTTTTTCGGCACTCGCACGGATTCCACCTTTTGCGGGTAGTAGCACGGATTCAACAATTTTCTGGCGCTCACACTGATTCTACCATTTTTCCGTACTGGTCTGGACAGTTTTTCGGCACTCGCACGGATTCCACCTTTTCCCTGTACTTGCCCGGATTCAACAATTTTCTGGTGCTCACACTGATTCTACCATTTTTTCGTACCGGTCCGGACAGTTTTTCGGCACTCGCACGGATTCCACCTTTTGCGGGTAGTCGCACGGATTCAACAATTTTCTGGCGCTCACACTGATTCTACCATTTTTCCGTACTGGTCTGGACAGTTTTTCGGTACTCGCACGGATTCCACCTTTTCCCTGTACTTGCCCGGATTCAACAATTTTCTGGTGCTCACACTGATTCTACCATTTTTTCGTACCGGTCTGGACAGTTTATCGGCACTCGCACGGATTCCACCTTTTGCGGGTAGTCGCACGGATTCAACAATTTTCTGGTGCTCACACTGATTCTACCATTTTTCCGTACTGGTCTGGACAGTTTTTCGGCACTCGCACGGATTCCACCTTTTCCAAGTACTTGCCCGGCTTCAACAATTTTCCGGTGCTCACACTGATTCTACCATTTTTCCGTACTCGTCCGGACAGATTTTCGGCACTCGCACGGATTCCACCTTTTGCGGGTAGTCGCACGGATTCAACAATTTTCTGGCGCTCACACTGATTCTACCATTTTTTCGTACCGGTCCGGACAGTTTTTCGGCACTCGCACGGATTCCACCTTTTGCGGGTAGTCGCACGGATTCAACAATTTTCTGGCGCTCACACTGATTCTACCATTTTTCCGTACTGGTCTGGACAGTTTTTCGGCACTCGCACGGATTCCACCTTTTCCAAGTACTTGCCCGGATTCAACAATTTTCTGGTGCTCACACAGATTCTACCATTTTTCCGTACTGGTCTGGACAGTTTTTCGGCACTCGCACGGATTCCACCTTTTCCCTGTACTTGCCCGGATTCAACAATTTTCTGGTGCTCACACTGATTCTACCATTTTTTCGTACCGGTCCGGACAGTTTTTCGGCACTCGCACGGATTCCACCTTTTGCGGGTAGTCGCACGGATTCAACAATTTTCTGGCGCTCACACTGATTCTACCATTTTTCCGTACTGGTCTGGACAGTTTTTCGGTACTCGCACGGATTCCACCTTTTCCCTGTACTTGCCCGGATTCAACAATTTTCTGGTGCTCACACTGATTCTACCATTTTTTCGTACCGGTCTGGACAGTTTATCGGCACTCGCACGGATTCCACCTTTTGCGGGTAGTCGCACGGATTCAACAATTTTCTGGTGCTCACACTGATTCTACCATTTTTCCGTACTGGTCTGGACAGTTTTTCGGCACTCGCACGGATTCCACCTTTTCCAAGTACTTGCCCGGCTTCAACAATTTTCCGGTGCTCACACTGATTCTACCATTTTTCCGTACTCGTCTGGACAGTTTTTCGGCACTCGCACGGATTCCACCTTTTCCCGGTACTTGCCCGGATTCAACAATTTTCTGGTGCTCACACTGATTCTACATTTTTTTCGTACCGGTCCGGACAGTTTTTCGGCACTCGCACGGATTCCACCTTTTGCGGGTAGTCGCACGGATTCAACAATTTTCTGGCGCTCACACTGATTCTACCATTTTTCCGTACTGGTCTGGACAGTTTTTCGGCACTCGCACGGATTCCACCTTTTCCCGGTACTTGGCCGGATTCAACAATTTTCTGGTGCTCACACTGATTCTACCATTTTTTCGTACCGGTCCGGACAGTTTTTCGGCACTCGCACGGATTCCACCTTTTGCGGGTAGTCGCACGGATTCAACAATTTTCTGGCGCTCACACTGATTCTACCATTTTTCCGTACTGGTCTGGACAGTTTTTCGGCACTCGCACGGATTCCACCTTTTCCCGGTACTTGGCCGGATTCAACAATTTTCTGGTGCTCACACTGATTCTACCATTTTTTCGTACCGGTCCGGACAGTTTTTCGGCACTCGCACGGATTCCACCTTTTGCGGGTAGTCGCACGGATTCAACAATTTTCTGGCGCTCACACTGATTCTTCCATTTTTCCGTACTGGTCTGGACAGTTTTTCGGCACTCGCACGGATTCCACCTTTTCCAAGTACTTGCCCGGATTCAACAATTTTCTGGTGCTCACACAGATTCTACCATTTTTCCGTACTGGTCTGGACAGTTTTTCGGCACTCGCACGGATTCCACCTTTTCCCTGTACTTGCCCGGATTCAACAATTTTCTGGTGCTCACACTGATTCTACCATTTTTTCGTACCGGTCCGGACAGTTTTTCGGCACTCGCACGGATTCCACCTTTTGCGGGTAGTCGCACGGATTCAACAATTTTCTGGCGCTCACACTGATTCTACCTTTTTTCCGTACTGGTCTGGACAGTTTTTCGGCACTCGCACGGATTCCACCTTTTCCCGGTACTTGGCCGGATTCAACAATTTTCTGGTGCTCACACTTATTCTACCATTTTTTCGTACCGGTCCGGACAGTTTTTCGGCACTCGCACGGATCCACCTTTTGCGGGTAGTCGCACGGATTCAACAATTTTCTGGCGCTCACACAGATTCTACCATTTTTCCGTACTGGTCTGGACAGTTTTTCGGCACTCGCACGGATTCCACCTTTTCCCGGTACTTGGCCGGATTCAACAATTTTCTGGTGCTCACATTGATTCTACCATTTTTTCGTACCGGTCCGGATAGTTTTTCGGCACTCGCACGGATTCCACCTTTTGCGGGTAGTAGCACGGATTCAACAATTTTCTGGCGCTCACACTGATTCTACCATTTTTCCGTACTGGTCTGGACAGTTTTTCGGCACTCGCATGGATTCCACCTTTTCCCTGTACTTGCCCGGATTCAACAATTTTCTGGTGCTCACACTGATTCTACCATTTTTTCGTACCGGTCCGGACAATTTTTCGGCACTCGCAAGGATTCCACCTTTTGCGGGTAGTCGCACGGATTCAACAATTTTCTGGCGCTCACACAGATTCTACCATTTTTCCGTACTGGTCTGGACAATTTTTCGGCACTCGCACGGATTCCACCTTTTCCCGGTACTTGCCCGGATTCAACAATTTTCTGGTGCTCACACTGATTCTACCATTTTTTCGTACCGGTCCGGACAATTTTTCGGCACTCGCACGGATTCCACCTTTTACGGGTAGTCGCACGGATTCAACAATTTTCTGGCGCTCACACTGATTCTACCATTTTTCCGTACTGGTCTGGACAGTTTTTCGGCACTCGCACGGATTCCACCTTTTCCAAGTACTTGCCCGGATTCAACAATTTTCTGGTGCTCACACTGATTCTACCATTTTTTCGTACCGGTCCGGACAGTTTTTCGGCACTCGCACGGATTCCACCTTTTGCGGGTAGTCGCACGGATTCAACAATTTTCTGGCGCTCACACTGATTCTACCATTTTTCCGTACTGGTCTGGACAGTTTTTCGGCACTCGCACGGATTCCACCTTTTCCCGGTACTTGGCCGGATTCAACAATTTTCTGGTGCTCACACTGATTCTACCATTTTTTCGTACCGGTCCGGACAGTTTTTCGGCACTCGCACGGATTCCACCTTTTGCGGGTAGTCGCACGGATTCAACAATTTTCTGGCGCTCACACTGATTCTACCATTTTTCCGTACTGGTCTGGACAGTTTTTCGGCACTCGCACGGATTCCACCTTTTCCAAGTACTTGCCCGGATTCAACAATTTTCTGGCGCTCACACTGATTCTACCATTTTTCCGTACTGGTCTGGACAGTTTTTCGGCACTCGCACGGATTCCACCTTTTCCCGGTACTTGGCCGGATTCAACAATTTTCTGGTGCTCACATTGATTCTACCATTTTTTCGTACCGGTCCGGATAGTTTTTCGGCACTCGCACGGATTCCACCTTTTGCGGGTAGTAGCACGGATTCAACAATTTTCTGGCGCTCACACTGATTCTACCATTTTTCCGTACTGGTCTGGACAGTTTTTCGGCACTCGCATGGATTCCACCTTTTCCCTGTACTTGCCCGGATTCAACAATTTTCTGGTGCTCACACTGATTCTACCATTTTTTCGTACCGGTCCGGACAGTTTTTCGGCACTCGCACGAATTCCACCTTTTGCGGGTAGTAGCACGGATTCAACAATTTTCTGGCGCTCACACTGATTCTACCATTTTTCCGTACTGGTCTGGACAGTTTTTCGGCACTCGCACGGATTCCACCTTTTCCCGGTACTTGCCCGGATTCAACAATTTTCTGGTGCTCACACTGATTCTACATTTTTTTCGTACCGGTCCGGACAGTTTTTCGGCACTCGCACGGATTACACCTTTTCCCGGTACTTGCCCGGATTCAACAATTTTCTGGTGCTCACACTATTTCTACCATTTTTTCGTACCGGTCCGGACAGTTTTTCGGCACTCGCACGGATTCCACCTTTTGCGGGTAGTCGCACGGATTCAACAATTTTCTGGCGCTCACACTGATTCTACCATTTTTCCGTACTGGTCTGGACAGTTTTTCGGCACTCGCACGGATTCCACCTTTTCCCTGTACTTGCCCGGATTCAACAATTTTCTGGTGCTCACACTGATTCTACCATTTTTTCGTACCGGTCCGGACAGTTTTTCGGCACTCGCACGGATTCCACCTTTTGCGGGTAGTCGCACGGATTCAACAATTTTCTGGCGCTCACACTGATTCTACCATTTTTCCGTACTGGTCTGGACAGTTTTTCGGCACTCGCACGGATTCCACCTTTTCCCGGTACTTGGCCGGATTCAACAATTTTCTGGTGCTCACTCTGATTCTACCATTTTTTCGTACTGGTCTGGACAGTTTTTCGGCACTCGCACGGATTCCACCTTTTCCCTGTACTTGCCCGGATTCAACAATTTTCTGGTGCTCACACTAATTCTACCATTTTTTCGTACCGGTCTGGACAGTTTTTTGGCACTCGCACGGATTCCACCTTTTGCGGGTAGTAGCACGGATTCAACAATTTTCTGGCGCTCACACTGATTCTACCATTTTTCCGTACTGGTCTGGACAGTTTTTCGGCACTCGCACGGATTCCACCTTTTCCCGGTACTTGGCCGGATTCAACAATTTTCTGGTGCTCACACTGATTCTACCATTTTTTCGTACCGGTCCGGACAGTTTTTCGGCACTCGCACGGATTCCACCTTTTGCGGGTAGTCGCACGGATTCAACAATTTTCTGGCGCTCACACTGATTCTACCATTTTTCCGTACTGGTCTGGACAGTTTTTCGGCACTCGCACGGATTCCACCTTTTCCAAGTACTTGCCCGGATTCAACAATTTTCTGGTGCTCACACAGATTCTACCATTTTTCCGTACTGGTCTGGACAGTTTTTCGGCACTCGCACGGATTCCACCTTTTCCCTGTACTTGCCCGGATTCAACAATTTTCTGGTGCTCACACTGATTCTACCATTTTTTCGTACCGGTCCGGACAGTTTTTCGGCACTCGCACGAATTCCACCTTTTGCGGGTAGTAGCACGGATTCAACAATTTTCTGGCGCTCACACTGATTCTACCATTTTTCCGTACTGGTCTGGACAGTTTTTCGGCACTCGCACGGATTCCACCTTTTCCCGGTACTTGGCCGGATTCAACAATTTTCTGGTGCTCACACTGATTCTACCATTTTTTCGTACCGGTCCGGACAGTTTTTCGGCACTCGCACGGATTCCACCTTTTGCGGGTAGTCGCACGGATTCAACAATTTTCTGGCGCTCACACTGATTCTACCATTTTTCCGTACTGGTCTGGACAGTTTTTCGGCACTCGCACGGATTCCACCTTTTCCAAGTACTTGCCCGGATTCAACAATTTTCTGGTGCTCACA
This sequence comes from Vitis vinifera, assembly GCF_030704535.1. Taxonomy (NCBI): domain Eukaryota; kingdom Viridiplantae; phylum Streptophyta; class Magnoliopsida; order Vitales; family Vitaceae; genus Vitis; species Vitis vinifera. The sequence goes on from NC_081814.1 coordinate 20,971,133, forward strand.
CAGATTCTACCATTTTTCCGTACTGGTCTGGACAGTTTTTCGGCACTCGCACGGATTCCAACTTTTCCCTGTACTTGCCCGGATTCAACAATTTTCTGGTGCTCACACTGATTCTACCATTTTTTCGTACCGGTCCGGACAGATTTTCGGCACTCGCACGGATTCCACCTTTTGCGGGTAGTCGCACGGATTCAACAATTTTCTGGCGCTCACACTGATTCTACCATTTTTCCGTACTGGTCTGGACAGTTTTTCGGTACTCGCACGGATTCCACCTTTTCCCTGTACTTGCCCGGATTCAACAATTTTCTGGTGCTCACACTGATTCTACCATTTTTTCGTACCGGTCTGGACAGTTTATCGGCACTCGCACGGATTCCACCTTTTGCGGGTAGTCGCACGGATTCAACAATTTTCTGGTGCTCACACTGATTCTACCATTTTTCCGTACTGGTCTGGACAGTTTTTCGGCACTCGCACGGATTCCACCTTTTCCAAGTACTTGCCCGGATTCAACAATTTTCCGGTGCTCACACTGATTCTACCATTTTTCCGTACTCGTCTGGATAGTTTTTCGGCACTCGCACGGATTCCACCTTTTCCCGGTACTTGCCCGGATTCAACAATTTTCTGGTGCTCACACTGATTCTACATTTTTTTCGTACCGGTCCGGACAGTTTTTCGGCACTCGCACGGATTACACCTTTTCCCGGTACTTGCCCGGATTCAACAATTTTCTGGTGCTCACACTATTTCTACCATTTTTTCGTACCGGTCCGGACAGTTTTTCGGCACTCGAACGGATTCCACCTTTTGCGGGTAGTCGCACGGATTCAACAATTTTCTGGCGCTCACACTGATTCTACCATTTTTCCGTACTGGTCTGGACAGTTTTTCGGCACTCGCACGGATTCCACCTTTTCCCGGTACTTGGCCGGATTCAACAATTTTCTGGTGCTCACACTGATTCTACCATTTTTTCGTACCGGTCCGGACAGTTTTTCGGCACTCGCACGGATTCCACCTTTTGCGGGTAGTCGCACGGATTCAACAATTTTCTGGCGCTCACACTGATTCTACCATTTTTCCGTACTGGTCTGGACAGTTTTTCGGCACTCGCACGGATTCCACCTTTTCCAAGTACTTGCCCGGATTCAACAATTTTCTGGTGCTCACACAGATTCTACCATTTTTCCGTACTGGTCTGGACAGTTTTTCGGCACTCGCACGGATTCCACCTTTTCCCTGTACTTGCCCGGATTCAACAATTTTCTGGTGCTCACACTGATTCTACCATTTTTTCGTACCGGTCCGGACAGTTTTTCGGCACTCGCACGGATTCCACCTTTTGCGGGTAGTCGCACGGATTCAACAATTTTCTGGCGCTCACACTGATTCTACCATTTTTCCGTACTGGTCTGGACAGTTTTTCGGTACTCGCACGGATTCCACCTTTTCCCTGTACTTGCCCGGATTCAACAATTTTCTGGTGCTCACACTGATTCTACCATTTTTTCGTACCGGTCTGGACAGTTTATCGGCACTCGCACGGATTCCACCTTTTGCGGGTAGTCGCACGGATTCAACAATTTTCTGGTGCTCACACTGATTCTACCATTTTTCCGTACTGGTCTGGACAGTTTTTCGGCACTCGCACGGATTCCACCTTTTCCAAGTACTTGCCCGGATTCAACAATTTTCCGGTGCTCACACTGATTCTACCATTTTTCCGTACTCGTCTGGACAGTTTTTCGGCACTCGCACGGATTCCACCTTTTCCCGGTACTTGGCCGGATTCAACAATTTTCTGGTGCTCACACTATTTCTACCATTTTTTCGTACCGGTCCGGACAGTTTTTCGGCACTCGCACGGATTCCACCTTTTGCGGGTAGTCGCACGGATTCAAAAATTTCTGGCGCTCACACTGATTCTACCATTTTTCCGTACTGGTCTGGACAGTTTTTCGGCACTCGCACGGATTCCACCTTTTCCCTGTACTTGCCCGGATTCAACAATTTTCTGGTGCTCACACTGATTCTACCATTTTTTCGTACCGGTCCGGACAGTTTTTCGGCACTCGCACGGATTCCACCTTTTGCGGGTAGTCGCACGGATTCAACAATTTTCTGGCGCTCACACTGATTCTACCATTTTTCCGTACTGGTCTGGACAGTTTTTCGGCACTCGCACGGATTCCACCTTTTCCCGGTACTTGGCCGGATTCAACAATTTTCTGGTGCTCACTCTGATTCTACCATTTTTTCGTACTGGTCTGGACAGTTTTTCGGCACTCGCACGGATTCCACCTTTTCCCTGTACTTGCCCGGATTCAACAATTTTCTGGTGCTCACACTAATTCTACCATTTTTTCGTACCGGTCTGGACAGTTTTTCGGCACTCGCACGGATTCCACCTTTTGCGGGTAGTAGCACGGATTCAACAATTTTCTGGCGCTCACACTGATTCTACCATTTTTCCGTACTGGTCTGGACAGTTTTTCGGCACTCGCACGGATTCCACCTTTTCCCGGTACTTGGCCGGATTCAACAATTTTCTGGTGCTCACACTGATTCTACCATTTTTTCGTACCGGTCCGGACAGTTTTTCGGCACTCGCACGGATTCCACCTTTTGCGGGTAGTCGCACGGATTCAACAATTTTCTGGCGCTCACACTGATTCTACCATTTTTCCGTACTGGTCTGGACAGTTTTTCGGCACTCGCACGGATTCCACCTTTTCCAAGTACTTGCCCGGATTCAACAATTTTCTGGTGCTCACACAGATTCTACCATTTTTCCGTACTGGTCTGGACAGTTTTTCGGCACTCGCACGGATTCCACCTTTTCCCTGTACTTGCCCGGATTCAACAATTTTCTGGTGCTCACACTGATTCTACCATTTTTTCGTACCGGTCCGGACAGTTTTTCGGCACTCGCACGAATTCCACCTTTTGCGGGTAGTAGCACGGATTCAACAATTTTCTGGCGCTCACACTGATTCTACCATTTTTCCGTACTGGTCTGGACAGTTTTTCGGCACTCGCACGGATTCCACCTTTTCCCGGTACTTGGCCGGATTCAACAATTTTCTGGTGCTCACACTGATTCTACCATTTTTTCGTACCGGTCCGGACAGTTTTTCGGCACTCGCACGGATTCCACCTTTTGCGGGTAGTCGCACGGATTCAACAATTTTCTGGCGCTCACACTGATTCTACCATTTTTCCGTACTGGTCTGGACAGTTTTTCGGCACTCGCACGGATTCCACCTTTTCCAAGTACTTGCCCGGATTCAACAATTTTCTGGTGCTCACACAGATTCTACCATTTTTCCGTACTGGTCTGGACAGTTTTTCGGCACTCGCACGGATTCCAACTTTTCCCTGTACTTGCCCGGATTCAACAATTTTCTGGTGCTCACACTGATTCTACCATTTTTTCGTACCGGTCCGGACAGATTTTCGGCACTCGCACGGATTCCACCTTTTGCGGGTAGTCGCACGGATTCAACAATTTTCTGGCGCTCACACTGATTCTACCATTTTTCCGTACTGGTCTGGACAGTTTTTCGGTACTCGCACGGATTCCACCTTTTCCCTGTACTTGCCCGGATTCAACAATTTTCTGGTGCTCACACTGATTCTACCATTTTTTCGTACCGGTCTGGATAGTTTATCGGCACTCGCACGGATTCCACCTTTTGCGGGTAGTCGCACGGATTCAACAATTTTCTGGTGCTCACACTGATTCTACCATTTTTCCGTACTGGTCTGGACAGTTTTTCGGCACTCGCACGGATTCCACCTTTTCCAAGTACTTGCCCGGATTCAACAATTTTCCGGTGCTCACACTGATTCTACCATTTTTCCGTACTCGTCTGGATAGTTTTTCGGCACTCGCACGGATTCCACCTTTTCCCGGTACTTGCCCGGATTCAACAATTTTCTGGTGCTCACACTGATTCTACATTTTTTTCGTACCGGTCCGGACAGTTTTTCGGCACTCGCACGGATTACACCTTTTCCCGGTACTTGCCCGGATTCAACAATTTTCTGGTGCTCACACTATTTCTACCATTTTTTCGTACCGGTCCGGACAGTTTTTCGGCACTCGCACGGATTCCACCTTTTGCGGGTAGTCGCACGGATTCAACAATTTTCTGGCGCTCACACTGATTCTACCATTTTTCCGTACTGGTCTGGACAGTTTTTCGGCACTCGCACGGATTCCACCTTTTCCCGGTACTTGGCCGGATTCAACAATTTTCTGGTGCTCACACTGATTCTACCATTTTTTCGTACCGGTCCGGACAGTTTTTCGGCACTCGCACGGATTCCACCTTTTGCGGGTAGTCACACGGATTCAACAATTTTCTGGCGCTCACACTGATTCTACCATTTTTCCGTACTGGTCTGGACAGTTTTTCGGCACTCGCACGGATTCCACCTTTTCCAAGTACTTGCCCGGATTCAACAATTTTCTGGCGCTCACACTGATTCTACCATTTTTCCGTACTGGTCTGGACAGTTTTTCGGCACTCGCACGGATTCCACCTTTTCCCGGTACTTGGCCGGATTCAACAATTTTCTGGTGCTCACATTGATTCTACCATTTTTTCGTACCGGTCCGGATAGTTTTTCGGCACTCGCACGGATTCCACCTTTTGCGGGTAGTCGCACGGATTCAACAATTTTCTGGCGCTCACACAGATTCTACCATTTTTCCGTACTGGTCTGGACAATTTTTCGGCACTCGCACGGATTCCACCTTTTCCCGGTACTTGCCCGGATTCAACAATTTTCTGGTGCTCACACTGATTCTACCATTTTTTCGTACCGGTCCGGACAGTTTTTCGGCACTCGCACGGATTCCACCTTTTACGGGTAGTCGCACGAATTCAACAATTTTCTGGCGCTCACACTGATTCTACCATTTTTCCGTACTGGTCTAGACAGTTTCTCGGCACTCGCACGGATTCCACCTTTTCCAAGTACTTGCCCGGATTCAACAATTTTCTGGTGCTCACACAGATTCTACCATTTTTCCGTACTGTTCTGGACAGTTTTTCGGCACTCGCATGGATTCCACCTTTTCCCTGTACTTGCCCGGATTCAACAATTTTCTGGTGCTCACACTGATTCTACCATTTTTTCGTACCGGTCCGGACAGTTTTTCGGCACTCGCACGGATTCCACCTTTTGCGGGTAGTCGCACGGATTCAACAATTTTCTGGCGCTCACACTGATTCTACCATTTTTCCGTACTGGTCTGGACAGTTTTTCGGCACTCGCACGGATTCCACCTTTTCCCGGTACTTGGCCGGATTCAACAATTTTCTGGTGCTCACATTGATTCTACCATTTTTTCGTACCGGTCCGGACAGTTTTTCGGCACTCGCACGGATCCACCTTTTGCGGGTAGTCGCACGGATTCAACAATTTTCTGGCGCTCACACTGATTCTACCATTTTTCCGTACTGGTCTTGGCAGTTTTTTGGCACTCGCACGGATTCCACCTTTTCCAAGTACTTGCCCGGATTCAACAATTTTCTGGTGCTCACACTGATTCTACCATTTTTTCGTACCGGTCCGGACAGTTTTTCGGCACTCGCACGGATTCCACCTTTTGCGGGTAGTCGCACGGATTCAACAATTTTCTGGCGCTCACACTGATTCTACCATTTTTCCGTACTGGTCTGGACAGTTTTTTGGCACTCGCACGGATTCCACCTTTTCCCGGTACTTGGCCGGATTCAACAATTTTCTGGTGCTCACACTGATTCTACCATTTTTTCGTACCGGTCCGGACAGTTTTTCGGCACTCGCACGGATTCCACCTTTTGCGGGTAGTCGCACGGATTCAACAATTTTCTGGCGCTCACACTGATTCTACCATTTTTCCGTACTGGTCTGGACAGTTTTTCGGCACTCGCACGGATTCCACCTTTTCCCTGTACTTGCCCGGATTCAACAATTTTCTGGTGCTCACACTGATTCTACCATTTTTTCGTACCGGTCCGGACAGTTTTTCGGCACTCGCACGGATTCCACCTTTTGCGGGTAGTCGCACGGATTCAACAATTTTCTGGCGCTCACACTGATTCTACCATTTTTCCGTACTGGTCTGGACAGTTTTTCGGCACTCGCACGGATTCCACCTTTTCCCGGTACTTGGCCGGATTCAACAATTTTCTGGTGCTCACACTGATTCTACCATTTTTTCGTACCGGTCCGGACAGTTTTTCGGCACTCGCACGGATTCCACCTTTTGCGGGTAGTCGCACGGATTCAACAATTTTCTGGCGCTCACACTGATTCTACCATTTTTCCGTACTGGTCTGGACAGTTTTTCGGCACTCGCACGGATTCCACCTTTTCCAAGTACTTGCCCGGATTCAACAATTTTATGGTGCTCACACAGATTCTACCATTTTTCCGTACTGGTCTGGACAGTTTTTCGGCACTCGCACGGATTCCACCTTTTCCCTGTACTTGCCCGGATTCAACAATTTTCTGGTGCTCACACTGATTCTACCATTTTTTCGTACCGGTCCGGACAGTTTTTCGGCACTCGCACGAATTCCACCTTTTGCGGGTAGTAGCACGGATTCAACAATTTTCTGGCGCTCACACTGATTCTACCATTTTTCCGTACTGGTCTGGACAGTTTTTCGGCACTCGCACGGATTCCACCTTTTCCCGGTACTTGGCCGGATTCAACAATTTTCTGGTGCTCACACTGATTCTACCATTTTTTCGTACCGGTCCGGACAGTTTTTCGGCACTCGCACGGATTCCACCTTTTGCGGGTAGTCGCACGGATTCAACAATTTTCTGGCGCTCACACTGATTCTACCATTTTTCCGTACTGGTCTGGACAGTTTTTCGGCACTCGCACGGATTCCACCTTTTCCAAGTACTTGCCCGGATTCAACAATTTTCTGGTGCTCACACAGATTCTACCATTTTTCCGTACTGTTCTGGACAGTTTTTCGGCACTCGCATGGATTCCACCTTTTCCCTGTACTTGCCCGGATTCAACAATTTTCTGGTGCTCACACTGATTCTACCATTTTTTCGTACCGGTCCGGACAGTTTTTCGGCACTCGCACGGATTCCACCTTTTGCGGGTAGTCGCACGGATTCAACAATTTTCTGGCGCTCACACTGATTCTACCATTTTTCCGTACTGGTCTGGACAGTTTTTCGGCACTCGCACGGATTCCACCTTTTCCCGGTACTTGGCCGGATTCAACAATTTTCTGGTGCTCACATTGATTCTACCATTTTTTCGTACCGGTCCGGACAGTTTTTCGGCACTCGCACGGATCCACCTTTTGCGGGTAGTCGCACGGATTCAACAATTTTCTGGCGCTCACACTGATTCTACCATTTTTCCGTACTGGTCTTGGCAGTTTTTCGGCACTCGCACGGATTCCACCTTTTCCAAGTACTTGCCCGGATTCAACAATTTTCTGGTGCTCACACTGATTCTACCATTTTTTCGTACCGGTCCGGACAGTTTTTCGGCACTCGCACGGATTCCACCTTTTGCGGGTAGTCGCACGGATTCAACAATTTTCTGGCGCTCACACTGATTCTACCATTTTTCCGTACTGGTCTGGACAGTTTTTCGGCACTCGCACGGATTCCACCTTTTCCCGGTACTTGGCCGGATTCAACAATTTTCTGGTGCTCACACTGATTCTACCATTTTTTCGTACCGGTCCGGACAGTTTTTCGGCACTCGCACGGATTCCACCTTTTGCGGGTAGTCGCACGGATTCAACAATTTTCTGGTGCTCACACTGATTCTACCATTTTTCCGTACTGGTCTGGACAGTTTTTCGGCACTCGCACGGATTCCACCTTTTCCAAGTACTTGCCCGGATTCAACAATTTTCTGGCGCTCACACTGATTCTACCATTTTTCCGTACTGGTCTGGACAGTTTTTCGGCACTCGCACGGATTCCACCTTTTCCCGGTACTTGGCCGGATTCAACAATTTTCTGGTGCTCACATTGATTCTACCATTTTTTCGTACCGGTCCGGACAGTTTTTCGGCACTCGCACGGATTCCACCTTTTGCGGGTAGTCGCACGGATTCAACAATTTTCTGGCGCTCACACTGATTCTACCATTTTTCCGTACTGGTCTGGACAGTTTTTCGGCACTCGCACGGATTCCACCTTTTCCAGGTACTTGGCCGGATTCAACAATTTTCTGGTGCTCACACTGATTCTACCATTTTTTCGTACCGGTCCGGACAGTTTTTCGGCACTCGCACGGATTCCACCTTTTGCGGGTAGTCGCACGGATTCAACAATTTTCTGGCGCTCACACTGATTCTACCATTTTTCCGTACTGGTCTGGACAGTTTTTCGGCACTCGCACGGATTCCACCTTTTCCAAGTACTTGCCCGGATTCAACAATTTTATGGTGCTCACACAGATTCTACCATTTTTCCGTACTGGTCTGGACAGTTTTTCGGCACTCGCACGGATTCCACCTTTTCCCTGTACTTGCCCGGATTCAACAATTTTCTGGTGCTCACACTGATTCTACCATTTTTTCGTACCGGTCCGGACAGTTTTTCGGCACTCGCACGAATTCCACCTTTTGCGGGTAGTAGCACGGATTCAACAATTTTCTGGCGCTCACACTGATTCTACCATTTTTCCGTACTGGTCTGGACAGTTTTTCGGCACTCGCACGGATTCCACCTTTTCCCGGTACTTGGCCGGATTCAACAATTTTCTGGTGCTCACATTGATTCTACCATTTTTTCGTACCGGTCCGGACAGTTTTTCGGCACTCGCACGGATCCACCTTTTGCGGGTAGTCGCACGGATTCAACAATTTTCTGGCGCTCACACTGATTCTACCATTTTTCCGTACTGGTCTTGGCAGTTTTTCGGCACTCGCACGGATTCCACCTTTTCCAAGTACTTGCCCGGATTCAACAATTTTCTGGTGCTCACACTGATTCTACCATTTTTTCGTACCGGTCCGGACAGTTTTTCGGCACTCGCACGGATTCCACCTTTTGCGGGTAGTCGCACGGATTCAACAATTTTCTGGCGCTCACACTGATTCTACCATTTTTCCGTACTGGTCTGGACAGTTTTTCGGCACTCGCACGGATTCCACCTTTTCCCTGTACTTGCCCGGATTCAACAATTTTCTGGTGCTCACACTGATTCTACCATTTTTTCGTACCGGTCCGGACAGTTTTTCGGCACTCGCACGGATTCCACCTTTTGCGGGTAGTCGCACGGATTCAACAATTTTCTGGCGCTCACACTGATTCTACCATTTTTCCGTACTGGTCTGGACAGTTTTTCGGCACTCGCACGGATTCCACCTTTTCCCGGTACTTGGCCGGATTCAACAATTTTCTGGTGCTCACACTGATTCTACCATTTTTTCGTACCGGTCCGGACAGTTTTTCGGCACTCGCACGGATTCCACCTTTTGCGGGTAGTCGCACGGATTCAACAATTTTCTGGCGCTCACACTGATTCTACCATTTTTCCGTACTGGTCTGGACAGTTTTTCGGCACTCGCACGGATTCCACCTTTTCCCGGTACTTGGCCGGATTCAACAATTTTCTGGTGCTCACACTGATTCTACCATTTTTTCGTACCGGTCCGGACAGTTTTTCGGTACTCGCACGGATTCCACCTTTTGCGGGTAGTCGCACGGATTCAACAATTTTCTGGTGCTCACACTGATTCTACCATTTTTCCGTACTGGTCTGGACAGTTTTTCGGCACTCGCACGGATTCCACCTTTTCCAAGTACTTGCCCGGATTCAACAATTTTCTGGCGCTCACACTGATTCTACCATTTTTCCGTACTGGTCTGGACAGTTTTTCGGCACTCGCACGGATTCCACCTTTTCCCGGTACTTGGCCGGATTCAACAATTTTCTGGTGCTCACATTGATTCTACCATTTTTTCGTACCGGTCCGGACAGTTTTTCGGCACTCGCACGGATTCCACCTTTTGCGGGTAGTCGCACGGATTCAACAATTTTCTGGCGCTCACACTGATTCTACCATTTTTCCGTACTGGTCTGGACAGTTTTTCGGCACTCGCACGGATTCCACCTTTTCCCGGTACTTGGCCGGATTCAACAATTTTCTGGTGCTCACACTGATTCTACCATTTTTTCGTACCGGTCCGGACAGTTTTTCGGCACTCGCACGGATTCCACCTTTTGCGGGTAGTCGCACGGATTCAACAATTTTCTGGCGCTCACACTGATTCTACCATTTTTCCGTACTGGTCTGGACAGTTTTTCGGCACTCGCACGGATTCCACCTTTTCCAAGTACTTGCCCGGATTCAACAATTTTATGGTGCTCACACAGATTCTACCATTTTTCCGTACTGGTCTGGACAGTTTTTCGGCACTCGCACGGATTCCACCTTTTCCCTGTACTTGCCCGGATTCAACAATTTTCTGGTGCTCACACTGATTCTACCATTTTTTCGTACCGGTCCGGACAGTTTTTCGGCACTCGCACGAATTCCACCTTTTGCGGGTAGTAGCACGGATTCAACAATTTTCTGGCGCTCACACTGATTCTACCATTTTTCCGTACTGGTCTGGACAGTTTTTCGGCACTCGCACGGATTCCACCTTTTCCCGGTACTTGGCCGGATTCAACAATTTTCTGGTGCTCACATTGATTCTACCATTTTTTCGTACCGGTCCGGACAGTTTTTCGGCACTCGCACGGATCCACCTTTTGCGGGTAGTCGCACGGATTCAACAATTTTCTGGCGCTCACACTGATTCTACCATTTTTCCGTACTGGTCTTGGCAGTTTTTCGGCACTCGCACGGATTCCACCTTTTCCAAGTACTTGCCCGGATTCAACAATTTTCTGGTGCTCACACTGATTCTACCATTTTTTCGTACCGGTCCGGACAGTTTTTCGGCACTCGCACGGATTCCACCTTTTGCGGGTAGTCGCACGGATTCAACAATTTTCTGGCGCTCACACTGATTCTACCATTTTTCCGTACTGGTCTGGACAGTTTTTCGGCACTCGCACGGATTCCACCTTTTCCCTGTACTTGCCCGGATTCAACAATTTTCTGGTGCTCACACTGATTCTACCATTTTTTCGTACCGGTCCGGACAGTTTTTCGGCACTCGCACGGATTCCACCTTTTGCGGGTAGTCGCACGGATTCAACAATTTTCTGGCGCTCACACTGATTCTACCATTTTTCCGTACTGGTCTGGACAGTTTTTCGGCACTCGCACGGATTCCACCTTTTCCCTGTACTTGCCCGGATTCAACAATTTTCTGGTGCTCACACTGATTCTACCATTTTTTCGTACCGGTCCGGACAGTTTTTCGGCACTCGCACGAATTCCACCTTTTGCGGGTAGTAGCACGGATTCAACAATTTTCTGGCGCTCACACTGATTCTACCATTTTTCCGTACTGGTCTGGACAGTTTTTCGGCACTCGCACGGATTCCACCTTTTCCCGGTACTTGGCCGGATTCAACAATTTTCTGGTGCTCACATTGATTCTACCATTTTTTCGTACCGGTCCGGACAGTTTTTCGGCACTCGCACGGATCCACCTTTTGCGGGTAGTCGCACGGATTCAACAATTTTCTGGCGCTCACACTGATTCTACCATTTTTCCGTACTGGTCTTGGCAGTTTTTCGGCACTCGCACGGATTCCACCTTTTCCAAGTACTTGCCCGGATTCAACAATTTTCTGGTGCTCACACTGATTCTACCATTTTTTCGTACCGGTCCGGACAGTTTTTCGGCACTCGCACGGATTCCACCTTTTGCGGGTAGTCGCACGGATTCAACAATTTTCTGGCGCTCACACTGATTCTACCATTTTTCCGTACTGGTCTGGACAGTTTTTCGGCACTCGCACGGATTCCACCTTTTCCCTGTACTTGCCCGGATTCAACAATTTTCTGGTGCTCACACTGATTCTACCATTTTTTCGTACCGGTCCGGACAGTTTTTCGGCACTCGCACGGATTCCACCTTTTGCGGGTAGTCGCACGGATTCAACAATTTTCTGGCGCTCACACTGATTCTACCATTTTTCCGTACTGGTCTGGACAGTTTTTCGGCACTCGCACGGATTCCACCTTTTCCAAGTACTTGCCCGGATTCAACAATTTTATGGTGCTCACACAGATTCTACCATTTTTCCGTACTGGTCTGGACAGTTTTTCGGCACTCGCACGGATTCCACCTTTTCCCTGTACTTGCCCGGATTCAACAATTTTCTGGTGCTCACACTGATTCTACCATTTTTTCGTACCGGTCCGGACAGTTTTTCGGCACTCGCACGAATTCCACCTTTTGCGGGTAGTAGCACGGATTCAACAATTTTCTGGCGCTCACACTGATTCTACCATTTTTCCGTACTGGTCTGGACAGTTTTTCGGCACTCGCACGGATTCCACCTTTTCCCGGTACTTGGCCGGATTCAACAATTTTCTGGTGCTCACATTGATTCTACCATTTTTTCGTACCGGTCCGGACAGTTTTTCGGCACTCGCACGGATCCACCTTTTGCGGGTAGTCGCACGGATTCAACAATTTTCTGGCGCTCACACTGATTCTACCATTTTTCCGTACTGGTCTTGGCAGTTTTTCGGCACTCGCACGGATTCCACCTTTTCCAAGTACTTGCCCGGATTCAACAATTTTCTGGTGCTCACACTGATTCTACCATTTTTTCGTACCGGTCCGGACAGTTTTTCGGCACTCGCACGGATTCCACCTTTTGCGGGTAGTCGCACGGATTCAACAATTTTCTGGCGCTCACACTGATTCTACCATTTTTCCGTACTGGTCTGGACAGTTTTTCGGCACTCGCACGGATTCCACCTTTTCCCTGTACTTGCCCGGATTCAACAATTTTCTGGTGCTCACACTGATTCTACCATTTTTTCGTACCGGTCCGGACAGTTTTTCGGCACTCGCACGGATTCCACCTTTTGCGGGTAGTCGCACGGATTCAACAATTTTCTGGCGCTCACACTGATTCTACCATTTTTCCGTACTGGTCTGGACAGTTTTTCGGCACTCGCACGGATTCCACCTTTTCCCGGTACTTGGCCGGATTCAACAATTTTCTGGTGCTCACACTGATTCTACCATTTTTTCGTACCGGTCCGGACAGTTTTTCGGCACTCGCACGGATTCCACCTTTTGCGGGTAGTCGCACGGATTCAACAATTTTCTGGCGCTCACACTGATTCTACCATTTTTCCGTACTGGTCTGGACAGTTTTTCGGCACTCGCACGGATTCCACCTTTTCCCGGTACTTGGCCGGATTCAACAATTTTCTGGTGCTCACACTGATTCTACCATTTTTTCGTACCGGTCCGGACAGTTTTTCGGCACTCGCACGGATTCCACCTTTTGCGGGTAGTCGCACGGATTCAACAATTTTCTGGTGCTCACACTGATTCTACCATTTTTCCGTACTGGTCTGGACAGTTTTTCGGCACTCGCACGGATTCCACCTTTTCCAAGTACTTGCCCGGATTCAACAATTTTCTGGCGCTCACACTGATTCTACCATTTTTCCGTACTGGTCTGGACAGTTTTTCGGCACTCGCACGGATTCCACCTTTTCCCGGTACTTGGCCGGATTCAACAATTTTCTGGTGCTCACATTGATTCTACCATTTTTTCGTACCGGTCCGGACAGTTTTTCGGCACTCGCACGGATTCCACCTTTTGCGGGTAGTCGCACGGATTCAACAATTTTCTGGCGCTCACACTGATTCTACCATTTTTCCGTACTGGTCTGGACAGTTTTTCGGCACTCGCACGGATTCCACCTTTTCCCGGTACTTGGCCGGATTCAACAATTTTCTGGTGCTCACACTGATTCTACCATTTTTTCGTACCGGTCCGGACAGTTTTTCGGCACTCGCACGGATTCCACCTTTTGCGGGTAGTCGCACGGATTCAACAATTTTCTGGCGCTCACACTGATTCTACCATTTTTCCGTACTGGTCTGGACAGTTTTTCGGCACTCGCACGGATTCCACCTTTTCCAAGTACTTGCCCGGATTCAACAATTTTATGGTGCTCACACAGATTCTACCATTTTTCCGTACTGGTCTGGACAGTTTTTCGGCACTCGCACGGATTCCACCTTTTCCCTGTACTTGCCCGGATTCAACAATTTTCTGGTGCTCACACTGATTCTACCATTTTTTCGTACCGGTCCGGACAGTTTTTCGGCACTCGCACGAATTCCACCTTTTGCGGGTAGTAGCACGGATTCAACAATTTTCTGGCGCTCACACTGATTCTACCATTTTTCCGTACTGGTCTGGACAGTTTTTCGGCACTCGCACGGATTCCACCTTTTCCCGGTACTTGGCCGGATTCAACAATTTTCTGGTGCTCACATTGATTCTACCATTTTTTCGTACCGGTCCGGACAGTTTTTCGGCACTCGCACGGATCCACCTTTTGCGGGTAGTCGCACGGATTCAACAATTTTCTGGCGCTCACACTGATTCTACCATTTTTCCGTACTGGTCTTGGCAGTTTTTCGGCACTCGCACGGATTCCACCTTTTCCAAGTACTTGCCCGGATTCAACAATTTTCTGGTGCTCACACTGATTCTACCATTTTTTCGTACCGGTCCGGACAGTTTTTCGGCACTCGCACGGATTCCACCTTTTGCGGGTAGTCGCACGGATTCAACAATTTTCTGGCGCTCACACTGATTCTACCATTTTTCCGTACTGGTCTGGACAGTTTTTCGGCACTCGCACGGATTCCACCTTTTCCCTGTACTTGCCCGGATTCAACAATTTTCTGGTGCTCACACTGATTCTACCATTTTTTCGTACCGGTCCGGACAGTTTTTCGGCACTCGCACGGATTCCACCTTTTGCGGGTAGTCGCACGGATTCAACAATTTTCTGGCGCTCACACTGATTCTACCATTTTTCCGTACTGGTCTGGACAGTTTTTCGGCACTCGCACGGATTCCACCTTTTCCCGGTACTTGGCCGGATTCAACAATTTTCTGGTGCTCACACTGATTCTACCATTTTTTCGTACCGGTCCGGACAGTTTTTCGGCACTCGCACTGATTCCACCTTTTGCGGGTAGTCGCACGGATTCAACAATTTTCTGGCGCTCACACTGATTCTACCATTTTTCCGTACTGGTCTGGACAGTTTTTCGGCACTCGCACGGATTCCACCTTTTCCAAGTACTTGCCCGGATTCAACAATTTTCTGGTGCTCACACAGATTCTACCATTTTTCCGTACTGTTCTGGACAGTTTTTCGGCACTCGCATGGATTCCACCTTTTCCCTGTACTTGCCCGGATTCAACAATTTTCTGGTGCTCACACTGATTCTACCATTTTTTCGTACCGGTCCGGACAGTTTTTCGGCACTCGCACGGATTCCACCTTTTGCGGGTAGTCGCACGGATTCACCAATTTTCTGGCGCTCACACTGATTCTACCATTTTTCCGTACTGGTCTGGACAGTTTTTCGGCACTCGCACGGATTCCACCTTTTCCCGGTACTTGGCCGGATTCAACAATTTTCTGGTGCTCACATTGATTCTACCATTTTTTCGTACCGGTCCGGACAGTTTTTCGGCACTCGCACGGATCCACCTTTTGCGGGTAGTCGCACGGATTCAACAATTTTCTGGCGCTCACACTGATTCTACCATTTTTCCGTACTGGTCTTGGCAGTTTTTCGGCACTCGCACGGATTCCACCTTTTCCAAGTACTTGCCCGGATTCAACAATTTTCTGGTGCTCACACTGATTCTACCATTTTTTCGTACCGGTCCGGACAGTTTTTCGGCACTCGCACGGATTCCACCTTTTGCGGGTAGTCGCACGGATTCAACAATTTTCTGGCGCTCACACTGATTCTACCATTTTTCCGTACTGGTCTGGACAGTTTTTCGGCACTCGCACGGATTCCACCTTTTCCCTGTACTTGCCCGGATTCAACAATTTTCTGGTGCTCACACTGATTCTACCATTTTTTCGTACCGGTCCGGACAGTTTTTCGGCACTCGCACGGATTCCACCTTTTGCGGGTAGTCGCACGGATTCAACAATTTTCTGGCGCTCACACTGATTCTACCATTTTTCCGTACTGGTCTGGACAGTTTTTCGGCACTCGCACGGATTCCACCTTTTCCCGGTACTTGGCCGGATTCAACAATTTTCTGGTGCTCACACTGATTCTACCATTTTTTCGTACCGGTCCGGACAGTTTTTCGGCACTCGCACGGATTCCACCTTTTGCGGGTAGTCGCACGGATTCAACAATTTTCTGGCGCTCACACTGATTCTACCATTTTTCCGTACTGGTCTGGACAGTTTTTCGGCACTCGCACGGATTCCACCTTTTCCAAGTACTTGCCCGGATTCAACAATTTTCTGGTGCTCACACAGATTCTACCATTTTTCCGTACTGTTCTGGACAGTTTTTCGGCACTCGCATGGATTCCACCTTTTCCCTGTACTTGCCCGGATTCAACAATTTTCTGGTGCTCACACTGATTCTACCATTTTTTCGTACCGGTCCGGACAGTTTTTCGGCACTCGCACGGATTCCACCTTTTGCGGGTAGTCGCACGGATTCACCAATTTTCTGGCGCTCACACTGATTCTACCATTTTTCCGTACTGGTCTGGACAGTTTTTCGGCACTCGCACGGATTCCACCTTTTCCCGGTACTTGGCCGGATTCAACAATTTTCTGGTGCTCACATTGATTCTACCATTTTTTCGTACCGGTCCGGACAGTTTTTCGGCACTCGCACGGATCCACCTTTTGCGGGTAGTCGCACGGATTCAACAATTTTCTGGCGCTCACACTGATTCTACCATTTTTCCGTACTGGTCTTGGCAGTTTTTCGGCACTCGCACGGATTCCACCTTTTCCAAGTACTTGCCCGGATTCAACAATTTTCTGGTGCTCACACTGATTCTACCATTTTTTCGTACCGGTCCGGACAGTTTTTCGGCACTCGCACGGATTCCACCTTTTGCGGGTAGTCGCACGGATTCAACAATTTTCTGGCGCTCACACTGATTCTACCATTTTTCCGTATTGGTCTGGACAGTTTTTCGGCACTCGCACGGATTCCACCTTTTCCCGGTACTTGGCCGGATTCAACAATTTTCTGGTGCTCACACTGATTCTACCATTTTTTCGTACCGGTCCGGACAGTTTTTCGGCACTCGCACGGATTCCACCTTTTGCGGGTAGTCGCACGGATTCAACAATTTTCTGGTGCTCACACTGATTCTACCATTTTTCCGTACTGGTCTGGACAGTTTTTCGGCACTCGCACGGATTCCACCTTTTCCAAGTACTTGCCCGGATTCAACAATTTTCTGGCGCTCACACTGATTCTACCATTTTTCCGTACTTGTCTGGACAGTTTTTCGGCACTCGCACGGATTCCACCTTTTCCCGGTACTTGGCCGGATTCAACAATTTTCTGGTGCTCACATTGATTCTACCATTTTTTCGTACCGGTCCGGACAGTTTTTCGGCACTCGCACGGATTCCACCTTTTGCGGGTAGTCGCACGGATTCAACAATTTTCTGGCGCTCACACTGATTCTACCATTTTTCCGTACTGGTCTGGACAGTTTTTCGGCACTCGCACGGATTCCACCTTTTCCCGGTACTTGGCCGGATTCAACAATTTTCTGGTGCTCACACTGATTCTACCATTTTTTCGTACCGGTCCGGACAGTTTTTCGGCACTCGCACGGATTCCACCTTTTGCGGGTAGTCGCACGGATTCAACAATTTTCTGGCGCTCACACTGATTCTACCATTTTTCCGTACTGGTCTGGACAGTTTTTCGGCACTCGCACGGATTCCACCTTTTCCAAGTACTTGCCCGGATTCAATAATTTTATGGTGCTCACACAGATTCTACCATTTTTCCGTACTGGTCTGGACAGTTTTTCGGCACTCGCACGGATTCCACCTTTTCCCGGTACTTGGCCGGATTCAACAATTTTCTGGTGCTCACACTGATTCTACCATTTTTTCGTACCGGTCCGGACAGTTTTTCGGCACTCGCACGGATCCACCTTTTGCGGGTAGTCGCACGGATTCAACAATTTTCTGGCGCTCACACTGATTCTACCATTTTTCCGTACCGGTCCGGACAGTTTTTCGGCACTCGCACGGATTCCACCTTTTGCGGGTAGTCGCACGGATTCAACAATTTTCTGGCGCTCACACTGATTCTACCATTTTTCCGTACTGGTCTGGACAGTTTTTCGGCACTCGCACGGATTCCACCTTTTCCAAGTACTTGCCCGGATTCAATAATTTTATGGTGCTCACACAGATTCTACCATTTTTCCGTACTGGTCTGGACAGTTTTTCGGCACTCGCACGGATTCCACCTTTTCCCGGTACTTGGCCGGATTCAACAATTTTCTGGTGCTCACACTGATTCTACCATTTTTTCGTACCGGTCCGGACAGTTTTTCGGCACTCGCACGAATTCCACCTTTTGCGGGTAGTAGCACGGATTCAACAATTTTCTGGCGCTCACACTGATTCTACCATTTTTCCGTACTGGTCTGGACAGTTTTTCGGCACTCGCACGGATTCCACCTTTTCCCGGTACTTGGCCGGATTCAACAATTTTCTGGTGCTCACATTGATTCTACCATTTTTTCGTACCGGTCCGGACAGTTTTTCGGCACTCGCACGGATCCACCTTTTGCGGGTAGTCGCACGGATTCAACAATTTTCTGGCGCTCACACTGATTCTACCATTTTTCCGTACTGGTCTTGGCAGTTTTTCGGCACTCGCACGGATTCCACCTTTTCCAAGTACTTGCCCGGATTCAACAATTTTCTGGTGCTCACACTGATTCTACCATTTTTTCGTACCGGTCCGGACAGTTTTTCGGCACTCGCACGGATTCCACCTTTTGCGGGTAGTCGCACGGATTCAACAATTTTCTGGCGCTCACACTGATTCTACCATTTTTCCGTACTGGTCTTGGCAGTTTTTCGGCACTCGCACGGATTCCACCTTTTCCAAGTACTTGCCCGGATTCAACAATTTTCTGGTGCTCACACTGATTCTACCATTTTTTCGTACCGGTCCGGACAGTTTTTCGGCACTCGCACGGATTCCACCTTTTGCGGGTAGTCGCACGGATTCAACAATTTTCTGGCGCTCACACTGATTCTACCATTTTTCCGTACTGGTCTGGACAGTTTTTCGGCACTCGCACGGATTCCACCTTTTCCCTGTACTTGCCCGGATTCAACAATTTTCTGGTGCTCACACTGATTCTACCATTTTTTCGTACCGGTCCGGACAGTTTTTCGGCACTCGCACGGATTCCACCTTTTGCGGGTAGTCGCACGGATTCAACAATTTTCTGGCGCTCACACTGATTCTACCATTTTTCCGTACTGGTCTGGACAGTTTTTCGGCACTCGCACGGATTCCACCTTTTCCCGGTACTTGGCCGGATTCAACAATTTTCTGGTGCTCACACTGATTCTACCATTTTTTCGTACCGGTCCGGACAGTTTTTCGGCACTCGCACGGATTCCACCTTTTGCGGGTAGTCGCACGGATTCAACAATTTTCTGGCGCTCACACTGATTCTACCATTTTTCCGTACTGGTCTGGACAGTTTTTCGGCACTCGCACGGATTCCACCTTTTCCAAGTACTTGCCCGGATTCAACAATTTTATGGTGCTCACACAGATTCTACCATTTTTCCGTACTGGTCTGGACAGTTTTTCGGCACTCGCACGGATTCCACCTTTTCCCTGTACTTGCCCGGATTCAACAATTTTCTTGTGCTCACACTGATTCTACCATTTTTTCGTACCGGTCCGGACAGTTTTTCGGCACTCGCACGCATTCCACCTTTTGCGGGTAGTAGCACGGATTCAACAATTTTCTGGCGCTCACACTGATTCTACCATTTTTCCGTACTGGTCTGGACAGTTTTTCGGCACTCGCACGGATTCCACCTTTTCCCGGTACTTGGCCGGATTCAACAATTTTCTAGTGCTCACACTGATTCTACCATTTTTTCGTACCGGTCCGGACAGTTTTTCGGCACTCGCACGGATTCCACCTTTTGCGGGTAGTCGCACGGATTCAACAATTTTCTGGCGCTCACACTGATTCTACCATTTTTCCGTACTGGTCTGGACAGTTTTTCGGCACTCGCACGGATTCCACCTTTTCCAAGTACTTGCCCGGATTCAACAATTTTCTGGTGCTCACACAGATTCTACCATTTTTCCGTACTGTTCTGGACAGTTTTTCGGCACTCGCATGGATTCCACCTTTTCCCTGTACTTGCCCGGATTCAACAATTTTCTGGTGCTCACACTTATTCTACCATTTTTTCGTACCGGTCCGGACAGTTTTTCGGCACTCGCACGGATTCCAACTTTTGCGGGTAGTCGCACGGATTCAACAATTTTCTGGCGCTCACACTGATTCTACCATTTTTCCGTACTGGTCTGGACAGTTTTTCGGCACTCGCACGGATTCCACCTTTTCCCGGTACTTGGCCGGATTCAACAATTTTCTGGTGCTCACATTGATTCTACCATTTTTTCGTACCGGTCCGGACAGTTTTTCGGCACTCGCACGGATCCACCTTTTGCGGGTAGTCGCACGGATTCAACAATTTTCTGGCGCTCACACTGATTCTACCATTTTTCCGTACTGGTCTTGGCAGTTTTTCGGCACTCGCACGGATTCCACCTTTTCCAAGTACTTGCCCGGATTCAACAATTTTCTGGTGCTCACACTGATTCTACCATTTTTTCGTACCGGTCCGGACAGTTTTTCGGCACTCGCACGGATTCCACCTTTTGCGGGTAGTCGCACGGATTCAACAATTTTCTGGCGCTCACACTGATTCTACCATTTTTCCGTACTGGTCTGGACAGTTTTTCGGCACTCGCACGGATTCCACCTTTTCCCGGTACTTGGCCGGATTCAACAATTTTCTGGTGCTCACACTGATTCTACCATTTTTTCGTACCGGTCCGGACAGTTTTTCGGCACTCGCACGGATTCCACCTTTTGCGGGTAGTCGCACGGATTCAACAATTTTCTGGTGCTCACACTGATTCTACCATTTTTCCGTACTGGTCTGGACAGGTATTCGGCACTCGCACGGATTCCACCTTTTCCAAGTACTTGCCCGGATTCAACAATTTTCTGGCGCTCACACTGATTCTACCATTTTTCCGTACTGGTCTGGACAGTTTTTCGGCACTCGCACGGATTCCACCTTTTCCCGGTACTTGGCCGGATTCAACAATTTTCTGGTGCTCACATTGATTCTACCATTTTTTCGTACCGGTCCGGACAGTTTTTCGGCACTCGCACGGATTCCACCTTTTGCGGGTAGTCGCACGGATTCAACAATTTTCTGGCGCTCACACTGATTCTACCATTTTTCCGTACTGGTCTGGACAGTTTTTCGGCACTCGCACGGATTCCACCTTTTCCCGGTACTTGGCCGGATTCAACAATTTTCTGGTGCTCACACTGATTCTACCATTTTTTCGTACCGGTCCGGACAGTTTTTCGGCACTCGCACGGATTCCACCTTTTGCGGGTAGTCGCACGGATTCAACAATTTTCTGGCGCTCACACTGATTCTACCATTTTTCCGTACTGGTCTGGACAGTTTTTCGGCACTCGCACGGATTCCACCTTTTCCAAGTACTTGCCCGGATTCAACAATTTTATGGTGCTCACACAGATTCTACCATTTTTCCGTACTGGTCTGGACAGTTTTTCGGCACTCGCACGGATTCCACCTTTTCCCTGTACTTGCCCGGATTCAACAATTTTCTGGTGCTCACACTGATTCTACCATTTTTTCGTACCGGTCCGGACAGTTTTTCGGCACTCGCACGAATTCCACCTTTTGCGGGTAGTAGCACGGATTCAACAATTTTCTGGCGCTCACACTGATTCTACCATTTTTCCGTACTGGTCTGGACAGTTTTTCGGCACTCGCACGGATTCCACCTTTTCCCGGTACTTGGCCGGATTCAACAATTTTCTAGTGCTCACATTGATTCTACCATTTTTTCGTACCGGTCCGGACAGTTTTTCGGCACTCGCACGGATCCACCTTTTGCGGGTAGTCGCACGGATTCAACAATTTTCTGGCGCTCACACTGATTCTACCATTTTTCCGTACTGGTCTTGGCAGTTTTTCGGCACTCGCACGGATTCAACCTTTTCCAAGTACTTGCCCGGATTCAACAATTTTCTGGTGCTCACACTGATTCTACCATTTTTTCGTACCGGTCCGGACAGTTTTTCGGCACTCGCACGGATTCCACCTTTTGCGGGTAGTCGCACGGATTCAACAATTTTCTGGTGCTCACACTGATTCTACCATTTTTCCGTACTGGTCTGGACAGTTTTTCGGCACTCGCACGGATTCCACCTTTTCCAAGTACTTGCCCGGATTCAACAATTTTCTGGCGCTCACACTGATTCTACCATTTTTCCGTACTGGTCTGGACAGTTTTTCGGCACTCGCACGGATTCCACCTTTTCCCGGTACTTGGCCGGATTCAACAATTTTCTGGTGCTCACATTGATTCTACCATTTTTTCGTACCGGTCCGGACAGTTTTTCGGCACTCGCACGGATTCCACCTTTTGCGGGTAGTCGCACGGATTCAACAATTTTCTGGCGCTCACACTGATTCTACCATTTTTCCGTACTGGTCTGGACAGTTTTTCGGCACTCGCACGGATTCCACCTTTTCCCGGTACTTGGCCGGATTCAACAATTTTCTGGTGCTCACACTGATTCTACCATTTTTTCGTACCGGTCCGGACAGTTTTTCGGCACTCGCACGGATTCCACCTTTTGCGGGTAGTCGCACGGATTCAACAATTTTCTGGCGCTCACACTGATTCTACCATTTTTCCGTACTGGTCTGGACAGTTTTTCGGCACTCGCACGGATTCCACCTTTTCCAAGTACTTGCCCGGATTCAACAATTTTATGGTGCTCACACAGATTCTACCATTTTTCCGTACTGGTCTGGACAGTTTTTCGGCACTCGCACGGATTCCACCTTTTCCCGGTACTTGGCCGGATTCAACAATTTTCTGGTGCTCACATTGATTCTACCATTTTTTCGTACCGGTCCGGACAGTTTTTCGGCACTCGCACGGATCCACCTTTTGCGGGTAGTCGCACGGATTCAACAATTTTCTGGCGCTCACACTGATTCTACCATTTTTCCGTACTGGTCTTGGCAGTTTTTCGGCACTCGCACGGATTCCACCTTTTCCAAGTACTTGCCCGGATTCAACAATTTTTTGGTGCTCACACTGATTCTACCATTTTTTCGTACCGGTCCGGACAGTTTTTCGGCACTCGCACGGATTCCACCTTTTGCGGGTAGTCGCACGGATTCAACAATTTTCTGGCGCTCACACTGATTCTACCATTTTTCCGTACTGGTCTGGACAGTTTTTCGGCACTCGCACGGATTCCACCTTTTCCCGGTACTTGGCCGGATTCAACAATTTTCTGGTGCTCACACTGATTCTACCATTTTTTCGTACCGGTCCGGACAGTTTTTCGGCACTCGCACGGATTCCACCTTTTGCGGGTAGTCGCACGGATTCAACAATTTTCTGGCGCTCACACTGATTCTACCATTTTTCCGTACTGGTCTGGACAGTTTTTCGGCACTCGCACGGATTCCACCTTTTCCCTGTACTTGCCCGGATTCAACAATTTTCTGGTGCTCACACTGATTCTACCATTTTTTCGTACCGGTCCGGACAGTTTTTCGGCACTCGCACGAATTCCACCTTTTGCGGGTAGTAGCACGGATTCAACAATTTTCTGGCGCTCACACTGATTCTACCATTTTTCCGTACTGGTCTGGACAGTTTTTCGGCACTCGCACGGATTCCACCTTTTCCCGGTACTTGGCCGGATTCAACAATTTTCTGGTGCTCACACTGATTCTACCATTTTTTCGTACCGGTCCGGACAGTTTTTCGGCACTCGCACGGATTCCACCTTTTGCGGGTAGTCGCACGGATTCAACAATTTTCTGGCGCTGACACTGATTCTACCATTTTTCCGTACTGGTCTGGACAGTTTTTCGGCACTCGCACGGATTCCACCTTTTCCAAGTACTTGCCCGGATTCAACAATTTTATGGTGCTCACACAGATTCTACCATTTTTCCGTACTGGTCTGGACAGTTTTTCGGCACTCGCACGGATTCCACCTTATCCCTGTACTTGCCCGGATTCAACAATTTTCTGGTGCTCACACTGATTCTACCATTTTTTCGTACCGGTCCGGACAGTTTTTCGGCACTCGCACGAATTCCACCTTTTGCGGGTAGTAGCACGGATTCAACAATTTTCTGGCGCTCACACTGATTCTACCATTTTTCCGTACTGGTCTGGACAGTTTTTCGGCACTCGCACGGATTCCACCTTTTCCCGGTACTTGGCCGGATTCAACAATTTTCTGGTGCTCACATTGATTCTACCATTTTTTCGTACCGGTCCGGACAGTTTTTCGGCACTCGCACGGATCCACCTTTTGCGGGTAGTCGCACGGATTCAACAATTTTCTGGCGCTCACACTGATTCTACCATTTTTCCGTACTGGTCTTGGCAGTTTTTCGGCACTCGCACGGATTCCACCTTTTCCAAGTACTTGCCCGGATTCAACAATTTTCTGGTGCTCACACTGATTCTACCATTTTTTCGTACCGGTCCGGACAGTTTTTCGGCACTCGCACGGATTCCACCTTTTGCGGGTAGTCGCACGGATTCAACAATTTTCTGGCGCTCACACTGATTCTACCATTTTTCCGTACTGGTCTGGACAGTTTTTCGGCACTCGCACGGATTCCACCTTTTCCCGGTACTTGGCCGGATTCAACAATTTTCTGGTGCTCACACTGATTCTACCATTTTTTCGTACCGGTCCGGACAGTTTTTCGGCACTCGCACGGATTCCACCTTTTGCGGGTAGTCGCACGGATTCAACAATTTTCTGGCGCTCACACTGATTCTACCATTTTTCCGTACTGGTCTGGACAGTTTTTCGGCACTCGCACGGATTCCACCTTTTCCAAGTACTTGCCCGGATTCAACAATTTTCTGGCGCTCACACTGATTCTACCATTTTTCCGTACTGGTCTGGACAGTTTTTCGGCACTCGCACGGATTCCACCTTTTCCCGGTACTTGGCCGGATTCAACAATTTTCTGGTGCTCACATTGATTCTACCATTTTTTCGTACCGGTCCGGACAGTTTTTCGGCACTCGCACGGATTCCACCTTTTGCGGGTAGTCGCACGGATTCAACAATTTTCTGGCGCTCACACAGATTCTACCATTTTTCCGTACTGGTCTGGACAATTTTTCGGCACTCGCACGGATTCCACCTTTTCCCGGTACTTGCCCGGATTCAACAATTTTCTGGTGCTCACACTGATTCTACCATTTTTTCGTACTGGTCCGGACAGTTTTTCGGCACTCGCACGGATTCCACCTTTTACGGGTAGTCGCACGGATTCAACAATTTTCTGGCGCTCACACTGATTCTACAATTTTTCCGTACTGGTCTAGACAGTTTCTCGGCACTCGCACGGATTCCACCTTTTCCAAGTACTTGCCCGGATTCAACAATTTTCTGGTGCTCACACTGATTCTACCATTTTTTCGTACCGGTCCGGACAGTTTTTCGGCACTCGCACGGATTCCACCTTTTGCGGGTAGTCGCACGGATTCAACAATTTTCTGGCGCTCACACTGATTCTACCATTTTTCCGTACTGGTCTGGACAGTTTTTCGGCACTCGCACGGATTCCACCTTTTCCAAGTACTTGCCCGGATTCAACAATTTTATGGTGCTCACACAGATTCTACCATTTTTCCGTACTGGTCTGGACAGTTTTTCGGCACTCGCACGGATTCCACCTTTTCCCTGTACTTGCCCGGATTCAACAATTTTCTGGTGCTCACACTGATTCTACCATTTTTTCGTACCGGTCCGGACAGTTTTTCGGCACTCGCACGAATTCCACCTTTTGCGGGTAGTAGCACGGATTCAACAATTTTCTGGCGCTCACACTGATTCTACCATTTTTCCGTACTGGTCTGGACAGTTTTTCGGCACTCGCACGGATTCCACCTTTTCCCGGTACTTGGCCGGATTCAACAATTTTCTGGTGCTCACATTGATTCTACCATTTTTTCGTACCGGTCCGGACAGTTTTTCGGCACTCGCACGGATCCACCTTTTGCGGGTAGTCGCACGGATTCAACAATTTTCTGGCGCTCACACTGATTCTACCATTTTTCCGTACTGGTCTTGGCAGTTTTTCGGCACTCGCACGGATTCCACCTTTTCCAAGTACTTGCCCGGATTCAACAATTTTTTGGTGCTCACACTGATTCTACCATTTTTTCGTACCGATCCGGACAGTTTTTCGGCACTCGCACGGATTCCACCTTTTGCGGGTAGTCGCACGGATTCAACAATTTTCTGGCGCTCACACTGATTCTACCATTTTTCCGTACTGGTCTGGACAGTTTTTCGGCACTCGCACGGATTCCACCTTTTCCCGGTACTTGGCCGGATTCAACAATTTTCTGGTGCTCACACTGATTCTACCATTTTTTCGTACCGGTCCGGACAGTTTTTCGGCACTCGCACGGATTCCACCTTTTGCGGGTAGTCGCACGGATTCAACAATTTTCTGGCGCTCACACTGATTCTACCATTTTTCCGTACTGGTCTGGACAGTTTTTCGGCACTCGCACGGATTCCACCTTTTCCCTGTACTTGCCCGGATTCAACAATTTTCTGGTGCTCACACTGATTCTACCATTTTTTCGTACCGGTCCGGACAGTTTTTCGGCACTCGCACGAATTCCACCTTTTGCGGGTAGTAGCACGGATTCAACAATTTTCTGGCGCTCACACTGATTCTACCATTTTTCCGTACTGGTCTGGACAGTTTTTCGGCACTCGCACGGATTCCACCTTTTCCCGGTACTTGGCCGGATTCAACAATTTTCTGGTGCTCACACTGATTCTACCATTTTTTCGTACCGGTCCGGACAGTTTTTCGGCACTCGCACGGATTCCACCTTTTGCGGGTAGTCGCACGGATTCAACAATTTTCTGGCGCTGACACTGATTCTACCATTTTTCCGTACTGGTCTGGACAGTTTTTCGGCACTCGCACGGATTCCACCTTTTCCAAGTACTTGCCCGGATTCAACAATTTTATGGTGCTCACACAGATTCTACCATTTTTCCGTACTGGTCTGGACAGTTTTTCGGCACTCGCACGGATTCCACCTTATCCCTGTACTTGCCCGGATTCAACAATTTTCTGGTGCTCACACTGATTCTACCATTTTTTCGTACCGGTCCGGACAGTTTTTCGGCACTCGCACGAATTCCACCTTTTGCGGGTAGTAGCACGGATTCAACAATTTTCTGGCGCTCACACTGATTCTACCATTTTTCCGTACTGGTCTGGACAGTTTTTCGGCACTCGCACGGATTCCACCTTTTCCCGGTACTTGGCCGGATTCAACAATTTTCTGGTGCTCACATTGATTCTACCATTTTTTCGTACCGGTCCGGACAGTTTTTCGGCACTCGCACGGATCCACCTTTTGCGGGTAGTCGCACGGATTCAACAATTTTCTGGCGCTCACACTGATTCTACCATTTTTCCGTACTGGTCTTGGCAGTTTTTCGGCACTCGCACGGATTCCACCTTTTCCAAGTACTTGCCCGGATTCAACAATTTTCTGGTGCTCACACTGATTCTACCATTTTTTCGTACCGGTCCGGACAGTTTTTCGGCACTCGCACGGATTCCACCTTTTGCGGGTAGTCGCACGGATTCAACAATTTTCTGGCGCTCACACTGATTCTACCATTTTTCCGTACTGGTCTGGACAGTTTTTCGGCACTCGCACGGATTCCACCTTTTCCCGGTACTTGGCCGGATTCAACAATTTTCTGGTGCTCACACTGATTCTACCATTTTTTCGTACCGGTCCGGACAGTTTTTCGGCACTCGCACGGATTCCACCTTTTGCGGGTAGTCGCACGGATTCAACAATTTTCTGGCGCTCACACTGATTCTACCATTTTTCCGTACTGGTCTGGACAGTTTTTCGGCACTCGCACGGATTCCACCTTTTCCAAGTACTTGCCCGGATTCAACAATTTTCTGGCGCTCACACTGATTCTACCATTTTTCCGTACTGGTCTGGACAGTTTTTCGGCACTCGCACGGATTCCACCTTTTCCCGGTACTTGGCCGGATTCAACAATTTTCTGGTGCTCACATTGATTCTACCATTTTTTCGTACCGGTCCGGACAGTTTTTCGGCACTCGCACGGATTCCACCTTTTGCGGGTAGTCGCACGGATTCAACAATTTTCTGGCGCTCACACAGATTCTACCATTTTTCCGTACTGGTCTGGACAATTTTTCGGCACTCGCACGGATTCCACCTTTTCCCGGTACTTGCCCGGATTCAACAATTTTCTGGTGCTCACACTGATTCTACCATTTTTTCGTACTGGTCCGGACAGTTTTTCGGCACTCGCACGGATTCCACCTTTTACGGGTAGTCGCACGGATTCAACAATTTTCTGGCGCTCACACTGATTCTACCATTTTTCCGTACTGGTCTAGACAGTTTCTCGGCACTCGCACGGATTCCACCTTTTCCAAGTACTTGCCCGGATTCAACAATTTTCTGGTGCTCACACTGATTCTACCATTTTTTTCGTACCGGTCCGGACAGTTTTTCGGCACTCGCACGGATTCCACCTTTTGCGGGTAGTCGCACGGATTCAACAATTTTCTGGCACTCACACTGATTCTACCATTTTTTCGTACTGGTCTGGACAGTTTTTCGGCACTCGCACGGATTCCACCTTTTCCAAGTACTTGCCCGGATTCAACAATTTTCTGGTGCTCACACAGATTCTACCATTTTTCCGTACTGTTCTGGACAGTTTTTCGGCACTCGCACGGATTCCACCTTTTCCCTGTACTTGCCCGGATTCAACAATTTTCTGGTGCTCACACTGATTCTACCATTTTTTCGTACCGGTCCGGACAGTTTTTCGGCACTCGCACGCATTCCACCTTTTGCGGGTAGTAGCACGGATTCAACAATTTTCTGGCGCTCACACTGATTCTACCATTTTTCCGTACTGGTCTGGACAGTTTTTCGGCACTCGCACGGATTCCACCTTTTCCCGGTACTTGGCCGGATTCAACAATTTTCTGGTGCTCACATTGATTCTACCATTTTTTCGTACCGGTCCGGACAGTTTTTCGGCACTCGCACGGATCCACCTTTTGCGGGTAGTCGCACGGATTCAACAATTTTCTGGCGCTCACACTGATTCTACCATTTTTCCGTACTGGTCTTGGCAGTTTTTCGGCACTCGCACGGATTCCACCTTTTCCAAGTACTTGCCCGGATTCAACAATTTTCTGGTGCTCACACTGATTCTACCATTTTTTCGTACCGGTCCGGACAGTTTTTCGGCACTCGCACGGATTCCACCTTTTGCGGGTAGTCGCACGGATTCAACAATTTTCTGGCGCTCACACTGATTCTACCATTTTTCCGTACTGGTCTGGACAGTTTTTCGGCACTCGCACGGATTCCACCTTTTCCCGGTACTTGGCCGGATTCAACAATTTTCTGGTGCTCACACTGATTCTACCATTTTTTCGTACCGGTCCGGACAGTTTTTCGGCACTCGCACGGATTCCACCTTTTGCGGGTAGTCGCACGGATTCAACAATTTTCTGGCGCTCACACTGATTCTACCATTTTTCCGTACTGGTCTGGACAGTTTTTCGGCACTCGCACGGATTCCACCTTTTCCAAGTACTTGCCCGGATTCAACAATTTTCTGGCGCTCACACTGATTCTACCATTTTTCCGTACTGGTCTGGACAGTTTTTCGGCACTCGCACGGATTCCACCTTTTCCCGGTACTTGGCCGGATTCAACAATTTTCTGGTGCTCACATTGATTCTACCATTTTTTCGTACCGGTCCGGACAGTTTTTCGGCACTCGCACGGATTCCACCTTTTGCGGGTAGTCGCACGGATTCAACAATTTTCTGGCGCTCACACAGATTCTACCATTTTTCCGTACTGGTCTGGACAATTTTTCGGCACTCGCACGGATTCCACCTTTTCCCGGTACTTGCCCGGATTCAACAATTTTCTGGTGCTCACACTGATTCTACCATTTTTTCGTACTGGTCCGGACAGTTTTTCGGCACTCGCACGGATTCCACCTTTTACGGGTAGTCGCACGGATTCAACAATTTTCTGGCGCTCACACTGATTCTACCATTTTTCCGTACTGGTCTAGACAGTTTCTCGGCACTCGCACGGATTCCACCTTTTCCAAGTACTTGCCCGGATTCAACAATTTTCTGGCGCTCACACTGATTCTACCATTTTTTCGTACCGGTCCGGACAGTTTTTCGGCACTCGCACGGATTCCACCTTTTGCGGGTAGTCGCACGGATTCAACAATTTTCTGGCGCTCACACTGATTCTACCATTTTTCCGTACTGGTCTAGACAGTTTCTCGGCACTCGCACGGATTCCACCTTTTCCAAGTACTTGCCCGGATTCAACAATTTTCTGGTGCTCACACTGATTCTACCATTTTTTTCGTACCGGTCCGGACAGTTTTTCGGCACTCGCACGGATTCCACCTTTTGCGGGTAGTCGCACGGATTCAACAATTTTCTGGCACTCACACTGATTCTACCATTTTTTCGTACTGGTCTGGACAGTTTTTCGGCACTCGCACGGATTCCACCTTTTCCAAGTACTTGCCCGGATTCAACAATTTTCTGGTGCTCACACAGATTCTACCATTTTTCCGTACTGTTCTGGACAGTTTTTCGGCACTCGCACGGATTCCACCTTTTCCCTGTACTTGCCCGGATTCAACAATTTTCTGGTGCTCACACTGATTCTACCATTTTTTCGTACCGGTCCGGACAGTTTTTCGGCACTCGCACGCATTCCACCTTTTGCGGGTAGTAGCACGGATTCAACAATTTTCTGGCGCTCACACTGATTCTACCATTTTTCCGTACTGGTCTGGACAGTTTTTCGGCACTCGCACGGATTCCACCTTTTCCCGGTACTTGGCCGGATTCAACAATTTTCTGGTGCTCACATTGATTCTACCATTTTTTCGTACCGGTCCGGACAGTTTTTCGGCACTCGCACGGATCCACCTTTTGCGGGTAGTCGCACGGATTCAACAATTTTCTGGCGCTCACACTGATTCTACCATTTTTCCGTACTGGTCTTGGCAGTTTTTCGGCACTCGCACGGATTCCACCTTTTCCAAGTACTTGCCCGGATTCAACAATTTTCTGGTGCTCACACTGATTCTACCATTTTTTCGTACCGGTCCGGACAGTTTTTCGGCACTCGCACGGATTCCACCTTTTGCGGGTAGTCGCACGGATTCAACAATTTTCTGGCGCTCACACTGATTCTACCATTTTTCCGTACTGGTCTGGACAGTTTTTCGGCACTCGCACGGATTCCACCTTTTCCCGGTACTTGGCCGGATTCAACAATTTTCTGGTGCTCACACTGATTCTACCATTTTTTCGTACCGGTCCGGACAGTTTTTCGGCACTCGCACGGATTCCACCTTTTGCGGGTAGTCGCACGGATTCAACAATTTTCTGGCGCTCACACTGATTCTACCATTTTTCCGTACTGGTCTGGACAGTTTTTCGGCACTCGCACGGATTCCACCTTTTCCAAGTACTTGCCCGGATTCAACAATTTTCTGGCGCTCACACTGATTCTACCATTTTTCCGTACTGGTCTGGACAGTTTTTCGGCACTCGCACGGATTCCACCTTTTCCCGGTACTTGGCCGGATTCAACAATTTTCTGGTGCTCACATTGATTCTACCATTTTTTCGTACCGGTCCGGACAGTTTTTCGGCACTCGCACGGATTCCACCTTTTGCGGGTAGTCGCACGGATTCAACAATTTTCTGGCGCTCACACAGATTCTACCATTTTTCCGTACTGGTCTGGACAATTTTTCGGCACTCGCACGGATTCCACCTTTTCCCGGTACTTGCCCGGATTCAACAATTTTCTGGTGCTCACACTGATTCTACCATTTTTTCGTACTGGTCCGGACAGTTTTTCGGCACTCGCACGGATTCCACCTTTTACGGGTAGTCGCACGGATTCAACAATTTTCTGGCGCTCACACTGATTCTACCATTTTTCCGTACTGGTCTAGACAGTTTCTCGGCACTCGCACGGATTCCACCTTTTCCAAGTACTTGCCCGGATTCAACAATTTTCTGGCGCTCACACTGATTCTACCATTTTTTCGTACCGGTCCGGACAGTTTTTCGGCACTCGCACGGATTCCACCTTTTGCGGGTAGTCGCACGGATTCAACAATTTTCTGGCGCTCACACTGATTCTACCATTTTTCCGTACTGGTCTGGACAGTTTTTCGGCACTCGCACGGATTCCACCTTTTCCAAGTACTTGCCCGGATTCAACAATTTTCTGGTGCTCACACAGATTCTACCATTTTTCCGTACTGTTCTGGACAGTTTTTCGGCACTCGCACGGATTCCACCTTTTCCCTGTACTTGCCCGGATTCAACAATTTTCTGGTGCTCACACTGATTCTACCATTTTTTCGTACCGGTCCGGACAGTTTTTCGGCACTCGCACGCATTCCACCTTTTGCGGGTAGTAGCACGGATTCAACAATTTTCTGGCGCTCACACTGATTCTACCATTTTTCCGTACTGGTCTGGACAGTTTTTCGGCACTCGCACGGATTCCACCTTTTCCCGGTACTTGGCCGGATTCAACAATTTTCTGGTGCTCACATTGATTCTACCATTTTTTCGTACCGGTCCGGACAGTTTTTCGGCACTCGCACGGATCCACCTTTTGCGGGTAGTCGCACGGATTCAACAATTTTCTGGCGCTCACACTGATTCTACCATTTTTCCGTACTGGTCTTGGCAGTTTTTCGGCACTCGCACGGATTCCACCTTTTCCAAGTACTTGCCCGGATTCAACAATTTTCTGGTGCTCACACTGATTCTACCATTTTTTCGTACCGGTCCGGACAGTTTTTCGGCACTCGCACGGATCCACCTTTTGCGGGTAGTCGCACGGATTCAACAATTTTCTGGCGCTCACACTGATTCTACCATTTTTCCGTACTGGTCTGGACTGTTTTTCGGCACTCGCACGGATTCCACCTTTTCCAAGTACTTGCCCGGATTCAACAATTTTCTGGTGCTCACACTGATTCTACCATTTTTTCGTACCGGTCCGGACAGTTTTTCGGCACTCGCACGGATCCACCTTTTGCGGGTAGTCGCACGGATTCAACAATTTTCTGGCGCTCACACTGATTCTACCATTTTTCCGTACTGGTCTGGACTGTTTTTCGGCACTCGCACGGATTCCACCTTTTCCAAGTACTTGCCCGGATTCAACAATTTTCTGGTGCTCACACTGATTCTACCATTTTTTTGTACCGGTCCGGACAGTTTTTCGGCACTCGCACGGATTCCACCTTTTGCGGGTAGTCGCACGGATTCAACAATTTTCTGGTGCTCACTCTGATTCTACCATTTTTTCGTACCGGTCCGGACAGTTTTTCGGCACTCGCACGGATTCCACCTTTTGCGGGTAGTCGCACGGATTCAACAATTTTCTGGCGCTCACACTGATTCTACCATTTTTCCGTACTGGTCTGGACAGTTTTTCGGCACTCGCACGGATTCCACCTTTTCCAAGTACTTGCCCGGATTCAACAATTTTCTGGTGCTCACACAGATTCTACCATTTTTCCGTACTGGTCTGGACAGTTTTTCGGCACTCGCACGGATTCCACCTTTTCCCTGTACTTGCCCGGATTCAACAATTTTCTGGTGCTCACACTGATTCTTCCATTTTTTCGTACCGGTCCGGACAGATTTTTGGCACTCGCACGGATTCCACCTTTTGCGGGTAGTCGCACGGATTCAACAATTTTCTGGCGCTCACACTGATTCTACCATTTTTCCGTACTGGTCTGGACAATTTTTCGGTACTCGCACGGATTCCACCTTTTCCCTGTACTTGCCCGGATTCAACAATTTTCTGGTGCTCACACTGATTCTACCATTTTTTCGTACCGGTCCGGACAGTTTTTCGGCACTCGCACGGATTCCACCTTTTGCGGGTAGTCGCACGGATTCAACAATTTTCTGGCGCTCACACTGATTCTACCATTTTTCCGTACTGGTCTGGACAGTTTTTCGGCACTCGCACGGATTCCACCTTTTCCAAGTACTTGCCCGGATTCAACAATTTTCCGGTGCTCACACAGATTCTACCATTTTTCCGTACGGGTCTGGACAGTTTTTCGGCACTCGCACGGATTCCACCTTTTCCCGGTACTTGCCCGGATTCAACAATTTTCTGGTGCTCACACTGATTCTACCATTTTTTCGTACCGGTCCGGACAGTTTTTCGGCACTCGCACGGATTACACCTTTTCCCGGTACTTGCCCGGATTCAACAATTTTCTGGTGCTCACACTATTTCTACCATTTTTTCGTACCGGTCCGGACAGTTTTTCGGCACTCGCACGGATTCCACCTTTTGCGGGTAGTCGCACGGATTCAACAATTTTCT
This sequence comes from Vitis vinifera, assembly GCF_030704535.1. Classification (NCBI taxonomy): domain Eukaryota; kingdom Viridiplantae; phylum Streptophyta; class Magnoliopsida; order Vitales; family Vitaceae; genus Vitis; species Vitis vinifera. The sequence continues at coordinate 21,005,984 of NC_081814.1, forward strand.
GGTGCTCACACAGATTCTACCATTTTTCCGTACTGTTCTGGACAGTTTTTCGGCACTCGCACGGATTCCACCTTTTCCCTGTACTTGCCCGGATTCAACAATTTTCTGGTGCTCACACTGATTCTACCATTTTTTCGTACCGGTCCGGACAGTTTTTCGGCACTCGCACGCATTCCACCTTTTGCGGGTAGTAGCACGGATTCAACAATTTTCTGGCGCTCACACTGATTCTACCATTTTTCCGTACTGGTCTGGACAGTTTTTCGGCACTCGCACGGATTCCACCTTTTCCCTGTACTTGCCCGGATTCAACAATTTTCTGGTGCTCACACTGATTCTACCAATTTTTCGTACCGGTCCGGACAGTTTTTCGGCACTCGCACGGATTCCACCTTTTGCGGGTAGTCGCACGGATTCAACAATTTTCTGGCGCTCACACTGATTCTACCTTTTTTCCGTACTGGTCTGGACAGTTTTTCGGCACTCGCACGGATTCCACCTTTTCCCGGTACTTGGCCGGATTCAACAATTTTCTGGTGCTCACACTGATTCTACCATTTTTTCGTACCGGTCCGGACAGTTTTTCGGCACTCGCACGGATCCACCTTTTGCGGGTAGTCGCACGGATTCAACAATTTTCTGGCGCTCACACTGATTCTACCATTTTTCCGTACTGGTCTGGACTGTTTTTCGGCACTCGCACGGATTCCACCTTTTCCAAGTACTTGCCCGGATTCAACAATTTTCTGGTGCTCACACTGATTCTACCATTTTTTTGTACCGGTCCGGACAGTTTTTCGGCACTCGCACGGATTCCACCTTTTGCGGGTAGTCGCACGGATTCAACAATTTTCTGGCGCTCACACTGATTCTACCATTTTTCCGTACTGGTCTGGACAGTTTTTCGGCACTCGCACGGATTCCACCTTTTCCCTGTACTTGCCCGGATTCAACCATTTTCTGGTGCTCACACTGATTCTACCATTTTTTCGTACCGGTCCGGACAGTTTTTCGGCACTCGCACGGATTCCACCTTTTGCGGGTAGTCGCACGGATTCAACAATTTTCTGGCGCTCACACTGATTCTACCATTTTTCCGTACTGGTCTGGACAGTTTTTCGGCACTCGCACGGATTCCACCTTTTCTCGGTACTTGGCCGGATTCAACAATTTTCTGGTGCTCACACTGATTCTACCATTTTTTCGTACCGGTCCGGACAGTTTTTCGGCACTCGCACGGATTCCACCTTTTGCGGGTAGTCGCACGGATTCAACAATTTTCTGGCGCTCACACTGATTCTACCATTTTTCCGTACTGGTCTGGACAGTTTTTCGGCACTCGCACGAATTCCACCTTTTGCGGGTAGTAGCACGGATTCAACAATTTTCTGGCGCTCACACTGATTCTACCATTTTTCCGTACTGGTCTGGACAGTTTTTCGGCACTCGCACGGATTCCACCTTTTCCCGGTACTTGGCCGGATTCAACAATTTTCTGGTGCTCACATTGATTCTACCATTTTTTCGTACCGGTCCGGACAGTTTTTCGGCACTCGCACGGATCCACCTTTTGCGGGTAGTCGCACGGATTCAACAATTTTCTGGCGCTCACACTGATTCTACCATTTTTCCGTACTGGTCTTGGCAGTTTTTCGGCACTCGCACGGATTCCACCTTTTCCAAGTACTTGCCCGGATTCAACAATTTTCTGGTGCTCACACTGATTCTACCATTTTTTCGTACCGGTCCGGACAGTTTTTCGGCACTCGCACGGATTCCACCTTTTGCGGGTAGTCGCACGGATTCAACAATTTTCTGGCGCTCACACTGATTCTACCATTTTTCCGTACTGGTCTGGACAGTTTTTCGGCACTCGCACGGATTCCACCTTTTCCCGGTACTTGGCCGGATTCAACAATTTTCTGGTGCTCACACTGATTCTACCATTTTTTCGTACCGGTCCGGACAGTTTTTCGGCACTCGCACGGATTCCACCTTTTGCGGGTAGTCGCACGGATTCAACAATTTTCTGGCGCTCACACTGATTCTACCATTTTTCCGTACTGGTCTGGACAGTTTTTCGGCACTCGCACGGATTCCACCTTTTCCAAGTACTTGCCCCGATTCAACAATTTTCTGGCGCTCACACTGATTCTACCATTTTTCCGTACTGGTCTGGACAGTTTTTCGGCACTCGCACGGATTCCACCTTTTCCCGGTACTTGGCCGGATTCAACAATTTTCTGGTGCTCACATTGATTCTACCATTTTTTCGTACCGGTCCGGACAGTTTTTCGGCACTCGCACGGATTCCACCTTTTGCGGGTAGTCGCACGGATTCAACAATTTTCTGGCGCTCACACAGATTCTACCATTTTTCCGTACTGGTCTGGACAATTTTTCGGCACTCGCACGGATTCCACCTTTTCCCGGTACTTGCCCGGATTCAACAATTTTCTGGTGCTCACACTGATTCTACCATTTTTTCGTACTGGTCCGGACAGTTTTTCGGCACTCGCACGGATTCCACCTTTTACGGGTAGTCGCACGGATTCAACAATTTTCTGGCGCTCACACTGATTCTACCATTTTTCCGTACTGGTCTAGACAGTTTCTCGGCACTCGCACGGATTCCACCTTTTCCAAGTACTTGCCCGGATTCAACAATTTTCTGGTGCTCACACTGATTCTACCATTTTTTCGTACCGGTCCGGACAGTTTTTCGGCACTCGCACGGATTCCACCTTTTGCGGGTAGTCGCACGGATTCAACAATTTTCTGGCGCTCACACTGATTCTACCATTTTTCCGTACTGGTCTGGACAGTTTTTCGGCACTCGCACGGATTCCACCTTTTCCAAGTACTTGCCCGGATTCAACAATTTTCTGGTGCTCACACAGATTCTACCATTTTTCCGTACTGTTCTGGACAGTTTTTCGGCACTCGCACGGATTCCACCTTTTCCCTGTACTTGCCCGGATTCAACAATTTTCTGGTGCTCACACTGATTCTACCATTTTTTCGTACCGTTCCGGACAGTTTTTCGGCACTCGCACGCATTCCACCTTTTGCGGGTAGTAGCACGGATTCAACAATTTTCTGGCGCTCACACTGATTCTACCATTTTTCCGTACTGGTCTGGACAGTTTTTCGGCACTCGCACGGATTCCACCTTTTCCCGGTACTTGGCCGGATTCAACAATTTTCTGGTGCTCACATTGATTCTACCATTTTTTCGTACCGGTCCGGACAGTTTTTCGGCACTCGCACGGATCCACCTTTTGCGGGTAGTCGCACGGATTCAACAATTTTCTGGCGCTCACACTGATTCTACCATTTTTCCGTACTGGTCTTGGCAGTTTTTCGGCACTCGCACGGATTCCACCTTTTCCAAGTACTTGCCCGGATTCAACAATTTTCTGGTGCTCACACTGATTCTACCATTTTTTCGTACCGGTCCGGACAGTTTTTCGGCACTCGCACGGATTCCACCTTTTGCGGGTAGTCGCACGGATTCAACAATTTTCTGGCGCTCACACTGATTCTACCATTTTTCCGTACTGGTCTGGACAGTTTTTCGGCACTCGCACGGATTCCACCTTTTCCCGGTACTTGGCCGGATTCAACAATTTTCTGGTGCTCACACTGATTCTACCATTTTTTCGTACCGGTCCGGACAGTTTTTCGGCACTCGCACGGATTCCACCTTTTGCGGGTAGTCGCACGGATTCAAGAATTTTCTGGCGCTCACACTGATTCTACCATTTTTCCGTACTGGTCTGGACAGTTTTTCGGCACTCGCACGGATTCCACCTTTTCCAAGTACTTGCCCGGATTCAACAATTTTCTGGCGCTCACACTGATTCTACCATTTTTCCGTACTGGTCTGGACAGTTTTTCGGCACTCGCACGGATTCCACCTTTTCCCGGTACTTGGCCGGATTCAACAATTTTCTGGTGCTCACATTGATTCTACCATTTTTTCGTACCGGTCCGGACAGTTTTTCGGCACTCGCACGGATTCCACCTTTTGCGGGTAGTCGCACGGATTCAACAATTTTCTGGCGCTCACACAGATTCTACCATTTTTCCGTACTGGTCTGGACAATTTTTCGGCACTCGCACGGATTCCACCTTTTCCCGGTACTTGCCCGGATTCAACAATTTTCTGGTGCTCACACTGATTCTACCATTTTTTCGTACTGGTCCGGACAGTTTTTCGGCACTCGCACGGATTCCACCTTTTACGGGTAGTCGCACGGATTCAACAATTTTCTGGCGCTCACACTGATTCTACCATTTTTCCGTACTGGTCTAGACAGTTTCTCGGCACTCGCACGGATTCCACCTTTTCCAAGTACTTGCCCGGATTCAACAATTTTCTGGCGCTCACACTGATTCTACCATTTTTTCGTACCGGTCCGGACAGTTTTTCGGCACTCGCACGGATTCCACCTTTTGCGGGTAGTCGCACGGATTCAACAATTTTCTGGCGCTCACACTGATTCTACCATTTTTCCGTACTGGTCTGGACAGTTTTTCGGCACTCGCACGGATTCCACCTTTTCCAAGTACTTGCCCGGATTCAACAATTTTCTGGTGCTCACACAGATTCTACCATTTTTCCGTACTGTTCTGGACAGTTTTTCGGCACTCGCACGGATTCCACCTTTTCCCTGTACTTGCCCGGATTCAACAATTTTCTGGTGCTCACACTGATTCTACCATTTTTTCGTACCGGTCCGGACAGTTTTTCGGCACTCGCACGCATTCCACCTTTTGCGGGTAGTAGCACGGATTCAACAATTTTCTGGCGCTCACACTGATTCTACCATTTTTCCGTACTGGTCTGGACAGTTTTTCGGCACTCGCACGGATTCCACCTTTTCCCGGTACTTGGCCGGATTCAACAATTTTCTGGTGCTCACATTGATTCTACCATTTTTTCGTACCGGTCCGGACAGTTTTTCGGCACTCGCACGGATCCACCTTTTGCGGGTAGTCGCACGGATTCAACAATTTTCTGGCGCTCACACTGATTCTACCATTTTTCCGTACTGGTCTTGGCAGTTTTTCGGCACTCGCACGGATTCCACCTTTTCCAAGTACTTGCCCGGATTCAACAATTTTCTGGTGCTCACACTGATTCTACCATTTTTTCGTACCGGTCCGGACAGTTTTTCGGCACTCGCACGGATCCACCTTTTGCGGGTAGTCGCACGGATTCAACAATTTTCTGGCGCTCACACTGATTCTACCATTTTTCCGTACTGGTCTGGACTGTTTTTCGGCACTCGCACGGATTCCACCTTTTCCAAGTACTTGCCCGGATTCAACAATTTTCTGGTGCTCACACTGATTCTACCATTTTTTCGTACCGGTCCGGACAGTTTTTCGGCACTCGCACGGATCCACCTTTTGCGGGTAGTCGCACGGATTCAACAATTTTCTGGCGCTCACACTGATTCTACCATTTTTCCGTACTGGTCTGGACTGTTTTTCGGCACTCGCACGGATTCCACCTTTTCCAAGTACTTGCCCGGATTCAACAATTTTCTGGTGCTCACACTGATTCTACCATTTTTTTGTACCGGTCCGGACAGTTTTTCGGCACTCGAACGGATTCCACCTTTTGCGGGTAGTCGCACGGATTCAACAATTTTCTGGTGCTCACTCTGATTCTACCATTTTTTCGTACCGGTCCGGACAGTTTTTCGGCACTCGCACGGATTCCACCTTTTGCGGGTAGTCGCACGGATTCAACAATTTTCTGGCGCTCACACTGATTCTACCATTTTTCCGTACTGGTCTGGACAGTTTTTCGGCACTCGCACGGATTCCACCTTTTCCAAGTACTTGCCCGGATTCAACAATTTTCTGGTGCTCACACAGATTCTACCATTTTTCCGTACTGGTCTGGACAGTTTTTCGGCACTCGCACGGATTCCACCTTTTCCCTGTACTTGCCCGGATTCAACAATTTTCTGGTGCTCACACTGATTCTTCCATTTTTTCGTACCGGTCCGGACAGATTTTTGGCACTCGCACGGATTCCACCTTTTGCGGGTAGTCGCACGGATTCAACAATTTTCTGGCGCTCACACTGATTCTACCATTTTTCCGTACTGGTCTGGACAATTTTTCGGTACTCGCACGGATTCCACCTTTTCCCTGTACTTGCCCGGATTCAACAATTTTCTGGTGCTCACACTGATTCTACCATTTTTTCGTACCGGTCCGGACAGTTTTTCGGCACTCGCACGGATTCCACCTTTTGCGGGTAGTCGCACGGATTCAACAATTTTCTGGCGCTCACACTGATTCTACCATTTTTCCGTACTGGTCTGGACAGTTTTTCGGCACTCGCACGGATTCCACCTTTTCCAAGTACTTGCCCGGATTCAACAATTTTCCGGTGCTCACACAGATTCTACCATTTTTCCGTACGGGTCTGGACAGTTTTTCGGCACTCGCACGGATTCCACCTTTTCCCGGTACTTGCCCGGATTCAACAATTTTCTGGTGCTCACACTGATTCTACCATTTTTTCGTACCGGTCCGGACAGTTTTTCGGCACTCGCACGGATTACACCTTTTCCCGGTACTTGCCCGGATTCAACAATTTTCTGGTGCTCACACTATTTCTACCATTTTTTCGTACCGGTCCGGACAGTTTTTCGGCACTCGCACGGATTCCACCTTTTGCGGGTAGTCGCACGGATTCAACAATTTTCTGGCGCTCACACTGATTCTACCATTTTTCCTTACTGGTCTGGACAGTTTTTCGGCACTCGCACGGATTCCACCTTTTCCCTGTACTTGCCCGGATTCAACAATTTTCTGGTGCTCACACTGATTCTACCAATTTTTCGTACCGGTCCGGACAGTTTTTCGGCACTCGCACGGATTCCACCTTTTGCGGGTAGTCGCACGGATTCAACAATTTTCTGGCGCTCACACTGATTCTACCTTTTTTCCGTACTGGTCTGGACAGTTTTTCGGCACTCGCACGGATTCCACCTTTTCCCGGTACTTGGCCGGATTCAACAATTTTCTGGTGCTCACACTGATTCTACCATTTTTTCGTACCGGTCCGGACAGTTTTTCGGCACTCGCACGGATCCACCTTTTGCGGGTAGTCGCACGGATTCAACAATTTTCTGGCGCTCACACTGATTCTACCATTTTTCCGTACTGGTCTAGACTGTTTTTCGGCACTCGCACGGATTCCACCTTTTGCGGGTAGTCGCACGGATTCAACAATTTTCTGGCGCTCACACTGATTCTACCATTTTTCCGTACTGGTCTGGACAGTTTTTCGGCACTCGCACGGATTCCACCTTTTCCCTGTACTTGCCCGGATTCAACCATTTTCTGGTGCTCACACTGATTCTACCATTTTTTCGTACCGGTCCGGACAGTTTTTCGGCACTCGCACGGATTCCACCTTTTGCGGGTAGTCGCACGGATTCAACAATTTTCTGGCGCTCACACTGATTCTACCATTTTTCCGTACTGGTCTGGACAGTTTTTCGGCACTCGCACGGATTCCACCTTTTCTCGGTACTTGGCCGGATTCAACAATTTTCTGGTGCTCACACTGATTCTACCATTTTTTCGTACCGGTCCGGACAGTTTTTCGGCACTCGCACGGATTCCACCTTTTGCGGGTAGTCGCACGGATTCAACAATTTTCTGGCGCTCACACTGATTCTACCATTTTTCCGTACTGGTCTGGACAGTTTTTCGGCACTCGCACGGATTCCACCTTTTCCAAGTACTTGCCCGGATTCAACAATTTTCTGGTGCTCACACAGATTCTACCATTTTTCCGTACTGGTCTGGACAGTTTTTCGGCACTCGCACGGATTCCACCTTTTCCCTGTACTTGCCCGGATTCAACAATTTTCTGGTGCTCACACTGATTCTACCATTTTTTCGTACCGGTCCGGACAGTTTTTCGGCACTCGCACGAATTCCACCTTTTGCGGGTAGTAGCACGGATTCAACAATTTTCTGGCGCTCACACTGATTCTACCATTTTTCCGTACTGGTCTGGACAGTTTTTCGGCACTCGCACGGATTCCACCTTTTCCCGGTACTTGGCCGGATTCAACAATTTTCTGGTGCTCACACTGATTCTACCATTTTTTCGTACCGGTCCGGACAGTTTTTCGGCACTCGCACGGATTCCACCTTTTGCGGGTAGTCGCACGGATTCAACAATTTTCTGGCGCTCACACTGATTCTACCATTTTTCCGTACTGGTCTGGACAGTTTTTCGGCACTCGCATGGATTCCACCTTTTCCAAGTACTTGCCCGGATTCAACAATTTTCTGGTGCTCACACAGATTCTACCATTTTTCCGTACTGGTCTGGACAGTTTTTCGGCACTCGCACGGATTCCACCTTTTCCCTGTACTTGCCCGGATTCAACAATTTTCTGGCGCTCACACTGATTCTACCATTTTTCCGTACTGGTCTGGACAGTTTTTCGGCACTCGCACGGATTCCACCTTTTCCCTGTACTTGCCCGGATTCAACAATTTTCTGGTGCTCACACTGATTCTACCAATTTTTCGTACCGGTCCGGACAGTTTTTCGGCACTCGCACGGATTCCACCTTTTGCGGGTAGTCGCACGGATTCAACAATTTTCTGGCGCTCACACTGATTCTACCTTTTTTCCGTACTGGTCTGGACAGTTTTTCGGCACTCGCACGGATTCCACCTTTTCCCGGTACTTGGCCGGATTCAACAATTTTCTGGTGCTCACACTGATTCTACCATTTTTTCGTACCGGTCCGGACAGTTTTTCGGCACTCGCACGGATCCACCTTTTGCGGGTAGTCGCACGGATTCAACAATTTTCTGGCGCTCACACTGATTCTACCATTTTTCCGTACTGGTCTGGACAGTTTTTCGGCACTCGCACGGATTCCACCTTTTGCGGGTAGTCGCACGGATTCAACAATTTTCTGGCGCTCACACTGATTCTACCATTTTTCCGTACTGGTCTGGACAGTTTTTCGGCACTCGCACGGATTCCACCTTTTCCAAGTACTTGCCCGGATTCAACAATTTTCTGGTGCTCACACAGATTCTACCATTTTTCCGTACTGGTCTGGACAGTTTTTCGGCACTCGCACGGATTCCACCTTTTCCCTGTACTTGCCCGGATTCAACAATTTTCTGGTGCTCACACAGATTCTACCATTTTTCCGTACTGGTCTGGACAGTTTTTCGGCACTCGCACGGATTCCACCTTTTCCCTGTACTTGCCCGGATTCAACAATTTTCTGGCGCTCACACTGATTCTACCATTTTTCCGTACTGGTCTGGACAGTTTTTCGGCACTCGCACGGATTCCACCTTTTCCCTGTACTTGCCCGGATTCAACAATTTTCTGGTGCTCACACTGATTCTACCATTTTTTCGTACCGGTCCGGACAGTTTTTCGGCACTCGCACGAATTCCACCTTTTGCGGGTAGTAGCACGGATTCAACAATTTTCTGGCGCTCACACTGATTCTACCATTTTTCCGTACTGGTCTGGACAGTTTTTCGGCACTCGCACGGATTCCACGTTTTCCCGGTACTTGGCCGGATTCAACAATTTTCTGGTGCTCACACTGATTCTACCATTTTTTCGTACCGGTCCGGACAGTTTTTCGGCACTCGCACGGATTCCACCTTTTGCGGGTAGTCGCACGGATTCAACAATTTTCTGGCGCTCACACTGATTCTACCATTTTTCCGTACTGGTCTGGACAGTTTTTCGGCACTCGCACGGATTCCACCTTTTCCCTGTACTTGCCCGGATTCAACAATTTTCTGGTGCTCACACTGATTCTACCATTTTTTCGTACCGGTCCGGACAGATTTTCGGCACTCGCACGGATTCCACCTTTTGCGGGTAGTCGCACGGATTCAACAATTTTATGGCGCTCACACTGATTCTACCATTTTTCCGTACTGGTCTGGACAGTTTTTCGGTACTCGCACGGATTCCACCTTTTCCCTGTACTTGCCCGGATTCAACAATTTTCTGGTGCTCACACAGATTCTACCATTTTTCCGTACTGGTCTGGACAGTTTTTCGGCACTCGCACGGATTCCACCTTTTCCCTGTACTTGCCCGGATTCAACAATTTTCTGGCGCTCACACTGATTCTACCATTTTTCCGTACTGGTCTGGACAGTTTTTCGGCACTCGCACGGATTCCACCTTTTCCCTGTACTTGCCCGGATTCAACAATTTTCTGGTGCTCACACTGATTCTACCATTTTTTCGTACCGGTCCGGACAGTTTTTCGGCACTCGCACGAATTCCACCTTTTGCGGGTAGTAGCACGGATTCAACAATTTTCTGGCGCTCACACTGATTCTACCATTTTTCCGTACTGGTCTGGACAGTTTTTCGGCACTCGCACGGATTCCACCTTTTCCCGGTACTTGGCCGGATTCAACAATTTTCTGGTGCTCACACTGATTCTACCATTTTTTCGTACCGGTCCGGACAGTTTTTCGGCACTCGCACGGATTCCACCTTTTGCGGGTAGTCGCACGGATTCAACAATTTTCTGGCGCTCACACTGATTCTACCATTTTTCCGTACTGGTCTGGACAGTTTTTCGGCACTCGCACGGATTCCACCTTTTCCCTGTACTTGCCCGGATTCAACAATTTTCTGGTGCTCACACTGATTCTACCATTTTTTCGTACCGGTCCGGACAGATTTTCGGCACTCGCACGGATTCCACCTTTTGCGGGTAGTCGCACGGATTCAACAATTTTATGGCGCTCACACTGATTCTACCATTTTTCCGTACTGGTCTGGACAGTTTTTCGGTACTCGCACGGATTCCACCTTTTCCCTGTACTTGCCCGGATTCAACAATTTTCTGGTGCTCACACTGATTCTACCATTTTTTCGTACCGGTCCGGACAGTTTTTCGGCACTCGCACGAATTCCACCTTTTGCGGGTAGTAGCACGGATTCAACAATTTTCTGGTGCTCACACTGATTCTACCATTTTTCCGTACTGGTCTGGACAGTTTTTCGGCACTCGCACGGATTCCACCTTTTCCCGGTACTTGGCCGGATTCAACAATTTTCTGGTGCTCACACTGATTCTACCATTTTTTCGTACCGGTCCGGACAGTTTTTCGGCACTCGCACGGATTCCACCTTTTGCGGGTAGTCGCACGGATTCAACAATTTTCTGGCGCTCACACTGATTCTACCATTTTTCCGTACTGGTCTGGACAGTTTTTCGGCACTCGCACGGATTCCACCTTTTCCAAGTACTTGCCCGGATTCAACAATTTTCTGGTGCTCACACAGATTCTACCATTTTTCCATACTGGTCTGGACAGTTTTTCGGCACACGCACGGATTCCACCTTTTCCCTGTACTTGCCCGGATTCAACAATTTTCTGGTGCTCACACTGATTCTACCATTTTTTCGTACCGGTCCGGACAGATTTTCGGCACTCGCACGGATTCCACCTTTTGCGGGTAGTCGCACGGATTCAACAATTTTCTGGCGCTCACACTGATTCTACCATTTTTCCGTACTGGTCTGGACAGTTTTTCGGTACTCGCACGGATTCCACCTTTTCCCTGTACTTGCCCGGATTCAACAATTTTCTGGTGCTCACACTGATTCTACCATTTTTTCGTACCGGTCCGGACAGTTTTTCGGCACTCGCACGGATTCCACCTTTTGCGGGTAGTCGCACGGATTCAACAATTTTCTGGCGCTCACACTGATTCTACCATTTTTCCGTACTGGTCTGGACAGTTTTTCGGCACTCGCACGGATTCCACCTTTTCCAAGTACTTGCCCGGATTCAACAATTTTCCGGTGCTCACACAGATTCTACCATTTTTCCGTACTGGTCTGGACAGTTTTTCGGCACTCGCACGGATTCCACCTTTTCCCGGTACTTGCCCGGATTCAACAATTTTCTGGTGCTCACACTGATTCTACCATTTTTTCGTACCGGTCCGGACAGTTTTTCGGCACTCGCACGGATTACACCTTTTCCCGGTACTTGCCCGGATTCAACAATTTTCTGGTGCTCACACTATTTCTACCATTTTTTCGTACCGGTCCGGACAGTTTTTCGGCACTCGCACGGATTCCACCTTTTGCGGGTAGTCGCACGGATTCAACAATTTTCTGGCGCTCACACTGATTCTACCATTTTTCCGTACTGGTCTGGACAGTTTTTCGGCACTCGCACGGATTCCACCTTTTCCCTGTACTTGCCCGGATTCAACAATTTTCTGGTGCTCACACTGATTCTACCATTTTTTCGTACCGGTCCGGACAGTTTTTCGGCACTCGCACGGATTCCACCTTTTGCGGGTAGTCGCACGGATTCAACAATTTTCTGGCGCTCACACTGATTCTACCATTTTTCCGTACTGGTCTGGACAGTTTTTCGGCACTCGCACGGATTCCACCTTTTCCAAGTACTTGCCCGGATTCAACAATTTTCTGGTGCTCACACAGATTCTACCATTTTTCCGTACTGGTCTGGACAGTTTTTCGGCACTCGCACGGATTCCACCTTTTCCCGGTACTTGGCCGGATTCAACAATTTTCTGGTGCTCACACTGATTCTACCATTTTTTCGTACCGGTCCGGACAGTTTTTCGGCACTCGCACGGATTCCACCTTTTGCGGGTAGTCGCACGGATTCAACAATTTTCTGGCGCTCACACTGATTCTACCATTTTTCCGTACTGGTCTGGACAGTTTTTCGGCACTCGCACGGATTCCACCTTTTCCAAGTACTTACCCGAATTCAACAATTTTCTGGTGCTCACACTGATTCTACCATTTTTTCGTACCGGTCCGGACAGTTTTTCGGCACTCGCACGGATTCCACCTTTTGCGGGTAGTCGCACGGATTCAACAATTTTCTGGCGCTCACACTGATTCTACCATTTTTCCGTACTGGTCTGGACAGTTTTTCGGCACTCGCACGGATTCCACCTTTTCCCGGTACTTGCCCGGATTCAACAATTTTCTGGTGCTCACACTGATTCTACCATTTTTTCGTACCGGTCCGGACAGTTTTTCGGCACTCGCACGGATTCCACCTTTTGCGGGTAGTCGCACGGATTCAACAATTTTCTGGCGCTCACACTGATTCTACCATTTTTCCGTACTGGTCTGGAAAGTTTTTCGGCACTCGCACGGATTCCACCTTTTCCAAGTACTTGCCCGGATTCAACAATTTTCTGGTGCTCACACTGATTCTACCATTTTTTCGTACCGGTCCGGACAGTTTTTCGGCACTCGCACGGATTCCACCTTTTGCGGGTAGTCGCACGGATTCAACAATTTTCTTGAGCTCACACTGATTCTACCATTTTTCCGTACTGGTCCGTACAATTTTTCGGTACTCGCACGGATTCCACCTTTTCCCGGTACTTGCCCGGATTCAACAATTTTCTGGTGCTCACACAGATTCTACCATTTTTCCGTACTGGTCTGGACAGTTTTTCGGCACTCGCACGGATTCCACCTTTTCCCTGTACTTGCCCGGATTCAACAATTTTCTGGTGCTCACACTGATTCTACCATTTTTTCGTACCGTTCCGGACAGATTTTCGGCACTCGCACGGATTCCACCTTTTGCGGGTAGTCGCACAGATTCAACAATTTTCTGGCGCTCACACTGATTCTACCATTTTTCCGTACTGGTCTGGACAGTTTTTCGGCACTCGCACGGATTCCACCTTTTCCAAGTACTTGCCCGGATTCAACAATTTTCCGGTGCTCACACAGATTCTACCATTTTTCCGTACTGGTCTGGACAGTTTTTCGGCACTCGCACGGATTCCACCTTTTCCCGGTACTTGCCCGGATTCAACAATTTTCTGGTGCTCACACTGATTCTACCATTTTTTCGTACCGGTCCGGACAGTTTTTCGGCACTCGCACGGATTACACCTTTTCCCGGTACTTGCCCGGATTCAACAATTTTCTGGTGCTCACACTATTTCTACCATTTTTTCGTACCGGTCCGGACAGTTTTTCGGCACTCGCACGGATTCCACCTTTTGCGGGTAGTCGCACGGATTCAACAATTTTCTGGCGCTCACACTGATTCTACCATTTTTTCGTACCGGTCCGGACAGTTTTTCGGCACTCGCACGGATTCCACCTTTTGCAGGTAGTCGCACGGATTCAACAATTTTCTGGTGCTCACACAGATTCTACCATTTTTCCGTACTGGTCTGGACAGTTTTTCGGCACTCGCACGGATTCCACCTTTTCCCTGTACTTGCCCGGATTCAACAATTTTCTGGTGCTCACACTGATTCTACCATTTTTTCGTACCGGTCCGGACAGTTTTTCGGCACTCGCACGGATTCCACCTTTTGCGGGTAGTCGCACGGATTCAACAATTTTCTGGCGCTCACACTGATTCTACCATTTTTCCGTACTGGTCTGGACAGTTTTTCGGCACTCGCACGGATTCCACCTTTTCCCGGTACTTGGCCGGATTCAACAATTTTCTGGTGCTCACACTGATTCTACCATTTTTTCGTACCGGTCCGGACAGTTTTTCGGCACTCGCACGGATTCCACCTTTTGCGGGTAGTCGCACGGATTCAACAATTTTCTGGCGCTCACACTGATTCTACCATTTTTCCGTACTGGTCTGGACAGTTTTTCGGCACTCGCACGGATTCCACCTTTTCCCGGTACTTGGCCGGATTCAACAATTTTCTGGTGCTCACACTGATTCTACCATTTTTTCGTACCGGTCCGGACAGTTTTTCGGCACTCGCACGGATTCCACCTTTTGCGGGTAGTCGCACGGATTCAACAATTTTCTGGCGCTCACACTGATTCTACCATTTTTCCGTACTGGTCTGGACAGTTTTTCGGCACAAGCACGGATTCCACCTTTTCCCGGTACTTGGCCGGATTCAACAATTTTCTGGTGCTCACACTGATTCTACCATTTTTTCGTACCGGTCCGGACAGTTTTTCGGCACTCGCACGGATTCTACCTTTTGCGGGTAGTCGCACGGATTCAACAATTTTCTGGCGCTCACACTGATTCTACCATTTTTCCGTACTGGTCTGGACAGTTTTTCGGCACTCGCACGGATTCCACCTTTTGCGGGTAGTCGCACGGATTCAACAATTTTCTGGCGCTCACACAGATTCTACCATTTTTCCGTACTGGTCTGGACAATTTTTCGGCACTCGCACGGATTCCACCTTTTCCCGGTACTTGCCCGGATTCAACAATTTTCTGGTGCTCACATTGATTCTACCATTTTTTCGTACGGGTCCGGACAATTTTTCGGTACTCGCAAGGATTCCACCTTTTGCGGGTAGTCGCACGGATTCAACAATTTTCTGGCGCTCACACTGATTCTACCATTTTTCCGTACTTGTCTGGACAGTTTTTCGGCACTCGCACGGATTCCACCTTTTCCAAGTACTTGCCCGGATTCAACAATTTTCTGGTGCTCACACTGATTCTACCATTTTTTCGTACCGGTCCGGACAGTTTTTCGGCACTCGCACGGATTCCACCTTTTGCGGGTAGTCGCACGGATTCAACAATTTTCTGGCGCTCACACTGATTCTACCATTTTTCCGTACTGGTCTGGACAGTTTTTCAGCACTCGCACGGATTCCACCTTTTCCAAGTACTTGCCCGGATTCAACAATTTTCCGGTGCTCACACAGATTCTACCATTTTTCCGTACTGGTCTGGACAGTTTTTCGGCACTCGCACGGATTCCACCTTTTCCCGGTACTTGCCCGGATTCAACAATTTTCTGGTGCTCACACTGATTCTACCATTTTTTCGTACCGGTCCGGACAGTTTTTCGGCACTCGCACGGATTACACCTTTTCCCGGTACTTGCCCGGATGCAACAATTTTCTGGTGCTCACACTATTTCTACCATTTTTTCGTACCGGTCCGGACAGTTTTTCGGCACTCGCACGGATTCCACCTTTTGCGGGTAGTCGCACGGATTCAACAATTTTCTGGCGCTCACACTGATTCTACCATTTTTCCGTACTGGTCTAGACAGTTTTTCGGCACTCGCACGGATTCCACCTTTTCCCTGTACTTGCCCGGATTCAACAATTTTCTGGTGCTCACACTGATTCTACCATTTTTTCGTACCGGTCCGGACAGTTTTTCGGCACTCGCACGGATTCCACCTTTTGCGGGTAGTCGCACTGATTCAAGAATTTTCTGGCGCTCACACTGATTCTACCATTTTTCCGTACTGGTCTGGACAGTTTTTCGGCACTCGCACGGATTCCACCTTTTCCCGGTACTTGGCCGGATTCAACAATTTTCTGGTGCTCACACTGATTCTACCATTTTTTCGTACGGTCCGGACAGTTTTTCGGCACTCGCACGAATTCCACCTTTTGCGGGTAGTCGCACGGATTCAACAATTTCTGGCGCTCACACTGATCCTACTATTTTTTCGTACAGGTCCGGACAGTTTTTCGGCACTCGCACGGATTCCACCTTTTGCGGGTAGTCGCACGGATTCAACAATTTTCTGGCGCTCACACTGATTCTACCATTTTTCCGTACTGGTCTGGACAGTTTTTCGGCACTCGCACGGATTCCACCTTTTCCAAGTACTTGCCCGGATTCAACAATTTTCCGGTGCTCACACAGATTCTACCATTTTTCCGTACTGGACTGGACAGTTTTTCGGCACTCGCACGGATTCCACCTTTTCCCGGTACTTGCCCGGATTCAACAATTTTCTGGTGCTCACACTGATTCTACCATTTTTTCGTACCGGTCCGGACAGTTTTTCGGCACTCGCACGGATTCCACCTTTTGCAGGTAGTCGCACGGATTCAACAATTTTCTGGCGCTCACACTGATTCTACCATTTTTTCGTACTGGTCTGGACAGTTTTTCGGCACTCGCACAGATTCCACCTTTTCCCGGTACTTGCCCGGATTCAACAATTTTCTGGTGCTCACACAGATTCTACCATTTTTCCGTACCGGTCTGGACAGTTTTTCGGCACTCGCACGGATTCCTCCTTTTCCCGGTACTTGCCCGGATTCAACAATTTTCTGGTGCTCACACTGATTGTACCATTTTTCCGTACTGGTCTGGACAGTTTTTCGGCACTCGCACGGATTCCACCTTTTCCCGGTACTTGCCCGGATTCAACAATTTTCTGGTGCTCACACTGATTCTACCATTTTTTCGTACCGGTCCGGACAGTTTTTCGGCACTCGCACGGATTCCACCTTTTGCGGGTAGTCGCACGGATTCAACAATTTCTGGCGCTCACACTGATCCTACTATTTTTCCGTACTGGTCCGGACAGTTTTTCGGCACTCGCACGGATTCCACCTTTTGCGGGTAGTCGCACGGATTCAACAATTTTCTGGCGCTCACACTGATTCTACCATTTTTTCGTACCGGTCCGGACAGATTTTCGGCACTCGCACGGATTCCACCTTTTGCGGGTAGTCGCACGGATTCAACAATTTTCTGGCGCTCACACTGATTCTACCATTTTTCCGTTCTGGTCTGGACAGTTTTTCGGCACTCACATGGATTCCACCTTTTCCAAGTACTTGCCCGGATTCAACAATTTTCTGGTGCTCACACAGATTCTACCATTTTTCCGTACTGGTCTGGACAGTTTTTCGGCACTCGCACGGATTCCACCTTTTCCCGGTACTTGCCCGGATTCAACAATTTTCTGGTGCTCACACTGATTCTACCATTTTTCGTACCAGTCCGGACAGTTTTTCGGCACTCGCACGGATTCCACCTTTTGCGGGTAGTCGCACGGATTCAACAATTTTCTGGCGCTCACACTGATTCTACCATTTTTCCGTACTGGTTTGGACAGTTTTTCGGCACTCGCATGGATTCCACCTTTTCAAAGTACTTGCCCGGATTCAACAATTTTCTGGTGCTCACACAGATTCTACCATTTTTCCGTACTGGTCTGGACAGTTTTTCGGCACTCGCACGGATTCCACCTTTTCCCGGTACTTGCCCGGATTCAACAATTTTCTGGTGCTCACACTGATTCTACCATTTTTTCGTACCGGTCCGGACAGTTTTTCGGCACTCGCACGGATTCCACCTTTTGCAGGTAGTCGCACGGATTCAACAATTTTCTGGCGCTCACACTGATTCTACCATTTTTTCGTACTGGTCTGGACAGTTTTTCGGCACTCGCACAGATTCCACCTTTTCCCGGTACTTGCCCGGATTCAACAATTTTCTGGTGTTCACACAGATTCTACCATTTTTCCGTACCGGTCTGGACAGTTTTTCGGCACTCGCACGGATTCCACCTTTTCCCGGTACTTGCCCGGATTCAACAATTTTCTGGTGCTCACACTGATTGTACCATTTTTCCGTACTGGTCTGGACAGTTTTTCGGCACTCGCACGGATTCCACCTTTTCCCGGTACTTGCCCGGATTCAACAATTTTCTGGTGCTCACACTGATTCTACCATTTTTTCGTACCGGTCCGGACAGTTTTTCGGCACTCGCACGGATTCCACCTTTTGCGGGTAGTCGCACGGATTCAACAATTTCTGGCGCTCACACTGATCCTACTATTTTTCCGTACTGGTCCGGACAGCTTTTCGGCACTCGCACGGATTCCACCTTTTGCGGGTAGTCGCACGGATTCAACAATTTTCTGGCGCTCACAATGATTCTACCATTTTTCCGTACTGGTCTGGACAGTTTTTCGGCACTCGCATGGATTCCACCTTTTCCAAGTACTTGCCCGGATTCAACAATTTTCTGGTGCTCACACAGATTCTACCATTTTTCCGTACTGGTCTGGACAGTTTTTCGGCACTCGCACGGATTCCACCTTTTCCCGGTACTTGCCCGGATTCAACAATTTTCTGGTGCTCACACAGATTCTACCATTTTTCCGTACTGGTCTGGACAGTTTTTCGGCACTCGCACGGATTCCACCTTTTCCCGGTACTTTCCCGGATTCAACAATTTTCTGGTGCTTACACTGACTCTACCATTTTTTCGTACCGGTCCGGACAGATTTTCGGCACTCGCACGAATTCCACCTTTTGCGGGTAGTCGCACGGATTCAACAATTTCTGGCGCTCACACTGATCCTATTATTTTTTCGTACAGGTCCGGACAGTTTTTCGGCACTCGCACGGATTCCACCTTTTGCGGGTAGTCGCACGGATTCAACAATTTTCTGGCGCTCACACTGATTCTACCATTTTTCCGTACTGGTCTGGAAAGTTTTTCGGCACTCACATGGATTCCACCTTTTCCAAGTACTTGCCCGGATTCAACAATTTTCTGGCGCTCACACTGATTCTACCATTTTTCCGTACTGGTCTGGACAGTTTTTCGGTACTCGCACGGATTCCACCTTTTCCCTGTACTTGCCCGGATTCAACAATTTTCTGGTGCTCACACTGATTCTACCATTTTTTCGTACTGGTCTGGACAGTTTTTCGGCACTCGCACGGATTCCACCTTTTGCGGGTAGTCGCACGGATTCAACAATTTTCTGGCGCTCACACTGATTCTACCATTTTTCCGTACTGGTCTGGACAGTTTTTCGGCACTCGCACGGATTCCACCTTTTCCAAGTACTTGCCCGGATTCAACAATTTTCCGGTGCTCACACAGATTCTACCATTTTTCCGTACTGGTCTGGACAGTTTTTCGGCACTCGCACGGATTCCACCTTTTCCCGGTACTTGCCCGGATTCAACAATTTTCTGGTGCTCACACTGATTCTACCATTTTTTCGTACCGGTCCGGACAGTTTTTCGGCACTCGCACGGATTCCACCTTTTGCAGGTAGTCGCACGGATTCAACAATTTTCTGGCGCTCACACTGATTCTACCATTTTTTCGTACTGGTCTGGACAGTTTTTCGGCACTCGCACAGATTCCACCTTTTCCCGGTACTTGCCCGGATTTAACAATTTTCTGGTGCTCACACAGATTCTACCATTTTTCCGTACCGGTCTGGACAGTTTTTCGGCACTCGCACGGATTCCTCCTTTTCCCGGTACTTGCCCGGATTCAACAATTTTCTGGTGCTCACACTGATTGTACCATTTTTCCGTACTGGCCTGGACAGTTTTTCGGCACTCGCACGGATTCCACCTTTTCCCGGTAGTTGCCCGGATTCAACAATTTTCTGGTGCTCACACTGATTCTACCATTTTTTCGTACCGGTCCGGACAGTTTTTCGGCACTCGCACGGATTCCACCTTTTGCGGGTAGTCGCACGGATTCAACAATTTCTGGCGCTCACACTGATCCTACTATTTTTCCGTACTGGTCCGGACAGTTTTTCGGCACTCGCACGGATTCCACCTTTTGCGGGTAGTCGCACGGATTCAACAATTTTCTGGCGCTCACACTGATTCTACCATTTTTCCGTACTGGTCTGGACAGTTTTTCGGCACTCGCATGGATTCCACCTTTTCCAAGTACTTGCCCGGATTCAACAATTTTCTGGTGCTCACACAGATTCTACCATTTTTTCGTACTGGTCTGGACAGTTTTTCGGCACTCGCATGGATTCCACCTTTTCCCGGTACTTGCCCGGATTCAACAATTTTCTGGTGCTCACACTGATTCTACCATTTTTTCGTACCGGTCCGGACAGTTTTTCGGCACTCGCACGGATTCTACCTTTTGCGGGTAGTCGCACGGATTCAACAATTTTCTGGCGCTCACACTGATTCTACCATTTTTTCGTACGGGTCCGGACAATTTTTCGGCACTCGCAAGGATTCCACCTTTTGCGGGTAGTCGCACGGATTCAACAATTTTCTGGCGCTCACACTGATTCTACCATTTTTCCGTACTGGTCTGGACAGTTTTTCGGCACTCGCACGGATTCCACCTTTTCCAAGTACTTGCCCGGATTCAACAATTTTCTGGTGCTCACACTGATTCTACCATTTTTTCGTACCGGTCCGGACAGTTTTTCGGCACTCGCACGGATTCCACCTTTTGCGGGTAGTCGCACGGATTCAACAATTTTCTGGCGCTCACACTGATTCTACCATTTTTCCGTACTGGTCTGGACAGTTTTTCGGCACTCGCACGGATTCCACCTTTTCCAAGTACTTGCCCGGATTCAACAATTTTCTGGTGCTCACACAGATTCTACCATTATTCCGTACTGGTCTGGACAGTTTTTCGGCACTCACATGGATTCCACCTTTTCCAAGTACTTGCCCGGATTCAACAATTTTCTGGTGCTCACACAGATTCTACCATTTTTCCGTACTGGTCTGGACAGTTTTTCGGCACTCGCACGGATTCCACCTTTTCCCGGTACTTGCCCGGATTCAACAATTTTCTGGTGCTCACACTGATTCTACCATTTTTTCGTACCGGTCCGGACAGTTTTTCGGCACTCGCACGGATTCCACCTTTTGCGGGTAGTCGCACGGATTCAACAATTTCTGGCGCTCACACTGATCCTACTATTTTTCCGTACTGGTCCGGACAGCTTTTCGGCACTCGCACGGATTCCACCTTTTGCGGGTAGTCGCACGGATTCAACAATTTTCTGGCGCTCACACTGATTCTACCATTTTTCCGTACTGGTCTGGACAGTTTTTCGGCACTCGCATGGATTCCACCTTTTCCAAGTACTTGCCCGGATTCAACAATTTTCTGGTGCTCACACAGATTCTACCATTTTTCCGTACTGGTCTGGACAGTTTTTCGGCACTCGCACGGATTCCACCTTTTCCCGGTACTTGCCCGGATTCAACAATTTTCTGGTGCTCACACAGATTTTACCATTTTTCCGTACTGGTCTGGACAGTTTTTCGGCACTCGCACGGATTCCACCTTTTCCCGGTACTTGCCCGGATTCAACAATTTTCTGGTGCTCACACTGATTCTACCATTTTTTCGTACCGGTTCGGACAGTTTTTCGGCACTCGCACGAATTCCACCTTTTGCGGGTAGTCGCACGGATTCAACAATTTCTGGCGCTCACACTGATCCTACTATTTTTCCGTACAGGTCCGGACAGTTTTTCGGCACTCGCACGGATTCCACCTTTTGCGGATAGTCGCACGGATTCAACAATTTTCTGGCGCTCACACTGATTCTACCATTTTTCCGTACTGGTCTGGAAAGTTTTTCGGCACTCACATGGATTCCACCTTTTCCAAGTACTTGCCCGGATTCAACAATTTTCTGGCGCTCACACTGATTCTACCATTTTTCCGTACTGGTCTGGACAGTTTTTCGGTACTCGCACGGATTCCACCTTTTCCCTGTACTTGCCCGGATTCAACAATTTTCTGGTGCTCACACTGATTCTACCATTTTTTCGTACCGGTCTGGACAGTTTTTCGGCACTCGCACGGATTCCACCTTTTGCGGGTAGTCGCACGGATTCAACAATTTTCTGGCGCTCACACTGATTCTACCATTTTTCCGTACTGGTCTGGACAGTTTTTCGGCACTCGCACGGATTCCACCTTTTCCAAGTACTTGCCCGGATTCAACAATTTTCTGGTGTTCACACAGATTCTACCATTTTTCCGTACCGGTCTGGACAGTTTTTCGGCACTCGCACGGATTCCACCTTTTCCCG
Source organism: Vitis vinifera (assembly GCF_030704535.1). Taxonomy (NCBI): domain Eukaryota; kingdom Viridiplantae; phylum Streptophyta; class Magnoliopsida; order Vitales; family Vitaceae; genus Vitis; species Vitis vinifera. The sequence goes on from NC_081814.1 coordinate 21,028,624, forward strand.
GTACTTGCCCGGATTCAACAATTTTCTGGTGCTCACACTGATTGTACCATTTTTCCGTACTGGTCTGGACAGTTTTTCGGCACTCGCACGGATTCCACCTTTTCCCGGTACTTGCCCGGATTCAACAATTTTCTGGTGCTCACACTGATTCTACCATTTTTTCGTACCGGTCCGGACAGTTTTTCGGCACTCGCACGGATTCCACCTTTTGCGGGTAGTCGCACGGATTCAACAATTTCTGGCGCTCACACTGATCCTACTATTTTTCCGTACTGGTCCGGACAGTTTTTCGGCACTCGCACGGATTCCACCTTTTGCGGGTAGTCGCACGGATTCAACAATTTCTGGCGCTCACACTGATCCTATTATTTTTTCGTACAGGTCCGGACAGTTTTTCGGCACTCGCACGGATTCCACCTTTTGCGGGTAGTCGCACGGATTCAACAATTTTCTGGCGCTCACACTGATTCTACCATTTTTCCGTACTGGTCTGGAAAGTTTTTCGGCACTCACATGGATTCCACCTTTTCCAAGTACTTGCCCGGATTCAACAATTTTCTGGCGCTCACACTGATTCTACCATTTTTCCGTACTGGTCTGGACAGTTTTTCGGTACTCGCACGGATTCCACCTTTTCCCGGTACTTGCCCGGATTCAACAATTTTCTGGTGCTCACACTGATTCTACCATTTTTTCGTACCGGTCCGGACAGTTTTTCGGCACTCGCACGGATTCTACCTTTTGCGGGTAGTCGCACTGATTCAACAATTTTCTGGCGCTCACACTGATTCTACCATTTTTTCGTACGGGTCCGGACAATTTTTCGGCACTCGCAAGGATTCCACCTTTTGCGGGTAGTCGCACGGATTCAACAATTTTCTGGCGCTCACACTGATTCTACCATTTTTCCGTACTGGTCTGGACAGTTTTTCGGCACTCGCACGGATTCCACCTTTTCCAAGTACTTGCCCGGATTCAACAATTTTCTGGTGCTCACACTGATTCTACCATTTTTTCGTACCGGTCCGGACAGTTTTTCGGCACTCGCACGGATTCCACCTTTTGCGGGTAGTCGCACGGATTCAACAATTTTCTGGCGCTCACACTGATTCTACCATTTTTCCGTACTGGTCTGGACAGTTTTTCGGCACTCGCACGGATTCCACCTTTTCCAAGTACTTGCCCGGATTCAACAATTTTCTGGTGCTCACACAGATTCTACCATTATTCCGTACTGGTCTGGACAGTTTTTCGGCACTCACATGGATTCCACCTTTTCCAAGTACTTGCCCGGATTCAACAATTTTCTGGTGCTCACACAGATTCTACCATTTTTCCGTACTGGTCTGGACAGTTTTTCGGCACTCGCACGGATTCCACCTTTTCCCGGTACTTGCCCGGATTCAACAATTTTCTGGTGCTCACACTGATTCTACCATTTTTTCGTACCGGTCCGGACAGTTTTTCGGCACTCGCACGGATTCCACCTTTTGCGGGTAGTCGCACGGATTCAACAATTTCTGGCGCTCACACTGATCCTACTATTTTTCCGTACTGGTCCGGACAGCTTTTCGGCACTCGCACGGATTCCACCTTTTGCGGGTAGTCGCACGGATTCAACAATTTTCTGGCGCTCACACTGATTCTACCATTTTTCCGTACTGGTCTGGACAGTTTTTCGGCACTCGCATGGATTCCACCTTTTCCAAGTACTTGCCCGGATTCAACAATTTTCTGGTGCTCACACAGATTCTACCATTTTTCCGTACTGGTCTGGACAGTTTTTCGGCACTCGCACGGATTCCACCTTTTCCCGGTACTTGCCCGGATTCAACAATTTTCTGGTGCTCACACAGATTCTACCATTTTTCCGTACTGGTCTGGACAGTTTTTCGGCACTCGCACGGATTCCACCTTTTCCCGGTACTTGCCCGGATTCAACAATTTTCTGGTGCTCACACTGATTCTACCATTTTTTCGTACCGGTTCGGACAGTTTTTCGGCACTCGCACGAATTCCACCTTTTGCGGGTAGTCGCACGGATTCAACAATTTCTGGCGCTCACACTGATCCTACTATTTTTCCGTACAGGTCCGGACAGTTTTTCGGCACTCGCACGGATTCCACCTTTTGCGGATAGTCGCACGGATTCAACAATTTTCTGGCGCTCACACTGATTCTACCATTTTTCCGTACTGGTCTGGAAAGTTTTTCGGCACTCACATGGATTCCACCTTTTCCAAGTACTTGCCCGGATTCAACAATTTTCTGGCGCTCACACTGATTCTACCATTTTTCCGTACTGGTCTGGACAGTTTTTCGGTACTCGCACGGATTCCACCTTTTCCCTGTACTTGCCCGGATTCAACAATTTTCTGGTGCTCACACTGATTCTACCATTTTTTCGTACCGGTCTGGACAGTTTTTCGGCACTCGCACGGATTCCACCTTTTGCGGGTAGTCGCACGGATTCAACAATTTTCTGGCGCTCACACTGATTCTACCATTTTTCCGTACTGGTCTGGACAGTTTTTCGGCACTCGCACGGATTCCACCTTTTCCAAGTACTTGCCCGGATTCAACAATTTTCTGGTGTTCACACAGATTCTACCATTTTTCCGTACCGGTCTGGACAGTTTTTCGGCACTCGCACGGATTCCACCTTTTCCCGGTACTTGCCCGGATTCAACAATTTTCTGGTGCTCACACTGATTGTACCATTTTTCCGTACTGGTCTGGACAGTTTTTCGGCACTCGCAAGGATTCCACCTTTTCCCGGTACTTGCCCGGATTCAACAATTTTCTGGTGCTCACACTGATTCTACCATTTTTTCGTACCGGTCCGGACAGTTTTTCGGCACTCGCACGGATTCCACCTTTTGCGGGTAGTCGCACGGATTCAACAATTTCTGGCGCTCACACTGATCCTACTATTTTTCCGTACTGGTCCGGACAGTTTTTCGGCACTCGCACGGATTCCACCTTTTGCGGGTAGTCGCACGGATTCAACAATTTCTGGCGCTCACACTGATCCTATTATTTTTTCGTACAGGTCCGGACAGTTTTTCGGCACTCGCACGGATTCCACCTTTTGCGGGTAGTCGCACGGATTCAACAATTTTCTGGCGCTCACACTGATTCTACCATTTTTCCGTACTGGTCTGGAAAGTTTTTCGGCACTCACATGGATTCCACCTTTTCCAAGTACTTGCCCGGATTCAACAATTTTCTGGCGCTCACACTGATTCTACCATTTTTCCGTACTGGTCTGGACAGTTTTTCGGTACTCGCACGGATTCCACCTTTTCCCTGTACTTGCCCGGATTCAACAATTTTCTGGTGCTCACACTGATTCTACCATTTTTTCGTACTGGTCTGGACAGTTTTTCGGCACTCGCACGGATTCCACCTTTTGCGGGTAGTCGCACGGATTCAACAATTTTCTGGCGCTCACACTGATTCTACCATTTTTCCGTACTGGTCTGGACAGTTTTTCGGCACTCGCACGGATTCCACCTTTTCCAAGTACTTGCCCGGATTCAACAATTTTCCGGTGCTCACACAGATTCTACCATTTTTCCGTACTGGTCTGGACAGTTTTTCGGCACTCGCACGGATTCCACCTTTTCCCGGTACTTGCCCGGATTCAACAATTTTCTGGTGCTCACACTGATTCTACCATTTTTTCGTACCGGTCCGGACAGTTTTTCGGCACTCGCACGGATTCCACCTTTTGCAGGTAGTCGCACGGATTCAACAATTTTCTGGCGCTCACACTGATTCTACCATTTTTTCGTACTGGTCTGGACAGTTTTTCGGCACTCGCACGGATTCCACCTTTTCCCGGTACTTGCCCGGATTTAACAATTTTCTGGTGCTCACACAGATTCTACCATTTTTCCGTACCGGTCTGGACAGTTTTTCGGCACTCGCACGGATTCCTCCTTTTCCCGGTACTTGCCCGGATTCAACAATTTTCTGGTGCTCACACTGATTGTACCATTTTTCCGTACTGGCCTGGACAGTTTTTCGGCACTCGCACGGATTCCACCTTTTCCCGGTAGTTGCCCGGATTCAACAATTTTCTGGTGCTCACACTGATTCTACCATTTTTTCGTACCGGTCCGGACAGTTTTTCGGCACTCGCACGGATTCCACCTTTTGCGGGTAGTCGCACGGATTCAACAATTTCTGGCGCTCACACTGATCCTACTATTTTTCCGTACTGGTCCGGACAGTTTTTCGGCACTCGCACGGATTCCACCTTTTGCGGGTAGTCGCACGGATTCAACAATTTTCTGGCGCTCACACTGATTCTACCATTTTTCCGTACTGGTCTGGACAGTTTTTCGGCACTCGCATGGATTCCACCTTTTCCAAGTACTTGCCCGGATTCAACAATTTTCTGGTGCTCACACAGATTCTACCATTTTTCCGTACTGGTCTGGACAGTTTTTCGGCACTCGCATGGATTCCACCTTTTCCCGGTACTTGCCCGGATTCAACAATTTTCTGGTGCTCACACTGATTCTACCATTTTTTCGTACCGGTCCGGACAGTTTTTCGGCACTCGCACGGATTCTACCTTTTGCGGGTAGTCGCACGGATTCAACAATTTTCTGGCGCTCACACTGATTCTACCATTTTTTCGTACGGGTCCGGACAATTTTTCGGCACTCGCAAGGATTCCACCTTTTGCGGGTAGTCGCACGGATTCAACAATTTTCTGGCGCTCACACTGATTCTACCATTTTTCCGTACTGGTCTGGACAGTTTTTCGGCACTCGCACGGATTCCACCTTTTCCAAGTACTTGCCCGGATTCAACAATTTTCTGGTGCTCACACTGATTCTACCATTTTTTCGTACCGGTCCGGACAGTTTTTCGGCACTCGCACGGATTCCACCTTTTGCGGGTAGTCGCACGGATTCAACAATTTTCTGGCGCTCACACTGATTCTACCATTTTTCCGTACTGGTCTGGACAGTTTTTCGGCACTCGCACGGATTCCACCTTTTCCAAGTACTTGCCCGGATTCAACAATTTTCTGGTGCTCACACAGATTCTACCATTTTTCCGTACTGGTCTGGACAGTTTTTCGGCACTCACATGGATTCCACCTTTTCCAAGTACTTGCCCGGATTCAACAATTTTCTGGTGCTCACACAGATTCTACCATTTTTCCGTACTGGTCTGGACAGTTTTTCGGCACTCGCACGGATTCCACCTTTTCCCGGTACTTGCCCGGATTCAACAATTTTCTGGTGCTCACACTGATTCTACCATTTTTTCGTACCGGTCCGGACAGTTTTTCGGCACTCGCACGGATTCCACCTTTTGCGGGTAGTCGCACGGATTCAACAATTTCTGGCGCTCACACTGATCCTACTATTTTTCCGTACTGGTCCGGACAGCTTTTCGGCACTCGCACGGATTCCACCTTTTGCGGGTAGTCGCACGGATTCAACAATTTTCTGGCGCTCACACTGATTCTACCATTTTTCCGTACTGGTCTGGACAGTTTTTCGGCACTCGCATGGATTCCACCTTTTCCAAGTACTTGCCCGGATTCAACAATTTTCTGGTGCTCACACAGATTCTACCATTTTTCCGTACTGGTCTGGACAGTTTTTCGGCACTCGCACGGATTCCACCTTTTCCCGGTACTTGCCCGGATTCAACAATTTTCTGGTGCTCACACAGATTCTACCATTTTTCCGTACTGGTCTGGACAGTTTTTCGGCACTCGCACGGATTCCACCTTTTCCCGGTACTTGCCCGGATTCAACAATTTTCTGGTGCTCACACTGATTCTACCATTTTTTCGTACCGGTTCGGACAGTTTTTCGGCACTCGCACGAATTCCACCTTTTGCGGGTAGTCGCACGGATTCAACAATTTCTGGCGCTCACACTGATCCTACTATTTTTCCGTACAGGTCCGGACAGTTTTTCGGCACTCGCACGGATTCCACCTTTTGCGGATAGTCGCACGGATTCAACAATTTTCTGGCGCTCACACTGATTCTACCATTTTTCCGTACTGGTCTGGAAAGTTTTTCGGCACTCACATGGATTCCACCTTTTCCAAGTACTTGCCCGGATTCAACAATTTTCTGGCGCTCACACTGATTCTACCATTTTTCCGTACTGGTCTGGACAGTTTTTCGGTACTCGCACGGATTCCACCTTTTCCCTGTACTTGCCCGGATTCAACAATTTTCTGGTGCTCACACTGATTCTACCATTTTTTCGTACCGGTCTGGACAGTTTTTCGGCACTCGCACGGATTCCACCTTTTGCGGGTAGTCGCACGGATTCAACAATTTTCTGGCGCTCACACTGATTCTACCATTTTTCCGTACTGGTCTGGACAGTTTTTCGGCACTCGCACGGATTCCACCTTTTCCAAGTACTTGCCCGGATTCAACAATTTTCTGGTGTTCACACAGATTCTACCATTTTTCCGTACCGGTCTGGACAGTTTTTCGGCACTCGCACGGATTCCACCTTTTCCCGGTACTTGCCCGGATTCAACAATTTTCTGGTGCTCACACTGATTGTACCATTTTTCCGTACTGGTCTGGACAGTTTTTCGGCACTCGCAAGGATTCCACCTTTTCCCGGTACTTGCCCGGATTCAACAATTTTCTGGTGCTCACACTGATTCTACCATTTTTTCGTACCGGTCCGGACAGTTTTTCGGCACTCGCACGGATTCCACCTTTTGCGGGTAGTCGCACGGATTCAACAATTTCTGGCGCTCACACTGATCCTACTATTTTTCCGTACTGGTCCGGACAGTTTTTCGGCACTCGCACGGATTCCACCTTTTGCGGGTAGTCGCACGGATTCAACAATTTCTGGCGCTCACACTGATCCTATTATTTTTTCGTACAGGTCCGGACAGTTTTTCGGCACTCGCACGGATTCCACCTTTTGCGGGTAGTCGCACGGATTCAACAATTTTCTGGCGCTCACACTGATTCTACCATTTTTCCGTACTGGTCTGGAAAGTTTTTCGGCACTCACATGGATTCCACCTTTTCCAAGTACTTGCCCGGATTCAACAATTTTCTGGCGCTCACACTGATTCTACCATTTTTCCGTACTGGTCTGGACAGTTTTTCGGTACTCGCACGGATTCCACCTTTTCCCTGTACTTGCCCGGATTCAACAATTTTCTGGTGCTCACACTGATTCTACCATTTTTTCGTACTGGTCTGGACAGTTTTTCGGCACTCGCACGGATTCCACCTTTTGCGGGTAGTCGCACGGATTCAACAATTTTCTGGCGCTCACACTGATTCTACCATTTTTCCGTACTGGTCTGGACAGTTTTTCGGCACTCGCACGGATTCCACCTTTTCCAAGTACTTGCCCGGATTCAACAATTTTCCGGTGCTCACACAGATTCTACCATTTTTCCGTACTGGTCTGGACAGTTTTTCGGCACTCGCACGGATTCCACCTTTTCCCGGTACTTGCCCGGATTCAACAATTTTCTGGTGCTCACACTGATTCTACCATTTTTTCGTACCGGTCCGGACAGTTTTTCGGCACTCGCACGGATTCCACCTTTTGCAGGTAGTCGCACGGATTCAACAATTTTCTGGCGCTCACACTGATTCTACCATTTTTTCGTACTGGTCTGGACAGTTTTTCGGCACTCGCACGGATTCCACCTTTTCCCGGTACTTGCCCGGATTTAACAATTTTCTGGTGCTCACACAGATTCTACCATTTTTCCGTACCGGTCTGGACAGTTTTTCGGCACTCGCACGGATTCCTCCTTTTCCCGGTACTTGCCCGGATTCAACAATTTTCTGGTGCTCACACTGATTGTACCATTTTTCCGTACTGGCCGGGACAGTTTTTCGGCACTCGCACGGATTCCACCTTTTCCCGGTAGTTGCCCGGATTCAACAATTTTCTGGTGCTCACACTGATTCTACCATTTTTTCGTACCGGTCCGGACAGTTTTTCGGCACTCGCACGGATTCCACCTTTTGCGGGTAGTCGCACGGATTCAACAATTTCTGGCGCTCACACTGATCCTACTATTTTTCCGTACTGGTCCGGACAGTTTTTCGGCACTCGCACGGATTCCACCTTTTGCGGGTAGTCGCACGGATTCAACAATTTTCTGGCGCTCACACTGATTCTACCATTTTTCCGTACTGGTCTGGACAGTTTTTCGGCACTCGCATGGATTCCACCTTTTCCAAGTACTTGCCCGGATTCAACAATTTTCTGGTGCTCACACAGATTCTACCATTTTTCCGTACTGGTCTGGACAGTTTTTCGGCACTCGCATGGATTCCACCTTTTCCCGGTACTTGCCCGGATTCAACAATTTTCTGGTGCTCACACTGATTCTACCATTTTTTCGTACCGGTCCGGACAGTTTTTCGGCACTCGCACGGATTCTACCTTTTGCGGGTAGTCGCACGGATTCAACAATTTTCTGGCGCTCACACTGATTCTACCATTTTTTCGTACGGGTCCGGACAATTTTTCGGCACTCGCAAGGATTCCACCTTTTGCGGGTAGTCGCACGGATTCAACAATTTTCTGGCGCTCACACTGATTCTACCATTTTTCCGTACTGGTCTGGACAGTTTTTCGGCACTCGCACGGATTCCACCTTTTCCAAGTACTTGCCCGGATTCAACAATTTTCTGGTGCTCACACTGATTCTACCATTTTTTCGTACCGGTCCGGACAGTTTTTCGGCACTCGCACGGATTCCACCTTTTGCGGGTAGTCGCACGGATTCAACAATTTTCTGGCGCTCACACTGATTCTACCATTTTTCCGTACTGGTCTGGACAGTTTTTCGGCACTCGCACGGATTCCACCTTTTCCAAGTACTTGCCCGGATTCAACAATTTTCTGGTGCTCACACAGATTCTACCATTTTTCCGTACTGGTCTGGACAGTTTTTCGGCACTCACATGGATTCCACCTTTTCCAAGTACTTGCCCGGATTCAACAATTTTCTGGTGCTCACACAGATTCTACCATTTTTCCGTACTGGTCTGGACAGTTTTTCGGCACTCGCACGGATTCCACCTTTTCCCGGTACTTGCCCGGATTCAACAATTTTCTGGTGCTCACACTGATTCTACCATTTTTTCGTACCGGTCCGGACAGTTTTTCGGCACTCGCACGGATTCCACCTTTTGCGGGTAGTCGCACGGATTCAACAATTTCTGGCGCTCACACTGATCCTACTATTTTTCCGTACTGGTCCGGACAGCTTTTCGGCACTCGCACGGATTCCACCTTTTGCGGGTAGTCGCACGGATTCAACAATTTTCTGGCGCTCACACTGATTCTACCATTTTTCCGTACTGGTCTGGACAGTTTTTCGGCACTCGCATGGATTCCACCTTTTCCAAGTACTTGCCCGGATTCAACAATTTTCTGGTGCTCACACAGATTCTACCATTTTTCCGTACTGGTCTGGACAGTTTTTCGGCACTCGCACGGATTCCACCTTTTCCCGGTACTTGCCCGGATTCAACAATTTTCTGGTGCTCACACAGATTCTACCATTTTTCCGTACTGGTCTGGACAGTTTTTCGGCACTCGCACGGATTCCACCTTTTCCCGGTACTTGCCCGGATTCAACAATTTTCTGGTGCTCACACTGATTCTACCATTTTTTCGTACCGGTTCGGACAGTTTTTCGGCACTCGCACGAATTCCACCTTTTGCGGGTAGTCGCACGGATTCAACAATTTCTGGCGCTCACACTGATCCTACTATTTTTCCGTACAGGTCCGGACAGTTTTTCGGCACTCGCACGGATTCCACCTTTTGCGGATAGTCGCACGGATTCAACAATTTTCTGGCGCTCACACTGATTCTACCATTTTTCCGTACTGGTCTGGAAAGTTTTTCGGCACTCACATGGATTCCACCTTTTCCAAGTACTTGCCCGGATTCAACAATTTTCTGGCGCTCACACTGATTCTACCATTTTTCCGTACTGGTCTGGACAGTTTTTCGGTACTCGCACGGATTCCACCTTTTCCCTGTACTTGCCCGGATTCAACAATTTTCTGGTGCTCACACTGATTCTACCATTTTTTCGTACCGGTCTGGACAGTTTTTCGGCACTCGCACGGATTCCACCTTTTGCGGGTAGTCGCACGGATTCAACAATTTTCTGGCGCTCACACTGATTCTACCATTTTTCCGTACTGGTCTGGACAGTTTTTCGGCACTCGCACGGATTCCACCTTTTCCAAGTACTTGCCCGGATTCAACAATTTTCTGGTGTTCACACAGATTCTACCATTTTTCCGTACCGGTCTGGACAGTTTTTCGGCACTCGCACGGATTCCACCTTTTCCCGGTACTTGCCCGGATTCAACAATTTTCTGGTGCTCACACTGATTGTACCATTTTTCCGTACTGGTCTGGACAGTTTTTCGGCACTCGCACGGATTCCACCTTTTCCCGGTACTTGCCCGGATTCAACAATTTTCTGGTGCTCACACTGATTCTACCATTTTTTCGTACCGGTCCGGACAGTTTTTCGGCACTCGCACGGATTCCACCTTTTGCGGGTAGTCGCACGGATTCAACAATTTCTGGCGCTCACACTGATCCTACTATTTTTCCGTACTGGTCCGGACAGTTTTTCGGCACTCGCACGGATTCCACCTTTTGCGGGTAGTCGCACGGATTCAACAATTTTCTGGCGCTCACACTGATTCTACCATTTTTCCGTACTGGTCTGGACAGTTTTTCGGCACTCGCATGGATTCCACCTTTTCCAAGTACTTGCCCGGATTCAACAATTTTCTGGTGCTCACACAGATTCTACCATTTTTCCGTACTGGTCTGGACAGTTTTTCGGCACTCGCATGGATTCCACCTTTTCCCGGTACTTGCCCGGATTCAACAATTTTCTGGTGCTCACACTGATTCTACCATTTTTTCGTACCGGTCCGGACAGTTTTTCGGCACTCGCACGGATTCTACCTTTTGCGGGTAGTCGCACGGATTCAACAATTTTCTGGCGCTCACACTGATTCTACCATTTTTTCGTACGGGTCCGGACAATTTTTCGGCACTCGCACGGATTCCACCTTTTCCAAGTACTTGCCCGGATTCAACAATTTTCTGGTGCTCACACTGATTCTACCATTTTTTCGTACCGGTCCGGACAGTTTTTCGGCACTCGCACGGATTCCACCTTTTGCGGGTAGTCGCACGGATTCAACAATTTTCTGGCGCTCACACTGATTCTACCATTTTTCCGTACTGGTCTGGACAGTTTTTCGGCACTCGCACGGATTCCACCTTTTCCAAGTACTTGCCCGGATTCAACAATTTTCTGGTGCTCACACAGATTCTACCATTTTTCCGTACTGGTCTGGACAGTTTTTCGGCACTCACATGGATTCCACCTTTTCCAAGTACTTGCCCGGATTCAACAACTTTCTGGTGCTCACACAGATTCTACCATTTTTCCGTACTGGTCTGGACAGTTTTTCGGCACTCGCACGGATTCCACCTTTTCCCGGTACTTGCCCGGATTCAACAATTTTCTGGTGCTCACACTGATTCTACCATTTTTTCGTACCGGTCCGGACAGTTTTTCGGCACTCGCACGGATTCCACCTTTTGCGGGTAGTCGCACGGATTCAACAATTTCTGGCGCTCACACTGATCCTACTATTTTTCCGTACTGGTCCGGACAGCTTTTCGGCACTCGCACGGATTCCACCTTTTGCGGGTAGTCGCACGGATTCAACAATTTTCTGGCGCTCACACTGATTCTACCATTTTTCCGTACTGGTCTGGACAGTTTTTCGGCACTCGCATGGATTCCACCTTTTCCAAGTACTTGCCCGGATTCAACAATTTTCTGGTGCTCACACAGATTCTACCATTTTTCCGTACTGGTCTGGACAGTTTTTCGGCACTCGCACGGATTCCACCTTTTCCCGGTACTTGCCCGGATTCAACAATTTTCTGGTGCTCACACAGATTCTACCATTTTTCCGTACTGGTCTGGACAGTTTTTCGGCACTCGCACGGATTCCACCTTTTCCCGGTACTTGCCCGGATTCAACAATTTTCTGGTGCTCACACTGATTCTACCATTTTTTCGTACCGGTCCGGACAGTTTTTCGGCACTCGCACGAATTCCACCTTTTGCGGGTAGTCGCACGGATTCAACAATTTCTGGCGCTCACACTGATCCTACTATTTTTCCGTACAGGTCCGGACAGTTTTTCGGCACTCGCACGGATTCCACCTTTTGCGGATAGTCGCACGGATTCAACAATTTTCTGGCGCTCACACTGATTCTACCATTTTTCCGTACTGGTCTGGAAAGTTTTTCGGCACTCACATGGATTCCACCTTTTCCAAGTACTTGCCCGGATTCAACAATTTTCTGGCGCTCACACTGATTCTACCATTTTTCCGTACTGGTCTGGACAGTTTTTCGGTACTCGCACGGATTCCACCTTTTCCCTGTACTTGCCCGGATTCAACAATTTTCTGGTGCTCACACTGATTCTACCATTTTTTCGTACCGGTCTGGACAGTTTTTCGGCACTCGCACGGATTCCACCTTTTGCGGGTAGTCGCACGGATTCAACAATTTTCTGGCGCTCACACTGATTCTACCATTTTTCCGTACTGGTCTGGACAGTTTTTCGGCACTCGCACGGATTCCACCTTTTCCAAGTACTTGCCCGGATTCAACAATTTTCTGGTGTTCACACAGATTCTACCATTTTTCCGTACCGGTCTGGACAGTTTTTCGGCACTCGCACGGATTCCACCTTTTCCCGGTACTTGCCCGGATTCAACAATTTTCTGGTGCTCACACTGATTGTACCATTTTTCCGTACTGGTCTGGACAGTTTTTCGGGACTCGCACGGATTCCACCTTTTCCCGGTACTTGCCCGGATTCAACAATTTTCTGGTGCTCACACTGATTCTACCATTTTTTCGTACCGGTCTGGACAGTTTTTCGGCACTCGCACGGATTCCACCTTTTGCGGGTAGTCGCACGGATTCAACAATTTTCTGGCGCTCACACTGATTCTACCATTTTTCCGTACTGGTCTGGACAGTTTTTCGGCACTCGCACGGATTCCACCTTTTCCAAGTACTTGCCCGGATTCAACAATTTTCTGGCGCTCACACTGATTCTACCATTTTTCCGTACTGGTCTGGACAGTTTTTCGGTACTCGCACGGATTCCACCTTTTCCCTGTACTTGCCCGGATTCAACAATTTTCTGGTGCTCACACTGATTCTACCATTTTTTCGTACTGGTCTGGACAGTTTTTCGGCACTCGCACGGATTCCACCTTTTGCGGGTAGTCGCACGGATTCAACAATTTTCTGGCGCTCACACTGATTCTACCATTTTTCCGTACTGGTCTGGACAGTTTTTCGGCACTCGCACGGATTCCACCTTTTCCAAGTACTTGCCCGGATTCAACAATTTTCCGGTGCTCACACAGATTCTACCATTTTTCCGTACTGGTCTGGACAGTTTTTCGGCACTCGCACGGATTCCACCTTTTCCCGGTACTTGCCCGGATTCAACAATTTTCTGGTGCTCACACTGATTCTACCATTTTTTCGTACCGGTCCGGACAGTTTTTCGGCACTCGCACGGATTCCACCTTTTGCAGGTAGTCGCACGGATTCAACAATTTTCTGGCGCTCACACTGATTCTACCATTTTTTCGTACTGGTCTGGACAGTTTTTCGGCACTCGCACAGATTCCACCTTTTCCCGGTACTTGCCCGGATTTAACAATTTTCTGGTGCTCACACAGATTCTACCATTTTTCCGTACCGGTCTGGACAGTTTTTCGGCACTCGCACGGATTCCTCCTTTTCCCGGTACTTGCCCGGATTCAACAATTTTCTGGTGCTCACACTGATTGTACCATTTTTCCGTACTGGCCTGGACAGTTTTTCGGCACTCGCACGGATTCCACCTTTTCCCGGTAGTTGCCCGGATTCAACAATTTTCTGGTGCTCACACTGATTCTACCATTTTTTCGTACCGGTCCGGACAGTTTTTCGGCACTCGCACGGATTCCACCTTTTGCGGGTAGTCGCACGGATTCAACAATTTCTGGCGCTCACACTGATCCTACTATTTTTCCGTACTGGTCCGGACAGTTTTTCGGCACTCGCACGGATTCCACCTTTTGCGGGTAGTCGCACGGATTCAACAATTTTCTGGCGCTCACACTGATTCTACCATTTTTCCGTACTGGTCTGGACAGTTTTTCGGCACTCGCATGGATTCCACCTTTTCCAAGTACTTGCCCGGATTCAACAATTTTCTGGTGCTCACACAGATTCTACCATTTTTCCGTACTGGTCTGGACAGTTTTTCGGCACTCGCACGGATTCCACCTTTTCCCGGTACTTGCCCGGATTCAACAATTTTCTGGTGCTCACACTGATTCTACCATTTTTTCGTACCGGTCCGGACAGTTTTTCGGCACTCGCACGGATTCTACCTTTTGCGGGTAGTCGCACGGATTCAACAATTTTCTGGCGCTCACACTGATTCTACCATTTTTTCGTACGGGTCCGGACAATTTTTCGGCACTCGCAAGGATTCCACCTTTTGCGGGTAGTCGCACGGATTCAACAATTTTCTGGCGCTCACACTGATTCTACCATTTTTCCGTACTGGTCTGGACAGTTTTTCGGCACTCGCACGGATTCCACCTTTTCCAAGTACTTGCCCGGATTCAACAATTTTCTGGTGCTCACACTGATTCTACCATTTTTTCGTACCGGTCCGGACAGTTTTTCGGCACTCGCACGGATTCCACCTTTTGCGGGTAGTCGCACGGATTCAACAATTTTCTGGCGCTCACACTGATTCTACCATTTTTCCGTACTGGTCTGGACAGTTTTTCGGCACTCGCACGGATTCCACCTTTTCCAAGTACTTGCCCGGATTCAACAATTTTCTGGTGCTCACACAGATTCTACCATTTTTCCGTACTGGTCTGGACAGTTTTTCGGCACTCACATGGATTCCACCTTTTCCAAGTACTTGCCCGGATTCAACAATTTTCTGGTGCTCACACAGATTCTACCATTTTTCCGTACTGGTCTGGACAGTTTTTCGGCACTCGCACGGATTCCACCTTTTCCCGGTACTTGCCCGGATTCAACAATTTTCTGGTGCTCACACTGATTCTACCATTTTTTCGTACCGGTCCGGACAGTTTTTCGGCACTCGCACGGATTCCACCTTTTGCGGGTAGTCGCACGGATTCAACAATTTCTGGCGCTCACACTGATCCTACTATTTTTCCGTACTGGTCCGGACAGCTTTTCGGCACTCGCACGGATTCCACCTTTTGCGGGTAGTCGCACGGATTCAACAATTTTCTGGCGCTCACACTGATTCTACCATTTTTCCGTACTGGTCTGGACAGTTTTTCGGCACTCGCATGGATTCCACCTTTTCCAAGTACTTGCCCGGATTCAACAATTTTCTGGTGCTCACACAGATTCTACCATTTTTCCGTACTGGTCTGGACAGTTTTTCGGCACTCGCACGGATTCCACCTTTTCCCGGTACTTGCCCGGATTCAACAATTTTCTGGTGCTCACACTGATTCTACCATTTTTTCGTACCGGTCCGGACAGTTTTTCGGCACTCGCACGGATTCTACCTTTTGCGGGTAGTCGCACGGATTCAACAATTTTCTGGCGCTCACACTGATTCTACCATTTTTTCGTACGGGTCCGGACAATTTTTCGGCACTCGCAAGGATTCCACCTTTTGCGGGTAGTCGCACGGATTCAACAATTTTCTGGCGCTCACACTGATTCTACCATTTTTCCGTACTGGTCTGGACAGTTTTTCGGCACTCGCACGGATTCCACCTTTTCCAAGTACTTGCCCGGATTCAACAATTTTCTGGTGCTCACACTGATTCTACCATTTTTTCGTACCGGTCCGGACAGTTTTTCGGCACTCGCACGGATTCCACCTTTTGCGGGTAGTCGCACGGATTCAACAATTTTCTGGCGCTCACACTGATTCTACCATTTTTCCGTACTGGTCTGGACAGTTTTTCGGCACTCGCACGGATTCCACCTTTTCCAAGTACTTGCCCGGATTCAACAATTTTCTGGTGCTCACACAGATTCTACCATTTTTCCGTACTGGTCTGGACAGTTTTTCGGCACTCACATGGATTCCACCTTTTCCAAGTACTTGCCCGGATTCAACAATTTTCTGGTGCTCACACAGATTCTACCATTTTTCCGTACTGGTCTGGACAGTTTTTCGGCACTCACATGGATTCCACCTTTTCCAAGTACTTGCCCGGATTCAACAATTTTCTGGTGCTCACACAGATTCTACCATTTTTCCGTACTGGTCTGGACAGTTTTTCGGCACTCACATGGATTCCACCTTTTCCAAGTACTTGCCCGGATTCAACAACTTTCTGGTGCTCACACAGATTCTACCATTTTTCCGTACTGGTCTGGACAGTTTTTCGGCACTCGCACGGATTCCACCTTTTCCCGGTACTTGCCCGGATTCAACAATTTTCTGGTGCTCACACTGATTCTACCATTTTTTCGTACCGGTCCGGACAGTTTTTCGGCACTCGCACGGATTCCACCTTTTGCGGGTAGTCGCACGGATTCAACAATTTCTGGCGCTCACACTGATCCTACTATTTTTCCGTACTGGTCCGGACAGCTTTTCGGCACTCGCACGGATTCCACCTTTTGCGGGTAGTCGCACGGATTCAACAATTTTCTGGCGCTCACACTGATTCTACCATTTTTCCGTACTGGTCTGGACAGTTTTTCGGCACTCGCATGGATTCCACCTTTTCCAAGTACTTGCCCGGATTCAACAATTTTCTGGTGCTCACACAGATTCTACCATTTTTCCGTACTGGTCTGGACAGTTTTTCGGCACTCGCACGGATTCCACCTTTTCCCGGTACTTGCCCGGATTCAACAATTTTCTGGTGCTCACACAGATTCTACCATTTTTCCGTACTGGTCTGGACAGTTTTTCGGCACTCGCACGGATTCCACCTTTTCCCGGTACTTGCCCGGATTCAACAATTTTCTGGTGCTCACACTGATTCTACCATTTTTTCGTACCGGTCCGGACAGTTTTTCGGCACTCGCACGAATTCCACCTTTTGCGGGTAGTCGCACGGATTCAACAATTTCTGGCGCTCACACTGATCCTACTATTTTTCCGTACAGGTCCGGACAGTTTTTCGGCACTCGCACGGATTCCACCTTTTGCGGATAGTCGCACGGATTCAACAATTTTCTGGCGCTCACACTGATTCTACCATTTTTCCGTACTGGTCTGGAAAGTTTTTCGGCACTCACATGGATTCCACCTTTTCCAAGTACTTGCCCGGATTCAACAATTTTCTGGCGCTCACACTGATTCTACCATTTTTCCGTACTGGTCTGGACAGTTTTTCGGTACTCGCACGGATTCCACCTTTTCCCTGTACTTGCCCGGATTCAACAATTTTCTGGTGCTCACACTGATTCTACCATTTTTTCGTACCGGTCTGGACAGTTTTTCGGCACTCGCACGGATTCCACCTTTTGCGGGTAGTCGCACGGATTCAACAATTTTCTGGCGCTCACACTGATTCTACCATTTTTCCGTACTGGTCTGGACAGTTTTTCGGCACTCGCACGGATTCCACCTTTTCCAAGTACTTGCCCGGATTCAACAATTTTCTGGTGTTCACACAGATTCTACCATTTTTCCGTACCGGTCTGGACAGTTTTTCGGCACTCGCACGGATTCCACCTTTTCCCGGTACTTGCCCGGATTCAACAATTTTCTGGTGCTCACACTGATTGTACCATTTTTCCGTACTGGTCTGGACAGTTTTTCGGGACTCGCACGGATTCCACCTTTTCCCGGTACTTGCCCGGATTCAACAATTTTCTGGTGCTCACACTGATTCTACCATTTTTTCGTACCGGTCTGGACAGTTTTTCGGCACTCGCACGGATTCCACCTTTTGCGGGTAGTCGCACGGATTCAACAATTTTCTGGCGCTCACACTGATTCTACCATTTTTCCGTACTGGTCTGGACAGTTTTTCGGCACTCGCACGGATTCCACCTTTTCCAAGTACTTGCCCGGATTCAACAATTTTCTGGCGCTCACACTGATTCTACCATTTTTCCGTACTGGTCTGGACAGTTTTTCGGTACTCGCACGGATTCCACCTTTTCCCTGTACTTGCCCGGATTCAACAATTTTCTGGTGCTCACACTGATTCTACCATTTTTTCGTACTGGTCTGGACAGTTTTTCGGCACTCGCACGGATTCCACCTTTTGCGGGTAGTCGCACGGATTCAACAATTTTCTGGCGCTCACACTGATTCTACCATTTTTCCGTACTGGTCTGGACAGTTTTTCGGCACTCGCACGGATTCCACCTTTTCCAAGTACTTGCCCGGATTCAACAATTTTCCGGTGCTCACACAGATTCTACCATTTTTCCGTACTGGTCTGGACAGTTTTTCGGCACTCGCACGGATTCCACCTTTTCCCGGTACTTGCCCGGATTCAACAATTTTCTGGTGCTCACACTGATTCTACCATTTTTTCGTACCGGTCCGGACAGTTTTTCGGCACTCGCACGGATTCCACCTTTTGCAGGTAGTCGCACGGATTCAACAATTTTCTGGCGCTCACACTGATTCTACCATTTTTTCGTACTGGTCTGGACAGTTTTTCGGCACTCGCACAGATTCCACCTTTTCCCGGTACTTGCCCGGATTTAACAATTTTCTGGTGCTCACACAGATTCTACCATTTTTCCGTACCGGTCTGGACAGTTTTTCGGCACTCGCACGGATTCCTCCTTTTCCCGGTACTTGCCCGGATTCAACAATTTTCTGGTGCTCACACTGATTGTACCATTTTTCCGTACTGGCCTGGACAGTTTTTCGGCACTCGCACGGATTCCACCTTTTCCCGGTAGTTGCCCGGATTCAACAATTTTCTGGTGCTCACACTGATTCTACCATTTTTTCGTACCGGTCCGGACAGTTTTTCGGCACTCGCACGGATTCCACCTTTTGCGGGTAGTCGCACGGATTCAACAATTTCTGGCGCTCACACTGATCCTACTATTTTTCCGTACTGGTCCGGACAGTTTTTCGGCACTCGCACGGATTCCACCTTTTGCGGGTAGTCGCACGGATTCAACAATTTTCTGGCGCTCACACTGATTCTACCATTTTTCCGTACTGGTCTGGACAGTTTTTCGGCACTCGCATGGATTCCACCTTTTCCAAGTACTTGCCCGGATTCAACAATTTTCTGGTGCTCACACAGATTCTACCATTTTTCCGTACTGGTCTGGACAGTTTTTCGGCACTCGCACGGATTCCACCTTTTCCCGGTACTTGCCCGGATTCAACAATTTTCTGGTGCTCACACTGATTCTACCATTTTTTCGTACCGGTCCGGACAGTTTTTCGGCACTCGCACGGATTCTACCTTTTGCGGGTAGTCGCACGGATTCAACAATTTTCTGGCGCTCACACTGATTCTACCATTTTTTCGTACGGGTCCGGACAATTTTTCGGCACTCGCAAGGATTCCACCTTTTGCGGGTAGTCGCACGGATTCAACAATTTTCTGGCGCTCACACTGATTCTACCATTTTTCCGTACTGGTCTGGACAGTTTTTCGGCACTCGCACGGATTCCACCTTTTCCAAGTACTTGCCCGGATTCAACAATTTTCTGGTGCTCACACTGATTCTACCATTTTTTCGTACCGGTCCGGACAGTTTTTCGGCACTCGCACGGATTCCACCTTTTGCGGGTAGTCGCACGGATTCAACAATTTTCTGGCGCTCACACTGATTCTACCATTTTTCCGTACTGGTCTGGACAGTTTTTCGGCACTCGCACGGATTCCACCTTTTCCAAGTACTTGCCCGGATTCAACAATTTTCTGGTGCTCACACAGATTCTACCATTTTTCCGTACTGGTCTGGACAGTTTTTCGGCACTCACATGGATTCCACCTTTTCCAAGTACTTGCCCGGATTCAACAATTTTCTGGTGCTCACACAGATTCTACCATTTTTCCGTACTGGTCTGGACAGTTTTTCGGCACTCGCACGGATTCCACCTTTTCCCGGTACTTGCCCGGATTCAACAATTTTCTGGTGCTCACACTGATTCTACCATTTTTTCGTACCGGTCCGGACAGTTTTTCGGCACTCGCACGGATTCCACCTTTTGCGGGTAGTCGCACGGATTCAACAATTTCTGGCGCTCACACTGATCCTACTATTTTTCCGTACTGGTCCGGACAGCTTTTCGGCACTCGCACGGATTCCACCTTTTGCGGGTAGTCGCACGGATTCAACAATTTTCTGGCGCTCACACTGATTCTACCATTTTTCCGTACTGGTCTGGACAGTTTTTCGGCACTCGCATGGATTCCACCTTTTCCAAGTACTTGCCCGGATTCAACAATTTTCTGGTGCTCACACAGATTCTACCATTTTTCCGTACTGGTCTGGACAGTTTTTCGGCACTCGCACGGATTCCACCTTTTCCCGGTACTTGCCCGGATTCAACAATTTTCTGGTGCTCACACTGATTCTACCATTTTTTCGTACCGGTCCGGACAGTTTTTCGGCACTCGCACGGATTCTACCTTTTGCGGGTAGTCGCACGGATTCAACAATTTTCTGGCGCTCACACTGATTCTACCATTTTTTCGTACGGGTCCGGACAATTTTTCGGCACTCGCAAGGATTCCACCTTTTGCGGGTAGTCGCACGGATTCAACAATTTTCTGGCGCTCACACTGATTCTACCATTTTTCCGTACTGGTCTGGACAGTTTTTCGGCACTCGCACGGATTCCACCTTTTCCAAGTACTTGCCCGGATTCAACAATTTTCTGGTGCTCACACTGATTCTACCATTTTTTCGTACCGGTCCGGACAGTTTTTCGGCACTCGCACGGATTCCACCTTTTGCGGGTAGTCGCACGGATTCAACAATTTTCTGGCGCTCACACTGATTCTACCATTTTTCCGTACTGGTCTGGACAGTTTTTCGGCACTCGCACGGATTCCACCTTTTCCAAGTACTTGCCCGGATTCAACAATTTTCTGGTGCTCACACAGATTCTACCATTTTTCCGTACTGGTCTGGACAGTTTTTCGGCACTCACATGGATTCCACCTTTTCCAAGTACTTGCCCGGATTCAACAATTTTCTGGTGCTCACACAGATTCTACCATTTTTCCGTACTGGTCTGGACAGTTTTTCGGCACTCGCACGGATTCCACCTTTTCCCGGTACTTGCCCGGATTCAACAATTTTCTGGTGCTCACACTGATTCTACCATTTTTTCGTACCGGTCCGGACAGTTTTTCGGCACTCGCACGGATTCCACCTTTTGCGGGTAGTCGCACGGATTCAACAATTTCTGGCGCTCACACTGATCCTACTATTTTTCCGTACTGGTCCGGACAGCTTTTCGGCACTCGCACGGATTCCACCTTTTGCGGGTAGTCGCACGGATTCAACAATTTTCTGGCGCTCACACTGATTCTACCATTTTTCCGTACTGGTCTGGACAGTTTTTCGGCACTCGCATGGATTCCACCTTTTCCAAGTACTTGCCCGGATTCAACAATTTTCTGGTGCTCACACAGATTCTACCATTTTTCCGTACTGGTCTGGACAGTTTTTCGGCACTCGCACGGATTCCACCTTTTCCCGGTACTTGCCCGGATTCAACAATTTTCTGGTGCTCACACAGATTCTACCATTTTTCCGTACTGGTCTGGACAGTTTTTCGGCACTCGCACGGATTCCACCTTTTCCCGGTACTTGCCCGGATTCAACAATTTTCTGGTGCTCACACTGATTCTACCATTTTTTCGTACCGGTCCGGACAGTTTTTCGGCACTCGCACGAATTCCACCTTTTGCGGGTAGTCGCACGGATTCAACAATTTCTGGCGCTCACACTGATCCTACTATTTTTCCGTACAGGTCCGGACAGTTTTTCGGCACTCGCACGGATTCCACCTTTTGCGGGTAGTCGCACGGATTCAACAATTTTCTGGCGCTCACACTGATTCTACCATTTTTCCGTACTGGTCTGGAAAGTTTTTCGGCACTCACATGGATTCCACCTTTTCCAAGTACTTGCCCGGATTCAACAATTTTCTGGCGCTCACACTGATTCTACCATTTTTCCGTACTGGTCTGGACAGTTTTTCGGTACTCGCACGGATTCCACCTTTTCCCTGTACTTGCCCGGATTCAACAATTTTCTGGTGCTCACACTGATTCTACCATTTTTTCGTACCGGTCTGGACAGTTTTTCGGCACTCGCACGGATTCCACCTTTTGCGGGTAGTCGCACGGATTCAACAATTTTCTGGCACTCACACTGATTCTACCATTTTTCCGTACTGGTCTGGACAGTTTTTCGGCACTCGCACGGATTCCACCTTTTCCAAGTACTTGCCCGGATTCAACAATTTTCTGGTGTTCACACAGATTCTACCATTTTTCCGTACCGGTCTGGACAGTTTTTCGGCACTCGCACGGATTCCACCTTTTCCCGGTACTTGCCCGGATTCAACAATTTTCTGGTGCTCACACTGATTGTACCATTTTTCCGTACTGGTCTGGACAGTTTTTCGGCACTCGCACGGATTCCACCTTTTCCCGGTACTTGCCCGGATTCAACAATTTTCTGGTGCTCACACTGATTCTACCATTTTTTCGTACCGGTCTGGACAGTTTTTCGGCACTCGCACGGATTCCACCTTTTGCGGGTAGTCGCACGGATTCAACAATTTTCTGGCGCTCACACTGATTCTACCATTTTTCCGTACTGGTCTGGACAGTTTTTCGGCACTCGCACGGATTCCACCTTTTCCAAGTACTTGCCCGGATTCAACAATTTTCTGGCGCTCACACTGATTCTACCATTTTTCCGTACTGGTCTGGACAGTTTTTCGGTACTCGCACGGATTCCACCTTTTCCCTGTACTTGCCCGGATTCAACAATTTTCTGGTGCTCACACTGATTCTACCATTTTTTCGTACTGGTCTGGACAGTTTTTCGGCACTCGCACGGATTCCACCTTTTGCGGGTAGTCGCACGGATTCAACAATTTTCTGGCGCTCACACTGATTCTACCATTTTTCCGTACTGGTCTGGACAGTTTTTCGGCACTCGCACGGATTCCACCTTTTCCAAGTACTTGCCCGGATTCAACAATTTTCCGGTGCTCACACAGATTCTACCATTTTTCCGTACTGGTCTGGACAGTTTTTCGGCACTCGCACGGATTCCACCTTTTCCCGGTACTTGCCCGGATTCAACAATTTTCTGGTGCTCACACTGATTCTACCATTTTTTCGTACCGGTCCGGACAGTTTTTCGGCACTCGCACGGATTCCACCTTTTGCAGGTAGTCGCACGGATTCAACAATTTTCTGGCGCTCACACTGATTCTACCATTTTTTCGTACTGGTCTGGACAGTTTTTCGGCACTCGCACAGATTCCACCTTTTCCCGGTACTTGCCCGGATTTAACAATTTTCTGGTGCTCACACAGATTCTACCATTTTTCCGTACCGGTCTGGACAGTTTTTCGGCACTCGCACGGATTCCTCCTTTTCCCGGTACTTGCCCGGATTCAACAATTTTCTGGTGCTCACACTGATTGTACCATTTTTCCGTACTGGCCTGGACAGTTTTTCGGCACTCGCACGGATTCCACCTTTTCCCGGTAGTTGCCCGGATTCAACAATTTTCTGGTGCTCACACTGATTCTACCATTTTTTCGTACCGGTCCGGACAGTTTTTCGGCACTCGCACGGATTCCACCTTTTGCGGGTAGTCGCACGGATTCAACAATTTCTGGCGCTCACACTGATCCTACTATTTTTCCGTACTGGTCCGGACAGTTTTTCGGCACTCGCACGGATTCCACCTTTTGCGGGTAGTCGCACGGATTCAACAATTTTCTGGCGCTCACACTGATTCTACCATTTTTCCGTACTGGTCTGGACAATTTTTCGGCACTCGCATGGATTCCACCTTTTCCAAGTACTTGCCCGGATTCAACAATTTTCTGGTGCTCACACAGATTCTACCATTTTTCCGTACTGGTCTGGACAGTTTTTCGGCACTCGCACGGATTCCACCTTTTGCGGATAGTCGCACGGATTCAACAATTTTCTGGCGCTCACACTGATTCTACCATTTTTCCGTACTGGTCTGGAAAGTTTTTCGGCACTCACAGGGATTCCACCTTTTCCAAGTACTTGCCCGGATTCAACAATTTTCTGGCGCTCACACTGATTCTACCATTTTTCCGTACTGGTCTGGACAGTTTTTCGGTACTCGCACGGATTCCACCTTTTCCCTGTACTTGCCCGGATTCAACAATTTTCTGGTGTTCACACAGATTCTACCATTTTTCCGTACCGGTCTGGACAGTTTTTCGGCACTCGCACGGATTCCACCTTTTCCCGGTACTTGCCCGGATTCAACAATTTTCTGGTGCTCACACTGATTGTACCATTTTTCCGTACTGGTCTGGACAGTTTTTCGGGACTCGCACGGATTCCACCTTTTCCCGGTACTTGCCCGGATTCAACAATTTTCTGGTGCTCACACTGATTCTACCATTTTTTCGTACCGGTCTGGACAGTTTTTCGGCACTCGCACGGATTCCACCTTTTGCGGGTAGTCGCACGGATTCAACAATTTTCTGGCGCTCACACTGATTCTACCATTTTTCCGTACTGGTCTGGACAGTTTTTCGGCACTCGCACGGATTCCACCTTTTCCAAGTACTTGCCCGGATTCAACAATTTTCTGGTGCTCACACAGATTCTACCATTTTTCCGTACTGGTCTGGACAGTTTTTCGGCACTCACATGGATTCCACCTTTTCCAAGTACTTGCCCGGATTCAACAATTTTCTGGTGCTCACACAGATTCTACCATTTTTCCGTACTGGTCTGGACAGTTTTTCGGCACTCGCACGGATTCCACCTTTTCCCGGTACTTGCCCGGATTCAACAATTTTCTGGTGCTCACACTGATTCTACCATTTTTTCGTACCGGTCCGGACAGTTTTTCGGCACTCGCACGGATTCCACCTTTTGCGGGTAGTCGCACGGATTCAACAATTTCTGGCGCTCACACTGATCCTACTATTTTTCCGTACTGGTCCGGACAGCTTTTCGGCACTCGCACGGATTCCACCTTTTGCGGGTAGTCGCACGGATTCAACAATTTTCTGGCGCTCACACTGATTCTACCATTTTTCCGTACTGGTCTGGACAGTTTTTCGGCACTCGCATGGATTCCACCTTTTCCAAGTACTTGCCCGGATTCAACAATTTTCTGGTGCTCACACAGATTCTACCATTTTTCCGTACTGGTCTGGACAGTTTTTCGGCACTCGCACGGATTCCACCTTTTCCCGGTACTTGCCCGGATTCAACAATTTTCTGGTGCTCACACAGATTCTATGATTTTTCCGTACTGGTCTGGACAGTTTTTCGGCACTCGCACGGATTCCACCTTTTCCCGGTACTTGCCCGGATTCAACAATTTTCTGGTGCTCACACTGATTCTACCATTTTTTCGTACCGGTCCGGACAGTTTTTCGGCACTCGCACGAATTCCACCTTTTGCGGGTAGTCGCACGGATTCAACAATTTCTGGCGCTCACACTGATCCTACTATTTTTCCGTACAGGTCCGGACAGTTTTTCGGCACTCGCACGGATTCCACCTTTTGCGGATAGTCGCACGGATTCAACAATTTTCTGGCGCTCACACTGATTCTACCATTTTTCCGTACTGGTCTGGAAAGTTTTTCGGCACTCACATGGATTCCACCTTTTCCAAGTACTTGCCCGGATTCAACAATTTTCTGGCGCTCACACTGATTCTACCATTTTTCCGTACTGGTCTGGACAGTTTTTCGGTACTCGCACGGATTCCACCTTTTCCCTGTACTTGCCCGGATTCAACAATTTTCTGGTGCTCACACTGATTCTACCATTTTTTCGTACCGGTCTGGACAGTTTTTCGGCACTCGCACGGATTCCACCTTTTGCGGGTAGTCGCACGGATTCAACAATTTTCTGGCGCTCACACTGATTCTACCATTTTTCCGTACTGGTCTGGACAGTTTTTCGGCACTCGCACGGATTCCACCTTTTCCAAGTACTTGCCCGGATTCAACAATTTTCTGGTGTTCACACAGATTCTACCATTTTTCCGTACCGGTCTGGACAGTTTTTCGGCACTCGCACGGATTCCACCTTTTCCCGGTACTTGCCCGGATTCAACAATTTTCTGGTGCTCACACTGATTGTACCATTTTTCCGTACTGGTCTGGACAGTTTTTCGGGACTCGCACGGATTCCACCTTTTCCCGGTACTTGCCCGGATTCAACAATTTTCTGGTGCTCACACTGATTCTACCATTTTTTCGTACCGGTCTGGACAGTTTTTCGGCACTCGCACGGATTCCACCTTTTGCGGGTAGTCGCACGGATTCAACAATTTTCTGGCGCTCACACTGATTCTACCATTTTTCCGTACTGGTCTGGACAGTTTTTCGGCACTCGCACGGATTCCACCTTTTCCAAGTACTTGCCCGGATTCAACAATTTTCTGGCGCTCACACTGATTCTACCATTTTTCCGTACTGGTCTGGACAGTTTTTCGGTACTCGCACGGATTCCACCTTTTCCCTGTACTTGCCCGGATTCAACAATTTTCTGGTGCTCACACTGATTCTACCATTTTTTCGTACTGGTCTGGACAGTTTTTCGGCACTCGCACGGATTCCACCTTTTGCGGGTAGTCGCACGGATTCAACAATTTTCTGGCGCTCACACTGATTCTACCATTTTTCCGTACTGGTCTGGACAGTTTTTCGGCACTCGCACGGATTCCACCTTTTCCAAGTACTTGCCCGGATTCAACAATTTTCCGGTGCTCACACAGATTCTACCATTTTTCCGTACTGGTCTGGACAGTTTTTCGGCACTCGCACGGATTCCACCTTTTCCCGGTACTTGCCCGGATTCAACAATTTTCTGGTGCTCACACTGATTCTACCATTTTTTCGTACCGGTCCGGACAGTTTTTCGGCACTCGCACGGATTCCACCTTTTGCAGGTAGTCGCACGGATTCAACAATTTTCTGGCGCTCACACTGATTCTACCATTTTTTCGTACTGGTCTGGACAGTTTTTCGGCACTCGCACAGATTCCACCTTTTCCCGGTACTTGCCCGGATTTAACAATTTTCTGGTGCTCACACAGATTCTACCATTTTTCCGTACCGGTCTGGACAGTTTTTCGGCACTCGCACGGATTCCTCCTTTTCCCGGTACTTGCCCGGATTCAACAATTTTCTGGTGCTCACACTGATTGTACCATTTTTCCGTACTGGCCTGGACAGTTTTTCGGCACTCGCACGGATTCCACCTTTTCCCGGTAGTTGCCCGGATTCAACAATTTTCTGGTGCTCACACTGATTCTACCATTTTTTCGTACCGGTCCGGACAGTTTTTCGGCACTCGCACGGATTCCACCTTTTGCGGGTAGTCGCACGGATTCAACAATTTCTGGCGCTCACACTGATCCTACTATTTTTCCGTACTGGTCCGGACAGTTTTTCGGCACTCGCACGGATTCCACCTTTTGCGGGTAGTCGCACGGATTCAACAATTTTCTGGCGCTCACACTGATTCTACCATTTTTCCGTACTGGTCTGGACAGTTTTTCGGCACTCGCATGGATTCCACCTTTTCCAAGTACTTGCCCGGATTCAACAATTTTCTGGTGCTCACACAGATTCTACCATTTTTCCGTACTGGTCTGGACAGTTTTTCGGCACTCGCACGGATTCCACCTTTTCCCGGTACTTGCCCGGATTCAACAATTTTCTGGTGCTCACACTGATTCTACCATTTTTTCGTACCGGTCCGGACAGTTTTTCGGCACTCGCACGGATTCTACCTTTTGCGGGTAGTCGCACGGATTCAACAATTTTCTGGCGCTCACACTGATTCTACCATTTTTTCGTACGGGTCCGGACAATTTTTCGGCACTCGCAAGGATTCCACCTTTTGCGGGTAGTCGCACGGATTCAACAATTTTCTAGCGCTCACACTGATTCTACCATTTTTCCGTACTGGTCTGGACAGTTTTTCGGCACTCGCACGGATTCCACCTTTTCCAAGTACTTGCCCGGATTCAACAATTTTCTGGTGCTCACACTGATTCTACCATTTTTTCGTACCGGTCCGGACAGTTTTTCGGCACTCGCACGGATTCCACCTTTTGCGGGTAGTCGCACGGATTCAACAATTTTCTGGCGCTCACACTGATTCTACCATTTTTCCGTACTGGTCTGGACAGTTTTTCGGCACTCGCACGGATTCCACCTTTTCCAAGTACTTGCCCGGATTCAACAATTTTCTGGTGCTCACACAGATTCTACCATTTTTCCGTACTGGTCTGGACAGTTTTTCGGCACTCACCTGGATTCCACCTTTTCCAAGTACTTGCCCGGATTCAACAATTTTCTGGTGCTCACACAGATTCTACCATTTTTCCGTACTGGTCTGGACAGTTTTTCGGCACTCGCACGGATTCCACCTTTTCCCGGTACTTGCCCGGATTCAACAATTTTCTGGTGCTCACACTGATTCTACCATTTTTTCGTACCGGTCCGGACAGTTTTTCGGCACTCGCACGGATTCCACCTTTTGCGGGTAGTCGCACGGATTCAACAATTTCTGGCGCTCACACTGATCCTACTATTTTTCCGTACTGGTCCGGACAGCTTTTCGGCACTCGCACGGATTCCACCTTTTGCGGGTAGTCGCACGGATTCAACAATTTTCTGGCGCTCACACTGATTCTACCATTTTTCCGTACTGGTCTGGACAGTTTTTCGGCACTCGCACGGATTCCACCTTTTCCAAGTACTTGCCCGGATTCAACAATTTTCTGGTGCTCACACAGATTCTACCATTTTTCCGTACTGGTCTGGACAGTTTTTCGGCACTCGCACGGATTCCACCTTTTCCCGGTACTTGCCCGGATTCAACAATTTTCTGGTGCTCACACAGATTCTACCATTTTTCCGTACTGGTCTGGACAGTTTTTCGGCACTCGCACGGATTCCACCTTTTCCCGGTACTTGCCCGGATTCAACAATTTTCTGGTGCTCACACTGATTCTACCATTTTTTCGTACCGGTCCGGACAGTTTTTCGGCACTCGCACGAATTCCACCTTTTGCGGGTAGTCGCACGGATTCAACAATTTCTGGCGCTCACACTGATCCTACTATTTTTCCGTACAGGTCCGGACAGTTTTTCGGCACTCGCACGGATTCCACCTTTTGCGGGTAGTCGCACGGATTCAACAATTTTCTGGCGCTCACACTGATTCTACCATTTTTCCGTACTGGTCTGGAAAGTTTTTCGGCACTCACATGGATTCCACCTTTTCCAAGTACTTGCCCGGATTCAACAATTTTCTGGCGCTCACACTGATTCTACCATTTTTCCGTACTGGTCTGGACAGTTTTTCGGTACTCGCACGGATTCCACCTTTTCCCTGTACTTGCCCGGATTCAACAATTTTCTGGTGCTCACACTGATTCTACCATTTTTTCGTACCGGTCTGGACAGTTTTTCGGCACTCGCACGGATTCCACCTTTTGCGGGTAGTCGCACGGATTCAACAATTTTCTGGCGCTCACACTGATTCTACCATTTTTCCGTACTGGTCTGGACAGTTTTTCGGCACTCGCACGGATTCCACCTTTTCCAAGTACTTGCCCGGATTCAACAATTTTCTGGTGTTCACACAGATTCTACCATTTTTCCGTACCGGTCTGGACAGTTTTTCGGCACTCGCACGGATTCCACCTTTTCCCGGTACTTGCCCGGATTCAACAATTTTCTGGTGCTCACACTGATTGTACCATTTTTCCGTACTGGTCTGGACAGTTTTTCGGCACTCGCACGGATTCCACCTTTTCCCGGTACTTGCCCGGATTCAACAATTTTCTGGTGCTCACACTGATTCTACCATTTTTTCGTACCGGTCCGGACAGTTTTTCGGCACTCGCACGAATTCCACCTTTTGCGGGTAGTCGCACGGATTCAACAATTTCTGGCGCTCACACTGATCCTACTATTTTTCCGTACAGGTCCGGACAGTTTTTCGGCACTCGCACGGATTCCACCTTTTGCGGGTAGTCGCACGGATTCAACAATTTTCTGGCGCTCACACTGATTCTACCATTTTTCCGTACTGGTCTGGACAGTTTTTCGGCACTCGCATGGATTCCACCTTTTCCAAGTACTTGCCCGGATTCAACAATTTTCTGGTGCTCACACAGATTCTACCATTTTTCCGTACTGGTCTGGACAGTTTTTCGGCACTCGCACGGATTCCACCTTTTCCCGGTACTTGCCCGGATTCAACAATTTTCTGGTGCTCACACTGATTCTACCATTTTTTCGTACCGGTCCGGACAGTTTTTCGGCACTCGCACGGATTCTACCTTTTGCGGGTAGTCGCACGGATTCAACAATTTTCTGGCGCTCACACTGATTCTACCATTTTTTCGTACGGGTCCGGACAATTTTTCGGCACTCGCAAGGATTCCACCTTTTGCGGGTAGTCGCACGGATTCAACAATTTTCTGGCGCTCACACTGATTCTACCATTTTTCCGTACTGGTCTGGACAGTTTTTCGGCACTCGCACGGATTCCACCTTTTCCAAGTACTTGCCCGGATTCAACAATTTTCTGGTGCTCACACTGATTCTACCATTTTTTCGTACCGGTCCGGACAGTTTTTCGGCACTCGCACGGATTCCACCTTTTGCGGGTAGTCGCACGGATTCAACAATTTTCTGGCGCTCACACTGATTCTACCATTTTTCCGTACTGGTCTGGACAGTTTTTCGGCACTCGCACGGATTCCACCTTTTCCAAGTACTTGCCCGGATTCAACAATTTTCTGGTGCTCACACAGATTCTACCATTTTTCCGTACTGGTCTGGACAGTTTTTCGGCACTCACATGGATTCCACCTTTTCCAAGTACTTGCCCGGATTCAACAATTTTCTGGTGCTCACACAGATTCTACCATTTTTCCGTACTGGTCTGGACAGTTTTTCGGCACTCGCACGGATTCCACCTTTTCCCGGTACTTGCCCGGATTCAACAATTTTCTGGTGCTCACACTGATTCTACCATTTTTTCGTACCGGTCCGGACAGTTTTTCGGCACTCGCACGGATTCCACCTTTTGCGGGTAGTCGCACGGATTCAACAATTTCTGGCGCTCACACTGATCCTACTATTTTTCCGTACTGGTCCGGACAGCTTTTCGGCACTCGCACGGATTCCACCTTTTGCGGGTAGTCGCACGGATTCAACAATTTTCTGGCGCTCACACTGATTCTACCATTTTTCCGTACTGGTCTGGACAGTTTTTCGGCACTCGCACGGATTCCACCTTTTCCAAGTACTTGCCCGGATTCAACAATTTTCTGGTGCTCACACAGATTCTACCATTTTTCCGTACTGGTCTGGACAGTTTTTCGGCACTCGCACGGATTCCACCTTTTCCCGGTACTTGCCCGGATTCAACAATTTTCTGGTGCTCACACAGATTCTACCATTTTTCCGTACTGGTCTGGACAGTTTTTCGGCACTCGCACGGATTCCACCTTTTCCCGGTACTTGCCCGGATTCAACAATTTTCTGGTGCTCACACTGATTCTACCATTTTTTCGTACCGGTCCGGACAGTTTTTCGGCACTCGCACGAATTCCACCTTTTGCGGGTAGTCGCACGGATTCAACAATTTCTGGCGCTCACACTGATCCTACTATTTTTCCGTACAGGTCCGGACAGTTTTTCGGCACTCGCACGGATTCCACCTTTTGCGGGTAGTCGCACGGATTCAACAATTTTCTGGCGCTCACACTGATTCTACCATTTTTCCGTACTGGTCTGGAAAGTTTTTCGGCACTCACATGGATTCCACCTTTTCCAAGTACTTGCCCGGATTCAACAATTTTCTGGCGCTCACACTGATTCTACCATTTTTCCGTACTGGTCTGGACAGTTTTTCGGTACTCGCACGGATTCCACCTTTTCCCTGTACTTGCCCGGATTCAACAATTTTCTGGTGCTCACACTGATTCTACCATTTTTTCGTACCGGTCTGGACAGTTTTTCGGCACTCGCACGGATTCCACCTTTTGCGGGTAGTCGCACGGATTCAACAATTTTCTGGCGCTCACACTGATTCTACCATTTTTCCGTACTGGTCTGGACAGTTTTTCGGCACTCGCACGGATTCCACCTTTTCCAAGTACTTGCCCGGATTCAACAATTTTCTGGTGTTCACACAGATTCTACCATTTTTCCGTACCGGTCTGGACAGTTTTTCGGCACTCGCACGGATTCCACCTTTTCCCGGTACTTGCCCGGATTCAACAATTTTCTGGTGCTCACACTGATTGTACCATTTTTCCGTACTGGTCTGGACAGTTTTTCGGCACTCGCACGGATTCCACCTTTTCCCGGTACTTGCCCGGATTCAACAATTTTCTGGTGCTCACACTGATTCTACCATTTTTTCGTACCGGTCCGGACAGTTTTTCGGCACTCGCACGGATTCCACCTTTTGCGGGTAGTCGCACGGATTCAACAATTTCTGGCGCTCACACTGATCCTACTATTTTTCCGTACTGGTCCGGACAGCTTTTCGGCACTCGCACGGATTCCACCTTTTGCGGGTAGTCGCACGGATTCAACAATTTTCTGGCGCTCACACTGATTCTACCATTTTTCCGTACTGGTCTGGACAGTTTTTCGGCACTCGCATGGATTCCACCTTTTCCAAGTACTTGCCCGGATTCAACAATTTTCTGGTGCTCACACAGATTCTACCATTTTTCCGTACTGGTCTGGACAGTTTTTCGGCACTCGCACGGATTCCACCTTTTCCCGGTACTTGCCCGGATTCAACAATTTTCTGGTGCTCACACAGATTCTACCATTTTTCCGTACTGGTCTGGACAGTTTTTCGGCACTCGCACGGATTCCACCTTTTCCCGGTACTTGCCCGGATTCAACAATTTTCTGGTGCTCACACTGATTCTACCATTTTTTCGTACCGGTCCGGACAGTTTTTCGGCACTCGCACGGATTCCACCTTTTGCGGGTAGTCGCACGGATTCAACAATTTCTGGCGCTCACACTGATCCTACTATTTTTCCGTACTGGTCCGGACAGCTTTTCGGCACTCGCACGGATTCCACCTTTTGCGGGTAGTCGCACGGATTCAACAATTTTCTGGCGCTCACACTGATTCTACCATTTTTTCGTACGGGTCTGGACAGTTTTTCGGCACTCGCATGGATTCCACCTTTTCCAAGTACTTGCCCGGATTCAACAATTTTCTGGTGCTCACACAGATTCTACCATTTTTCCGTACCGGTCTGGACAGTTTTTCGGCACTCGCACGGATTCCACCTTTTCCCGGTACTTGCCCGGATTCAACAATTTTCTGGTGCTCACACTGATTGTACCATTTTTCCGTACTGGTCTGGACAGTTTTTCGGCACTCGCACGGATTCCACCTTTTCCCGGTACTTGCCCGGATTCAACAATTTTCTGGTGCTCACACTGATTCTACCATTTTTTCGTACCGGTCCGGACAGTTTTTCGGCACTCGCACGGATTCCACCTTTTGCGGGTAGTCGCACGGATTCAACAATTTCTGGCGCTCACACTGATCCTACTATTTTTCCGTACAGGTCCGGACAGTTTTTCGGCACTCGCACGGATTCCACCTTTTGCGGGTAGTCGCACGGATTCAACAATTTTCTGGCGCTCACACTGATTCTACCATTTTTCCGTACTGGTCTGGAAAGTTTTTCGGCACTCACATGGATTCCACCTTTTCCAAGTACTTGCCCGGATTCAACAATTTTCTGGCGCTCACACTGATTCTACCATTTTTCCGTACTGGTCTGGACAGTTTTTCGGTACTCGCACGGATTCCACCTTTTCCCTGTACTTGCCCGGATTCAACAATTTTCTGGTGCTCACACTGATTCTACCATTTTTTCGTACCGGTCTGGACAGTTTTTCGGCACTCGCACGGATTCCACCTTTTGCGGGTAGTCGCACGGATTCAACAATTTTCTGGCGCTCACACTGATTCTACCATTTTTCCGTACTGGTCTGGACAGTTTTTCGGCACTCGCACGGATTCCACCTTTTCCAAGTACTTGCCCGGATTCAACAATTTTCTGGTGTTCACACAGATTCTACCATTTTTCCGTACCGGTCTGGACAGTTTTTCGGCACTCGCACGGATTCCACCTTTTCCCGGTACTTGCCCGGATTCAACAATTTTCTGGTGCTCACACTGATTGTACCATTTTTCCGTACGGGTCTGGACAGTTTTTCGGCACTTCGCACGGATTCCACCTTTTCCCGGTACTTGCCCGGATTCAACAATTTTCTGGTGCTCACACTGATTCTACCATTTTTTCGTACCGGTCCGGACAGTTTTTCGGCACTCGCACGGATTCCACCTTTTGCGGGTAGTCGCACGGATTCAACAATTTCTGGCGCTCACACTGATCCTACTATTTTTCCGTACTGGTCCGGACAGCTTTTCGGCACTCGCACGGATTCCACCTTTTGCGGGTAGTCGCACGGATTCAACAATTTTCTGGCGCTCACACTGATTCTACCATTTTTCCGTACTGGTCTGGACAGTTTTTCGGCACTCGCATGGATTCCACCTTTTCCAAGTACTTGCCCGGATTCAACAATTTTCTGGTGCTCACACAGATTCTACCATTTTTCCGTACTGGTCTGGACAGTTTTTCGGCACTCGCACGGATTCCACCTTTTCCCGGTACTTGCCCGGATTCAACAATTTTCTGGTGCTCACACAGATTCTACCATTTTTCCGTACTGGTCTGGACAGTTTTTCGGCACTCGCACGGATTCCACCTTTTCCCGGTACTTGCCCGGATTCAACAATTTTCTGGTGCTCACACTGATTCTACCATTTTTTCGTACCGGTCCGGACAGTTTTTCGGCACTCGCACGAATTCCACCTTTTGCGGGTAGTCGCACGGATTCAACAATTTCTGGCGCTCACACTGATCCTACTATTTTTCCGTACAGGTCCGGACAGTTTTTCGGCACTCGCACGGATTCCACCTTTTGCGGGTAGTCGCACGGATTCAACAATTTTCTGGCGCTCACACTGATTCTACCATTTTTCCGTACTGGTCTGGAAAGTTTTTCGGCACTCACATGGATTCCACCTTTTCCAAGTACTTGCCCGGATTCAACAATTTTCTGGCGCTCACACTGATTCTACCATTTTTCCGTACTGGTCTGGACAGTTTTTCGGTACTCGCACGGATTCCACCTTTTCCCTGTACTTGCCCGGATTCAACAATTTTCTGGTGCTCACACTGATTCTACCATTTTTTCGTACCGGTCTGGACAGTTTTTCGGCACTCGCACGGATTCCACCTTTTGCGGGTAGTCGCACGGATTCAACAATTTTCTGGCGCTCACACTGATTCTACCATTTTTCCGTACTGGTCTGGACAGTTTTTCGGCACTCGCACGGATTCCACCTTTTCCAAGTACTTGCCCGGATTCAACAATTTTCTGGTGTTCACACAGATTCTACCATTTTTCCGTACCGGTCTGGACAGTTTTTCGGCACTCGCACGGATTCCACCTTTTCCCGGTACTTGCCCGGATTCAACAATTTTCTGGTGCTCACACTGATTGTACCATTTTTCCGTACTGATCTGGACAGTTTTTCGGCACTCGCACGGATTCCACCTTTTCCCGGTACTTGCCCGGATTCAACAATTTTCTGGTGCTCACACTGATTCTACCATTTTTTCGTACCGGTCCGGACAGTTTTTCGGCACTCGCACGGATTCCACCTTTTGCGGGTAGTCGCACGGATTCAACAATTTCTGGCGCTCACACTGATCCTACTATTTTTCCGTACTGGTCCGGACAGCTTTTCGGCACTCGCACGGATTCCACCTTTTGCGGGTAGTCGCACGGATTCAACAATTTTCTGGCGCTCACACTGATTCTACCATTTTTCCGTACTGGTCTGGACAGTTTTTCGGCACTCGCAGGGATTCCACCTTTTCCAAGTACTTGCCCGGATTCAACAATTTTCTGGTGCTCACACAGATTCTACCATTTTTCCGTACTGGTCTGGACAGTTTTTCGGCACTCGCACGGATTCCACCTTTTCCCGGTACTTGCCCGGATTCAACAATTTTCTGGTGCTCACACAGATTCTACCATTTTTCCGTACTGGTCTGGACAGTTTTTCGGCACTCGCACGGATTCCACCTTTTCCCGGTACTTGCCCGGATTCAACAATTTTCTGGTGCTCACACTGATTCTACCATTTTTTCGTACCGGTCCGGACAGTTTTTCGGCACTCGCACGAATTCCACCTTTTGCGGGTAGTCGCACGGATTCAACAATTTATGGCGCTCACACTGATCCTACTATTTTTCCGTATAGGTCCGGACAGTTTTTCGGCACTCGCACGGATTCCACCTTTTGCGGGTAGTCGCACGGATTCAGTAATTTTCTGGCGCTCACACTGATTCTACCATTTTTCCGTACTGGTCTGGAAAGTTTTTCGGCACTCACATGGATTCCACCTTTTCCAAGTACTTGCCCGGATTCAACAATTTTCTGGCGCTCACACTGATTCTACCATTTTTCCGTACTGGTCTGGACAGTTTTTCGGTACTCGCACGGATTCCACCTTTTCCCTGTACTTGCCCGGATTCAACAATTTTCTGGTGCTCACACTGATTCTACCATTTTTTCGTACCGGTCTGGACAGTTTTTCGGCACTCGCACGGATTCCACCTTTTGCGGGTAGTCGCACGGATTCAACAATTTTCTGGCGCTCACACTGATTCTACCATTTTTCCGTACTGGTCTGGACAGTTTTTCGGCACTCGCACGGATTCCACCTTTTCCAAGTACTTGCCCGGATTCAACAATTTTCTGGTGTTCACACAGATTCTACCATTTTTCCGTACCGGTCTGGACAGTTTTTCGGCACTCGCACGGATTCCACCTTTTCCCGGTACTTGCCCGGATTCAACAATTTTCTGGTGCTCACACTGATTGTACCATTTTTCCGTACTGGTCTGGACAGTTTTTCGGCACTCGCACGGATTCCACCTTTTCCCGGTACTTGCCCGGATTCAACAATTTTCTGGTGCTCACACTGATTCTACCATTTTTTCGTACCGGTCCGGACAGTTTTTCGGCACTCGCACGGATTCCACCTTTTGCGGGTAGTCGCACGGATTCAACAATTTCTGGCGCTCACACTGATCCTACTATTTTTCCGTACTGGTCCGGACAGCTTTTCGGCACTCGCACGGATTCCACCTTTTGCGGGTAGTCGCACGGATTCAACAATTTTCTGGCGCTCACACTGATTCTACCATTTTTTCGTACTGGTCTGGACAGTTTTTCGGCACTCGCATGGATTCCACCTTTTCCAAGTACTTGCCCGGATTCAACAATTTTCTGGTGCTCACACAGATTCTACCATTTTTCCGTACTGGTCTGGACAGTTTTTCGGCACTCGCACGGATTCCACCTTTTCCCGGTACTTGCCCGGATTCAACAATTTTCTGGTGCTCACACAGATTCTACCATTTTTCCGTACTGGTCTGGACAGTTTTTCGGCACTCGCACGGATTCCACCTTTTCCCGGTACTTGCCCGGATTCAACAATTTTCTGGTGCTCACACTGATTCTACCATTTTTTCGTACCGGTCCGGACAGTTTTTCGGCACTCGCACGAATTCCACCTTTTGCGGGTAGTCGCACGGATTCAACAATTTCTGGCGCTCACACTGATCCTACTATTTTTCCGTATAGGTCCGGACAGTTTTTCGGTACTCGCACGGATTCCACCTTTTGCGGGTAGTCGCACGGATTCAACAATTTTCTGGCGCTCACACTGATTCTACCATTTTTCCGTACTGGTCTGGAAAGTTTTTCGGCACTCACATGGATTCCACCTTTTCCAAGTACTTGCCCGGATTCAACAATTTTCTGGCGCTCACACTGATTCTACCATTTTTCCGTACTGGTCTGGACAGTTTTTCGGTACTCGCACGGATTCCACCTTTTCCCTGTACTTGCCCGGATTCAACAATTTTCTGGTCCTCACACTGATTCTACCATTTTTTCGTACCGGTCCGGACAGTTTTTCGGCACTCGCACGGATTCCACCTTTTGCGGGTAGTCGCACGGATTCAACAATTTCTGGCGCTCACACTGATCCTACTATTTTTCCGTACTGGTCCGGACAGCTTTTCGGCACTCGCACGGATTCCACCTTTTGCGGGTAGTCGCACGGATTCAACAATTTTCTGGCGCTCACACTGATTCTACCATTTTTCCGTACTGGTCTGGACAGTTTTTCGGCACTCGCAGGGATTCCACCTTTTCCAAGTACTTGCCCGGATTCAACAATTTTCTGGTGCTCACACAGATTCTACCATTTTTCCGTACTGGTCTGGACAGTTTTTCGGCACTCGCACGGATTCCACCTTTTCCCGGTACTTGCCCGGATTCAACAATTTTCTGGTGCTCACACAGATTCTACCATTTTTCCGTACTGGTCTGGACAGTTTTTCGGCACTCGCACGGATTCCACCTTTTCCCGGTACTTGCCCGGATTCAACAATTTTCTGGTGCTCACACTGATTCTACCATTTTTTCGTACCGGTCCGGACAGTTTTTCGGCACTCGCACGAATTCCACCTTTTGCGGGTAGTCGCACGGATTCAACAATTTATGGCGCTCACACTGATCCTACTATTTTTCCGTATAGGTCCGGACAGTTTTTCGGCACTCGCACGGATTCCACCTTTTGCGGGTAGTCGCACGGATTCAGTAATTTTCTGGCGCTCACACTGATTCTACCATTTTTCCGTACTGGTTTGGAAAGTTTTTCGGCACTCACATGGATTCCACCTTTTCCAAGTACTTGCCCGGATTCAACAATTTTCTGGCGCTCACACTGATTCTACCATTTTTCCGTACTGGTCTGGACAGTTTTTCGGTACTCGCACGGATTCCACCTTTTCCCTGTACTTGCCCGGATTCAACAATTTTCTGGTGCTCACACTGATTCTACCATTTTTTCGTACCGGTCTGGACAGTTTTTCGGCACTCGCACGGATTCCACCTTTTGCGGGTAGTCGCACGGATTCAACAATTTTCTGGCGCTCACACTGATTCTACCATTTTTCCGTACTGGTCTGGACAGTTTTTCGGCACTCGCACGGATTCCACCTTTTCCAAGTACTTGCCCGGATTCAACAATTTTCTGGTGTTCACACAGATTCTACCATTTTTCCGTACCGGTCTGGACAGTTTTTCGGCACTCGCACGGATTCCACCTTTTCCCGGTACTTGCCCGGATTCAACAATTTTCTGGTGCTCACACTGATTGTACCATTTTTCCGTACTGGTCTGGACAGTTTTTCGGCACTCGCACGGATTCCACCTTTTCCCGGTACTTGCCCGGATTCAACAATTTTCTGGTGCTCACACTGATTCTACCATTTTTTCGTACCGGTCCGGACAGTTTTTCGGCACTCGCACGGATTCCACCTTTTGCGGGTAGTCGCACGGATTCAACAATTTCTGGCGCTCACACTGATCCTACTATTTTTCCGTACTGGTCCGGACAGCTTTTCGGCACTCGCACGGATTCCACCTTTTGCGGGTAGTCGCACGGATTCAACAATTTTCTGGCGCTCACACTGATTCTACCATTTTTTCGTACTGGTCTGGACAGTTTTTCGGCACTCGCATGGATTCCACCTTTTCCAAGTACTTGCCCGGATTCAACAATTTTCTGGTGCTCACACAGATTCTACCATTTTTCCGTACTGGTCTGGACAGTTTTTCGGCACTCGCACGGATTCCACCTTTTCCCGGTACTTGCCCGGATTCAACAATTTTCTGGTGCTCACACAGATTCTACCATTTTTCCGTACTGGTCTGGACAGTTTTTCGGCACTCGCACGGATTCCACCTTTTCCCGGTACTTGCCCGGATTCAACAATTTTCTGGTGCTCACACTGATTCTACCATTTTTTCGTACCGGTCCGGACAGTTTTTCGGCACTCGCACGAATTCCACCTTTTGCGGGTAGTCGCACGGATTCAACAATTTCTGGCGCTCACACTGATCCTACTATTTTTCCGTATAGGTCCGGACAGTTTTTCGGTACTCGCACGGATTCCACCTTTTGCGGGTAGTCGCACGGATTCAACAATTTTCTGGCGCTCACACTGATTCTACCATTTTTCCGTACTGGTCTGGAAAGTTTTTCGGCACTCACATGGATTCCACCTTTTCCAAGTACTTGCCCGGATTCAACAATTTTCTGGCGCTCACACTGATTCTACCATTTTTCCGTACTGGTCTGGACAGTTTTTCGGTACTCGCACGGATTCCACCTTTTCCCTGTACTTGCCCGGATTCAACAATTTTCTGGTCCTCACACTGATTCTACCATTTTTTCGTACCGGTCCGGACAGTTTTTCGGCACTCGCACGGATTCCACCTTTTGCGGGTAGTCGCACGGATTCAACAATTTCTGGCGCTCACACTGATCCTACTATTTTTCCGTACTGGTCCGGACAGCTTTTCGGCACTCGCACGGATTCCACCTTTTGCGGGTAGTCGCACGGATTCAACAATTTTCTGGCGCTCACACTGATTCTACCATTTTTCCGTACTGGTCTGGACAGTTTTTCGGCACTCGCAGGGA
Source organism: Vitis vinifera (assembly GCF_030704535.1). Classification (NCBI taxonomy): domain Eukaryota; kingdom Viridiplantae; phylum Streptophyta; class Magnoliopsida; order Vitales; family Vitaceae; genus Vitis; species Vitis vinifera. The sequence goes on from NC_081814.1 coordinate 21,069,650, forward strand.
TTCCACCTTTTCCAAGTACTTGCCCGGATTCAACAATTTTCTGGTGCTCACACAGATTCTACCATTTTTCCGTACTGGTCTGGACAGTTTTTCGGCACTCGCACGGATTCCACCTTTTCCCGGTACTTGCCCGGATTCAACAATTTTCTGGTGCTCACACAGATTCTACCATTTTTCCGTACTGGTCTGGACAGTTTTTCGGCACTCGCACGGATTCCACCTTTTCCCGGTACTTGCCCGGATTCAACAATTTTCTGGTGCTCACACTGATTCTACCATTTTTTCGTACCGGTCCGGACAGTTTTTCGGCACTCGCACGAATTCCACCTTTTGCGGGTAGTCGCACGGATTCAACAATTTATGGCGCTCACACTGATCCTACTATTTTTCCGTATAGGTCCGGACAGTTTTTCGGCACTCGCACGGATTCCACCTTTTGCGGGTAGTCGCACGGATTCAGTAATTTTCTGGCGCTCACACTGATTCTACCATTTTTCCGTACTGGTCTGGAAAGTTTTTCGGCACTCACATGGATTCCACCTTTTCCAAGTACTTGCCCGGATTCAACAATTTTCTGGCGCTCACACTGATTCTACCATTTTTCCGTACTGGTCTGGACAGTTTTTCGGTACTCGCACGGATTCCACCTTTTCCCTGTACTTGCCCGGATTCAACAATTTTCTGGTGCTCACACTGATTCTACCATTTTTTCGTACCGGTCTGGACAGTTTTTCGGCACTCGCACGGATTCCACCTTTTGCGGGTAGTCGCACGGATTCAACAATTTTCTGGCGCTCACACTGATTCTACCATTTTTCCGTACTGGTCTGGACAGTTTTTCGGCACTCGCACGGATTCCACCTTTTCCAAGTACTTGCCCGGATTCAACAATTTTCTGGTGTTCACACAGATTCTACCATTTTTCCGTACCGGTCTGGACAGTTTTTCGGCACTCGCACGGATTCCACCTTTTCCCGGTACTTGCCCGGATTCAACAATTTTCTGGTGCTCACACTGATTGTACCATTTTTCCGTACTGGTCTGGACAGTTTTTCGGCACTCGCACGGATTCCACCTTTTCCCGGTACTTGCCCGGATTCAACAATTTTCTGGTGCTCACACTGATTCTACCATTTTTTCGTACCGGTCCGGACAGTTTTTCGGCACTCGCACGGATTCCACCTTTTGCGGGTAGTCGCACGGATTCAACAATTTCTGGCGCTCACACTGATCCTACTATTTTTCCGTACTGGTCCGGACAGCTTTTCGGCACTCGCACGGATTCCACCTTTTGCGGGTAGTCGCACGGATTCAACAATTTTCTGGCGCTCACACTGATTCTACCATTTTTTCGTACTGGTCTGGACAGTTTTTCGGCACTCGCATGGATTCCACCTTTTCCAAGTACTTGCCCGGATTCAACAATTTTCTGGTGCTCACACAGATTCTACCATTTTTCCGTACTGGTCTGGACAGTTTTTCGGCACTCGCACGGATTCCACCTTTTCCCGGTACTTGCCCGGATTCAACAATTTTCTGGTGCTCACACAGATTCTACCATTTTTCCGTACTGGTCTGGACAGTTTTTCGGCACTCGCACGGATTCCACCTTTTCCCGGTACTTGCCCGGATTCAACAATTTTCTGGTGCTCACACAGATTCTACCATTTTTCCGTACTGGTCTGGACAGTTTTTCGGCACTCGCACGGATTCCACCTTTTCCCGGTACTTGCCCGGATTCAACAATTTTCTGGTGCTCACACAGATTCTACCATTTTTCCGTACTGGTCTGGACAGTTTTTCGGCACTCGCACGGATTCCACCTTTTCCCGGTACTTGCCCGGATTCAACAATTTTCTGGTGCTCACACTGATCCTACTATTTTTCCGTATAGGTCCGGACAGTTTTTCGGTACTCGCACGGATTCCACCTTTTGCGGGTAGTCGCACGGATTCAACAATTTTCTGGCGCTCACACTGATTCTACCATTTTTCCGTACTGGTCTGGAAAGTTTTTCGGCACTCACATGGATTCCACCTTTTCCAAGTACTTGCCCGGATTCAACAATTTTCTGGCGCTCACACTGATTCTACCATTTTTCCGTACTGGTCTGGACAGTTTTTCGGTACTCGCACGGATTCCACCTTTTCCCTGTACTTGCCCGGATTCAACAATTTTCTGGTCCTCACACTGATTCTACCATTTTTTCGTACCGGTCTGGACAGTTTTTCGGCACTCGCACGGATTCCACCTTTTGCGGGTAGTCGCACGGATTCAACAATTTTCTGGCGCTCACACTGATTCTACCATTTTTCCGTACTGGTCTGGACAGTTTTTCGGCACTCGCACGGATTCCACCTTTTCCAAGTACTTGCCCGGATTCAACAATTTTCCGGTGCTCACACAGATTCTACCATTTTTCCGTACTGGTCTGGACAGTTTTTCGGCACTCGCACGGATTCCACCTTTTCCCGGTACTTGCCCGGATTCAACAATTTTCTGGTGCTCACACTGATTCTACCATTTTTTCGTACCGGTCCGGACAGTTTTTCGGCACTCGCACGGATTACACCTTTTCCCGGTACTTGCCCGGATTCAACAATTTTCTGGTGCTCACACTATTTCTACCATTTTTTCGTACCGGTCCGGACAGTTTTTCGGCACTCGCACGGATTCCACCTTTTGCGGGTAGTCGCACGGATTCAACAATTTTCTGGCGCTCACACTGATTCTACCATTTTTCCGTACTGGTCTGGAAAGTTTTTCGGCACTCACATGGATTCCACCTTTTCCAAGTACTTGCCCGGATTCAACAATTTTCTGGCGCTCACACTGATTCTACCATTTTTCCGTACTGGTCTGGACAGTTTTTCGGTACTCGCACGGATTCCACCTTTTCCCTGTACTTGCCCGGATTCAACAATTTTCTGGTGCTCACACTGATTCTACCATTTTTTCGTACCGGTCTGGACAGTTTTTCGGCACTCGCACGGATTCCACCTTTTGCGGGTAGTCGCACGGATTCAACAATTTTCTGGCGCTCACACTGATTCTACCATTTTTCCGTACTGGTCTGGACAGTTTTTCGGCACTCGCACGGATTCCACCTTTTCCAAGTACTTGCCCGGATTCAACAATTTTCTGGTGTTCACACAGATTCTACCATTTTTCCGTACCGGTCTGGACAGTTTTTCGGCACTCGCACGGATTCCACCTTTTCCCGGTACTTGCCCGGATTCAACAATTTTCTGGTGCTCACACTGATTGTACCATTTTTCCGTACTGGTCTGGACAGTTTTTCGGCACTCGCACGGATTCCACCTTTTCCCGGTACTTGCCCGGATTCAACAATTTTCTGGTGCTCACACTGATTCTACCATTTTTTCGTACCGGTCTGGACAGTTTTTCGGCACTCGCACGGATTCCACCTTTTGCGGGTAGTCGCACGGATTCAACAATTTTCTGGCGCTCACACTGATTCTACCATTTTTTCGTACCGGTCTGGACAGTTTTTCGGCACTCGCACGGATTCCACCTTTTGCGGGTAGTCGCACGGATTCAACAATTTTCTGGCGCTCACACTGATTCTACCATTTTTCCGTACTGGTCTGGACAGTTTTTCGGCACTCGCACGGATTCCACCTTTTCCAAGTACTTGCCCGGATTCAACAATTTTCTGGTGTTCACACAGATTCTACCATTTTTCCGTACCGGTCTGGACAGTTTTTCGGCACTCGCACGGATTCCACCTTTTCCCGGTACTTGCCCGGATTCAACAATTTTCTGGTGCTCACACTGATTGTACCATTTTTCCGTACTGGTCTGGACAGTTTTTCGGCACTCGCACGGATTCCACCTTTTCCCGGTACTTGCCCGGATTCAACAATTTTCTGGTGCTCACACTGATTCTACCATTTTTTCGTACCGGTCCGGACAGTTTTTCGGCACTCGCACGGATTCCACCTTTTGCGGGTAGTCGCACGGATTCAACAATTTCTGGCGCTCACACTGATCCTACTATTTTTCCGTACTGGTCCGGACAGCTTTTCGGCACTCGCACGGATTCCACCTTTTGCGGGTAGTCGCACGGATTCAACAATTTTCTGGCGCTCACACTGATTCTACCATTTTTCCGTACTGGTCTGGACAGTTTTTCGGCACTCGCATGGATTCCACCTTTTCCAAGTACTTGCCCGGATTCAACAATTTTCTGGTGCTCACACAGATTCTACCATTTTTCCGTACTGGTCTGGACAGTTTTTCGGCACTCGCACGGATTCCACCTTTTCCCGGTACTTGCCCGGATTCAACAATTTTCTGGTGCTCACACAGATTCTACCATTTTTCCGTACTGGTCTGGACAGTTTTTCGGCACTCGCACGGATTCCACCTTTTCCCGGTACTTGCCCGGATTCAACAATTTTCTGGTGCTCACACTGATTCTACCATTTTTTCGTACCGGTCCGGACAGTTTTTCGGCACTCGCACGAATTCCACCTTTTGCGGGTAGTCGCACGGATTCAACAATTTCTGGCGCTCACACTGATCCTACTATTTTTCCGTATAGGTCCGGACAGTTTTTCGGCACTCGCACGGATTCCACCTTTTGCGGGTAGTCGCACGGATTCAACAATTTTCTGGCGCTCACACTGATTCTACCATTTTTCCGTACTGGTCTGGACAGTTTTTCGGCACTCGCACGGATTCCACCTTTTCCAAGTACTTGCCCGGATTCAACAATTTTCTGGTGCTCACACTGATTCTACCATTTTTTCGTACCGGTCCGGACAGTTTTTCGGCACTCGCACGGATTCCACCTTTTGCGGGTAGTCGCACGGATTCAACAATTTTCTGGCGCTCACACTGATTCTACCATTTTTCCGTACTGGTCTGGACAGTTTTTCGGCACTCGCACGGATTCCACCTTTTCCAAGTACTTGCCCGGATTCAACAATTTTCCGGTGCTCACACAGATTCTACCATTTTTCCGTACTGGTCTGGACAGTTTTTCGGCACTCGCACGGATTCCACCTTTTCCCGGTACTTGCCCGGATTCAACAATTTTCTGGTGCTCACACTGATTCTACCATTTTTTCGTACCGGTCCGGACAGTTTTTCGGCACTCGCACGGATTACACCTTTTCCCGGTACTTGCCCGGATTCAACAATTTTCTGGTGCTCACACTATTTCTACCATTTTTTCGTACCGGTCCGGACAGTTTTTCGGCACTCGCACGGATTCCACCTTTTGCGGGTAGTCGCACGGATTCAACAATTTTCTGGCGCTCACACTGATTCTACCATTTTTCCGTACTGGTCTGGACAGTTTTTGGGCACTCGCACGGATTCCACCTTTTCCCTGTACTTGCCCGGATTCAACAATTTTCTGGTGCTCACACTGATTCTACCATTTTTTCGTACCGGTCCGGACAGTTTTTCGGCACTCGCACGGATTCCACCTTTTGCGGGTAGTCGCACGGATTCAACAATTTTCTGGCGCTCACACTGATTCTACCATTTTTCCGTACTGGTCTGGACAGTTTTTCGGCACTCGCACGGATTCCACCTTTTCCCGGTACTTGGCCGGATTCAACAATTTTCTGGTGCTCACACTGATTCTACCATTTTTTCGTACCGGTCCGGACAGTTTTTCGGCACTCGCACGGATTCCACCTTTTGCGGGTAGTCGCACGGATTCAACAATTTTCTGGCGCTCACACTGATTCTACCATTTTTCCGTACTGGTCTGGACAGTTTTTCGGCACTCGCACGGATTCCACCTTTTCCAAGTACTTGCCCGTATTCAACAATTTTCTGGTGCTCACACTGATTCTACCATTTTTTCGTACCGGTCCGGACAGTTTTTCGGCACTCGCACGGATTCCACCTTTTGCGGGTAGTCGCACGGATTCAACAATTTTCTGGCGCTCACACAGATTCTACCATTTTTCCGTACTGGTCTGGACAGTTTTTCGGCACTCGCACGGATTCCACCTTTTCCCGGTACTTGCCCGGATTCAACAATTTTCTGGTGCTCACACATATTCTACCATTTTTCCGTTCTGGTCTGGACAGTTTTTCGGCACTCGCACGGATTCCACCTTTTCCCGGTACTTGCCCGGATTCAACAATTTTCTGGTGCTCACACTGATTCTACCATTTTTTCGTACCGGTCCGGACAGTTTTTCGGCACTCGCACGAATACCACCTTTTGCGGGTAGTCGCACGGATTCAACAATTTCTGGCGCTCACACTGATCCTACTATTTTTCCGTACAGGTCCGGACAGTTTTTCGGCACTCGCACGGATTCCACCTTTTGCGGGTAGTCGCACGGATTCAACAATTTTCTGGCGCTCACACTGATTCTACCATTTTTCCGTACTGGTCTGGAAAGTTTTTCGGCACTCACATGGATTCCACCTTTTCCAAGTACTTGCCCGGATTCAACAATTTTCTGGCGCTCACACTGATTCTACCATTTTTCCGTACTGGTCTGGACAGTTTTTCGGTACTCGCACGGATTCCACCTTTTCCCTGTACTTGCCCGGATTCAACAATTTTCTGGTGCTCACACTGATTCTACCATTTTTTCGTACCGGTCCGGACAGTTTTTCGGCACTCGCACGGATTCCACCTTTTGCGGGTAGTCGCACGGATTCAACAATTTTCTGGCGCTCACACTGATTCTACCATTTTTCCGTACTGGTCTGGACAGTTTTTCGGCACTCGCACGGATTCCACCTTTTGCGGGTAGTCGCACGGATTCAACAATTTTCTGGCGCTCACACTGATTCTACCATTTTTCCGTACTGGTCTGGACAGTTTTTCGGCACTCGCACGGATTCCACCTTTTCCAAGAACTTGCCCGGATTCAACAATTTTCTGGTGCTCACACTGATTCTACCATTTTTTCGTACCGGTCCGGACAGTTTTTCGGCACTCGCACGGATTCCACCTTTTGCGGGTAGTCGCACGGATTCAACAATTTTCTGGCGCTCACACAGATTCTACCATTTTTCCGTACTGGTCTGGACAGTTTTTCGGCACTCGCACGGATTCCACCTTTTCCAAGTACTTGCCCGGATTCAACAATTTTCCGGTGCTCACACAGATTCTACCATTTTTCCGTACTGGTCTGGACAGTTTTTCGGCACTCGCACGGATTCCACCTTTTCCCGGTACTTGCCAGGATTCAACAATTTTCTGGTGCTCACACTGATTCTACCATTTTTTCGTACCGGTCCGGACAGTTTTTCGGCACTCGCACGGATTACACCTTTTCCCGGTACTTGCCCGGATTCAACAATTTTCTGGTGCTCACACTATTTCTACCATTTTTTCGTACCGGTCCGGACAGTTTTTCGGCACTCGCACGGATTCCACCTTTTGCGGGTAGTCGCACGGATTCAACAATTTTCTGGCGCTCACACTGATTCTACCATTTTTCCGTACTGGTCTGGACAGTTTTTCGGCACTCGCACGGATTCCACCTTTTCCCTGTACTTGCCCGGATTCAACAATTTTCTGGTGCTCACACTGATTCTACCATTTTTTCGTACCGGTCCGGACAGTTTTTCGGCACTCGCACGGATTCCACCTTTTGCGGGTAGTCGCACGGATTCAACAATTTTCTGGCGCTCACACTGATTCTACCATTTTTCCGTACTGGTCTGGACAGTTTTTCGGCACTCGCACGGATTCCACCTTTTCCCGGTACTTGGCCGGATTCAACAATTTTCTGGTGCTCACACTGATTCTACCATTTTTTCGTACCGGTCCGGACAGTTTTTCGGCACTCGCACGGATTCCACCTTTTGCGGGTAGTCGCACGAATTCAACAATTTTCTGGCGCTCACACTGATTCTACCATTTTTCCGTACTGGTCTGGACAGTTTTTCGGCACTCGCACGGATTCCACCTTTTCCAAGTACTTGCCCGGATTCAACAATTTTCTGGTGCTCACACAGATTCTACCATTTTTCCGTACTGGTCTGGACAGTTTTTCGGCACTCGCACGGATTCCACCTTTTCCCTGTACTTGCCCGGATTCAACAATTTTCTGGTGCTCACACTGATTCTACCATTTTTTCGTACCGGTCCGGACAGTTTTTCGGCACTCGCACGGATTCCACCTTTTGCGGGTAGTCGCACGGATTCAACAATTTTCTGGCGCTCACACTGATTCTACCATTTTTCCGTACTGGTCTGGACAGTTTTTCGGCACTCGCACGGATTCCACCTTTTCCCGGTACTTGCCCGGATTCAACAATTTTCTGGTGCTCACACTGATTCTACCATTTTTTCGTATCGGTCCGGACAGTTTTTCGGCACTCGCACGGATTCTACCTTGTGCGGGTAGTCGCACGGATTCAACAATTTTCTGGCGCTCACACTGATTCTACCATTTTTCCGTACTGGTCTGGACAGTTTTTCGGCACTCGCACGGATTCCACCTTTTCCCGGTACTTGGCCGGATTCAACAATTTTCTGGTGCTCACACTGATTCTACCATTTTTTCGTACCGGTCCGGACAGTTTTTCGGCACTCGCACGGATTCTACCTTTTGCGGGTAGTCGCACGGATTCAACAATTTTCTGGCGCTCACACTGATTCTACCATTTTTCCGTACTGGTCTGGACAGTTTTTCGGCACTCGCACGGATTCCACCTTTTGCGGGTAGTCGCACGGATTCAACAATTTTCTGGCGCTCACACAGATTCTACCATTTTTCCGTACAGGTCTGGACAATTTTTCGGCACTCGCACGGATTCCACCTTTTCCCGGTACTTGCCCGGATTCAACAATTTTCTGGTGCTCACATTGATTCTACCATTTTTTCGTACGGGTCCGGACAATTTTTCGGCACTCGCAAGGATTCCACCTTTTGCGGGTAGTCGCACGGATTCAACAATTTTCTGGCGCTCACACTGATTCTACCATTTTTCCGTACTGGTCTGGACAGTTTTTCGGCACTCGCACGGATTCCACCTTTTCCAAGTACTTGCCCGGATTCAACAATTTTCTGGTGCTCACACTGATTCTACCATTTTTTCGTACCGGTCCGGACAGTTTTTCGGCACTCGCACGGATTCCACCTTTTGCGGGTAGTCGCACGGATTCAACAATTTTCTGGCGCTCACACTGATTCTACCATTTTTCCGTACTGGTCTGGACAGTTTTTCGGCACTCGCACGGATTCCACCTTTTCCCGGTACTTGGCCGGATTGAACAATTTTCTGGCGCTCACACAGATTCTACCATTTTTCCGTACTGGTCTGGACAGTTTTTCGGCACTCGCACGGATTCCACCTTTTCCCGGTACTTGCCCGGATTCAACAATTTTCTGGTGCTCACACTGATTCTACCATTTTTTCGTACCGGTCCGGACAGTTTTTCGGCACTCGCACGGATTACACCTTTTCCCGGTACTTGCCCGGATTCAACAATTTTCTGGTGCTCACACTATTTCTACCATTTTTTCGTACCGGTCCGGACAGTTTTTCGGCACTCGCACGGATTCCACCTTATGCGGGTAGTCGCACGGATTCAACAATTTTCTGGCGCTCACACTGATTCTACCATTTTTCCGTACTGGTCTGGACAGTTTTTCGGCACTCGCACGGATTCCACCTTTTCCCTGTAGTTGCCCGGATTCAACAATTTTCTGGTGCTCACACTGATTCTACCATTTTTTCGTACCGGTCCGGACAGTTTTTCGGCACTCGCACGGATTCCACCTTTTGCGGGTAGTCGCACGGATTCAACAATTTTCTGGCGCTCACACTGATTCTACCATTTTTCCGTACTGGCCTGGACAGTTTTTCGGCACTCGCACGGATTCCACCTTTTCCCGGTACTTGGCCGGATTCAACAATTTTCTGGTGCTCACACTGATTCTACCATTTTTTCGTACCGGTCCGGACAGTTTTTCGGCACTCGCACGGATTCCACCTTTTGCGGGTAGTCGCACGGATTCAACAATTTTCTGGCGCTCACACTGATTCTACCATTTTTCCGTACTGGTCTGGACAGTTTTTCGGCACTCGCACGGATTCCACCTTTTCCAAGTACTTGCCCGGATTCAACAATTTTCTGGTGCTCACACAGATTCTACCATTTTTCCGTACTGGTCTGGACAGTTTTTCGGCACTCGCACGGATTCCACCTTTTCCCTGTACTTGCCCGGATTCAACAATTTTCTGGTGCTCACACTGATTCTACCATTTTTTCGTACCGGTCCGGACAGTTTTTCGGCACTCGCACGGATTCCACCTTTTGCGGGTAGTCGCACGGATTCAACAATTTTCTGGCGCTCACACTGATTCTACCATTTTTCCGTACTGGTCTGGACAGTTTTTCGGCACTCGCACGGATTCCACCTTTTCCCGGTACTTGCCCGGATTCAACAATTTTCTGGTGCTCACACTGATTCTACCATTTTTTCGTATCGGTCCGGACAGTTTTTCGGCACTCGCACGGATTCCACCTTTTGCGGGTAGTCGCACGGATTCAACAATTTTCTGGCGCTCACACTGATTCTACCATTTTTCCGTACTGGTCTGGACAGTTTTTCGGCACTCGCACGGATTCCACCTTTTCCCGGTACTTGGCCGGATTCAACAATTTTCTGGTGCTCACACTGATTCTACCATTTTTTCGTACCGGTCCGGACAGTTTTTCGGCACTCGCACGGATTCTACCTTTTGCGGGTAGTCGCACGGATTCAACAATTTTCTGGCGCTCACACTGATTCTACCATTTTTCCGTACTGGTCTGGACAGTTTTTCGGCACTCGCACGGATTCCACCTTTTGCGGGTAGTCGCACGGATTCAACAATTTTCTGGCACTCACACAGATTCTACCATTTTTCCGTACAGGTCTGGACAATTTTTCGGCACTCGCACGGATTCCACCTTTTCCCGGTACTTGCCCGGATTCAACAATTTTCTGGTGCTCACATTGATTCTACCATTTTTTCGTACGGGTCCGGACAATTTTTCGGCACTCGCAAGGATTCCACCTTTTGCGGGTAGTCGCACGGATTCAACAATTTTCTGGCGCTCACACTGATTCTACCATTTTTCCGTACTGGTCTGGACAGTTTTTCGGCACTCGCACGGATTCCACCTTTTCCAAGTACTTGCCCGGATTCAACAATTTTCTGGTGCTCACACTGATTCTACCATTTTTTCGTACCGGTCCGGACAGTTTTTCGGCACTCGCACGGATTCCACCTTTTGCGGGTAGTCGCACGGATTCAACAATTTTCTGGCGCTCACACTGATTCTACCATTTTTCCGTACTGGTCTGGACAGTTTTTCGGCACTCGCACGGATTCCATCTTTTGCGGGTAGTCGCACGGATTCAACAATTTTCTGGCGCTCACACTGATTCTACCATTTTTCCGTACTGGTCTGGACAGTTTTTCGGCACTCGCACGGATTCCACCTTTTCCAAGTACTTGCCCGGATTCAACAATTTTCTGGTGCTCACACAGATTCTACCATTTTTCCGTACTGGTCTGGACAGTTTTTCGGCACTCGCACGGATTCCACCTTTTCCCTGTACTTGCCCGGATTCAACAATTTTCTGGTGCTCACACTGATTCTACCATTTTTTCGTACCGGTCCGGACAGTTTTTCGGCACTCGCACGGATTCCACCTTTTGCGGGTAGTCGCACGGATTCAACAATTTTCTGGCGCTCACACTGATTCTACCATTTTTCCGTACTGGTCTGGACAGTTTTTCGGCACTCGCACGGATTCCACCTTTTCCCGGTACTTGCCCGGATTCAACAATTTTCTGGTGCTCACACTGATTCTACCATTTTTTCGTATCGGTCCGGACAGTTTTTCGGCACTCGCACGGATTCCACCTTTTGCGGGTAGTCGCACGGATTCAACAATTTTCTGGCGCTCACACTGATTCTACCATTTTTCCGTACTGGTCTGGACAGTTTTTCGGCACTCGCACGGATTCCACCTTTTCCCGGTACTTGGCCGGATTCAACAATTTTCTGGTGCTCACACTGATTCTACCATTTTTTCGTACCGGTCCGGACAGTTTTTCGGCACTCGCACGGATTCTACCTTTTGCGGGTAGTCGCACGGATTCAACAATTTTCTGGCGCTCACACTGATTCTACCATTTTTCCGTACTGGTCTGGACAGTTTTTCGGCACTCGCACGGATTCCACCTTTTGCGGGTAGTCGCACGGATTCAACAATTTTCTGGCGCTCACACAGATTCTACCATTTTTCCGTACAGGTCTGGACAATTTTTCGGCACTCGCACGGATTCCACCTTTTCCCGGTACTTGCCCGGATTCAACAATTTTCTGGTGCTCACATTGATTCTACCATTTTTTCGTACGGGTCCGGACAATTTTTCGGCACTCGCAAGGATTCCACCTTTTGCGGGTAGTCGCACGGATTCAACAATTTTCTGGCGCTCACACTGATTCTACCATTTTTCCGTACTGGTCTGGACAGTTTTTCGGCACTCGCACGGATTCCACCTTTTCCAATTACTTGCCCGGATTCAACAATTTTCTGGTGCTCACACTGATTCTACCATTTTTTCGTACCGGTCCGGACAGTTTTTCGGCACTCGCACGGATTCCACCTTTTGCGGGTAGTCGCACGGATTCAACAATTTCTGGCGCTCACACTGATCCTACTATTTTTCCGTACTGGTCCGGACAGTTTTTCGGCACTCGCACGGATTCCACCTTTTGCGGGTAGTCGCACGGATTCAACAATTTTCTGGCGCTCACACTGATTCTACCATTTTTCCGTACTGGTCTGGACAGTTTTTCGGCACTCGCAGGGATTCCACCTTTTCCAAGTACTTGCCCGGATTCAACAATTTTCTGGTGCTCACACAGATTCTACCATTTTTCCGTACTGGTCTGGACAGTTTTTCGGCACTCGCACGGATTCCACCTTTTCCCGGTACTTGCCCGGATTCAACAATTTTCTGGTGCTCACACAGATTCTACCATTTTTCCGTACTGGTCTGGACAGTTTTTCGGCACTCGCACGGATTCCACCTTTTCCCGGTACTTGCCCGGATTCAACAATTTTCTGGTGCTCACACTGATTCTACCATTTTTTCGTACCGGTCCGGACAGTTTTTCGGCACTCGCACGAATTCCACCTTTTGCGGGTAGTCGCACGGATTCAACAATTTCTGGCGCTCACACTGATCCTACTATTTTTCCGTACAGGTCCGGACAGTTTTTCGGCACTCGCACGGATTCCACCTTTTGCGGGTAGTCGCACGGATTCAACAATTTTCTGGCGCTCACACTGATTCTACCATTTTTCCGTACTGGTCTGGAAAGTTTTTCGGCACTCCCATGGATTCCACCTTTTCCAAGTACTTGCCCGGATTCAACAATTTTCTGGTGCTCACACAGATTCTACCATTTTTCCGTACTGGTCTGGACAGTTTTTCGGCACTCACACGGATTCCACCTTTTCCCGGTACTTGCCCGGATTCAACAATTTTCTGGTGCTCACACTGATTCTACCATTTTTCGTACCGGTCCGGACAGTTTTTCGGCACTCGCACGGATTCCACCTTTTGCGGGTAGTCGCACGGATTCAACAATTTCTGGCGCTCACACTGATCCTACTATTTTTCCGTACAGGTCCTGACAGTTTTTCGGCACTCGCACGGATTCCACCTTTTGCGGGTAGTCGCACGGATTCAACAATTTTCTGGCGCTCACACTGATTCTACCATTTTTCCGTACTGGTCTGGACAGTTTTTCGGCACTCACATGGATTCCACCTTTTCCAAGTACTTGCCCGGATTAAACAATTTTCTGGTGCTCACACAGATTATACCATTTTTCCGTACTATCTGGACAATTTTTCGGCACTCGCACGGATTCCACCTTTTCCCGGTACTTGCCCGGATTCAACAATTTTCTGGTGCTCACACAGATTCTACCATTTTTCCGTACTGGTCTGGACAGTTTTTCGGCACTCGCACGGATTCCACCTTTTCCCGGTACTTGCCCGGATTAAACAATTTTCTGGTGCTCACACTGATTCTACCATTTTTTCGTACCGGTCCGGACAGTTTTTCGGCACTCGCACGAATTCCACCTTTTGCGGGTAGTCGCACGGATTCAACAATTTCTGGCGCTCACACTGATCCTACTATTTTTCCGTACAGGTCTGGACAGTTTTTCGGCACTCGCACGGATTCCACCTTTTGCGGGTAGTCGCACGGATTCAACAATTTTCTGGCGCTCACACTGATTCTACCATTTTTCCGTACTGGTCTGGACAGTTTTTCGGCACTCACATGGATTCCACCTTTTCCAAGTACTTGCCCGGATTCAACAATTTTCTGGTGCTCACACAGATTCTACCATTTTTCCGTACTGGTCTGGAAAGTTTTTCGGCACTCGCACGGATTCCACCTTTTCCCGGTACTTGCCCGGATTCAACAATTTTCTGGTGCTCACACTGATTCTACCATTTTTCGTACCAGTCCGGACAGTTTTTCGGCACTCGCACGGATTCCACCTTTTGCGGGTAGTCGCACGGATTCAACAATTTTCTGGCGCTCACACTGATTCTACCATTTTTCCGTACTGGTTTGGACAGTTTTTCGGCACTCGCATGGATTCCACCTTTTCAAAGTACTTGCCCGGATTCAACAATTTTCTGGTGCTCACACAGATTCTACCATTTTTCCGTACTGGTCTGGACAGTTTTTCGGCACTCGCACGGATTCCACCTTTTCCCGGTACTTGCCCGGATTCAACAATTTTCTGGTGCTCACACTGATTCTACCATTTTTTCGTACCGGTCCGGACAGTTTTTCGGCACTCACACGGATTCCACCTTTTCCAAGTACTTGCCCGGATTCAACAATTTTCTGGTGCTCACACTGATTCTACCATTTTTTCGTACCGGTCCGGACAGTTTTTCGGCACTCGCACGGATTCCACCTTTTGCGGGTAGTCGCACGGATTCAACAATTTTCTGGCGCTCACACTGATTCTACCATTTTTCCGTACTGGTCTGGACAGTTTTTCGGCACTCGCACGGATTCCACCTTTTCCAAGTACTTGCCCGGATTCAACAATTTTCTGGTGCTCACACAGATTCTACCATTTTTCCGTACTGGTCTGGACAGTTTTTCGGCACCTGCACGGATTCCACCTTTTCCCTGTACTTGCCCGGATTCAACAATTTTCTGGTGCTCACACTGATTTTACCATTTTTTCGTACCGGTCCGGACAGATTTTCGGCACTCGCACGGATTCCACCTTTTGCGGGTAGTCGCACGGATTCAACAATTTTCTGGCGCTCACACTGATTCTACCATTTTTCCGTACTGGTCTGGACAGTTTTTCGGCACTCACATGGATTCCACCTTTTCCAAGTACTTGCCCGGATTCAACAATTTTCTGGTGCTCACACAGATTCTACCATTTTTCCGCACTGGTCTGGACAGTTTTTCGGCACTCGCACGGATTCCACCTTTTCCCGGTACTTGCCCGGATTCAACAATTTTCTGGTGCTCACACTGATTCTACCATTTTTCGTACCAGTCCGGACAGTTTTTCGGCACTCGCACGGATTCCACCTTTTGCGGGTAGTCGCACGGATTCAACAATTTTCTGGCCCTCACACTGATTCTACCATTTTTCCGTACTGGTTTGGACAGTTTTTCTGCACTCGCATGGATTCCACCTTTTCAAAGTACTTGCCCGGATTCAACAATTTTCTGGTGCTCACACAGATTCTACCATTTTTCCGTACTGGTCTGGACAGTTTTTCGGCACTCGCACGGATTCCACCTTTTCCCGGTACTTGCCCGGATTCAACAATTTTCTGGTGCTCACACTGATTCTACCATTTTTTCGTACCGGTCCGGACAGTTTTTCGGCACTCGCACGGATTCCACCTTTTGCAGGTAGTCGCACGGATTCAACAATTTTCTGGCGCTCACACAGATTCTACCATTTTTCCGTACAGGTCTGGACAATTTTTCGGCACTCGCACGGATTCCACCTTTTCCCGGTACTTGCCCGGATTCAACAATTTTCTGGTGCTCACATTGATTCTACCATTTTTTCGTACGGGTCCGGACAATTTTTCGGCACTCGCAAGGATTCCACCTTTTGCGGGTAGTCGCACGGATTCAACAATTTTCTGGCGCTCACACTGATTCTACCATTTTGCCGTACTGGTCTGGACAGTTTTTCGGCACTCGCACGGATTCCACCTTTTCCAAGTACTTGCCCGGATTCAACAATTTTCTGGTGCTCACATTGATTCTACCATTTTTTCGTACGGGTCCGGACAATTTTTCGGCACTCGCAAGGATTCCACCTTTTGCGGGTAGTCGCACGGATTCAACAATTTTCTGGCGCTCACACTGATTCTACCATTTTTCCGTACTAGTCTGGACAGTTTTTCGGCACTCGCACGGATTCCACCTTTTCCAAGTACTTGCCCGGATTCAACAATTTTCTGGTGCTCACACAGATTCTACAATTTTTCCGTACTGGTCTGGACAGTTTTTCGGCACTCGCACGGATTCCACCTTTTCCCTGTACTTGCCCGGATTCAACAATTTTCTGGTGCTCACACTGATTCTACCATTTTTTCGTACCGGTCCGGACAGATTTTCGGCACTCGCACGGATTCCACCTTTTGCGGGTAGTCGCACGGATTAAACAATTTTCTGGCGCTCACACTGATTCTACCATTTTTCCGTACTGGTCTGGACAGTTTTTCGGCACTCACATGGATTCCACCTTTTCCAAGTACTTGCCCGGATTCAACAATTTTCTGGTGCTCACACAGATTCTACCATTTTTCCGTACTGGTCTGGACAGTTTTTCGGCACTCGCACGGATTCCACCTTTTCCCGGTACTTGCCCGGATTCAACAATTTTCTGGTGCTCACACTGATTCTACCATTTTTCGTACCAGTCCGGACAGTTTTTCGGCACTCGCACGGATTCCACCTTTTGCGGGTAGTCGCACGGATTCAACAATTTTCTGGTGCTCACACTGATTCTACCATTTTTCCGTACTGGTTTGGACAGTTTTTCGGCACTCGCATGGATTCCACCTTTTCAAAGTACTTGCCCGGATTCAACAATTTTCTGGTGCTCACACAGATTCTTCCATTTTTCCGTACTGGTCTGGACAGTTTTTCGGCACTCGCACGGATTCCACCTTTTCCCGGTACTTGCCCGGATTCAACAATTTTCTGGTGCTCACACTGATTCTACCATTTTTTCGTACCGGTCCGGACAGTTTTTCGGCACTCGCACGGATTCCACCTTTTGCAGGTAGTCGCACGGATTCAACAATTTTTTGGCGCTCACACTGATTCTACCATTTTTTCGTACTGGTCTGGACAGTTTTTCGGCACTCGCACAGATTCCACCTTTTCCCGGTACTTGCCCGGATTCAACAATTTTCTGGTGCTCACACAGATTCTACCATTTTTCCGTACCGGTCTGGACAGTTTTTCGGCACTCGCACGGATTCCACCTTTTCCCGGTACTTGCCCGGATTCAACAATTTTCTGGTGCTCACACTGATTGTACCATTTTTCCGTACTGGTCTGGACAGTTTTTCGGCACTCGCACGGATTCCACCTTTTCCCGGTACTTGCCCGGATTCAACAATTTTCTGGTGCTCACACTGATTCTACCATTTTTTCGTACCGGTCCGGACAGTTTTTCGGCACTCGCACGGATTCCACCTTTTGCGGGTAGTCGCACGGATTCAACAATTTCTGGCGCTCACACTGATCCTACTATTTTTCCGTACTGGTCCGGACAGTTTTTCGGCACTCGCACGGATTCCACCTTTTGCGGGTAGTCGCACGGATTCAACAATTTTCTGGCGCTCACACTGATTCTACCATTTTTCCGTACTGGTCTGGACAGTTTTTCGGCACTCGCATGGATTCCACCTTTTCCAAGTACTTGCCCGGATTCAACAATTTTCTGGTGCTCACACAGGTTCTACCATTTTTCCGTACTGGTCTGGACAGTTTTTCGGCACTCGCACGGATTCCACCTTTTCCCGGTACTTGCCCGGATTCAACAATTTTCTGGTGCTCACACAGATTCTACCATTTTTTCGTACCGGTCCGGACAGTTTTTCGGCACTCGCACGGATTCCACCTTTTGCGGGTAGTCGCACGGATTCAACAATTTTCTGGCGCTCACACTGATTCTACCATTTTTCCGTACTGGTCTGGACAGTTTTTCGGCACTCGCACGGATTCCACCTTTTCCCGGTACTTGCCCGGATTCAACAATTTTCTGGTGCTCACACTGATTCTACCATTTTTCCGTAATGGTCTGGACAGTTTTTCGGCACTCGCACGGATTCCACCTTTTCCCGGTACTTGCCCGGATTCAACAATTTTCTGGTGCTCACACAGATTCTACCATTTTTCCGTACTGGTCTGGACAGTTTTTCGGCACTCGCACGGATTCCACCTTTTCCCGGTACTTGCCCGGATTCAACAATTTTCTGGTGCTCACACTGATTCTACCATTTTTCGTACCAGTCCGGACAGTTTTTCGGCACTCGCACGGATTCCACCTTTTGCGGGTAGTCGCACGGATTCAACAATTTTCTGGCGCTCACACTGATTCTACCATTTTTCCGTACTGGTTTGGACAGTTTTTCGGCACTCGCATGGATTCCACCTTTTCAAAGTACTTGCCCGGATTCAACAATTTTCTGGTGCTCACACAGATTCTTCCATTTTTCCGTACTGGTCTGGACAGTTTTTCGGCACTCGCACGGATTCCACCTTTTCCCGGTACTTGCCCGGATTCAACAATTTTCTGGTGCTCACACTGATTCTACCATTTTTTCGTACCGGTCCGGACAGTTTTTCGGCACTCGCACGGATTCCACCTTTTGCAGGTAGTCGCACGGATTCAACAATTTTCTGGCGCTCACACTGATTCTACCATTTTTTCGTACTGGTCTGGACAGTTTTTCGGCACTCGCACAGATTCCACCTTTTCCCGGTACTTGCCCGGATTCAACAATTTTCTGGTGCTCACACAGATTCTACCATTTTTCCGTACCGGTCTGGACAGTTTTTCGGCACTCGCACGGATTCCACCTTTTCCCGGTACTTGCCCGGATTCAACAATTTTCTGGTGCTCACACTGATTGTACCATTTTTCCGTACTGGTCTGGACAGTTTTTCGGCACTCGCACGGATTCCACCTTTTCCCGGTACTTGCCCGGATTCAACAATTTTCTGGTGCTCACACTGATTCTACCATTTTTTCGTACCGGTCCGGACAGTTTTTCGGCACTCGCACGGATTCCACCTTTTGCGGGTAGTCGCACGGATTCAACAATTTCTGGCGCTCACACTGATCCTACTATTTTTCCGTACTGGTCCGGACAGTTTTTCGGCACTCGCACGGATTCCACCTTTTGCGGGTAGTCGCACGGATTCAACAATTTTCTGGCGCTCACACTGATTCTACCATTTTTCCGTACTGGTCTGGACAGTTTTTCGGCACTCGCATGGATTCCACCTTTTCCAAGTACTTGCCCGGATTCAACAATTTTCTGGTGCTCACACAGGTTCTACCATTTTTCCGTACTGGTCTGGACAGTTTTTCGGCACTCGCACGGATTCCACCTTTTCCCGGTACTTGCCCGGATTCAACAATTTTCTGGTGCTCACACAGATTCTACCATTTTTTCGTACCGGTCCGGACAGTTTTTCGGCACTCGCACGGATTCCACCTTTTGCGGGTAGTCGCACGGATTCAACAATTTTCTGGCGCTCACACTGATTCTACCATTTTTCCGTACTGGTCTGGACAGTTTTTCGGCACTCGCACGGATTCCACCTTTTCCCGGTACTTGCCCGGATTCAACAATTTTCTGGTGCTCACACTGATTCTACCATTTTTCCGTACTGGTCTGGACAGTTTTTCGGCACTCGCACGGATTCCACCTTTTCCCGGTACTTGCCCGGATTCAACAATTTTCTGGTGCTCACACAGATTCTACCATTTTTCCGTACTGGTCTGGACAGTTTTTCGGCACTCGCACGGATTCCACCTTTTCCCGGTACTTGCCCGGATTCAACAATTTTCTGGTGCTCACACTGATTCTACCATTTTTCGTACCGGTCCGGACAGTTTTTCGGCACTCGCACGGATTCCACCTTTTGCGGGTAGTCGCACGGATTCAACAATTTTCTGGCGCTCACACTGATTCTACCATTTTTCCGTACTGGTTTGGACAGTTTTTCGGCACTCGCATGGATTCCACCTTTTCAAAGTACTTGCCCGGATTCAACAATTTTCTGGTGCTCACACAGATTCTTCCATTTTTCCGTACTGGTCTGGACAGTTTTTCGGCACTCGCACGGATTCCACCTTTTCCCGGTACTTGCCCGGATTCAACAATTTTCTGGTGCTCACACTGATTCTACCATTTTTTCGTACCGGTCCGGACAGTTTTTCGGCACTCGCACGGATTCCACCTTTTGCAGGTAGTCGCACGGATTCAACAATTTTCTGGCGCTCACACTGATTCTACCATTTTTTCGTACCGGTCCGGACAGTTTTTCGGCACTCGCACGGATTCCACCTTTTGCGGGTACTTGCCCGGATTCAACAATTTTCTGGCGCTCACACTGATTCTACCATTTTTCCGTACCGGTCTGGACAGTTTTTCGGCACTCGCACGGATTCCACCTTTTCCCGGTACTTGCCCGGATTCAACAATTTTCTGGTGCTCACACTGATTGTACCATTTTTCCGTACTGGTCTGGACAGTTTTTCGGCACTCGCACGGATTCCACCTTTTCCCGGTACTTGCCCGGATTCAACAATTTTCTGGTGCTCACACTGATTCTCGGATTTTTTCGTACCGGTCCGGACAGTTTTTCGGCACTCGCACGGATTCCACCTTTTGCGGGTAGTCGCACGGATTCAACAATTTCTGGCGCTCACACTGATCCTACTATTTTTCCGTACTGGTCCGGACAGTTTTTCGGCACTCGCACGGATTCCACCTTTTGCGGGTAGTCGCACGGATTCAACAATTTTCTGGCGCTCACACTGATTCTACCATTTTTCCGTACTGGTCTGGACAGTTTTTCGGCACTCGCATGGATTCCACCTTTTCCAAGTACTTGCCCGGATTCAACAATTTTCTGGTGCTCACACAGGTTCTACCATTTTTCCGTACTGGTCTGGACAGTTTTTCGGCACTCGCACGGATTCCACCTTTTCCCGGTACTTGCCCGGATTCAACAATTTTCTGGTGCTCACACAGATTCTACCATTTTTTCGTACCGGTCCGGACAGTTTTTCGGCACTCGCACGGATTCCACCTTTTGCGGGTAGTCGCACGGATTCAACAATTTTCTGGCGCTCACACTGATTCTACCATTTTTCCGTACTGGTCTGGACAGTTTTTCGGCACTCGCACGGATTCCACCTTTTCCCGGTACTTGCCCGGATTCAACAATTTTCTGGTGCTCACACTGATTCTACCATTTTTCCGTACTGGTCTGGACAGTTTTTCGGCACTCGCACGGATTCCACCTTTTCCCGGTACTTGCCCGGATTCAACAATTTTCTGGTGCTCACACAGATTCTACCATTTTTCCGTACTGGTCTGGACAGTTTTTCGGCACTCGCACGGATTCCACCTTTTCCCGGTACTTGCCCGGATTCAACAATTTTCTGGTGCTCACACTGATTCTACCATTTTTTCGTACCGGTCCGGACAAATTTTCGGCACTCGCACGAATTCCACCTTTTGCGGGTAGTCGCACGGATTCAACAATTTCTGGCGCTCACACTGATCCTACTATTTTTCCGTACAGGTCCGGACAGTTTTTCGGCACTCGCACGGATTCCACCTTTTGCGGGTAGTCGCACGGATTCAACAATTTTCTGGCGCTCACACTGATTCTACCATTTTTCCGTACTGGTCTGGAAAGTTTTTCGGCACTCACATGGATTCCACCTTTTCCAAGTACTTGCCCGGATTCAACAATTTTCTGGTGCTCACACAGATTCTACCATTTTTCCGTACTGGTCTGGACAGTTTTTCAGCACTCGCACGGATTCCACCTTTTCCCGGTACTTGCCCGGATTCAACAATTTTCTGGTGCTCACACTGATTCTACCATTTTTCGTACCGGTCCGGACAGTTTTTCGGCACTCGCACGGATTCCACCTTTTGCGGGTAGTCTCACGGATTCAACAATTTCTGGCGCTCACACTGATCCTACTATTTTTCCGTACAGGTCCGGACAGTTTTTCGGCACTCGCACGGATTCCACCTTTTGCGGGTAGTCGCACGGATTCAACAATTTTCTGGAGCTCACACTGATTCTACCATTTTTCCGTACTGGTCTGGACAGTTTTGCGGCACTCACATGGATTCCACCTTTTCCAAGTACTTGCCCGGATTCAACAATTTTCTGGTGCTCACACAGATTCTACCATTTTTCCGTACTATCTGGACAATTTTTCGGCACTCGCACGGATTCCACTTTTTCCCGGTACTTGCCCGGATTCAACAATTTTCTGGTGCTCACACAGATTCTACCATTTTTCCGTACTGCTCTGGACAGTTTTTCGGCACTCGCACGGATTCCACCTTTTCCCGGTACTTGCCCGGATTAAACAATTTTCTGGTGCTCACAATGATTCTACCTTTTTTTCGTACCGGTCCGGACAGTTTTTCGGGACTCGCACGAATTCCACCTTTTGCGGGTAGTCGCACGGATTCAACAATTTTCTGGCGCTCACACTGATTCTACCATTTTTCCGTACTGGTCTGGAAAGTTTTTCGGCACTCACATGGATTCCACCTTTTCCAAGTACTTGCCCGGATTCAACAATTTTCTGGTGCTCACACAGATTCTACCATTTTTCCGTACTGGTCTGGACAGTTTTTCAGCACTCGCACGGATTCCACCTTTTCCCGGTACTTGCCCGGATTCAACAATTTTCTGGTGCTCACACTGATTCTACCATTTTTCGTACCGGTCCGGACAGTTTTTCGGCACTCGCACGGATTCCACCTTTTGCGGGTAGTCGCACGGATTCAACAATTTCTGGCGCTCACACTGATCCTACTATTTTTCCGTACAGGTCTGGACAGTTTTTCGGCACTCGCACGGATTCCACCTTTTGCGGGTAGTCGCACGGATTCAACAATTTTCTGGCGCTCACACTGATTCTACCATTTTTCCGTACTGGTCTGGATAGTTTTTCGGCACTCACATGGATTCCACCTTTTCCAAGTACTTGCCCGGATTCAACAATTTTCTGGTGCTCACACAGATTCTACCATTTTTCCGTACTGGTCTGGAAAGTTTTTCGGCACTCGCACGGATTCCACCTTTTCCCGGTACTTGCCCGGATTCAACAATTTTCTGGTGCTCACACTGATTCTACCATTTTTCGTACCAGTCCGGACAGTTTTTCGGCACTCGCACGGATTCCACCTTTTGCGGGTAGTCGCACGGATTCAACAATTTTCTGGCGCTCACACTGATTCTACCATTTTTCCGTACTGGTTTGGACAGTTTTTCGGCACTCGCATGGATTCCACCTTTTCAAAGTACTTGCCCGGATTCAACAATTTTCTGGTGCTCACACAGATTCTACCATTTTTCCGTACTGGTCTGGACAGTTTTTCGGCACTCGCACGGATTCCACCTTTTCCCGGTACTTGCCCGGATTCAACAATTTTCTGGTGCTCACACTGATTCTACCATTTTTTCGTACCGGTCCGGACAGTTTTTCGGCACTCGCACGGATTCCACCTTTTGCGGTAGTCGCACGGATTCAACAATTTTCTGGCGCTCACACTGATTCTACCATTTTTTCGTACTGGTCTGGACAGTTTTTCGGCACTCGCACAGATTCCACCTTTTCCCGGTACTTGCCCGGATTCAACAATTTTCTGGTGCTCACACAGATTCTACCATTTTTCGTACCAGTCCGGACAGTTTTTCGGCACTCGCACGGATTCCACCTTTTGCGGGTAGTCGCACGGATTCAACAATTTTCTGGCGCTCACACTGATTCTACCATTTTTCCGTACTGGTTTGGACAGTTTTTCGGCACTCGCATGGATTCTACCTTTTCAAAGTACTTGCCCGGATTCAACAATTTTCTGGTGCTCACACAGATTCTACCATTTTTCCGTACTGGTCTGGACAGTTTTTCGGCACTCGCACGGATTCCACCTTTTCCCGGTACTTGCCCGGATTCAACAATTTTCTGGTGCTCACACTGATTCTACCATTTTTTCGTACCGGTCCGGACAGTTTTTCGGCACTCGCACGGATTCCACCTTTTGCGGGTAGTCGCACGGATTCAACAATTTTCTGGCGCTCACACTGATTCTTCCATTTTTTCGTACTGGTCTGGACAGTTTTTCGGCACTCGCACAGATTCCACCTTTTCCCGGTACTTGCCCGGATTCAACAATTTTCTGGTGCTCACACAGATTCTACCATTTTTCCGTACCGGTCTGGACAGTTTTTCGGCACTCGCACGGATTCCACCTTTTCCCGGTACTTGCCCGGATTCAACAATTTTCTGGTGCTCACACTGATTGTACCATTTTTCCGTACTGGTCTGGACAGTTTTTCGGCACTCGCACGGATTCCACCTTTTCCCGGTACTTGCCCGGATTCAACAATTTTCTGGTGCTCACACTGATTCTACCATTTTTTCGTACCGGTCCGGACAGTTTTTCGGCACTCGCACGGATTCCACCTTTTGCGGGTAGTCGCACGGATTCAACAATTTCTGGCGCTCACACTGATCCTACTATTTTTCCGTACCGGTCCGGACAGTTTTTCGGCACTCGCATGGATTCCACCTTTTCAAAGTACTTGCCCGGATTCAACAATTTTCTGGTGCTCACACAGATTCTACCATTTTTCCGTACTGGTCTGGACAGTTTTTCGGCACTCGCACGGATTCCACCTTTTCCCGGTACTTGCCCGGATTCAACAATTTTCTGGTGCTCACACTGATTCTACCATTTTTTCGTACCGGTCCGGACAGTTTTTCGGCACTCACACAGATTCCACCTTTTCCAAGTACTTGCCCGGATTCAACAATTTTCTGGTGCTCACACTGATTCTACCATTTTTTCGTACCGGTCCGGACAGTTTTTCGGCACTCGCACGGATTCCACCTTTTGCGGGTAGTCGCACGGATTCAACAATTTTCTGGCGCTCACACTGATTCTACCATTTTTCCGTACTGGTCTGGACAGTTTTTCGGCACTCGCACGGATTCCACCTTTTCCCGGTACTTGCCCGGATTCAACAATTTTCTGGTGCTCACACTGATTCTACCATTTTTTCGTACCGGTCCGGACAGTTTTTCGGCACTCACACAGATTCCACCTTTTCCAAGTACTTGCCCGGATTCAACAATTTTCTGGTGCTCACACTGATTCTACCATTTTTCGTACCGGTCCGGACAGTTTTTCGGCACTCGCACGGATTCCACCTTTTGCGGGTGGTCGCACGGATTCAACAATTTCTGGCGCTCACACTGATCCTACTATTTTTCCTTACAGGTCCGGACAGTTTTTCGGCACTCGCACGGATTCCACCTTTTGCGGGTAGTCGCACGGATTCAACAATTTTCTGGCGCTCTCACTGATTCTACCATTTTTCCGTACTGGTCTGGAAAGTTTTTCGGCACTCACATGGATTCCACCTTTTCCAAGTACTTGCCCGGATTCAACAATTTTCTGGTGCTCACACAGATTCTACCATTTTTCCGTACTGGTCTGGACAGTTTTTCAGCACTCGCACGGATTCCACCTTTTCCCGGTACTTGCCCGGATTCAACAATTTTCTGGTGCTCACACTGATTCTACCATTTTTCGTACCGGTCCGGACAGTTTTTCGGCACTCGCACGGATTCCACCTTTTGCGGGTAGTCGCACGGATTCAACAATTTCTGGCGCTCACACTGATCCTACTATTTTTCCGTACAGGTCTGGACAGTTTTTCGGCACTCGCACGGATTCCACCTTTTGCGGGTAGTCGCACGGATTCAACAATTTTCTGGCGCTCACACTGATTCTACCATTTTTCCGTACTGGTCTGGATAGTTTTTCGGCACTCACATGGATTCCACCTTTTCCAAGTACTTGCCCGGATTCAACAATTTTCTGGTGCTCACACAGATTCTACCATTTTTCCGTACTGGTCTGGAAAGTTTTTCGGCACTCGCACGGATTCCACCTTTTCCCGGTACTTGCCCGGATTCAACAATTTTCTGGTGCTCACACTGATTCTACCATTTTTCGTACCAGTCCGGACAGTTTTTCGGCACTCGCACGGATTCCACCTTTTGCGGGTAGTCGCACGGATTCAACAATTTTCTGGCGCTCACACTGATTCTACCATTTTTCCGTACTGGTTTGGACAGTTTTTCGGCACTCGCATGGATTCCACCTTTTCAAAGTACTTGCCCGGATTCAACAATTTTCTGGTGCTCACACAGATTCTACCATTTTTCCGTACTGGTCTGGACAGTTTTTCGGCACTCGCACGGATTCCACCTTTTCCCGGTACTTGCCCGGATTCAACAATTTTCTGGTGCTCACACTGATTCTACCATTTTTTCGTACCGGTCCGGACAGTTTTTCGGCACTCGCACGGATTCCACCTTTTGCGGTAGTCGCACGGATTCAACAATTTTCTGGCGCTCACACTGATTCTACCATTTTTTCGTACTGGTCTGGACAGTTTTTCGGCACTCGCACAGATTCCACCTTTTCCCGGTACTTGCCCGGATTCAACAATTTTCTGGTGCTCACACAGATTCTACCATTTTTCGTACCAGTCCGGACAGTTTTTCGGCACTCGCACGGATTCCACCTTTTGCGGGTAGTCGCACGGATTCAACAATTTTCTGGCGCTCACACTGATTCTACCATTTTTCCGTACTGGTTTGGACAGTTTTTCGGCACTCGCATGGATTCTACCTTTTCAAAGTACTTGCCCGGATTCAACAATTTTCTGGTGCTCACACAGATTCTACCATTTTTCCGTACTGGTCTGGACAGTTTTTCGGCACTCGCACGGATTCCACCTTTTCCCGGTACTTGCCCGGATTCAACAATTTTCTGGTGCTCACACTGATTCTACCATTTTTTCGTACCGGTCCGGACAGTTTTTCGGCACTCGCACGGATTCCACCTTTTGCGGGTAGTCGCACGGATTCAACAATTTTCTGGCGCTCACACTGATTCTTCCATTTTTTCGTACTGGTCTGGACAGTTTTTCGGCACTCGCACAGATTCCACCTTTTCCCGGTACTTGCCCGGATTCAACAATTTTCTGGTGCTCACACAGATTCTACCATTTTTCCGTACCGGTCTGGACAGTTTTTCGGCACTCGCACGGATTCCACCTTTTCCCGGTACTTGCCCGGATTCAACAATTTTCTGGTGCTCACACTGATTGTACCATTTTTCCGTACTGGTCTGGACAGTTTTTCGGCACTCGCACGGATTCCACCTTTTCCCGGTACTTGCCCGGATTCAACAATTTTCTGGTGCTCACACTGATTCTACCATTTTTTCGTACCGGTCCGGACAGTTTTTCGGCACTCGCACGGATTCCACCTTTTGCGGGTAGTCGCACGGATTCAACAATTTCTGGCGCTCACACTGATCCTACTATTTTTCCGTACCGGTCCGGACAGTTTTTCGGCACTCGCATGGATTCCACCTTTTCAAAGTACTTGCCCGGATTCAACAATTTTCTGGTGCTCACACAGATTCTACCATTTTTCCGTACTGGTCTGGACAGTTTTTCGGCACTCGCACGGATTCCACCTTTTCCCGGTACTTGCCCGGATTCAACAATTTTCTGGTGCTCACACTGATTCTACCATTTTTTCGTACCGGTCCGGACAGTTTTTCGGCACTCACACAGATTCCACCTTTTCCAAGTACTTGCCCGGATTCAACAATTTTCTGGTGCTCACACTGATTCTACCATTTTTTCGTACCGGTCCGGACAGTTTTTCGGCACTCACACAGATTCCACCTTTTCCAAGTACTTGCCCGGATTCAACAATTTTCTTGTGCTCACACTGATTCTACCATTTTTTCGTACCGGTCCGGACAGTTTTTCGGCACTCGCACGGATTCCACCTTTTGCGGGTAGTCGCACGGATTCAACAATTTTCTGGCGCTCACACTGATTCTACCATTTTTTCGTACTGGTCTGGACAATTTTTCGGCACTCGCACGGATTCCACCTTTTCCCGGTACTTGCCCGGATTCAACAATTTTCTGGTGCTCACACAGATTCTACCATTTTTCCATACTGGTCTGGACAGTTTTTCGGCACTCGCACGGATTCCACCTTTTCCCGGTACTTGCCCGGATTCAACAATTTTCTGGTGCTCACACTGATTCTACCATTTTTTCGTACCGGTCCGGACAGTTTTTCGGCACTCGCACGAATTCCACCTTTTGCGGGTAGTCGCACGGATTCAACAATTTCTGGCGCTCACACTGATCCTACTATTTTTCCGTACAGGTCCGGACAGTTTTTCGGCACTCGCATGGATTCCACCTTTTCAAAGTACTTGCCCGGATTCAACAATTTTCTGGTGCTCACACAGATTCTACCATTTTTCCGTACTGGTCTGGACAGTTTTTCGGCACTCGCACAGATTCCACCTTTTCCCGGTACTTGCCCGGATTCAACAATTTTCTAGTGCTCACACAGATTCTACCATTTTTCCGTACCGGTCTGGACAGTTTTTCGGCACTCGCACGGATTCCACCTTTTCCCGGTACTTGCCCGGATTCAACAATTTTCTGGTGCTCACACTGATTGTACCATTTTTCCGTACTGGTCTGGACAGTTTTTCGGCACTCGCACGGATTCCACCTTTTCCCGGTACTTGCCCGGATTCAACAATTTTCTGGTGCTCACACTGATTCTACCATTTTTTCGTACCGGTCCGGACAGTTTTTCGGCACTCGCACGGATTCCACCTTTTGCGGGTAGTCGCACGGATTCAACAATTTCTGGCGCTCACACTGATCCTACTATTTTTCCGTACTGGTCCGGACAGTTTTTCGGCACTCGCACGGATTCCACCTTTTGCGGGTAGTCGCACGGATTCAACAATTTTCTGGCGCTCACACTGATTCTACCATTTTTCTGTACTGGTCTGGACAGTTTTTCGGCACTCGCATGGATTCCACCTTTTCCAAGTACTTGCCCGGATTCAACAATTTTCTGGTGCTCACACAGATTCTACCATTTTTCCGTACTAGTCTGGACAGTTTTTCGGCACTCGCACGGATTCCACCTTTTCCCGGTACTTGCCCGGATTCAACAATTTTCTGGTGCTCACACAGATTCTACCATTTTTCCGTACTGGTCTGGACAGTTTTTCGGCACTCGAACGGATTCCACCTTTTCCCGGTACTTGCCCGGATTCAACAATTTTCTGGTGCTCACACTGATTCTACCATTTTTTCGTACCGGTCCGGACAGTTTTTCGGCACTCGCACGAATTCCACCTTTTGCGGGTAGTCGCACGGATTCAACAATTTCTGGCGCTCACACTGATCCTACTATTTTTCCGTACAGGTCCGGACAGTTTTTCGGCACTCGCACGGATTCCACCTTTTGCGGGTAGTCGCACGGATTCAACAATTTTCTGGCGCTCACACTGATTCTACCATTTTTCCGTACTGGTCTGGACAGTTTTTCGGCACTCACAAGGATTCCACCTTTTCCAAGTACTTGCCCGGATTCAACAATTTTCTGGTGCTCACACAGATTCTACCATTTTTCCGTACTGGTCTGGACAGTTTTTCGGCACTCGCACGGATTCCACCTTTTCCCGGTACTTGCCCGGATTCAACAATTTTCTGGTGCTCTCACTGATTCTACCATTTTTCGTACCGGTCCGGACAGTTTTTCGGCACTCGCACAGATTCCACCTTTTGCGGGTAGTCGCACGGATTCAACAATTTTCTGGCGCTCACACTGATTCTACCATTTTTCCGTACTGGTCTGGACAGTTTTTCGGCACTCGCATGGATTCCACCTTTTCAAAGTACTTGCCCGGATTCAACAATTTTCTAGTGCTCACACAGATTCTACCATTTTTCCGTACTGGTCTGGACAGTTTTTCGGCACTCGCACGGATTCCACCTTTTCCCGGTACTTGCCCGGATTCAACAATTTTCTGGTGCTCACACTGATTCTACCATTTTTTCGTACCGGTCCGGACAGTTTTTCGGCACTCGCACGGATTCCACCTTTTGCGGGTAGTCGCACGGATTCAACAATTTTCTGGCGCTCACAAAGATTCTACCATTTTTCCGTAATGGTCTGGACAATTTTTCGGCACTCGCACCGATTCCACCTTTTCCCGGTACTTGCCCGGATTCAACAATTTTCTGGTGCTCACACTGATTCTACCATTTTTTCGTACCGGTCCGGACAGTTTTTCGGCACTCGCACGGATTCCACCTTTTGCGGGTAGTCGCACGGATTCAACAATTTTCTGGCGCTCACAAAGATTCTACCATTTTTCCGTAATGGTCTGGACAATTTTTCGGCACTCGCACGGATTCCACCTTTTCCCGTTACTTGCCCGGATTCAACAATTTTCCGGTGCTCACACTGATTCTACCATTTTTTCGTACCGGTCCGGACAGTTTTTCGGCACTCGCACGGATTCCACCTTTTGCGGGTAGTCGCACGGATTCAACAATTTTCTGGCGCTCACACTGATTCTACCATTTTTTCGTACTGGTCTGGACAATTTTTCGGCACTCGCACGGATTCCACCTTTTCCCGGTACTTGCCCGGATTCAACAATTTTCTGATGCTCACACAGATTCTACCATTTTTCCATACTGGTCTGGACAGTTTTTCGGCACTCGCACGGATTCCACCTTTTCCCGGTACTTGCCCGGATTCAACAATTTTCTGGTGCTCACACTGATTCTACCATTTTTTCGTACCGGTCCGGACAGTTTTTCGGCACTCGCACGAATTCCACCTTTTGCGGGTAGTCGCACGGATTCAACAATTTCTGGCGCTCACACTGATCCTACTATTTTTCCGTACAGGTCCGGACAGTTTTTCGGCACTCGCACGGATTCCACCTTTTGCGGGTAGTCGCACGGATTCAACAATTTTCTGGCGCTCACACTGATTCTACCATTTTTCCGTACTGGTCTGGACAGTTTTTCGGCACTCACATGGATTCCACCTTTTCCAAGTACTTGACCGGATTCAACAATTTTCTGGTGCTCACACAGATTCTACCATTTTTCCGTACTGGTCTGAACAGTTTTTCGGCACTCGCACGGATTCCACCTTTTCCCGGTACTTGCCCGGATTCAACAATTTTCTGGTGCTCACACTGATTCTACCATTTTTCGTACCAGTCCGGACAGTTTTTCGGCACTCGCACGGATTCCACCTTTTCCCGGTACTTGCCCGGATTCAACAATTTTCTGGTGCTCACACTGATTCTACCATTTTTCGTACCAGTCCGGACAGTTTTTCGGCACTCGCACGGATTCCACCTTTTGCGGGTAGTCGCACGGATTCAACAATTTTCTGGCGCTCACACTGATTCTACCATTTTTCCGTACTGGTTTGGACAGTTTTTCGGCACTCGCATGGATTCCACCTTTTCAAAGTACTTGCCCGGATTCAACAATTTTCTGGCGCTCACACTGATTCTACCATTTTTTCGTACTGGTCTGGACAGTTTTTCGGCACTCGCACAGATTCCACCTTTTCCCGGTACTTGCCCGGATTCAACAATTTTCTAGTGCTCACACAGATTCTACCATTTTTCCGTACCGGTCTGGACAGTTTTTCGGCACTCGCACGGATTCCACCTTTTCCCGGTACTTGCCCGGATTCAACAATTTTCTGGTGCTCACACTGATTGTACCATTTTTCCGTACTGGTCTGGACAGTTTTTCGGCACTCGCACGGATTCCACCTTTTCCCGGTACTTGCCCGGATTCAACAATTTTCTGGTGCTCACACTGATTCTACCATTTTTTCGTACCGGTCCGGACAGTTTTTCGGCACTCGCACGGATTCCACCTTTTGCGGGTAGTCGCACGGATTCAACAATTTCTGGCGCTCACACTGATCCTACTATTTTTCCGTACTGGTCCGGACAGTTTTTCGGCACTCGCACGGATTCCACCTTTTGCGGGTAGTCGCACGGATTCAACAATTTTCTGGCGCTCACACTGATTCTACCATTTTTCCGTACTGGTCTGGACAGTTTTTCGGCACTCGCATGGATTCCACCTTTTCCAAGTACTTGCCCGGATTCAACAATTTTCTGGTGCTCACACAGATTCTACCATTTTTCCGTACTCGTCTGGACAGTTTTTCGGCACTCGCACGGATTCCACCTTTTCCCGGTACTTGCCCGGATTCAACAATTTTCTGGTGCTCACACAGATTCTACCATTTTTCCGTACTGGTCTGGACAGTTTTTCGGCACTCGAACGGATTCCACCTTTTCCCGGTACTTGCCCGGATTCAACAATTTTCTGGTGCTCACACTGATTCTACCATTTTTTCGTACCGGTCCGGACAGTTTTTCGGCACTCGCACGAATTCCACCTTTTGCGGGTAGTCGCACGGATTCAACAATTTCTGGCGCTCACACTGATCCTACTATTTTTCCGTACAGGTCCGGACAGTTTTTCGGCACTCGCACGGATTCCACCTTTTGCGGGTAGTCGCACGGATTCAACAATTTTCTGGCGCTCACACTGATTCTACCATTTTTCCGTACTGGTCTGGACAGTTTTTCGGCACTCACAAGGATTCCACCTTTTCCAAGTACTTGCCCGGATTCAACAATTTTCTGGTGCTCACACAGATTCTACCATTTTTCCGTACTGGTCTGGACAGTTTTTCGGCACTCGCACGGATTCCACCTTTTCCCGGTACTTGCCCGGATTCAACAATTTTCTGGTGCTCTCACTGATTCTACCATTTTTCGTACCGGTCCGGACAGTTTTTCGGCACTCGCACAGATTCCACCTTTTGCGGGTAGTCGCACGGATTCAACAATTTTCTGGCGCTCACACTGATTCTACCATTTTTCCGTACTGGTCTGGACAGTTTTTCGGCACTCGCATGGATTCCACCTTTTCAAAGTACTTGCCCGGATTCAACAATTTTCTGGTGCTCACACAGATTCTACCATTTTTCCGTACTGGTCTGGACAGTTTTTCGGCACTTGCACGGATTCCACCTTTTCCCGGTACTTGCCCGGATTCAACAATTTTCTGGTGCTCACACTGATTCTACCATTTTTTCGTACCGGTCCGGACAGTTTTTCGGCACTCGCACGGATTCCACCTTTTGCGGGTAGTCGCACGGATTCAACAATTTTCTGGCGCTCACAAAGATTCTACCATTTTTCCGTAATGGTCTGGACAATTTTTCGGCACTCGCACCGATTCCACCTTTTCCCGGTACTTGCCCGGATTCAACAATTTTCTGGTGCTCACACTGATTCTACCATTTTTTCGTACCGGTCCGGACAGTTTTTCGGCACTCGCACGGATTCCACCTTTTGCGGGTAGTCGCACGGAGTCAACAATTTTCTGGCGCTCACAAAGATTCTACCATTTTTCCGTAATGGTCTGGACAATTTTTCGGCACTCGCACGGATTCCACCTTTTCCCGGTACTTGCCCGGATTCAACAATTTTCTGGTGCTCACACTGATTCTACCATTTTTCGTACCAGTCCGGACAGTTTTTCGGCACTCGCACGGATTCCACCTTTTCCCGGTACTTGCCCGGATTCAACAATTTTCTGGTGCTCACACTGATTCTACCATTTTTCGTACCAGTCCGGACAGTTTTTCGGCACTCGCACGGATTCCACCTTTTGCGGGTAGTCGCACGGATTCAACAATTTTCTGGCGCTCACACTGATTCTACCATTTTTCCGTACTGGTTTGGACAGTTTTTCGGCACTCGCATGGATTCCACCTTTTCAAAGTACTTGCCCGGATTCAACAATTTTCTGGTGCTCACACAGATTCTACCATTTTTCCGTACTGGTCTGGACAGTTTTTCGGCACTCGCACAGATTCCACCTTTTCCCGGTACTTGCCCGGATTCAACAATTTTCTAGTGCTCACACAGATTCTACCATTTTTCCGTACCGGTCTGGACAGTTTTTCGGCACTCGCACGGATTCCACCTTTTCCCGGTACTTGCCCGGATTCAACAATTTTCTGGTGCTCACACTGATTGTACCATTTTTCCGTACTGGTCTGGACAGTTTTTCGGCACTCGCACGGATTCCACCTTTTCCCGGTACTTGGCCGGATTCAACAATTTTCTGGTGCTCACACTGATTCTACCATTTTTTCGTACCGGTCCGGACAGTTTTTCGGCACTCGCACGGATTCCACCTTTTGCGGGTAGTCGCACGGATTCAACAATTTCTGGCGCTCACACTGATCCTACTATTTTTCCGTACTGGTCCGGACAGTTTTTCGGCACTCGCACGGATTCCACCTTTTGCGGGTAGTCGCACGGATTCAACAATTTTCTGGCGCTCACATTGATTCTACCATTTTTCCGTACTGGTCTGGACAGTTTTTCGGCACTCGCATGGATTCCACCTTTTCCAAGTACTTGCCCGGATTCAACAATTTTCTGGTGCTCACACAGATTCTACCATTTTTCCGTACTCGTCTGGACAGTTTTTCGGCACTCGCACGGATTCCACCTTTTCCCGGTACTTGCCCGGATTCAACAATTTTCTGGTGCTCACACAGATTCTACCATTTTTCCGTGCTGGTCTGGACAGTTTTTCGGCACTCGAACGGATTCCACCTTTTCCCGGTACTTGCCCGGATTCAACAATTTTCTGGTGCTCACACTGATTCTACCATTTTTTCGTACCGGTCCGGACAGTTTTTCGGCACTCGCACAGATTCCACCTTTTGCGGGTAGTCGCACGGCTTCAACAATTTTCTGGCGCTCACACTGATTCTACCATTTTTCCGTACTGGTCTGGACAGTTTTTCGGCACTCGCATGGATTCCACCTTTTCAAAGTACTTGCCCGGATTCAACAATTTTCTGGTGCTCACACAGATTCTACCATTTTTCCGTACTGGTCTGGACAGTTTTTCGGCACTCGCACGGATTCCACCTTTTCCCGGTACTTGCCCGGATTCAACAATTTTCTGGTGCTCACACTGATTCTACCATTTTTTCGTACCGGTCCGGACAGTTTTTCGGCACTCGCACAGATTCCACCTTTTGCGGGTAGTCGCACGGCTTCAACAATTTTCTGGCGCTCACACTGATTCTACCATTTTTCCGTACTGGTCTGGACAGTTTTTCGGCACTCGCATGGATTCCACCTTTTCAAAGTACTTGCCCGGATTCAACAATTTTCTGGTGCTCACACAGATTCTACCATTTTTCCGTACTGGTCTGGACAGTTTTTCGGCACTCGCACGGATTCCACCTTTTCCCGGTACTTGCCCGGATTCAACAATTTTCTGGTGCTCTCACTGATTCTACCATTTTTCGTACCGGTCCGGACAGTTTTTCGGCACTCGCACAGATTCCACCTTTTGCGGGTAGTCGCACGGCTTCAACAATTTTCTGGCGCTCACACTGATTCTACCATTTTTCCGTACTGGTCTGGACAGTTTTTCGGCACTCGCATGGATTCCACCTTTTCAAAGTACTTGCCCGGATTCAACAATTTTCTGGTGCTCACACAGATTCTACCATTTTTCCGTACTGGTCTGGACAGTTTTTCGGCACTTGCACGGATTCCACCTTTTCCCGGTACTTGCCCGGATTCAACAATTTTCTGGTGCTCACACTGATTCTACCATTTTTTCGTACCGGTCCGGACAGTTTTTCGGCACTCGCACGGATTCCACCTTTTGCGGGTAGTCGCACGGATTCAACAATTTTCTGGCGCTCACAAAGATTCTACCATTTTTCCGTAATGGTCTGGACAATTTTTCGGCACTCGCACCGATTCCACCTTTTCCCGGTACTTGCCCGGATTCAACAATTTTCTGGTGCTCACACTGATTCTACCATTTTTTCGTACCGGTCCGGACAGTTTTTCGGCACTCGCACGGATTCCACCTTTTGCGGGTAGTCGCACGGATTCAACAATTTTCTGGCGCTCACAAAGATTCTACCATTTTTCCGTAATGGTCTGGACAATTTTTCGGCACTCGCACGGATTCCACCTTTTCCCGGTACTTGCCCGGATTCAACAATTTTCTGGTGCTCACACTGATTCTACCATTTTTTCGTACCGGTCCGGACAGTTTTTCGGCACTCGCACGGATTCCACCTTTTGCGGGTAGTCGCACGGATTCAACAATTTTCTGGCGCTCACACTGATTCTACCATTTTTTCGTACTGGTCTGGACAGTTTTTCGGCACTCGCACGGATTCCACCTTTTCCCGGTACTTGCCCGGATTCAACAATTTTCTGGTGCTCACACAGATTCTACCATTTTTCCGTACCGGTCTGGACAGTTTTTCGGCACTCGCACGGATTCCACCTTTTCCCGGTACTTGCCCGGATTCAACAATTTTCTGGTGCTCACACTGATTGTACCATTTTTCCGTACTGGTCTGGACAGTTTTTCGGCACTCGCACGGATTCCACCTTTTCCAGGTACTTGCCCGGATTCAACAATTTTCTGGTGCTCACACTGATTCTACCATTTTTTCGTACCGGTCCGGACAGTTTTTCGGCACTCGCACGGATTCCACCTTTTGCGGGTAGTCGCACGGATTCAACAATTTCTGGCGCTCACACTGATCCTACTATTTTTCCGTACTAGTCCGGACAGTTTTTCGGCACTCGCACGGATTCCACCTTTTGCGGGTAGTCGCACGGATTCAACAATTTTCTGGCGCTCACACTGATTCTACCATTTTTTCGTACTGGTCTGGACAATTTTTCGGCACTCGCATGGATTCCACCTTTTCCAAGTACTTGCCCGGATTCAACAATTTTCTGGTGCTCACACAGATTCTACCATTTTTCCGTACTGGTCTGGACAGTTTTTCGGCACTCGCACGGATTCCACCTTTTCCCGGTACTTGCCCGGATTCAACAATTTTCTGGTGCTCACACAGATTCTACCATTTTTCCGTGCTGGTCTGGACAGTTTTTCGGCACTCGAACGGATTCCACCTTTTCCCGGTACTTGCCCGGATTCAACAATTTTCTGGTGCTCACACTGATTCTACCATTTTTTCGTACCGGTCCGGACAGTTTTTCGGCACTCGCACAGATTCCACCTTTTGCGGGTAGTCGCACGGCTTCAACAATTTTCTGGCGCTCACACTGATTCTACCATTTTTCCGTACTGGTCTGGACAGTTTTTCGGCACTCGCATGGATTCCACCTTTTCAAAGTACTTGCCCGGATTCAACAATTTTCTGGTGCTCACACAGATTCTACCATTTTTCCGTACTGGTCTGGACAGTTTTTCGGCACTCGCACGGATTCCACCTTTTCCCGGTACTTGCCCGGATTCAACAATTTTCTGGTGCTCTCACTGATTCTACCATTTTTCGTACCGGTCCGGACAGTTTTTCGGCACTCGCACAGATTCCACCTTTTGCGGGTAGTCGCACGGCTTCAACAATTTTCTGGCGCTCACACTGATTCTACCATTTTTCCGTACTGGTCTGGACAGTTTTTCGGCACTCGCATGGATTCCACCTTTTCAAAGTACTTGCCCGGATTCAACAATTTTCTGGTGCTCACACAGATTCTACCATTTTTCCGTACTGGTCTGGACAGTTTTTCGGCACTTGCACGGATTCCACCTTTTCCCGGTACTTGCCCGGATTCAACAATTTTCTGGTGCTCACACTGATTCTACCATTTTTTCGTACCGGTCCGGACAGTTTTTCGGCACTCGCACGGATTCCACCTTTTGCGGGTAGTCGCACGGATTCAACAATTTTCTGGCGCTCACAAAGATTCTACCATTTTTCCGTAATGGTCTGGACAATTTTTCGGCACTCGCACGGATTCCACCTTTTCCCGGTACTTGCCCGGATTCAACAATTTTCTGGTGCTCACACTGATTCTACCATTTTTTCGTACCGGTCCGGACAGTTTTTCGGCACTCGCACGGATTCCACCTTTTGCGGGTAGTCGCACGGATTCAACAATTTTCTGGCGCTCACAAAGATTCTACCATTTTTCCGTAATGGTCTGGACAATTTTTCGGCACTCGCACGGATTCCACCTTTTCCCGGTACTTGCCCGGATTCAACAATTTTCTGGTGCTCACACTGATTCTACCATTTTTTCGTACCGGTCCGGACAGTTTTTCGGCACTCGCACGGATTCCACCTTTTGCGGGTAGTCGCACGGATTCAACAATTTTCTGGCGCTCACACTGATTCTACCATTTTTTCGTACTGGTCTGGACAGTTTTTCGGCACTCGCACGGATTCCACCTTTTCCCGGTACTTGCCCGGATTCAACAATTTTCTGGTGCTCACACAGATTCTACCATTTTTCCGTACCGGTCTGGACAGTTTTTCGGCACTCGCACGGATTCCACCTTTTCCCGGTACTTGCCCGGATTCAACAATTTTCTGGTGCTCACACTGATTGTACCATTTTTCCGTACTGGTCTGGACAGTTTTTCGGCACTCGCACGGATTCCACCTTTTCCAGGTACTTGCCCGGATTCAACAATTTTCTGGTGCTCACACTGATTCTACCATTTTTTCGTACCGGTCCGGACAGTTTTTCGGCACTCGCACGGATTCCACCTTTTGCGGGTAGTCGCACGGATTCAACAATTTCTGGCGCTCACACTGATCCTACTATTTTTCCGTACTAGTCCGGACAGTTTTTCGGCACTCGCACGGATTCCACCTTTTGCGGGTAGTCGCACGGATTCAACAATTTTCTGGCGCTCACACTGATTCTACCATTTTTTCGTACTGGTCTGGACAATTTTTCGGCACTCGCATGGATTCCACCTTTTCCAAGTACTTGCCCGGATTCAACAATTTTCTGGTGCTCACACAGATTCTACCATTTTTCCGTACTGGTCTGGACAGTTTTTCGGCACTCGCACGGATTCCACCTTTTCCCGGTACTTGCCCGGATTCAACAATTTTCTGGTGCTCACACAGATTCTACCATTTTTCCGTGCTGGTCTGGACAGTTTTTCGGCACTCGAACGGATTCCACCTTTTCCCGGTACTTGCCCGGATTCAACAATTTTCTGGTGCTCACACTGATTCTACCATTTTTTCGTACCGGTCCGGACAGTTTTTCGGCACTCGCACAGATTCCACCTTTTGCGGGTAGTCGCACGGCTTCAACAATTTTCTGGCGCTCACACTGATTCTACCATTTTTCCGTACTGGTCTGGACAGTTTTTCGGCACTCGCATGGATTCCACCTTTTCAAAGTACTTGCCCGGATTCAACAATTTTCTGGTGCTCACACAGATTCTACCATTTTTCCGTACTGGTCTGGACAGTTTTTCGGCACTCGCACGGATTCCACCTTTTCCCGGTACTTGCCCGGATTCAACAATTTTCTGGTGCTCTCACTGATTCTACCATTTTTCGTACCGGTCCGGACAGTTTTTCGGCACTCGCACAGATTCCACCTTTTGCGGGTAGTCGCACGGCTTCAACAATTTTCTGGCGCTCACACTGATTCTACCATTTTTCCGTACTGGTCTGGACAGTTTTTCGGCACTCGCATGGATTCCACCTTTTCAAAGTACTTGCCCGGATTCAACAATTTTCTGGTGCTCACACAGATTCTACCATTTTTCCGTACTGGTCTGGAGAGTTTTTCGGCACTTGCACGGATTCCACCTTTTCCCGGTACTTGCCCGGATTCAACAATTTTCTGGTGCTCACACTGATTCTACCATTTTTTCGTACCGGTCCGGACAGTTTTTCGGCACTCGCACGGATTCCACCTTTTGCGGGTAGTCGCACGGATTCAACAATTTTCTGGCGCTCACAAAGATTCTACCATTTTTCCGTAATGGTCTGGACAATTTTTCGGCACTCGCACCGATTCCACCTTTTCCCGGTACTTGCCCGGATTCAACAATTTTCTGGTGCTCACACTGATTCTACCATTTTTTCGTACCGGTCCGGACAGTTTTTCGGCACTCGCACGGATTCCACCTTTTGCGGGTAGTCGCACGGATTCAACAATTTTCTGGCGCTCACAAAGATTCTACCATTTTTCCGTAATGGTCTGGACAATTTTTCGGCACTCGCACGGATTCCACCTTTTCCCGGTACTTGCCCGGATTCAACAATTTTCTGGTGCTCACACTGATTCTACCATTTTTTCGTACCGGTCCGGACAGTTTTTCGGCACTCGCACGGATTCCACCTTTTGCGGGTAGTCGCACGGATTCAACAATTTTCTGGCGCTCACACTGATTCTACCATTTTTTCGTACTGGTCTGGACAGTTTTTCGGCACTCGCACGGATTCCACCTTTTCCCGGTACTTGCCCGGATTCAACAATTTTCTGGTGCTCACACAGATTCTACCATTTTTCCGTACCGGTCTGGACAGTTTTTCGGCACTCGCACGGATTCCACCTTTTCCCGGTACTTGCCCGGATTCAACAATTTTCTGGTGCTCACACTGATTGTACCATTTTTCCGTACTGGTCTGGACAGTTTTTCGGCACTCGCACGGATTCCACCTTTTCCAGGTACTTGCCCGGATTCAACAATTTTCTGGTGCTCACACTGATTCTACCATTTTTTCGTACCGGTCCGGACAGTTTTTCGGCACTCGCACGGATTCCACCTTTTGCGGGTAGTCGCACGGATTCAACAATTTCTGGCGCTCACACTGATCCTACTATTTTTCCGTACTAGTCCGGACAGTTTTTCGGCACTCGCACGGATTCCACCTTTTGCGGGTAGTCGCACGGATTCAACAATTTTCTGGCGCTCACACTGATTCTACCATTTTTTCGTACTGGTCTGGACAATTTTTCGGCACTCGCATGGATTCCACCTTTTCCAAGTACTTGCCCGGATTCAACAATTTTCTGGTGCTCACACAGATTCTACCATTTTTCCGTACTGGTCTGGACAGTTTTTCGGCACTCGCACGGATTCCACCTTTTCCCGGTACTTGCCCGGATTCAACAATTTTCTGGTGCTCACACAGATTCTACCATTTTTCCGTACTGGTCTGGACAGTTTTTCGGCACTCGCACGGATTCCACCTTTTCCCGGTACTTGCCCGGATTCAACAATTTTCTGGTGCTCGCACTGATTCTACCATTTTTTCGTACCGGTCCGGACAGTTTTTCGGCACTCGCACGGATTCCACCTTTTGCGGGTAATCGCACGGTTTCAACAATTTTCTGGCGCTCACAAAGATTCTACCATTTTTCCGTAATGGTCTGGACAATTTTTCGGCACTCGCACCGATTCCACCTTTTCCCGGTACTTGCCCGGATTCAACAATTTTCTGGTGCACACACTGATTCTTCCATTTTTTCGTACCGGTCCGGACAGTTTTTCGGCACTCGCACGGATTCCACCTTTTCAAAGTACTTGCCCGGATTCAACAATTTTCTGGTGCTCACACAGATTCTACAATTTTTCCGTACTGGTCTGGACAGTTTTTCGGCACTCGAACGGATTCCACCTTTTCCCGGTACTTGCCCGGATTCAACAATTTTCTGGTGCTCACACTGATTCTACCATTTTTTCGTACCGGTCCGGACAGTTTTTCGGCACTCGCACGAATTCCACCTTTTGCGGGTAGTCGCACGGATTCAACAATTTCTGGCGCTCACACTGATCCTACTATTTTT
Source organism: Vitis vinifera (assembly GCF_030704535.1). Lineage (NCBI taxonomy): Eukaryota > Viridiplantae > Streptophyta > Magnoliopsida > Vitales > Vitaceae > Vitis > Vitis vinifera. The sequence continues at coordinate 21,111,606 of NC_081814.1, forward strand.
CCGTACAGGTCCGGACAGTTTTTCGGCACTCGCACGGATTCCACCTTTTGCGGGTAGTCGCACGGATTCAACAATTTTCTGGCGCTCACACTGATTCTACCATTTTTCCGTACTGGTCTGGACAGTTTTTCGGCACTCACATGGATTCCACCTTTTCCAAGTACTTGCCCGGATTCAACAATTTTCTGGTGCTCACACAGATTCTACCATTTTTCCGTACTGGTCTGGACAGTTTTTCGGCACTCGCACGGATTCCACCTTTTCCCGGTACTTGCCCGGATTCAACAATTTTCTGGTGCTCGCACTGATTCTACCATTTTTTCGTACCGGTCCGGACAGTTTTTCGGCACTCGCACGGATTCCACCTTTTGCGGGTAATCGCACGGTTTCAACAATTTTCTGGCGCTCACAAAGATTCTACCATTTTTCCGTAATGGTCTGGACAATTTTTCGGCACTCGCACCGATTCCACCTTTTCCCGGTACTTGCCCGGATTCAACAATTTTCTGGTGCACACACTGATTCTTCCATTTTTTCGTACCGGTCCGGACAGTTTTTCGGCACTCGCACGGATTCCACCTTTTCAAAGTACTTGCCCGGATTCAACAATTTTCTGGTGCTCACACAGATTCTACAATTTTTCCGTACTGGTCTGGACAGTTTTTCGGCACTCGAACGGATTCCACCTTTTCCCGGTACTTGCCCGGATTCAACAATTTTCTGGTGCTCACACTGATTCTACCATTTTTTCGTACCGGTCCGGACAGTTTTTCGGCACTCGCACGAATTCCACCTTTTGCGGGTAGTCGCACGGATTCAACAATTTCTGGCGCTCACACTGATCCTACTATTTTTCCGTACAGGTCCGGACAGTTTTTCGGCACTCGCACGGATTCCACCTTTTGCGGGTAGTCGCACGGATTCAACAATTTTCTGGCGCTCACACTGATTCTACCATTTTTCCGTACTGGTCTGGACAGTTTTTCGGCACTCACAAGGATTCCACCTTTTCCAAGTACTTGCCCGGATTCAACAATTTTCTGGTGCTCACACAGATTCTACCATTTTTCCGTACTGGTCTGGACAGTTTTTCGGCACTCGCACGGATTCCACCTTTTCCCGGTACTTGCCCGGATTCAACAATTTTCTGGTGCTCTCACTGATTCTACCATTTTTCGTACCGGTCCGGACAGTTTTTCGGCACTCGCACAGATTCCACCTTTTGCGGGTAGTCGCACGGATTCAACAATTTTCTGGCGCTCACACTGATTCTACCATTTTTCCGTACTGGTCTGGACAGTTTTTCGGCACTCGCATGGATTCCACCTTTTCAAAGTACTTGCCCGGATTCAACAATTTTCTGGTGCTCACACAGATTCTACCATTTTTCCGTACTGGTCTGGACAGTTTTTCGGCACTTGCACGGATTCCACCTTTTCCCGGTACTTGCCCGGATTCAACAATTTTCTGGTGCTCACACTGATTCTACCATTTTTTCGTACCGGTCCGGACAGTTTTTCGGCACTCGCACGGATTCCACCTTTTGCGGGTAGTCGCACGGATTCAACAATTTTCTGGCGCTCACAAAGATTCTACCATTTTTCCGTAATGGTCTGGACAATTTTTCGGCACTCGCACCGATTCCACCTTTTCCCGGTACTTGCCCGGATTCAACAATTTTCTGGTGCTCACACTGATTCTACCATTTTTTCGTACCGGTCCGGACAGTTTTTCGGCACTCGCACGAATTCCACCTTTTGCGGGTAGTCGCACGGATTCAACAATTTCTGGCGCTCACACAGATCCTACTATTTTTCCGTACAGGTCCGGACAGTTTTTCGGCACTCGCACGGATTCCACCTTTTGCGGGTAGTCGCACGGATTCAACAATTTTCTGGCGCTCACACTGATTCTACCATTTTTCCGTACTGGTCTGGACAGTTTTTCGGCACTCACAAGGATTCCACCTTTTCCAAGTACTTGCCCGGATTCAACAATTTTCTGGTGCTCACACAGATTCTACCATTTTTCCGTACTGGTCTGGACAGTTTTTCGGCACTCGCACGGATTCCACCTTTTCCCGGTACTTGCCCGGATTCAACAATTTTCTGGTGCTCACACAGATTCTACCATTTTTCCGTACTGGTCTGGACAGTTTTTCGGCACTCGCACGGATTCCACCTTTTCCCGGTACTTGCCCGGATTCAACAATTTTCTGGTGCTCACACTGATTCTACCATTTTTTCGTACCGGTCCGGACAGTTTTTCGGCACTCGCACGGATTCCACCTTTTGCGGGTAGTCGCACGGATTCAACAATTTTCTGGCGCTCACAAAGATTCTACCATTTTTCCGTAATGGTCTGGACAATTTTTCGGCACTCGCACGGATTCCACCTTTTCCCGGTACTTGCCCGGATTCAACAATTTTCTGGTGCTCACACTGATTCTACCATTTTTTCGTACCGGTCCGGAGAGTTTTTCGGCACTCGCATGGATTCCACCTTTTGCGGGTAGTCGCACGGATTCAACAATTTTCTGGCGCTCACACTGATTCTACCATTTTTCCGTACTGGTCCATACTGTTTTTCGGTACTCGCACGGATTCCACCATTTCCCGTTACTCGCCCGGATTCAACAATTTTCTGGTGCTCACACTGATTCTTGCATTTTTCCGTACTGGTCCGGACAATTTTTCGGCACTCGCACGGATTCCACCTTTTGCGGGTACTTGCCCGGATTCAACAATTTTCTGGCGCTCACACAGATTCTACCATTTTTCCATACTGGTCTGGACAGTTTTTCGGCACTCGCACGGATTCCACCTTTTCCCGGTACTTGCCCGGATTCAACAATTTTCTGGTGCTCACATTGATTCTACCATTTTTTCGTACTGGTCCGGACAATTTTTCGGCACTCGCAAGGATTCCACCTTTTGCGGGTAGTCGCACGGATTCAACAATTTTCTGGCGCTCACACTGATTCTACCATTTTTCCGTACTGGTCCGGACAGTTTTTCGGCACTCGCACGGATTCCACCTTTTCCTGGTACTTGCCTGGATTCAACAATTTTCTGGTACTCACACTGATTCTACCATTTTTTCGTACCGGTCCGGACAGTTTTTCGGCACTCGCACGGATTCCGCCTTTTGTGGGTAGTCGCACGGATTCAACAATTTTCTGGCGCTCACACTGATTCTACCATTTTTCCGTACTGGTCCATACAGTTTTTCGGTACTCGCACGGATTCCACCATTTCCCGTTACTCGCCCGTATTCAACAATTTTCTGGCGCTCACACTGATTCTACCATTTTTCCGTACTGGTCTGGACAGTTTTTCGGCACTCACAGGGATTCCACCTTTTCCAAGTACTTGCCCGGATTCAACAATTTTCTGGTGCTCACACAGATTCTACCATTTTTCCGTACTGGTCTGGACAGTTTTTCGGCACTCGCACGGATTCCACCTTTTCCCGGTACTTGCCCGGATTCAACAATTTTCTGGTGCTCACACTGATTCTACCATTTTTTCGTACCGGTCCGGACAGTTTTTCGGCACTCGCACGGATTCCACCTTTTGCGGGTAGTCGCACGGATTCAACAAATTTCTAGCGCTCACACTGATTCTACCATTTTTCCGTACTGGTCTGGACAGTTTTTCGGCACTCGCACGGATTCCACCTTTTCCCGGTACTTGCCCGGATTCAACAATTTTCTGGTGCTCACATTGATTCTACCATTTTTTCGTACTGGTCCGGACAATTTTTCGGCACTCGCAAGGATTCCACCTTTTGCGGGTAGTCGCACGGATTCAACAATTTTCTGGCGCTCACACAGATTCTACCATTTTTCCGTACTGGTCTCGACAATTTTTCGGCACTCGCACGGATTCCACCTTTTCCCGGTACTTGCACGGATTCAACAATTTTCTGGCGCTCACACTGATTCTACCACTTTTCCGTACTGGTCCGGACAGTTTTTCGGTACTCGCACGGATTCCACCATTTCCCGGTACTCGCCCAGATTCAACAATTTTCTGGCGCTCACACTGATTCTACCATTTTTTCGTACTGGTCCGTACAGTTTTTCGGTACTCGCACGGATTCCACCATTTCCCGGTACTCGCCCGGATTCAACAATTTTCTGGTGCTCACACTGATTCTACCATTTTTCCGTTCTGGTCCGGACAGTTTTTCGGTACTCGCACGGATTCCACCATTTCCCGTTACTCGCCCGGATTCAACAATTTTCTGGTGCTCACACTGATTCTACCATTTTTCCGTACTGGTCTGGACAGTTTTTCGGCACTCGCACGGATTCCACCTTTTCCCGGTACCTGTCCGGATTCAACAATTTTCTGTTGCTCACACTGATTCTACCATTTTTTCGTACCGGTCCGGAGAGTTTTTCGGCACTCGCACGGATTCCACCTTTTGCGGGTAGTCGCACGGATTCAACAATTTTCTGGCGCTCACACTGATTCTACCATTTTTCCGTACTGGTCCATACAGTTTTTCGGTACTCGCACGGATTCCACCATTTCCCGTTACTCGCCCGGATTCAACAATTTTCCGGTGCTCACACTGATTCTTGCATTTTTCCGTACTGGTCCGGACAATTTTTCGGCACTCGCACGGATTCCACCTTTTGCGGGTACTTGCCCGGATTCAACAATTTTCTGGCGCTCACACAGATTCTACCATTTTTCCATACTGGTCTGGACAGTTTTTCGGCACTCGCACGGATTCCACCTTTTCCCGGTACTTGCCCGGATTCAACAATTTTCTGGTGCTCACATTGATTCTACCATTTTTTCGTACTGGTCCGGACAATTTTTCGGCACTCGCAGGGATTCCACCTTTTGCGGGTAGTCGCACGGATTCAACAATTTTCTGGCGCTCACACTGATTCTACCATTTTTCCGTACTGGTCCGGACAGTTTTTCGGCACTCGCACGGATTCCACCTTTTCCCGGTACTTGCCTGGATTCAACAATTTTCTGGTACTCACACTGATTCTACCATTTTTTCGTACCGGTCCGGACAGTTTTTCGGCACTCGCACGGATTCCGCCTTTTGTGGGTAGTCGCACGGATTCAACAATTTTCTGGCGCTCACACTGATTCTACCATTTTTCCGTACTGGTCCATACAGTTTTTCGGTACTCGCACGGATTCCACCATTTCCCGTTACTCGCCCGGATTCAACAACTTTCTGGCGCTCACACTGATTCTACCATTTTTCCGTACTGGTCTGGACAGTTTTTCGGCACTCACATGGATTCCACCTTTTCCAAGTACTTGCCCGGATTCAACAATTTTCTGGTGCTCACACAGATTCTACCATTTTTCCGTACTGGTCTGGACAGTTTTTCGGCACTCGCACGGATTCCACCTTTTCCCGGTACTTGCCCGGATTCAACAATTTTCTGGTGCTCACACTGATTCTACCATTTTTTCGTACCGGTCCGGACAGTTTTTCGGCACTCGCACGTATTCCACCTTTTGCGGGTAGTCGCACGGTTTCAACAATTTTCTGGCGCTCACAAAGATTCTACCATTTTTCCGTAATGGTCTGGACAATTTTTCGGCACTCGCACGGATTCCACCTTTTCCCGGTACTTGCCCGGATTCAACAATTTTCTGGTGCTCACACTGATTCTACCATTTTTTCGTATCGGTCCGGACAGTTTTTCGGCACTCGCACGGATTCCACCTTTTGCGGGTAGTCGCACGGATTCAACAATTTTCTGGCGCTCACACTGATTCTACCATTTTTCCGTACTGGTCTGGACAGTTTTTCGGCACTCGCACGGATTCCACCTTTTCCCGGTACTTGCCCGGATTCAACAATTTTCTGGTGCTCACACAGATTCTACCATTTTTCCGTACTGGCCTGGACAGTTTTTCGGCACTCGCACGGATTCCACCTTTTCCCGGTACTTGCCCGGATTCAACAATTTTCTGGTGCTCACACTGATTCTACCATTTTTTCGTACCGGTCCGGACAGTTTTTCGGCACTCGCACGGATTCCACCTTTTGCGGGTAGTCGCACGGATTCAACAATTTCTGGCGCTCACACTGATCCTACTATTTTTCCGTACTGGTCCGGACAGTTTTTCGGCACTCGCACGGATTCCACCTTTTGCGGGTAGTCGCACGGATTCAACAATTTTCTGGCGCTCACACTGATTCTACCATTTTTCCGTACTGGTCTGGACAGTTTTTCGGCACTCGCATGGATTCCACCTTTTCCAAGTACTTGCCCGGATTCAACAATTTTCTGGTGCTCACACAGATTCTACCATTTTTCCGTACGGGTCTGGACAGTTTTTCGGCACTCGCACGGATTCCACCTTTTCCCGGTACTTGCCCGGATTCAACAATTTTCTGGTGCTCACATTGATTCTACCATTTTTTCGTACTGGTCCGGACAATTTTTCGGCACTCGCAGGGATTCCACCTTTTGCGGGTAGTCGCACGGATTCAACAATTTTCTGGCGCTCACACTGATTCTACCATTTTTCCGTACTGGTCCGGACAGTTTTTCGGCACTCGCACGGATTCCACCTTTTCCCGGTACTTGCCTGGATTCAACAATTTTCTGGTACTCACACTGATTCTACCATTTTTTCGTACCGGTCCGGACAGTTTTTCGGCACTCGCACGGATTCCGCCTTTTGTGGGTAGTCGCACGGATTCAACAATTTTCTGGCGCTCACACTGATTCTACCATTTTTCCGTACTGGTCCATACAGTTTTTCGGTACTCGCACGGATTCCACCATTTCCCGTTACTCGCCCGGATTCAACAATTTTCTGGCGCTCACACTGATTCTACCATTTTTCCGTACTGGTCTGGACAGTTTTTCGGCACTCACATGGATTCCACCTTTTCCAAGTACTTGCCCGGATTCAACAATTTTCTGATGCTCACACAGATTCTACCATTTTTCCGTACTGGTCTGGACAGTTTTTCGGCACTCGCACGGATTCCACCTTTTCCCGGTACTTGCCCGGATTCAACAATTTTCTGGTGCTCACACTGATTCTACCATTTTTTCGTACCGGTCCGGACAGTTTTTCGGCACTCGCACGGATTCCACCTTTTGCGGGTAGTCGCACGGTTTCAACAATTTTCTGGCGCTCACAAAGATTCTACCATTTTTCCGTAATGGTCTGGACAATTTTTCGGCACTCGCACCGATTCCACCTTTTCCCGGTACTTGCCCGGATTCAACAATTTTCTGGTGCTCACACTGATTCTACCATTTTTTCGTACCGGTCCGGACAGTTTTTCGGCACTCGCACGGATTCCACCTTTTGCGGGTAGTCGCACGGATTCAACAATTTTCTGGCGCTCACACTGATTCTACCATTTTTCCGTACTGGTCTGGACAGTTTTTCGGCACTCGCACGGATTCCACCTTTTCCCGGTACTTGCCCGGATTCAACAATTTTCTGGTGCTCACACAGATTCTACCATTTTTCCGTACTGGCCTGGACAGTTTTTCGGCACTCGCACGGATTCCACCTTTTCCCGGTACTTGCCCGGATTCAACAATTTTCTGGTGCTCACACTGATTCTACCATTTTTTCGTACCGGTCCGGACAGTTTTTCGGCACTCGCACGGATTCCACCTTTTGCGGGTAGTCGCACGGATTCAACAATTTCTGGCGCTCACACTGATCCTACTATTTTTCCGTACTGGTCCGGACAGTTTTTCGGCACTCGCACGGATTCCACCTTTTGCGGGTAGTCGCACGGATTCAACAATTTTCTGGCGCTCACACTGATTCTACCATTTTTCCGTACTGGTCTGGACAGTTTTTCGGCACTCGCATGGATTCCACCTTTTCCAAGTACTTGCCCGGATTCAACAATTTTCTGGTGCTCACACAGATTCTACCATTTTTCCGTACGGGTCTGGACAGTTTTTCGGCACTCGCACGGATTCCACCTTTTCCCGGTACTTGCCCGGATTCAACAATTTTCTGGTGCTCACATTGATTCTACCATTTTTTCGTACTGGTCCGGACAATTTTTCGGCACTCGCAGGGATTCCACCTTTTGCGGGTAGTCGCACGGATTCAACAATTTTCTGGCGCTCACACTGATTCTACCATTTTTCCGTACTGGTCCGGACAGTTTTTCGGCACTCGCACGGATTCCACCTTTTCCCGGTACTTGCCTGGATTCAACAATTTTCTGGTACTCACACTGATTCTACCATTTTTTCGTACCGGTCCGGACAGTTTTTCGGCACTCGCACGGATTCCGCCTTTTGTGGGTAGTCGCACGGATTCAACAATTTTCTGGCGCTCACACTGATTCTACCATTTTTCCGTACTGGTCCATACAGTTTTTCGGTACTCGCACGGATTCCACCATTTCCCGTTACTCGCCCGGATTCAACAATTTTCTGGCGCTCACACTGATTCTACCATTTTTCCGTACTGGTCTGGACAGTTTTTCGGCACTCACATGGATTCCACCTTTTCCAAGTACTTGCCCGGATTCAACAATTTTATGGTGCTCACACAGATTCTACCATTTTTCCGTACTGGTCTGGACAGTTTTTCGGCACTCGCACGGATTCCACCTTTTCCCGGTACTTGCCCGGATTCAACAATTTTCTGGTGCTCACACTGATTCTACCATTTTTTCGTACCGGTCCGGACAGTTTTTCGGCACTCGCACGGATTCCACCTTTTGCGGGTAGTCGCACGGTTTCAACAATTTTCTGGCGCTCACAAAGATTCTACCATTTTTCCGTAATGGTCTGGACAATTTTTCGGCACTCGCACCGATTCCACCTTTTCCCGGTACTTGCCCGGATTCAACAATTTTCTGGTGCTCACACTGATTCTACCATTTTTTCGTACCGGTCCGGACAGTTTTTCGGCACTCGCACGGATTCCACCTTTTGCGGGTAGTCGCACGGATTCAACAATTTTCTGGCGCTCACACTGATTCTACCATTTTTCCGTACTGGTCTGGACAGTTTTTCGGCACTCGCACGGATTCCACCTTTTCCCGGTACTTGCCCGGATTCAACAATTTTCTGGTGCTCACACAGATTCTACCATTTTTCCGTACTGGCCTGGACAGTTTTTCGGCACTCGCACGGATTCCACCTTTTCCCGGTACTTGCCCGGATTCAACAATTTTCTGGTGCTCACACTGATTCTACCATTTTTTCGTACCGGTCCGGACAGTTTTTCGGCACTCGCACGGATTCCACCTTTTGCGGGTAGTCGCACGGATTCAACAATTTCTGGCGCTCACACTGATCCTACTATTTTTCCGTACTGGTCCGGACAGTTTTTCGGCACTCGCACGGATTCCACCTTTTGCGGGTAGTCGCACGGATTCAACAATTTTCTGGCGCTCACACTGATTCTACCATTTTTCCGTACTGGTCTGGACAGTTTTTCGGCACTCGCAAGGATTCCACCTTTTCCAAGTACTTGCCCGGATTCAACAATTTTCTGGTGCTCACACAGATTCTACCATTTTTCCGTACTGGTCTGGACAGTTTTTCGGCACTCGCACGGATTCCACCTTTTCCCGGTACTTGCCCGGATTCAACAATTTTCTGGTGCTCACACTGATTCTACCATTTTTTCGTACCGGTCCGGACAGTTTTTCGGCACTCGCACGGATTCCACCTTTTGCGAGTAGTCGCACGGATTCAACAATTTTCTGGCGCTCACAAAGATTCTACCATTTTTCCGTAATGGTCTGGACAATTTTTCGGCACTCGCACGGATTCCACCTTTTCCCGGTACTTGCCCGGATTCAACAATTTTCTGGTGCTCACACTGATTCTACCATTTTTTCGTACCGGTCCGGACAGTTTTTCGGCACTCGCACGGATTCCACCTTTTGCGGGTAGTCGCACGGATTCAACAATTTTCTAGCGCTCACACTGATTCTACCATTTTTCTGTACTGGTCTGGACAGTTTTTCGGCACTCGCACGGATTCCACCTTTTCCAAGTACTTGCCCGGATTCAACAATTTTCTGGTGCTCACACAGATTCTACCATTTTTCCGTACGGGTCTGGACAGTTTTTCGGCACTCGCACGGATTCCACCTTTTCCCGGTACTTGCCCGGATTCAACAATTTTCTGGTGCTCACACTGATTCTACCATTTTTTCGTACCGGTCCGGACAGTTTTTCGGCACTCGCACGGATTCCACCTTTTGCGGGTAGTCGCACGGATTCAACAATTTTCTGGCGCTCACAAAGATTCTACCATTTTTCCGTAATGGTCTGGACAATTTTTCAGCACTCGCACGGATTCCACCTTTTCCCGGTACTTGCCCGGATTCAACAATTTTCTGGTGCTCACACTGATTCTACCATTTTTTCGTACCGGTCCGGACAGTTTTTCGGCACTCGCACGGATTCCACCTTTTGCGGGTAGTCGCACGGATTCAACAATTTTCTAGCGCTCACACTGATTCTACCATTTTTCCGTACTGGTCTGGACAGTTTTTCGGCACTCGCACGGATTCCACCTTTTCCCGGTACTTGCCCGGATTCAACAATTTTCTGGTGCTCACATTGATTCTACCATTTTTTCGTACTGGTCCGGACAATTTTTCGGCACTCGCAAGGATTCCACCTTTTGCGGGTAGTCGCACGGATTCAACAATTTTCTGGCGCTCACACAGATTCTACCATTTTTCCGTACTGGTCTCGACAATTTTTCGGCACTCGCACGGATTCCACCTTTTCCCGGTACTTGCACGGATTCAACAATTTTCTGGCGCTCACACTGATTCTACCACTTTTCCGTACTGGTCCGGACAGTTTTTCGGTACTCGCACGGATTCCACCATTTCCCGGTACTCGCCCGGATTCAACAATTTTCTGGCGCTCACACTGATTCTACCATTTTTTCGTACTGGTCCGTACAGTTTTTCGGTACTCGCACGGATTCCACCATTTCCCGGTACTCGCCCGGATTCAACAATTTTCTGGTGCTCACACTGATTCTACCATTTTTCCGTTCTGGTCCGGACAGTTTTTCGGTACTCGCACGGATTCCACCATTTCCCGTTACTCGCCCGGATTCAACAATTTTCTGGTGCTCACACTGATTCTACCATTTTTCCGTACTGGTCTGGACAGTTTTTCGGCACTCGCACGGATTCCACCTTTTCCCGGTACCTGTCCGGATTCAACAATTTTCTGTTGCTCACACTGATTCTACCATTTTTTCGTACCGGTCCGGAGAGTTTTTCGGCACTCGCACGGATTCCACCTTTTGCGGGTAGTCGCACGGATTCAACAATTTTCTGGCGCTCACACTGATTCTACCATTTTTCCGTACTGGTCCATACAGTTTTTCGGTACTCGCACGGATTCCACCATTTCCCGTTACTCGCCCGGATTCAACAATTTTCTGGTGCTCACACTGATTCTTGCATTTTTCCGTACTGGTCCGGACAATTTTTCGGCACTCGCACGGATTCCACCTTTTGCGGGTACTTGCCCGGATTCAACAATTTTCTGGCGCTCACACAGATTCTACCATTTTTCCATACTGGTCTGGACAGTTTTTCGGCACTCGCACGGATTCCACCTTTTCCCGGTACTTGCCCGGATTCAACAATTTTCTGGTGCTCACATTGATTCTACCATTTTTTCGTACTGGTCCGGACAATTTTTCGGCACTCGCAAGGATTCCACCTTTTGCGGGTAGTCGCACGGATTCAACAATTTTCTGGCGCTCACACTGATTCTACCATTTTTCCGTACTGGTCCGGACAGTTTTTCGGCACTCGCACGGATTCCACCTTTTCCCGGTACTTGCCTGGATTCAACAATTTTCTGGTACTCACACTGATTCTACCATTTTTTCGTACCGGTCCGGACAGTTTTTCGGCACTCGCACGGATTCCGCCTTTTGTGGGTAGTCGCACGGATTCAACAATTTTCTGGCGCTCACACTGATTCTACCATTTTTCCGTACTGGTCCATACAGTTTTTCGGTACTCGCACGGATTCCACCATTTCCCGTTACTCGCCCGGATTCAACAATTTTCTGGCGCTCACACTGATTCTACCATTTTTCCGTACTGGTCTGGACAGTTTTTCGGCACTCACATGGATTCCACCTTTTCCAAGTACTTGCCCGGATTCAACAATTTTCTGGTGCTCACACAGATTCTACCATTTTTCCGTACTGGTCTGGACAGTTTTTCGGCACTCGCACGGATTCCACCTTTTCCCGGTACTTGCCCGGATTCAACAATTTTCTGGTGCTCACACTGATTCTACCATTTTTTCGTACCGGTCCGGACAGTTTTTCGGCACTCGCACGGATTCCACCTTTTGCGGGTAGTCGCACGGTTTCAACAATTTTCTGGCGCTCACAAAGATTCTACCATTTTTCCGTAAAGGTCTGGACAATTTTTCGGCACTCGCACCGATTCCACCTTTTCCCGGTACTTGCCCGGATTCAACAATTTTCTGGTGCTCACACTGATTCTACCATTTTTTCGTACCGGTCCGGACAGTTTTTCGGCACTCGCACGGATTCCACCTTTTGCGGGTAGTCGCACGGATTCAACAATTTTCTGGCGCTCACAAAGATTCTACCATTTTTCCGCAATGGTCTGGACAATTTTTCGGCACTCGCACGGATTCCACCTTTTCCCGGTACTTGCCCGGATTCAACAATTTTCTGGTGCTCACACTGATTCTACCATTTTTTCGTACCGGTCCGGACAGTTTTTCGGCACTCGCACGGATTCCACCTTTTGCGGGTAGTCGCACGGATTCAACAATTTTCTGGCGCTCACACTGATTCTACCATTTTTCCGTACTGGTCTGGACAGTTTTTCGGCACTCGCACGGATTCCACCTTTTCCCGGTACTTGCCCGGATTCAACAATTTTCTGGTGCTCACACAGATTCTACCATTTTTCCGTACTGGCCTGGACAGTTTTTCGGCACTCGCACGGATTCCACCTTTTCCCGGTACTTGCCCGGATTCAACAATTTTCTGGTGCTCACACTGATTCTACCATTTTTTCGTACCGGTCCGGACAGTTTTTCGGCACTCGCACGGATTCCACCTTTTGCGGGTAGTCGCACGGATTCAACAATTTCTGGCGCTCACACTGATCCTACTATTTTTCCGTACTGGTCCGGACAGTTTTTCGGCACTCGCACGGATTCCACCTTTTGCGGGTAGTCGCACGGATTCAACAATTTTCTGGCGCTCACACTGATTCTACCATTTTTCCGTACTGGTCCGGACATTTTTTCGGCACTCGCACGGATTCCACCTTTTCCCGGTACTTGCCTAGATTCAACAATTTTCTGGTACTCACACTGATTCTACCATTTTTTCGTACCGGTCCGGACAGTTTTTCGGCACTCGCACGGATTCCGCCTTTTGTGGGTAGTCGCACGGATTCAACAATTTTCTGGCGCTCACACTGATTCTACCATTTTTCCGTACTGGTCCGGACAGTTTTTCGGCACTCGCACGGATTCCACCTTTTCCCGGTACTTGCCTGGATTCAACAATTTTCTGGTACTCACACTGATTCTACCATTTTTTCGTACCGGTCCGGACAGTTTTTCGGCACTCGCACGGATTCCGCCTTTTGTGGGTAGTCGCACGGATTCAACAATTTTCTGGCGCTCACACTGATTCTACCATTTTTCCGTACTGGTCCATACAGTTTTTCGGTACTCGCACGGATTCCACCATTTCCCGTTACTCGCCCGGATTCAACAATTTTCTGGCGCTCACACTGATTCTACCATTTTTCGGTACTGGTCTGGACAGTTTTTCGGCACTCACATGGATTCCACCTTTTCCAAGTACTTGCCCGGATTCAACAATTTTCTGGTGCTCACACAGATTCTACCATTTTTCCGTACTGGTCTGGACAGTTTTTCGGCACTCGCACGGATTCCACCTTTTCCCGGTACTTGCCCGGATTCAACAATTTTCTGGTGCTCACACTGATTCTACCATTTTTTCGTACCGGTCCGGACAGTTTTTCGGCACTCGCACGGATTCCACCTTTTGCGGGTAGTCGCACGGTTTCAACAATTTTCTGGCGCTCACAAAGATTCTACCATTTTTCCGTAATGGTCTGGACAATTTTTCGGCACTCGCACCGATTCCACCTTTTCCCGGTACTTGCCCGGATTCAACAATTTTCTGGTGCTCACACTGATTCTACCATTTTTTCGTACCGGTCCGGACAGTTTTTCGGCACTCGCACGGATTCCACCTTTTGCGGGTAGTCGCACGGATTCAACAATTTTCTGGCGCTCACAAAGATTCTACCATTTTTCCGTAATGGTCTGGACAATTTTTCGGCACTCGCACGGATTCCAACTTTTCCCGGTACTTGCCCGGATTCAACAATTTTCTGGTGCTCACACTGATTCTACCATTTTTTCGTACCGGTCCGGACAGTTTTTCGGCACTCGCACGGATTCCACCTTTTGCGGGTAGTCGCACGGATTCAACAATTTTCTGGCGCTCACACTGATTCTACCATTTTTCCGTACTGGTCTGGACAGTTTTTCGGCACTCGCACGGATTCCACCTTTTCCCGGTACTTGCCCGGATTCAACAATTTTCTGGTGCTCACACAGATTCTACCATTTTTCCGTACTGGCCTGGACAGTTTTTCGGCACTCGCACGGATTCCACCTTTTCCCGGTACTTGCCCGGATTCAACAATTTTCTGGTGCTCACACTGATTCTACCATTTTTCGTACCGGTCCGGACAGTTTTTCGGCACTCGCACGGATTCCACCTTTTGCGGGTAGTCGCACGGATTCAACAATTTCTGGCGCTCACACTGATCCTACTATTTTTCCGTACTGGTCCGGACAGTTTTTCGGCACTCGCACGGATTCCACCTTTGGCGGGTAGTCGCACGGATTCAACAATTTTCTGGCGCTCACACTGATTCTACCATTTTTCCGTACTGGTCTGGACAGTTTTTCGGCACTCGCATGGATTCCACCTTTTCCAAGTACTTGCCCGGATTCAACAATTTTCTGGTGCTCACACTGATTCTACCATTTTTTCGTACCGGTCCGGACAGTTTTTCGGCACTCGCACGGATTCCACCTTTTGCGGGTAGTCGCACGGATTCAACAATTTCTGGCGCCCACACTGATCCTACTATTTTTCCGTACTGGTCCGGACAGTTTTTCGGCACTCGCACGGATTCCACCTTTTGCGGGTAGTCGCACGGATTCAACAATTTTCTGGCGCTCACACTGATTCTACCATTTTTCCGTACTGGTCCGGACATTTTTTCGGCACTCGCACGGATTCCACCTTTTCCCGGTACTTGCCTAGATTCAACAATTTTCTGGTACTCACACTGATTCTACCATTTTTTCGTACCGGTCCGGACAGTTTTTCGGCACTCGCACGGATTCCGCCTTTTGTGGGTAGTCGCACGGATTCAACAATTTTCTGGCGCTCACACTGATTCTACCATTTTTCCGTACTGGTCCGGACAGTTTTTCGGCACTCGCACGGATTCCACCTTTTCCCGGTACTTGCCTGGATTCAACAATTTTCTGGTACTCACACTGATTCTACCATTTTTTCGTACCGGTCCGGACAGTTTTTCGGCACTCGCACGGATTCCGCCTTTTGTGGGTAGTCGCACGGATTCAACAATTTTCTGGCGCTCACACTGATTCTACCATTTTTCCGTACTGGTCCATACAGTTTTTCGGTACTCGCACGGATTCCACCATTTCCCGTTACTCGCCCGGATTCAACAATTTTCTGGCGCTCACACTGATTCTACCATTTTTCGGTACTGGTCTGGACAGTTTTTCGGCACTCACATGGATTCCACCTTTTCCAAGTACTTGCCCGGATTCAACAATTTTCTGGTGCTCACACAGATTCTACCATTTTTCCGTACTGGTCTGGACAGTTTTTCGGCACTCGCACGGATTCCACCTTTTCCCGGTACTTGCCCGGATTCAACAATTTTCTGGTGCTCACACTGATTCTACCATTTTTTCGTACCGGTCCGGACAGTTTTTCGGCACTCGCACGGATTCCACCTTTTGCGGGTAGTCGCACGGTTTCAACAATTTTCTGGCGCTCACAAAGATTCTACCATTTTTCCGTAATGGTCTGGACAATTTTTCGGCACTCGCACCGATTCCACCTTTTCCCGGTACTTGCTCGGATTCAACAATTTTCTGGTGCTCACACTGATTCTACCATTTTTTCGTACCGGTCCGGACAGTTTTTCGGCACTCGCACGGATTCCACCTTTTGCGGGTAGTCGCACGGATTCAACAATTTTCTGGCGCTCACAAAGATTCTACCATTTTTCCGTAATGGTCTGGACAATTTTTCGGCACTCGCACGGATTCCAACTTTTCCCGGTACTTGCCCGGATTCAACAATTTTCTGGTGCTCACACTGATTCTACCATTTTTTCGTACCGGTCCGGACAGTTTTTCGGCACTCGCACGGATTCCACCTTTTGCGGGTAGTCGCACGGATTCAACAATTTTCTGGCGCTCACACTGATTCTACCATTTTTCCGTACTGGTCTGGACAGTTTTTCGGCACTCGCACGGATTCCACCTTTTCCCGGTACTTGCCCGGATTCAACAATTTTCTGGTGCTCACACAGATTCTACCATTTTTCCGTACTGGCCTGGACAGTTTTTCGGCACTCGCACGGATTCCACCTTTTCCCGGTACTTGCCCGGATTCAACAATTTTCTGGTGCTCACACTGATTCTACCATTTTTCGTACCGGTCCGGACAGTTTTTCGGCACTCGCACGGATTCCACCTTTTGCGGGTAGTCGCACGGATTCAACAATTTCTGGCGCTCACACTGATCCTACTATTTTTCCGTACTGGTCCGGACAGTTTTTCGGCACTCGCACGGATTCCACCTTTGGCGGGTAGTCGCACGGATTCAACAATTTTCTGGCGCTCACACTGATTCTACCATTTTTCCGTACTGGTCTGGACAGTTTTTCGGCACTCGCATGGATTCCACCTTTTCCAAGTACTTGCCCGGATTCAACAATTTTCTGGTGCTCACACAGATTCTACCATTTTTCCGTACGGGTCTGGACAGTTTTTCGGCACTCGCACGGATTCCACCTTTTCCCGGTACTTGCCCGGATTCAACAATTTTCTGGTGCTCACACTGATTCTACCATTTTTTCGTACCGGTCCGGACAGTTTTTCGGCACTCGCACGGATTCCACCTTTTGCGGGTAGTCGCACGGATTCAACAATTTTCTGGCGCTCACAAAGATTCTACCATTTTTCCGTAATGGTCTGGACAATTTTTCGGCACTCGCACGGATTCCACCTTTTCCCGGTACTTGCCCGGATTCAACAATTTTCTGGTGCTCACACTGATTCTACCATTTTTTCGTACCGGTCCGGACAGTTTTTCGGCACTCGCACGGATTCCACCTTTTGCGGGTAGTCGCACGGATTCAACAATTTTCTAGCGCTCACACTGATTCTACCATTTTTCCGTACTGGTCTGGACAGTTTTTCGGCACTCGCACGGATTCCACCTTTTCCCGGTACTTGCCCGGATTCAACAATTTTCTGGTGCTCACATTGATTCTACCATTTTTTCGTACTGGTCCGGACAATTTTTCGGCACTCGCAAGGATTCCACCTTTTGCGGGTAGTCGCACGGATTCAACAATTTTCTGGCGCTCACACAGATTCTACCATTTTTCCGTACTGGTCTCGACAATTTTTCGGCACCCGCACGGATTCCACCTTTTCCCGGTACTTGCACGGATTCAACAATTTTCTGGCGCTCACACTGATTCTACCACTTTTCCGTACTGGTCCGGACAGTTTTTCGGTACTCGCACGGATTCCACCATTTCCCGGTACTCGCCCGGATTCAACAATTTTCTGGCGCTCACACTGATTCTACCATTTTTCCGTACTGGTCCGTACAGTTTTTCGGTACTCGCACGGATTCCACCATTTCCCGGTACACGCCCGGATTCAACAATTTTCTGGTGCTCACACTGATTCTACCATTTTTCCGTTCTGGTCCGGACAGTTTTTCGGTACTCGCACGGATTCCACCATTTCCCGTTACTCGCCCGGATTCAACAATTTTCTGGTGCTCACACTGATTCTACCATTTTTCCGTACTGGTCTGGACAGTTTTTCGGCACTCGCACGGATTCCACCTTTTCCCGGTACTTGTCCGGATTCAACAATTTTCTGGTGCTCACACTGATTCTACCATTTTTTCGTACCGGTCCGGAGAGTTTTTCGGCACTCGCACGGATTCCACCTTTTGCGGGTAGTCGCACGGATTCAACAATTTTCTGGCGCTCACACTGATTCTACCATTTTTCCGTACTGGTCCATACAGTTTTTCGGTACTCGCACGGATTCCACCATTTCCCGTTACTCGCCCGGATTCAACAATTTTCTGGTGCTCACACTGATTCTTGCATTTTTCCGTACTGGTCCGGACAATTTTTCGTCACTCGCACGGATTCCACCTTTTGCGGGTACTTGCCCGGATTCAACAATTTTCTGGCGCTCACACAGATTCTACCATTTTTCCATACTTGTCTGGACAGTTTTTCGGCACTCGCACGGATTCCACCTTTTCCCGGTACTTGCCCGGATTCAACAATTTTCTGGTGCTCACATTGATTCTACCATTTTTTCGTACTGGTCCGGACAATTTTTCGGCACTCGCAAGGATTCCACCTTTTGCGGGTAGTCGCACGGATTCAACAAATTTCTGGCGCTCACACTGATTCTACCATTTTTCCGTACTGGTCCGGACAGTTTTTCGGCACTCGCACGGATTCCACCTTTTCCTGGTACTTGCCTGGATTCAACAATTTTCTGGTACTCACACTGATTCTACCATTTTTTCGTACCGGTCCGGACAGTTTTTCGGCACTCGCACGGATTCCACCTTTTCCCGGTACTTGCCCGGATTCAACAATTTTCTGGTGCTCACATTGATTCTACCATTTTTTCGTACTGGTCCGGACAATTTTTCGGCACTCGCAAGGATTCCACCTTTTGCGGGTAGTCGCACGGATTCAACAATTTTCTGGCGCTCACACAGATTCTACCATTTTTCCGTACTGGTCTCGACAATTTTTCGGCACCCGCACGGATTCCACCTT
The DNA here is from genome assembly GCF_030704535.1 of Vitis vinifera. Lineage (NCBI taxonomy): Eukaryota > Viridiplantae > Streptophyta > Magnoliopsida > Vitales > Vitaceae > Vitis > Vitis vinifera. The sequence goes on from NC_081814.1 coordinate 21,130,794, forward strand.
TTCCCGGTACTTGCACGGATTCAACAATTTTCTGGCGCTCACACTGATTCTACCACTTTTCCGTACTGGTCCGGACAGTTTTTCGGTACTCGCACGGATTCCACCATTTCCCGGTACTCGCCCGGATTCAACAATTTTCTGGCGCTCACACTGATTCTACCATTTTTCCGTACTGGTCCGTACAGTTTTTCGGTACTCGCACGGATTCCACCATTTCCCGGTACACGCCCGGATTCAACAATTTTCTGGTGCTCACACTGATTCTACCATTTTTCCGTTCTGGTCCGGACAGTTTTTCGGTACTCGCACGGATTCCACCATTTCCCGTTACTCGCCCGGATTCAACAATTTTCTGGTGCTCACACTGATTCTACCATTTTTCCGTACTGGTCTGGACAGTTTTTCGGCACTCGCACGGATTCCACCTTTTCCCGGTACTTGTCCGGATTCAACAATTTTCTGGTGCTCACACTGATTCTACCATTTTTTCGTACCGGTCCGGAGAGTTTTTCGGCACTCGCACGGATTCCACCTTTTGCGGGTAGTCGCACGGATTCAACAATTTTCTGGCGCTCACACTGATTCTACCATTTTTCCGTACTGGTCCATACAGTTTTTCGGTACTCGCACGGATTCCACCATTTCCCGTTACTCGCCCGGATTCAACAATTTTCTGGTGCTCACACTGATTCTTGCATTTTTCCGTACTGGTCCGGACAATTTTTCGTCACTCGCACGGATTCCACCTTTTGCGGGTACTTGCCCGGATTCAACAATTTTCTGGCGCTCACACAGATTCTACCATTTTTCCATACTTGTCTGGACAGTTTTTCGGCACTCGCACGGATTCCACCTTTTCCCGGTACTTGCCCGGATTCAACAATTTTCTGGTGCTCACATTGATTCTACCATTTTTTCGTACTGGTCCGGACAATTTTTCGGCACTCGCAAGGATTCCACCTTTTGCGGGTAGTCGCACGGATTCAACAAATTTCTGGCGCTCACACTGATTCTACCATTTTTCCGTACTGGTCCGGACAGTTTTTCGGCACTCGCACGGATTCCACCTTTTCCTGGTACTTGCCTGGATTCAACAATTTTCTGGTACTCACACTGATTCTACCATTTTTTCGTACCGGTCCGGACAGTTTTTCGGCACTCGCACGGATTCCGCCTTTTGTGGGTAGTCGCACGGATTCAACAATTTTCTGGCGCTCACACTGATTCTACCATTTTTCCGTACTGGTCCATACAATTTTTCGGTACTCGCACGGATTCCACCATTTCCCGTTACTCGCCCGGATTCAACAATTTTCTGGCGCTCACACTGATTCTACCATTTTTCCGTACTGGTCTGGACAGTTTTTCGGCACTCACATGGATTCCACCTTTTCCAAGTACTTGCCCGGATTCAACAATTTTCTGGTGCTCACACAGATTCTACCATTTTTCCGTACTGGTCTGGACAGTTTTTCGGCACTCGCACGGATTCCACCTTTTCCCGGTACTTGCCCGGATTCAACAATTTTCTGGTGCTCACACTGATTCTACCATTTTTTCGTACCGGTCCGGACAGTTTTTCGGCACTCGCACGGATTCCACCTTTTGCGGGTAGTCGCACGGTTTCAACAATTTTCTGGCGCTCACAAAGATTCTACCATTTTTCCGTAATGGTCTGGACAATTTTTCGGCACTCGCACCGATTCCACCTTTTCCCGGTACTTGCCCGGATTCAACAATTTTCTGGTGCTCACACTGATTCTACCATTTTTTCGTACCGGTCCGGACAGTTTTTCGGCACTCGCACGGATTCCACCTTTTGCGGGTAGTCGCACGGATTCAACAATTTTCTGGCGCTCACAAAGATTCTACCATTTTTCCGTAATGGTCTGGACAATTTTTCGGCACTCGCACCGATTCCACCTTTTCCCGGTACTTGCCCGGATTCAACAATTTTCTGGTGCTCACACTGATTCTACCATTTTTTCGTACCGGTCCGGACAGTTTTTCGGCACTCGCACGGATTCCACCTTTTGCGGGTAGTCGCACGGATTCAACAATTTTCTGGCGCTCACACAGATTCTACCATTTTTCCGTACTGGTCTCGACAATTTTTCGGCACCCGCACGGATTCCACCTTTTCCCGGTACTTGCACGGATTCAACAATTTTCTGGCGCTCACACTGATTCTACCACTTTTCCGTACTGGTCCGGACAGTTTTTCGGTACTCGCACGGATTCCACCATTTCCCGGTACTCGCCCGGATTCAACAATTTTCTGGCGCTCACACTGATTCTACCATTTTTCCGTACTGGTCCGTACAGTTTTTCGGTACTCGCACGGATTCCACCATTTCCCGGTACACGCCCGGATTCAACAATTTTCTGGTGCTCACACTGATTCTACCATTTTTCCGTTCTGGTCCGGACAGTTTTTCGGTACTCGCACGGATTCCACCATTTCCCGTTACTCGCCCGGATTCAACAATTTTCTGGTGCTCACACTGATTCTACCATTTTTCCGTACTGGTCTGGACAGTTTTTCGGCACTCGCACGGATTCCACCTTTTCCCGGTACTTGTCCGGATTCAACAATTTTCTGGTGCTCACACTGATTCTACCATTTTTTCGTACCGGTCCGGAGAGTTTTTCGGCACTCGCACGGATTCCACCTTTTGCGGGTAGTCGCACGGATTCAACAATTTTCTGGCGCTCACACTGATTCTACCATTTTTCCGTACTGGTCCATACAGTTTTTCGGTACTCGCACGGATTCCACCATTTCCCGTTACTCGCCCGGATTCAACAATTTTCTGGTGCTCACACTGATTCTTGCATTTTTCCGTACTGGTCCGGACAATTTTTCGTCACTCGCACGGATTCCACCTTTTGCGGGTACTTGCCCGGATTCAACAATTTTCTGGCGCTCACACAGATTCTACCATTTTTCCATACTTGTCTGGACAGTTTTTCGGCACTCGCACGGATTCCACCTTTTCCCGGTACTTGCCCGGATTCAACAATTTTCTGGTGCTCACATTGATTCTACCATTTTTTCGTACTGGTCCGGACAATTTTTCGGCACTCGCAAGGATTCCACCTTTTGCGGGTAGTCGCACGGATTCAACAAATTTCTGGCGCTCACACTGATTCTACCATTTTTCCGTACTGGTCCGGACAGTTTTTCGGCACTCGCACGGATTCCACCTTTTCCTGGTACTTGCCTGGATTCAACAATTTTCTGGTACTCACACTGATTCTACCATTTTTTCGTACCGGTCCGGACAGTTTTTCGGCACTCGCACGGATTCCGCCTTTTGTGGGTAGTCGCACGGATTCAACAATTTTCTGGCGCTCACACTGATTCTACCATTTTTCCGTACTGGTCCATACAATTTTTCGGTACTCGCACGGATTCCACCATTTCCCGTTACTCGCCCGGATTCAACAATTTTCTGGCGCTCACACTGATTCTACCATTTTTCCGTACTGGTCTGGACAGTTTTTCGGCACTCACATGGATTCCACCTTTTCCAAGTACTTGCCCGGATTCAACAATTTTCTGGTGCTCACACAGATTCTACCATTTTTCCGTACTGGTCTGGACAGTTTTTCGGCACTCGCACGGATTCCACCTTTTCCCGGTACTTGCCCGGATTCAACAATTTTCTGGTGCTCACACTGATTCTACCATTTTTTCGTACCGGTCCGGACAGTTTTTCGGCACTCGCACGGATTCCACCTTTTGCGGGTAGTCGCACGGTTTCAACAATTTTCTGGCGCTCACAAAGATTCTACCATTTTTCCGTAATGGTCTGGACAATTTTTCGGCACTCGCACCGATTCCACCTTTTCCCGGTACTTGCCCGGATTCAACAATTTTCTGGTGCTCACACTGATTCTACCATTTTTTCGTACCGGTCCGGACAGTTTTTCGGCACTCGCACGGATTCCACCTTTTGCGGGTAGTCGCACGGATTCAACAATTTTCTGGCGCTCACAAAGATTCTACCATTTTTCCGTAATGGTCTGGACAATTTTTCGGCACTCGCACGGATTCCACCTTTTCCCGGTACTTGCCCGGATTCAACAATTTTCTGGTGCTCACACTGATTCTACCATTTTTTCGTACCGGTCCGGACAGTTTTTCGGCACTCGCACGGATTCCACCTTTTGCGGGTAGTCGCACGGATTCAACAATTTTCTGGCGCTCACACTGATTCTACCATTTTTCCGTACTGGTCTGGACAGTTTTTCGGCACTCGCACGGATTCCACCTTTTCCCGGTACTTGCCCGGATTCAACAATTTTCTGGTGCTCACACAGATTCTACCATTTTTCCGTACTGGCCTGGACAGTTTTTCGGCACTCGCACGGATTCCACCTTTTCCCGGTACTTGCCCGGATTCAACAATTTTCTGGTGCTCACACTGATTCTACCATTTTTTCGTACCGGTCCGGACAGTTTTTCGGCACTCGCACGGATTCCACCTTTTGCGGGTAGTCGCACGGATTCAACAATTTCTGGCGCTCACACTGATCCTACTATTTTTCCGTACTGGTCCGGACAGTTTTTCGGCACTCGCACGGATTCCACCTTTTGCGGGTAGTCGCACGGATTCAACAATTTTCTGGCGCTCACACTGATTCTACCATTTTTCCGTACTGGTCTGGACAGTTTTTCGGCACTCGCAAGGATTCCACCTTTTCCAAGTACTTGCCCGGATTCAACAATTTTCTGGTGCTCACACAGATTCTACCATTTTTCCGTACGGGTCTGGACAGTTTTTAGGCACTCGCACGGATTCCACCTTTTCCCGGTACTTGCCCGGATTCAACAATTTTCTGGTGCTCACACTGATTCTACCATTTTTTCGTACCGGTCCGGACAGTTTTTCGGCACTCGCACGGATTCCACCTTTTGCGGGTAGTCGCACGGATTCAACAATTTTCTGGCGCTCACAAAGATTCTACCATTTTTCCGTAATGGTCTGGGCAATTTTTCGGCACTCGCACGGATTCCACCTTTTCCCGGTACTTGCCCGGATTCAACAATTTTCTGGTGCTCACACTGATTCTACCATTTTTTCGAACCGGTCCGGACAGTTTTTCGGCACTCGCACGGATTCCACCTTTTGCGGGTAGTCGCACGGATTCAACAATTTTCTAGCGCTCACACTGATTCTACCATTTTTCCGTACTGGTCTGGACAGTTTTTCGGCACTCGCACGGATTCCACCTTTTCCCGGTACTTGCCCGGATTCAACAATTTTCTGGTGCTCACATTGATTCTACCATTTTTTCGTACTGGTCCGGACAATTTTTCGGCACTCGCAAGGATTCCACCTTTTGCGGGTAGTTGCACGGATTCAACAATTTTCTGGCGCTCACACTGATTCTACCACTTTTCCGTACTGGTCCGGACAGTTTTTCGGTACTCGCACGGATTCCACCATTTCCCGGTACTCGCCCGGATTCAACAATTTTCTGGCGCTCACACTGATTCTACCATTTTTCCGTACTGGTCCGTACAGTTTTTCGGTACTCGCACGGATTCCACCATTTCCCGGTACTCGCCCGGATTCAACAATTTTCTGGCGCTCACACTGATTCTACCATTTTTCCGTACTGGTCCGTACAGTTTTTCGGTACTCGCACGGATTCCACCATTTCCCGGTACTCGCCCGGATTCAACAATTTTCTGGCGCTCACACTGATTCTACCATTTTTCCGTACTGGTCTGGACAGTTTTTCGGCACTCGCACGGATTCCACCTTTTCCCGGTACTTGCCCGGATTCAACAATTTTCTGGTGCTCACACAGATTCTACCATTTTTCCGTACTGGCCGGGACAGTTTTTCGGCACTCGCACGGATTCCACCTTTTCCCGGTACTTGCCCGGATTCAACAATTTTCTGGTGCTCACACTGATTCTACCATTTTTTCGTACCGGTCCGGACAGTTTTTCGGCACTCGCACGGATTCCACCTTTTGCGGGTAGTCGCACGGATTCAACAATTTCTGGCGCTCACACTGATCCTACTATTTTTCCGTACTGGTCCGGACAGTTTTTTGGCACTCGCACGGATTCCACCTTTTGCGGGTAGTCGCACGGATTCAACAATTTTCTGGCGCTCACACTGATTCTACCATTTTTCCGTACTGGTCTGGACAGTTTTTCGGCACTCGCATGGATTCCACCTTTTCCAAGTACTTGCCCGGATTCAACAATTTTCTGGTGCTCACACAGATTCTACCATTTTTCCGTACGGGTCTGGACAGTTTTTACGCACTCGCACGGATTCCACCTTTTCCCGGTACTTGCCCGGATTCAACAATTTTCTGGTGCTCACACTGATTCTACCATTTTTTCGTACCGGTCCGGACAGTTTTTCGGCACTCGCACGGATTCCACCTTTTGCGGGTAGTCGCACGGATTCAACAATTTTCTGGCGCTCACAAAGATTCTACCATTTTTCCGTAATGGTCTGGGCAATTTTTCGGCACTCGCACGGATTCCACCTTTTCCCGGTACTTGCCCGGATTCAACAATTTTCTGGTGCTCACACTGATTCTACCATTTTTTCGAACCGGTCCGGACAGTTTTTCGGCACTCGCACGGATTCCACCTTTTGCGGGTAGTCGCACGGATTCAACAATTTTCTAGCGCTCACACTGATTCTACCATTTTTCCGTACTGGTCTGGACAGTTTTTCGGCACTCGCACGGATTCCACCTTTTCCCGGTACTTGCCCGGATTCAACAATTTTCTGGTGCTCACATTGATTCTACCATTTTTTCGTACTGGTCCGGACAATTTTTCGGCACTCGCAAGGATTCCACCTTTTGCGGGTAGTTGCACGGATTCAACAATTTTCTGGCGCTCACACTGATTCTACCACTTTTCCGTACTGGTCCGGACAGTTTTTCGGTACTCGCACGGATTCCACCATTTCCCGGTACTCGCCCGGATTCAACAATTTTCTGGCGCTCACACTGATTCTACCATTTTTCCGTACTGGTCCGTACAGTTTTTCGGTACTCGCACGGATTCCACCATTTCCCGGTACTCGCCCGGATTCAACAATTTTCTGGCGCTCACACTGATTCTACCATTTTTCCGTACTGGTCTGGACAGTTTTTCGGCACTCGCACGGATTCCACCTTTTCCCGGTACTTGCCCGGATTCAACAATTTTCTGGTGCTCACACAGATTCTACCATTTTTCCGTACTGGCCGGGACAGTTTTTCGGCACTCGCACGGAGTCCACCTTTTCCCGGTACTTGCCCGGATTCAACAATTTTCTGGTGCTCACACTGATTCTACCATTTTTTCGTACCGGTCCGGACAGTTTTTCGGCACTCGCACGGATTCCACCTTTTGCGGGTAGTCGCACGGATTCAACAATTTCTGGCGCTCACACTGATCCTACTATTTTTCCGTACTGGTCCGGACAGTTTTTCGGCACTCGCACGGATTCCACCTTTTGCGGGTAGTCGCACGGATTCAACAATTTTCTGGCGCTCACACTGATTCTACCATTTTTCCGTACTGGTCTGGACAGTTTTTCGGCACTCGCATGGATTCCACCTTTTCCAAGTACTTGCCCGGATTCAACAATTTTCTGGTGCTCACACAGATTCTACCATTTTTCCGTACGGGTCTGGACAGTTTTTAGGCACTCGCACGGATTCCACCTTTTCCCGGTACTTGCCCGGATTCAACAATTTTCTGGTGCTCACACTGATTCTACCATTTTTTCGTACCGGTCCGGACAGTTTTTCGGCACTCGCACGGATTCCACCTTTTGCGGGTAGTCGCACGGATTCAACAATTTTCTAGCGCTCACACTGATTCTACCATTTTTCCGTACTGGTCTGGACAGTTTTTCGGCACTCGCACGGATTCCACCATTTCCCGGTACTCGCCCGGATTCAACAATTTTCTGGCGCTCACACTGATTCTACCATTTTTCCGTACTGGTCCGTACAGTTTTTCGGTACTCGCACGGATTCCACCATTTCCCGGTACTCGCCCGGATTCAACAATTTTCTGGCGCTCACACTGATTCTACCATTTTTCCGTACTGGTCTGGACAGTTTTTCGGCACTCGCACGGATTCCACCTTTTCCCGGTACTTGCCCGGATTCAACAATTTTCTGGTGCTCACACAGATTCTACCATTTTTCCGTACTGGCCGGGACAGTTTTTCGGCACTCGCACGGAGTCCACCTTTTCCCGGTACTTGCCCGGATTCAACAATTTTCTGGTGCTCACACTGATTCTACCATTTTTTCGTACCGGTCCGGACAGTTTTTCGGCACTCGCACGGATTCCACCTTTTGCGGGTAGTCGCACGGATTCAACAATTTCTGGCGCTCACACTGATCCTACTATTTTTCCGTACTGGTCCGGACAGTTTTTCGGCACTCGCACGGATTCCACCTTTTGCGGGTAGTCGCACGGATTCAACAATTTTCTGGCGCTCACACTGATTCTACCATTTTTCCGTACTGGTCTGGACAGTTTTTCGGCACTCGCATGGATTCCACCTTTTCCAAGTACTTGCCCGGATTCAACAATTTTCTGGTGCTCACACAGATTCTACCATTTTTCCGTACGGGTCTGGACAGTTTTTAGGCACTCGCACGGATTCCACCTTTTCCCGGTACTTGCCCGGATTCAACAATTTTCTGGTGCTCACACTGATTCTACCATTTTTTCGTACCGGTCCGGACAGTTTTTCGGCACTCGCACGGATTCCACCTTTTGCGGGTAGTCGCACGGATTCAACAATTTTCTAGCGCTCACACTGATTCTACCATTTTTCCGTACTGGTCTGGACAGTTTTTCGGCACTCGCACGGATTCCACCATTTCCCGGTACTCGCCCGGATTCAACAATTTTCTGGCGCTCACACTGATTCTACCATTTTTCCGTACTGGTCCGTACAGTTTTTCGGTACTCGCACGGATTCCACCATTTCCCGTTACTCGCCCGGATTCAACAATTTTCTGGTGCTCACACTGATTCTACCATTTTTCCGTACTGGTCTGGACAGTTTTTCGGCACTCGCACGGATTCCACCTTTTCCCGGTACTTGCCCGGATTCAACAATTTTCTGGTGCTCACACTGATTCTACCATTTTTTCGTACCGGTCCGGACAGTTTTTCGGCACTCGCACGGATTCCACCTTTTGCGGGTAGTCGCACGGATTCAACAATTTTCTAGCGCTCACACTGATTCTACCATTTTTCCGTACTGGTCTGGACAGTTTTTCGGCACTCGCACGGATTCCACCATTTCCCGGTACTCGCCCGGATTCAACAATTTTCTGGCGCTCACACTGATTCTACCATTTTTCCGTACTGGTCCGTACAGTTTTTCGGCACTCGCACGGATTCCACCATTTCCCGGTACTCGCCCGGATTCAACAATTTTCTGGTGCTCACACTGATTCTACCATTTTTCCGTTCTGGTCCGGACAGTTTTTCGGTACTCGCACGGATTCCACCATTTCCCGTTACTCGCCCGGATTCAACAATTTTCTGGTGCTCACACTGATTCTACCATTTTTCCGTACTGGTCTGGACAGTTTTTCGGCACTCGCACGGATTCCACCTTTTCCCGGTACTTGTCCGGATTCAACAATTTTCTGGTGCTCACACTGATTCTACCATTTTTTCGTACCGGTCCGGAGAGTTTTTCGGCACTCGCACGGATTCCACCTTTTGCGGGTAGTCGCACGGATTCAACAATTTTCTAGCGCTCACACTGATTCTACCATTTTTCGGTACTGGTCTGGACAATTTTTCGGCACTCACACGGATTCCACCTTTTCCCGGTACTTGCCCGGATTCAACAATTTTCTGGTACTCACACTGATTCTACCATTTTTTCGTACCGGTCCGGACAGTTTTTCGGCACTCGCACGGATTCCGCCTTTTGTGGGTAGTCGCACGGATTCAACAATTTTCTGGCGCTCACACTGATTCTACCATTTTTCCGTACTGGTCCATACAGTTTTTCGGTACTCGCACGGATTCCACCATTTCCCGTTACTCGCCCGGATTCAACAATTTTCTGGCGCTCACACTGATTCTACCATTTTTCCGTACTGGTCTGGACAGTTTTTCGGCACTCACATGGATTCCACCTTTTCCAAGTACTTGCCCGGATTCAACAATTTTCTGGTGCTCACACAGATTCTACCATTTTTCCGTACTGGTCTGGACAGTTTTTCGGCACTCGCACGGATTCCACCTTTTCCCGGTATTTGCCCGGATTCAACAATTTTCTGGTGCTCACACTGATTCTACCATTTTTTCGTACCGGTCCGGACAGTTTTTCGGCACTCGCACGGATTCCACCTTTTGCGGGTAGTCGCATGGTTTCAACAATTTTCTGGCGCTCACAAAGATTCTACCATTTTTCCGTAATGGTCTGGACAATTTTTCGGCACTCGCACCGATTCCACCTTTTCCCGGTACTTGCCCGGATTCAACAATTTTCTGGTGCTCACACTGATTCTACCATTTTTTCGTACCGGTCCGGACAGTTTTTCGGCACTCGCACGGATTCCACCTTTTGCGGGTAGTCGCACGAATTCAACAATTTTCTGGCGCTCACAAAGATTCTACCATTTTTCCGTAATGGTCTGGACAATTTTTCAGCACTCGCACGGATTCCACCTTTTCCCGGTACTTGCCCGGATTCAACAATTTTCTGGTGCTCACACTGATTCTACCATTTTTTCGTACCGGTCCGGACAGTTTTTCGGCACTCGCACGGATTCCACCTTTTGCGGGTAGTCGTACGGATTCAACAATTTCTGGCGCTCACACTGATCCTACTATTTTTCCGTACTGGTCCGGACAGTTTTTCGGCACTCGCACGGATTCCACCTTTTGCGGGTAGTCGCACGGATTCAACAATTTTCTGGCGCTCACACTGATTCTACCATTTTTCCGTACTGGTCTGGACAGTTTTTCGGCACTCGCATGGATTCCACCTTTTCCAAGTACTTGCCCGGATTCAACAATTTTCTGGTGCTCACACAGATTCTACCATTTTTCCGTACGGGTCTGGACAGTTTTTAGGCACTCGCACGGATTCCACCTTTTCCCGGTACTTGCCCGGATTCAACAATTTTCTGGTGCTCACACTGATTCTACCATTTTTTCGTACCGGTCCGGACAGTTTTTCGGCACTCGCACGGATTCCACCTTTTGCGGGTAGTCGCACGGATTCAACAATTTTCTAGCGCTCACACTGATTCTACCATTTTTCCGTACTGGTCTGGACAGTTTTTCGGCACTCGCACGGATTCCACCATTTCCCGGTACTCGCCCGGATTCAACAATTTTCTGGCGCTCACACTGATTCTACCATTTTTCCGTACTGGTCCGTACAGTTTTTCGGCACTCGCACGGATTCCACCATTTCCCGGTACTCGCCCGGATTCAACAATTTTCTGGTGCTCACACTGATTCTACCATTTTTCCGTTCTGGTCCGGACAGTTTTTCGGTACTCGCACGGATTCCACCATTTCCCGTTACTCGCCCGGATTCAACAATTTTCTGGTGCTCACACTGATTCTACCATTTTTCCGTACTGGTCTGGACAGTTTTTCGGCACTCGCACGGATTCCACCTTTTCCCGGTACTTGTCCGGATTCAACAATTTTCTGGTGCTCACACTGATTCTACCATTTTTTCGTACCGGTCCGGAGAGTTTTTCGGCACTCGCACGGATTCCACCTTTTGCGGGTAGTCGCACGGATTCAACAATTTTCTAGCGCTCACACTGATTCTACCATTTTTCGGTACTGGTCTGGACAATTTTTCGGCACTCACACGGATTCCACCTTTTCCCGGTACTTGCCCGGATTCAACAATTTTCTGGTACTCACACTGATTCTACCATTTTTCCGTACTGGTCCGTACAGTTTTTCGGTACTCGCACGGATTCCACCATTTCCCGTTACTCGCCCGGATTCAACAATTTTCTGGTGCTCACACTGATTCTACCATTTTTCCGTACTGGTCTGGACAGTTTTTCGGCACTCGCACGGATTCCACCTTTTCCCGGTACTTGCCCGGATTCAACAATTTTCTGGTGCTCACACTGATTCTACCATTTTTTCGTACCGGTCCGGACAGTTTTTCGGCACTCGCACGGATTCCACCTTTTGCGGGTAGTCGCACGGATTCAACAATTTTCTAGCGCTCACACTGATTCTACCATTTTTCCGTACTGGTCTGGACAGTTTTTCGGCACTCGCACGGATTCCACCATTTCCCGGTACTCGCCCGGATTCAACAATTTTCTGGCGCTCACACTGATTCTACCATTTTTCCGTACTGGTCCGTACAGTTTTTCGGCACTCGCACGGATTCCACCATTTCCCGGTACTCGCCCGGATTCAACAATTTTCTGGTGCTCACACTGATTCTACCATTTTTCCGTTCTGGTCCGGACAGTTTTTCGGTACTCGCACGGATTCCACCATTTCCCGTTACTCGCCCGGATTCAACAATTTTCTGGTGCTCACACTGATTCTACCATTTTTCCGTACTGGTCTGGACAGTTTTTCGGCACTCGCACGGATTCCACCTTTTCCCGGTACTTGTCCGGATTCAACAATTTTCTGGTGCTCACACTGATTCTACCATTTTTTCGTACCGGTCCGGAGAGTTTTTCGGCACTCGCACGGATTCCACCTTTTGCGGGTAGTCGCACGGATTCAACAATTTTCTAGCGCTCACACTGATTCTACCATTTTTCGGTACTGGTCTGGACAATTTTTCGGCACTCACACGGATTCCACCTTTTCCCGGTACTTGCCCGGATTCAACAATTTTCTGGTACTCACACTGATTCTACCATTTTTTCGTACCGGTCCGGACAGTTTTTCGGCACTCGCACGGATTCCGCCTTTTGTGGGTAGTCGCACGGATTCAACAATTTTCTGGCGCTCACACTGATTCTACCATTTTTCCGTACTGGTCCATACAGTTTTTCGGTACTCGCACGGATTCCACCATTTCCCGTTACTCGCCCGGATTCAACAATTTTCTGGCGCTCACACTGATTCTACCATTTTTCCGTACTGGTCTGGACAGTTTTTCGGCACTCACATGGATTCCACCTTTTCCAAGTACTTGCCCGGATTCAACAATTTTCTGGTGCTCACACAGATTCTACCATTTTTCCGTACTGGTCTGGACAGTTTTTCGGCACTCGCACGGATTCCACCTTTTCCCGGTATTTGCCCGGATTCAACAATTTTCTGGTGCTCACACTGATTCTACCATTTTTTCGTACCGGTCCGGACAGTTTTTCGGCACTCGCACGGATTCCACCTTTTGCGGGTAGTCGCACGGTTTCAACAATTTTCTGGCGCTCACAAAGATTCTACCATTTTTCCGTAATGGTCTGGACAATTTTTCGGCACTCGCACCGATTCCACCTTTTCCCGGTACTTGCCCGGATTCAACAATTTTCTGGTGCTCACACTGATTCTACCATTTTTTCGTACCGGTCCGGACAGTTTTTCGGCACTCGCACGGATTCCACCTTTTGCGGGTAGTCGCACGAATTCAACAATTTTCTGGCGCTCACAAATATTCTACCATTTTTCCGTAATGGTCTGGACAATTTTTCAGCACTCGCACGGATTCCACCTTTTCCCGGTACTTGCCCGGATTCAACAATTTTCTGGTGCTCACACTGATTCTACCATTTTTTCGTACCGGTCCGGACAGTTTTTCGGCACTCGCACGGATTCCACCTTTTGCGGGTAGTCGCACGGATTCAACAATTTCTGGCGCTCACACTGATCCTACTATTTTTCCGTACTGGTCCGGACAGTTTTTCGGCACTCGCACGGATTCCACCTTTTGCGGGTAGTCGCACGGATTCAACAATTTTCTGGCGCTCACACTGATTCTACCATTTTTCCGTACTGGTCTGGACAGTTTTTCGGCACTCGCATGGATTCCACCTTTTCCAAGTACTTGCCCGGATTCAACAATTTTCTGGTGCTCACACAGATTCTACCATTTTTCCGTACGGGTCTGGACAGTTTTTAGGCACTCGCACGGATTCCACCTTTTCCCGGTACTTGCCCGGATTCAACAATTTTCTGGTGCTCACACTGATTCTACCATTTTTTCGTACCGGTCCGGACAGTTTTTCGGCACTCGCACGGATTCCACCTTTTGCGGGTAGTCGCACGGATTCAACAATTTTCTAGCGCTCACACTGATTCTACCATTTTTCCGTACTGGTCTGGACAGTTTTTCGGCACTCGCACGGATTCCACCATTTCCCGGTACTCGCCCGGATTCAACAATTTTCTGGCGCTCACACTGATTCTACCATTTTTCCGTACTGGTCCGTACAGTTTTTCGGCACTCGCACGGATTCCACCATTTCCCGGTACTCGCCCGGATTCAACAATTTTCTGGTGCTCACACTGATTCTACCATTTTTCCGTTCTGGTCCGGACAGTTTTTCGGTACTCGCACGGATTCCACCATTTCCCGTTACTCGCCCGGATTCAACAATTTTCTGGTGCTCACACTGATTCTACCATTTTTCCGTACTGGTCTGGACAGTTTTTCGGCACTCGCACGGATTCCACCTTTTCCCGGTACTTGTCCGGATTCAACAATTTTCTGGTGCTCACACTGATTCTACCATTTTTTCGTACCGGTCCGGAGAGTTTTTCGGCACTCGCACGGATTCCACCTTTTGCGGGTAGTCGCACGGATTCAACAATTTTCTAGCGCTCACACTGATTCTACCATTTTTCGGTACTGGTCTGGACAATTTTTCGGCACTCACACGGATTCCACCTTTTCCCGGTACTTGCCCGGATTCAACAATTTTCTGGTACTCACACTGATTCTACCATTTTTTCGTACCGGTCCGGACAGTTTTTCGGCACTCGCACGGATTCCGCCTTTTGTGGGTAGTCGCACGGATTCAACAATTTTCTGGCGCTCACACTGATTCTACCATTTTTCCGTACTGGTCCATACAGTTTTTCGGTACTCGCACGGATTCCACCATTTCCCGTTACTCGCCCGGACTCAACAATTTTCTGGCGCTCACACTGATTCTACCATTTTTCCGTACTGGTCTGGACAGTTTTTCGGCACTCACATGGATTCCACCTTTTCCAAGTACTTGCCCGGATTCAACAATTTTCTGGTGCTCACACAGATTCTACCATTTTTCCGTACTGGTCTGGACAGTTTTTCGGCACTCGCACGGATTCCACCTTTTCCCGGTATTTGCCCGGATTCAACAATTTTCTGGTGCTCACACTGATTCTACCATTTTTTCGTACCGGTCCGGACAGTTTTTCGGCACTCGCACGGATTCCACCTTTTGCGGGTAGTCGCACGGTTTCAACAATTTTCTGGCGCTCACAAAGATTCTACCATTTTTCCGTAATGGTCTGGACAATTTTTCGGCACTCGCACCGATTCCACCTTTTCCCGGTACTTGCCCGGATTCAACAATTTTCTGGTGCTCACACTGATTCTACCATTTTTTCGTACCGGTCCGGACAGTTTTTCGGCACTCGCACGGATTCCACCTTTTGCGGGTAGTCGCACGAATTCAACAATTTTCTGGCGCTCACAAAGATTCTACCATTTTTCCGTAATGGTCTGGACAATTTTTCAGCACTCGCACGGATTCCACCTTTTCCCGGTACTTGCCCGGATTCAACAATTTTCTGGTGCTCACACTGATTCTACCATTTTTTCGTACCGGTCCGGACAGTTTTTCGGCACTCGCACGGATTCCACCTTTTGCGGGTAGTCGCACGGATTCAACAATTTCTGGCGCTCACACTGATCCTACTATTTTTCCGTACTGGTCCGGACAGTTTTTCGGCACTCGCACGGATTCCACCTTTTGCGGGTAGTCGCACGGATTCAACAATTTTCTAGCGCTCACACTGATTCTACCATTTTTCGGTACTGGTCTGGACAATTTTTCGGCACTCACACGGATTCCACCTTTTCCCGGTACTTGCCCGGATTCAACAATTTTCTGGTGCTCACACTGATTCTACCATTTTTTCGTACCGGTCCGGACAGTTTTTCGGCACTCGCACGGATTCCACCTTTTGCGGGTAGTCGTACGGATTCAACAATTTCTGGCGCTCACACTGATCCTACTATTTTTCCGTACTGGTCCGGACAGTTTTTCGGCACTCGCACGGATTCCACCTTTTGCGGGTAGTCGCACGGATTCAACAATTTTCTGGCGCTCACACTGATTCTACCATTTTTCCGTACTGGTCTGGACAGTTTTTCGGCACTCGCATGGATTCCACCTTTTCCAAGTACTTGCCCGGATTCAACAATTTTCTGGTGCTCACACAGATTCTACCATTTTTCCGTACGGGTCTGGACAGTTTTTAGGCACTCGCACGGATTCCACCTTTTCCCGGTACTTGCCCGGATTCAACAATTTTCTGGTGCTCACACTGATTCTACCATTTTTTCGTACCGGTCCGGACAGTTTTTCGGCACTCGCACGGATTCCACCTTTTGCGGGTAGTCGCACGGATTCAACAATTTTCTAGCGCTCACACTGATTCTACCATTTTTCCGTACTGGTCTGGACAGTTTTTCGGCACTCGCACGGATTCCACCATTTCCCGGTACTCGCCCGGATTCAACAATTTTCTGGCGCTCACACTGATTCTACCATTTTTCCGTACTGGTCCGTACAGTTTTTCGGCACTCGCACGGATTCCACCATTTCCCGGTACTCGCCCGGATTCAACAATTTTCTGGTGCTCACACTGATTCTACCATTTTTCCGTTCTGGTCCGGACAGTTTTTCGGTACTCGCACGGATTCCACCATTTCCCGTTACTCGCCCGGATTCAACAATTTTCTGGTGCTCACACTGATTCTACCATTTTTCCGTACTGGTCTGGACAGTTTTTCGGCACTCGCACGGATTCCACCTTTTCCCGGTACTTGTCCGGATTCAACAATTTTCTGGTGCTCACACTGATTCTACCATTTTTTCGTACCGGTCCGGAGAGTTTTTCGGCACTCGCACGGATTCCACCTTTTGCGGGTAGTCGCACGGATTCAACAATTTTCTAGCGCTCACACTGATTCTACCATTTTTCGGTACTGGTCTGGACAATTTTTCGGCACTCACACGGATTCCACCTTTTCCCGGTACTTGCCCGGATTCAACAATTTTCTGGTACTCACACTGATTCTACCATTTTTCCGTACTGGTCCGTACAGTTTTTCGGTACTCGCACGGATTCCACCATTTCCCGTTACTCGCCCGGATTCAACAATTTTCTGGTGCTCACACTGATTCTACCATTTTTCCGTACTGGTCTGGACAGTTTTTCGGCACTCGCACGGATTCCACCTTTTCCCGGTACTTGCCCGGATTCAACAATTTTCTGGTGCTCACACTGATTCTACCATTTTTTCGTACCGGTCCGGACAGTTTTTCGGCACTCGCACGGATTCCACCTTTTGCGGGTAGTCGCACGGATTCAACAATTTTCTAGCGCTCACACTGATTCTACCATTTTTCCGTACTGGTCTGGACAGTTTTTCGGCACTCGCACGGATTCCACCATTTCCCGGTACTCGCCCGGATTCAACAATTTTCTGGCGCTCACACTGATTCTACCATTTTTCCGTACTGGTCCGTACAGTTTTTCGGCACTCGCACGGATTCCACCATTTCCCGGTACTCGCCCGGATTCAACAATTTTCTGGTGCTCACACTGATTCTACCATTTTTCCGTTCTGGTCCGGACAGTTTTTCGGTACTCGCACGGATTCCACCATTTCCCGTTACTCGCCCGGATTCAACAATTTTCTGGTGCTCACACTGATTCTACCATTTTTCCGTACTGGTCTGGACAGTTTTTCGGCACTCGCACGGATTCCACCTTTTCCCGGTACTTGTCCGGATTCAACAATTTTCTGGTGCTCACACTGATTCTACCATTTTTTCGTACCGGTCCGGAGAGTTTTTCGGCACTCGCACGGATTCCACCTTTTGCGGGTAGTCGCACGGATTCAACAATTTTCTAGCGCTCACACTGATTCTACCATTTTTCGGTACTGGTCTGGACAATTTTTCGGCACTCACACGGATTCCACCTTTTCCCGGTACTTGCCCGGATTCAACAATTTTCTGGTACTCACACTGATTCTACCATTTTTTCGTACCGGTCCGGACAGTTTTTCGGCACTCGCACGGATTCCGCCTTTTGTGGGTAGTCGCACGGATTCAACAATTTTCTGGCGCTCACACTGATTCTACCATTTTTCCGTACTGGTCCATACAGTTTTTCGGTACTCGCACGGATTCCACCATTTCCCGTTACTCGCCCGGATTCAACAATTTTCTGGCGCTCACACTGATTCTACCATTTTTCCGTACTGGTCTGGACAGTTTTTCGGCACTCACATGGATTCCACCTTTTCCAAGTACTTGCCCGGATTCAACAATTTTCTGGTGCTCACACAGATTCTACCATTTTTCCGTACTGGTCTGGACAGTTTTTCGGCACTCGCACGGATTCCACCTTTTCCCGGTATTTGCCCGGATTCAACAATTTTCTGGTGCTCACACTGATTCTACCATTTTTTCGTACCGGTCCGGACAGTTTTTCGGCACTCGCACGGATTCCACCTTTTGCGGGTAGTCGCACGGTTTCAACAATTTTCTGGCGCTCACAAAGATTCTACCATTTTTCCGTAATGGTCTGGACAATTTTTCGGCACTCGCACCGATTCCACCTTTTCCCGGTACTTGCCCGGATTCAACAATTTTCTGGTGCTCACACTGATTCTACCATTTTTTCGTACCGGTCCGGACAGTTTTTCGGCACTCGCACGGATTCCACCTTTTGCGGGTAGTCGCACGAATTCAACAATTTTCTGGCGCTCACAAATATTCTACCATTTTTCCGTAATGGTCTGGACAATTTTTCAGCACTCGCACGGATTCCACCTTTTCCCGGTACTTGCCCGGATTCAACAATTTTCTGGTGCTCACACTGATTCTACCATTTTTTCGTACCGGTCCGGACAGTTTTTCGGCACTCGCACGGATTCCACCTTTTGCGGGTAGTCGCACGGATTCAACAATTTCTGGCGCTCACACTGATCCTACTATTTTTCCGTACTGGTCCGGACAGTTTTTCGGCACTCGCACGGATTCCACCTTTTGCGGGTAGTCGCACGGATTCAACAATTTTCTGGCGCTCACACTGATTCTACCATTTTTCCGTACTGGTCTGGACAGTTTTTCGGCACTCGCATGGATTCCACCTTTTCCAAGTACTTGCCCGGATTCAACAATTTTCTGGTGCTCACACAGATTCTACCATTTTTCCGTACGGGTCTGGACAGTTTTTAGGCACTCGCACGGATTCCACCTTTTCCCGGTACTTGCCCGGATTCAACAATTTTCTGGTGCTCACACTGATTCTACCATTTTTTCGTACCGGTCCGGACAGTTTTTCGGCACTCGCACGGATTCCACCTTTTGCGGGTAGTCGCACGGATTCAACAATTTTCTAGCGCTCACACTGATTCTACCATTTTTCCGTACTGGTCTGGACAGTTTTTCGGCACTCGCACGGATTCCACCATTTCCCGGTACTCGCCCGGATTCAACAATTTTCTGGCGCTCACACTGATTCTACCATTTTTCCGTACTGGTCCGTACAGTTTTTCGGCACTCGCACGGATTCCACCATTTCCCGGTACTCGCCCGGATTCAACAATTTTCTGGTGCTCACACTGATTCTACCATTTTTCCGTTCTGGTCCGGACAGTTTTTCGGTACTCGCACGGATTCCACCATTTCCCGTTACTCGCCCGGATTCAACAATTTTCTGGTGCTCACACTGATTCTACCATTTTTCCGTACTGGTCTGGACAGTTTTTCGGCACTCGCACGGATTCCACCTTTTCCCGGTACTTGTCCGGATTCAACAATTTTCTGGTGCTCACACTGATTCTACCATTTTTTCGTACCGGTCCGGAGAGTTTTTCGGCACTCGCACGGATTCCACCTTTTGCGGGTAGTCGCACGGATTCAACAATTTTCTAGCGCTCACACTGATTCTACCATTTTTCGGTACTGGTCTGGACAATTTTTCGGCACTCACACGGATTCCACCTTTTCCCGGTACTTGCCCGGATTCAACAATTTTCTGGTACTCACACTGATTCTACCATTTTTTCGTACCGGTCCGGACAGTTTTTCGGCACTCGCACGGATTCCGCCTTTTGTGGGTAGTCGCACGGATTCAACAATTTTCTGGCGCTCACACTGATTCTACCATTTTTCCGTACTGGTCCATACAGTTTTTCGGTACTCGCACGGATTCCACCATTTCCCGTTACTCGCCCGGACTCAACAATTTTCTGGCGCTCACACTGATTCTACCATTTTTCCGTACTGGTCTGGACAGTTTTTCGGCACTCACATGGATTCCACCTTTTCCAAGTACTTGCCCGGATTCAACAATTTTCTGGTGCTCACACAGATTCTACCATTTTTCCGTACTGGTCTGGACAGTTTTTCGGCACTCGCACGGATTCCACCTTTTCCCGGTATTTGCCCGGATTCAACAATTTTCTGGTGCTCACACTGATTCTACCATTTTTTCGTACCGGTCCGGACAGTTTTTCGGCACTCGCACGGATTCCACCTTTTGCGGGTAGTCGCACGGTTTCAACAATTTTCTGGCGCTCACAAAGATTCTACCATTTTTCCGTAATGGTCTGGACAATTTTTCGGCACTCGCACCGATTCCACCTTTTCCCGGTACTTGCCCGGATTCAACAATTTTCTGGTGCTCACACTGATTCTACCATTTTTTCGTACCGGTCCGGACAGTTTTTCGGCACTCGCACGGATTCCACCTTTTGCGGGTAGTCGCACGAATTCAACAATTTTCTGGCGCTCACAAAGATTCTACCATTTTTCCGTAATGGTCTGGACAATTTTTCAGCACTCGCACGGATTCCACCTTTTCCCGGTACTTGCCCGGATTCAACAATTTTCTGGTGCTCACACTGATTCTACCATTTTTTCGTACCGGTCCGGACAGTTTTTCGGCACTCGCACGGATTCCACCTTTTGCGGGTAGTCGCACGGATTCAACAATTTCTGGCGCTCACACTGATCCTACTATTTTTCCGTACTGGTCCGGACAGTTTTTCGGCACTCGCACGGATTCCACCTTTTGCGGGTAGTCGCACGGATTCAACAATTTTCTGGCGCTCACACTGATTCTACCATTTTTCCGTACTGGTCTGGACAGTTTTTCGGCACTCGCATGGATTCCACCTTTTCCAAGTACTTGCCCGGATTCAACAATTTTCTGGTGCTCACACAGATTCTACCATTTTTCCGTACGGGTCTGGACAGTTTTTAGGCACTCGCACGGATTCCACCTTTTCCCGGTACTTGCCCGGATTCAACAATTTTCTGGTGCTCACACTGATTCTACCATTTTTTCGTACCGGTCCGGACAGTTTTTCGGCACTCGCACGGATTCCACCTTTTGCGGGTAGTCGCACGGATTCAACAATTTTCTAGCGCTCACACTGATTCTACCATTTTTCCGTACTGGTCTGGACAGTTTTTCGGCACTCGCACGGATTCCACCATTTCCCGGTACTCGCCCGGATTCAACAATTTTCTGGCGCTCACACTGATTCTACCATTTTTCCGTACTGGTCCGTACAGTTTTTCGGCACTCGCACGGATTCCACCATTTCCCGGTACTCGCCCGGATTCAACAATTTTCTGGTGCTCACACTGATTCTACCATTTTTCCGTTCTGGTCCGGACAGTTTTTCGGTACTCGCACGGATTCCACCATTTCCCGTTACTCGCCCGGATTCAACAATTTTCTGGTGCTCACACTGATTCTACCATTTTTCCGTACTGGTCTGGACAGTTTTTCGGCACTCGCACGGATTCCACCTTTTCCCGGTACTTGTCCGGATTCAACAATTTTCTGGTGCTCACACTGATTCTACCATTTTTTCGTACCGGTCCGGAGAGTTTTTCGGCACTCGCACGGATTCCACCTTTTGCGGGTAGTCGCACGGATTCAACAATTTTCTAGCGCTCACACTGATTCTACCATTTTTCGGTACTGGTCTGGACAATTTTTCGGCACTCACACGGATTCCACCTTTTCCCGGTACTTGCCCGGATTCAACAATTTTCTGGTACTCACACTGATTCTACCATTTTTTCGTACCGGTCCGGACAGTTTTTCGGCACTCGCACGGATTCCGCCTTTTGTGGGTAGTCGCACGGATTCAACAATTTTCTGGCGCTCACACTGATTCTACCATTTTTCCGTACTGGTCTGGACAGTTTTTCGGCACTCGCACGGATTCCACCTTTTCCCGGTACTTGCCCGGATTCAACAATTTTCTGGTGCTCACACAGATTCTACCATTTTTCCGTACTGGCCGGGACAGTTTTTCGGCACTCGCACGGAGTCCACCTTTTCCCGGTACTTGCCCGGATTCAACAATTTTCTGGTGCTCACACTGATTCTACCATTTTTTCGTACCGGTCCGGACAGTTTTTCGGCACTCGCACGGATTCCACCTTTTGCGGGTAGTCGCACGGATTCAACAATTTCTGGCGCTCACACTGATCCTACTATTTTTCCGTACTGGTCCGGACAGTTTTTCGGCACTCGCACGGATTCCACCTTTTGCGGGTAGTCGCACGGATTCAACAATTTTCTGGCGCTCACACTGATTCTACCATTTTTCCGTACTGGTCCGGACAGTTTTTCGGCACTCGCACGAATTCCACCTTTTGCGGGTAGTCGCACGAATTCAACAATTTTCTGGCGCTCACAAAGATTCTACCATTTTTCCGTAATGGTCTGGACAATTTTTCAGCACTCGCACGGATTCCACCTTTTCCCGGTACTTGCCCGGATTCAACAATTTTCTGGTGCTCACACTGATTCTACCATTTTTTCGTACCGGTCCGGACAGTTTTTCGGCACTCGCACGGATTCCACCTTTTGCGGGTAGTCGCACGGATTCAACAATTTCTGGCGCTCACACTGATCCTACTATTTTTCCGTACTGGTCCGGACAGTTTTTCGGCACTCGCACGGATTCCACCTTTTGCGGGTAGTCGCACGGATTCAACAATTTTCTGGCGCTCACACTGATTCTACCATTTTTCCGTACTGGTCTGGACAGTTTTTCGGCACTCGCATGGATTCCACCTTTTCCAAGTACTTGCCCGGATTCAACAATTTTCTGGTGCTCACACAGATTCTACCATTTTTCCGTACGGGTCTGGACAGTTTTTAGGCACTCGCACGGATTCCACCTTTTCCCGGTACTTGCCCGGATTCAACAATTTTCTGGTGCTCACACTGATTCTACCATTTTTTCGTACCGGTCCGGACAGTTTTTCGGCACTCGCACGGATTCCACCTTTTGCGGGTAGTCGCACGGATTCAACAATTTTCTAGCGCTCACACTGATTCTACCATTTTTCCGTACTGGTCTGGACAGTTTTTCGGCACTCGCACGGATTCCACCATTTCCCGGTACTCGCCCGGATTCAACAATTTTCTGGCGCTCACACTGATTCTACCATTTTTCCCTACTGGTCCGTACAGTTTTTCGGCACTCGCACGGATTCCACCATTTCCCGGTACTCGCCCGGATTCAACAATTTTCTGGTGCTCACACTGATTCTACCATTTTTCCGTTCTGGTCCGGACAGTTTTTCGGTACTCGCACGGATTCCACCATTTCCCGTTACTCGCCCGGATTCAACAATTTTCTGGTGCTCACACTGATTCTACCATTTTTCCGTACTGGTCTGGACAGTTTTTCGGCACTCGCACGGATTCCACCTTTTCCCGGTACTTGTCCGGATTCAACAATTTTCTGGTGCTCACACTGATTCTACCATTTTTTCGTACCGGTCCGGAGAGTTTTTCGGCACTCGCACGGATTCCACCTTTTGCGGGTAGTCGCACGGATTCAACAATTTTCTAGCGCTCACACTGATTCTACCATTTTTCGGTACTGGTCTGGACAATTTTTCGGCACTCACACGGATTCCACCTTTTCCCGGTACTTGCCCGGATTCAACAATTTTCTGGTACTCACACTGATTCTACCATTTTTTCGTACCGGTCCGGACAGTTTTTCGGCACTCGCACGGATTCCGCCTTTTGTGGGTAGTCGCACGGATTCAACAATTTTCTGGCGCTCACACTGATTCTACCATTTTTCCGTACTGGTCCATACAGTTTTTCGGTACTCGCACGGATTCCACCATTTCCCGTTACTCGCCCGGATTCAACAATTTTCTGGCGCTCACACTGATTCTACCATTTTTCGGTACTGGTCTGGACAATTTTTCGGCACTCACACGGATTCCACCTTTTCCCGGTATTTGCCCGGATTCAACAATTTTCTGGTGCTCACACTGATTCTACCATTTTTTCGTACCGGTCCGGACAGTTTTTCGGCACTCGCACGGATTCCACCTTTTGCGGGTAGTCGCACGGTTTCAACAATTTTCTGGCGCTCACAAAGATTCTACCATTTTTCCGTAATGGTCTGGACAATTTTTCGGCACTCGCACCGATTCCACCTTTTCCCGGTACTTGCCCGGATTCAACAATTTTCTGGTGCTCACACTGATTCTACCATTTTTTCGTACCGGTCCGGACAGTTTTTCGGCACTCGCACGAATTCCACCTTTTGCGGGTAGTCGCACGAATTCAACAATTTTCTGGCGCTCACAAAGATTCTACCATTTTTCCGTAATGGTCTGGACAATTTTTCAGCACTCGCACGGATTCCACCTTTTCCCGGTACTTGCCCGGATTCAACAATTTTCTGGTGCTCACACTGATTCTACCATTTTTTCGTACCGGTCCGGACAGTTTTTCGGCACTCGCACGGATTCCACCTTTTGCGGGTAGTCGCACGGATTCAACAATTTTCTGGCGCTCACACTGATTCTACCATTTTTCCGTACTGGTCTGGACAGTTTTTCGGCACTCGCACGGATTCCACCTTTTCCCGGTACTTGCCCGGATTCAACAATTTTCTGGTGCTCACACAGATTCTACCATTTTTCCGTACTGGCCTGGACAGTTTTTCGGCACTCGCACGGATTCCACCTTTTCCCGGTACTTGCCCGGATTCAACAATTTTCTGGTGCTCACACTGATTCTACCATTTTTTCGTACCGGTCCGGACAGTTTTTCGGCACTCGCACGGATTCCACCTTTTGCGGGTAGTCGCACGGATTCAACAATTTCTGGCGCTCACACTGATCCTACTATTTTTCCGTACTGGTCCGGACAGTTTTTCGGCACTCGCACGGATTCCACCTTTTGCGGGTAGTCGCACGGATTCAACAATTTTCTGGCGCTCACACTGATTCTACCATTTTTCCGTACTGGTCTGGACAGTTTTTCGGCACTCGCATGGATTCCACCTTTTCCAAGTACTTGCCCGGATTCAACAATTTTCTGGTGCTCACACAGATTCTACCATTTTTCCGTACGGGTCTGGACAGTTTTTCGGCACTCGCACGGATTCCACCTTTTCCCGGTATTTGCCCGGATTCAACAATTTTCTGGTGCTCACACTGATTCTACCATTTTTTCGTACCGGTCCGGACAGTTTTTCGGCACTCGCACGAATTCCACCTTTTGCGGGTAGTCGCACGAATTCAACAATTTTCTGGCGCTCACAAAGATTCTACCATTTTTCCGTAATGGTCTGGACAATTTTTCAGCACTCGCACGGATTCCACCTTTTCCCGGTACTTGCCCGGATTCAACAATTTTCTGGTGCTCACACTGATTCTACCATTTTTTCGTACCGGTCCGGACAGTTTTTCGGCACTCGCACGGATTCCACCTTTTGCGGGTAGTCGCACGGATTCAACAATTTTCTGGCGCTCACACTGATTCTACCATTTTTCCGTACTGGTCTGGACAGTTTTTCGGCACTCGCACGGATTCCACCTTTTCCCGGTACTTGCCCGGATTCAACAATTTTCTGGTGCTCACACAGATTCTACCATTTTTCCGTACTGGCCTGGACAGTTTTTCGGCACTCGCACGGATTCCACCTTTTCCCGGTACTTGCCCGGATTCAACAATTTTCTGGTGCTCACACTGATTCTACCATTTTTTCGTACCGGTCCGGACAGTTTTTCGGCACTCGCACGGATTCCACCTTTTGCGGGTAGTCGCACGGATTCAACAATTTCTGGCGCTCACACTGATCCTACTATTTTTCCGTACTGGTCCGGACAGTTTTTCGGTACTCGCACGGATTCCACCTTTTGCGGGTAGTCGCACGGATTCAACAATTTTCTGGCGCTCACACTGATTCTACCATTTTTCCGTACTGGTCTGGACAGTTTTTCGGCACTCGCATGGATTCCACCTTTTCCAAGTACTTGCCCGGATTCAACAATTTTCTGGTGCTCACACAGATTCTACCATTTTTCCGTACGGGTCTGGACAGTTTTTCGGCACTCGCACGGATTCCACCTTTTCCCGGTACTTGCCCGGATTCAACAATTTTCTGGTGCTCACACTGATTCTACCATTTTTTCGTACCGGTCCGGACAGTTTTTCGGCACTCGCACGGATTCCACCTTTTGCGGGTAGTCGCACGGATTCAACAATTTTCTGGCGCTCACAAAGATTCTACCATTTTTCCGTAATGGTCTGGACAATTTTTCGGCACTCGCACGGATTCCACCTTTTCCCGGTACTTGCCCGGATTCAACAATTTTCTGGTACTCACACTGATTCTACCATTTTTTCGTACCGGTCCGGACAGTTTTTCGGCACTCGCACGGATTCCACCTTTTGCGGGTAGTCGCACGGATTCAACAATTTTCTAGCGCTCACACTGATTCTACCATTTTTCCGTACTGGTCAAGACAGTTTTTCGGCACTCGCACGGATTCCACCTTTTCCCGGTACTTGCCCGGATTCAACAATTTTCTGGTGCTCACATTGATTCTACCATTTTTTCGTACTGGTCCGGACAATTTTTCGGCACTCGCAAGGATTCCACCTTTTGCGGGTAGTTGCACGGATTCAACAATTTTCTGGCGCTCACACAGATTCTACCATTTTTCCGTACTGGTCTCGACAATTTTTCGGCACTCGCACGGATTCCACCTTTTCCCGGTACTTGCACGGATTCAACAATTTTCTGGCGCTCACACTGATTCTACCACTTTTCCGTACTGGTCCGGACAGTTTTTCGGTACTCGCACGGATTCCACCATTTCCCGGTACTCGCCCGGATTCAACAATTTTCTGGTGCTCACACTGATTCTACCATTTTTCCGTTCTGGTCCGGACAGTTTTTCGGTACTCGCACGGATTCCACCATTTCCCGTTACTCGCCCGGATTCAACAATTTTCTGGTGCTCACACTGATTCTACCATTTTTCCGTACTGGTCTGGACAGTTTTTCGGCACTCGCACGGATTCCACCTTTTCCCGGTACTTGTCCGGATTCAACAATTTTCTGGTGCTCACACTGATTCTACCATTTTTTCGTACCGGTCCGGAGAGTTTTTCGGCACTCGCACGGATTCCACCTTTCGCGGGTAGTCGCACGGATTCAACAATTTTCTAGCGCTCACACTGATTCTACCATTTTTCGGTACTGGTCTGGACAATTTTTCGGCACTCACACGGATTCCACCTTTTCCCGGTACTTGCCCGGATTCAACAATTTTCTGGTACTCACACTGATTCTACCATTTTTTCGTACCGGTCCGGACAGTTTTTCGGCACTCGCACGGATTCCGCCTTTTGTGGGTAGTCGCACGGATTCAACAATTTTCTGGCGCTCACACTGATTCTACCATTTTTCCGTACTGGTCCATACAGTTTTTCGGTACTCGCACGGATTCCACCATTTCCCGTTACTCGCCCGGATTCAACAATTTTCTGGTGCTCACACTGATTCTAGCATTTTTCCGTACTGGTCCGGACAATTTTTCGGCACTCGCACGGATTCCACCTTTTGCGGGTACTTGCCCGGATTCAACAATTTTCTGGCGCTCACACAGATTCTACCATTTTTCCATACTGGTCTGGACAGTTTTTCGGCACTCGCACGGATTCCACCTTTTCCCGGTACTTGCCCGGATTCAACAATTTTCTGGTGCTCACATTGATTCTACCATTTTTTCGTACTGGTCCGGACAATTTTTCGGCACTCGCTAGGATTCCACCTTTTGCGGGTAGTCGCACGGATTCAACAATTTTCTGGCGCTCACACTGATTCTACCATTTTTCCGTACTGGTCCGGACAGTTTTTCGGCACTCGCACGGATTCCACCTTTTCCCGGTACTTGCCTGGATTCAACAATTTTCTGGTACTCACACTGATTCTACCATTTTTTCGTACCGGTCCGGACAGTTTTTCGGCACTCGCACGGATTCCGCCTTTTGTGGATAGTCGCACGGATTCAACAATTTTCTGGCGCTCACACTGATTCTACCATTTTTCCGTACTGGTCCATACAGTTTTTCAGTACTCGCATGGATTCCACCATTTCCCGTTACTCGCCCGGATTCAACAATTTTCTGGTGCTCACACTGATTCTACCATTTTTCCGTACTGGTCCGGACAGTTTTTCGGCAATCGCACGGATTCCGCCTTTTGTGGGTACTCGCACGGATTCCACCATTTCCCGTTACTCGCCCGGATTCAACAATTTTCTGGTGCTCACACTGATTCTACCATTTTTCCGTACTGGTCTGGAATGTTTTTCGGCACTCGCACGGATTCCACCTTTTCCCGGTACTTGTCCGGATTCAACAATTTTCTGGTGCTCACACTGATTCTACCATTTTTTCGTACCGGTCCGGAGAGTTTTTCGGCACTCGCACGGATTCCACCTTTTGCGGGTAGTCGCACGGATTCAACAATTTTCTAGCGCTCACACTGATTCTACCATTTTTCGGTACTGGTCTGGACAATTTTTCGGCACTCACACGGATTCCACCTTTTCCCGGTACTTGCCCGGATTTAACAATTTTCTGGTACTCACACTGATTCTACCATTTTTTCGTACCGGTCCGGACAGTTTTTCGGCACTCGCACGGATTCCGCCTTTTGTGGGTAGTCGCACGGATTCAACAATTTTCTGGCGCTCACACTGATTCTACCATTTTTCCGTACTGGTCCATACAGTTTTTCGGTACTCGCACGGATTCCACCATTTCCCGTTACTCGCCCGGATTCAACAATTTTCTGGTGCTCACACTGATTCTAGCATTTTTCCGTACTGGTCCGGACAATTTTTCGGCACTCGCACGGATTCCACCTTTTGCGGGTACTTGCCCGGATTCAACAATTTTCTGGCGCTCACACAGATTCTACCATTTTTCCATACTGGTCTGGACAGTTTTTCGGCACTCGCACGGATTCCACCTTTTCCCGGTACTTGCCCGGATTCAACAATTTTCTGGTGCTCACATTGATTCTACCATTTTTTCGTACTGGTCCGGACAATTTTTCGGCACTCGCTAGGATTCCACCTTTTGCGGGTAGTCGCACGGATTCAACAATTTTCTGGCGCTCACACTGATTCTACCACTTTTCCGTACTGGTCCGGACAGTTTTTCGGTACTCGCACGGATTCCACCATTTCCCGGTACTCGCCCGGATTCAACAATTTTCTGGCGCTCACACTGATTCTACCATTTTTCCGAACTGGTCCGTACAGTTTTTCGGTACTCGCACGGATTCCACCATTTCCCGGTACTCGCCCGGATTCAACAATTTTCTGGTGCTCACACTGATTCTACCATTTTTCTGTTCTGGTCCGGACAGTTTTTCGGTACTCGCACGGATTCCACCATTTCCCGTTACTCGCCCGGATTCAACAATTTTCTGGTGCTCACACTGATTCTACCATTTTTCCGTACTGGTCTGGACAGTTTTTCGGCACTCGCACGGATTCCACCTTTTCCCGGTACTTGTCCGGATTCAACAATTTTCTGGTACTCACACTGATTCTACCATTTTTTCGTACCGGTCCGGACAGTTTTTCGGCACTCGCACGGATTCCGCCTTTTGTGGATAGTCGCACGGATTCAACAATTTTCTGGCGCTCACACTGATTCTACCATTTTTCCGTACTGGTCCATACAGTTTTTCGGTACTCGCACAGATTCCACCATTTCCCGTTACTCGCCCGGATTCAACAATTTTCTGGTGCTCACACTGATTCTACCATTTTTCCGTACTGGTCCGGACAATTTTTCGGCACTCGCACGGATTCCACCTTTTCCGGGTACTTGCCCGGATTCAAAAGTTTTCTGGCGCTCACACAGATTCTACCATTTTTCTGTACTGGTCTGGACAGTTTTTCGGCACTCGCACGGATTCCACCTTTTCCCGGTACTTGCCCGGATTCAACAATTTAACGACGCTCACACTGATTCTACCATTTTTTCGTACCGATCCGGACAGTTTTTCGACACTCGCACGGATTCCACCTTTTGTGGGTAGTAGCACGGATTCAACAATTTTCTGGCGCTCACACAGATTCTACCATTTTTCCGTACCGGTCCGGACAGTTTTTCGGCAATCGCACGGATTCCGCCTTTTGTGGGTACTCGCACGGATTCCACCATTTCCCGTTACTCGCCCGGATTCAACAATTTTCTGGTGCTCACACTGATTCTACCATTTTTCCGTACTGGTCTGGACAGTTTTTCGGCACTCGCACGGATTCCACCTTTTCCCGGTACTTGTCCGGATTCAACAATTTTCTGGTGCTCACACTGATTCTACCATTTTTTCGTACCGGTCCGGAGAGTTTTTCGGCACTCGCACGGATTCCACCTTTTGCGGGTAGTCGCACGGATTCAACAATTTTCTAGCGCTCACACTGATTCTACCATTTTTCGGTACTGGTCTGGACAATTTTTCGGCACTCACACGGATTCCACCTTTTCCCGGTACTTGCCCGGATTCAACAATTTTCTGGTACTCACATTGATTCTACCATTTTTTCGTACCGGTCCGGACAGTTTTTCGGCACTCCCACGGATTCCGCCTTTTGTGGGTAGTCGCACGGATTCAACAATTTTCTGGCGCTCACACTGATTCTACCATTTTTCCGTACTGGTCCATACAGTTTTTCGGTACTCGCACGGATTCCACCATTTCCCGTTACTCGCCCGGATTCAACAATTTTCTGGTGCTCACACTGATTCTAGCATTTTTCCGTACTGGTCCGGACAATTTTTCGGCACTCGCACGGATTCCACCTTTTGCGGGTACTTGCCCGGATTCAACAATTTTCTGGCGCTCACACTGATTCTACCATTTTTCCGTACTGGTCCGGACAGTTTTTCGGCACTCGCACGGATTCCACCTTTTCCCGGTACTTGCCCGGATTCAACAATTTTCTGGTGCTCACATTGATTCTACCATTTTTTCGTACTGGTCCGGACAATTTTTCGGCACTCGCAAGGATTCCACCTTTTGCGGGTAGTCGCATGGATTCAACAATTTTCTGGCGCTCACACTGATTCTACCATTTTTCCGTACTGGTCCGGACAGTTTTTCGGCACTCGCACGGATTCCACCTTTTCCCGGTACTTGCCTGGATTCAACAATTTTCTGGTACTCACACTGATTCTACCATTTTTTCGTACCGGTCCGGACAGTTTTTCGGCACTCGCACGGATTCCGCCTTTTGTGGATAGTCGCACGGATTCAACAATTTTCTGGCGCTCACACTGATTCTACCATTTTTCCGTACTGGTCCATAGAGTTTTTCGGTACTCGCACGGATTCCACCATTTCCCGTTACTCGCCCGGATTCAACAATTTTCTGGTGCTCACACTGATTCTACCATTTTTCCGTACTGGTCCGGACAATTTTTCGGCACTCGCACGGATTCCACCTTTTGCGGGTACTTGCCCGGATTCAAAAGTTTTCTGGCGCTCACACAGATTCTACCATTTTTCTGTACTGGTCTGGACAGTTTTTCGGCACTCGCACGGATTCCACCTTTTCCCGGTACTTGCCCGGATTCAACAATTTTCCGGTGCTCACACTAATTCTACCATTTTTTCGTACCGATCCGGACAGTTTTTCGACACTCGCACGGATTCCACCTTTTGTGGGTAGTAGCACGGATTCAACAATTTTCTGGCGCTCACACAGATTCTACCATTTTTCCGTACCGGTCCTGACAGTTTTTCGGCAATCGCACGGATTCCGCCTTTTGTGGGTACTCGCACGGATTCCACCATTTCCCGTTACTCGCCCGGATTCAACAATTTTCTGGTGCTCACACTGATTCTACCATTTTTCCGTACTGGTCTGGACAGTTTTTCGGCACTCGCACGGATTCCACCTTTTCCCGGTACTTGTCCGGATTCAACAATTTTCTGGTGCTCACACTGATTCTACCATTTTTTCGTACCGGTCCGGAGAGTTTTTCGGCACTCGCACGGATTCCACCTTTTGCGGGTAGTCGCACGGATTCAACAATTTTCTAGCGCTCACACTGATTCTACCATTTTTCGGTACTGGTCTGGACAATTTTTCGGCACTCACACGGATTCCACCTTTTCCCGGTACTTGCCCGGATTCAACAATTTTCTGGTACTCACACTGATTCTACCATTTTTTCGTACCGGTCCGGACAGTTTTTCGGCACTCGCACGGATTCCGCCTTTTGTGGGTAGTCGCATGGATTCAACAATTTTCTGGCGCTCACACTGATTCTACCATTTTTCCGTACTGGTCCATACAGTTTTTCGGTACTCGCACGGATTCCACCATTTCCCGTTACTCGCCCGGATTCAACAATTTTCTGGTGCTCACACTGATTCTACCATTTTTCCGTACTGGTCCGGACAATTTTTCGGCACTCGCACGGATTCCACCTTTTGCGGGTACTTGCCCGGATTCAACAATTTTCTGGCGCTCACACAGATTCTACCATTTTTCCATACTGGTCTGGACAGTTTTTCGGCACTCGCACGGATTCCACCTTTTCCCGGTACTTGTCCGGATTCAACAATTTTCTGGTGCTCACACTGATTCTACCATTTTTTCGTACCGGTCTAGACAGTTTTTCGGCACTCGCAAGGATTCCACCTTTTGCGGGTAGTCGCACGGATTAAACAATTTTCTGGCGCTCACACTGATTCTACCATTTTTTTGTACTGGTCCGGACAGTTTTTCGGTACTCGCACGGATTCCACCATTCCCGGTACTCGCCCGGGTTCAACAATTTTCTGGTGCTCACACAGATTCTACCATTTTTCCGTACGGGTCTGGACAGTTTTTCGGCACTCGAACGGATTCAACAATTTTCTGGCGCTCACACTGATTCTACCATTTTTCCGTACTGGTCCGGACAGTTTTTCGGTACTCGCACGGATTCCACCTTTTCCCGGTACTTGCCCGGATTCATCAATTTTCTGGTGCTCACACTGATTCTACAATTTTTTCGTACCGATCCGGACAGTTTTTCGGCACTCGCACGGATTCCACCTTTTGCGGGTAGTCGCACGGATTCAACAATTTTCTGGCGTTCACACAGATTCTACCATTTTTCCGTACTGGTCTGGACAGTTTTTCGGATATCGCACGGCAGCCACCTTTGCCCGGTACTTGCCCGGATTCAACAATTTTCTGGTGCTCACACTGATTCTACCATTTTTTCGTACCGGTCCGGATAGTTTTTCGGTACTCGCACGGATTCCACCATTTCCCGTTAC
Organism: Vitis vinifera; assembly: GCF_030704535.1. Classification (NCBI taxonomy): domain Eukaryota; kingdom Viridiplantae; phylum Streptophyta; class Magnoliopsida; order Vitales; family Vitaceae; genus Vitis; species Vitis vinifera. The sequence continues at coordinate 21,164,657 of NC_081814.1, forward strand.
TCGCCCGGATTCAACAATTTTCTGGTGCTCACACTGATTCTACCATTTTTTCGTACTGGTCTGGACAGTTTTTCGGTACTCGCACGGATTCCACCATTCCCGGTACTCGCCCGGGTTCAACAATTTTCTGGTGCTCACACAGATTCTACCATTTTTCCGTACGGGTCTGGACAGTTTTTCGGCACTCGCACGGATTCAACAATTTTCTGGTGCTCACACTGATTCTACCATTTTTCCGTACTGGTCCGGACAGTTTTTCGGTACTCGCACGGATTCCACCATTTCCCGTTACTCGCCCGGATTCAACAATTTTCAGGTGCTCACACTGATTCTACCATTTTTCCGTACTGGTCGGGACAGTTTTTCGGCACTCGCACGGATTCCACCTTTTCCCGGTACCTGTCCGGATTCAACAATTTTCTGGTGCTCACACTGATTCTACCATTTTTCCGTACTGGTCCGGACAGTTTTTCGGTACTCGCACGGATTCCACCATTTCCCGTTACTCGCCCGGATTCAACAATTTTCTGGTGCTCACACTAATTCTACCATTTTTCCGTACTGGTCCGGACAGTTTTTCGGCACTCGCACGGATTCCACCTTTTCCCGGTACCTGTCCGGATTCAACAATTTTCTGGTGCTCACACTGATTCTACCATTTTTCCGTACTGGTCCGGACAGTTTTTCGGTACTCGCACGGATTCCACCATTTCCCGTTACTCGCCCGGATTCAACAATTTTCTGGTGCTCACACTGATTCTACCATTTTTCCGTACTGGTCTGGACAGTTTTTCGGCACTCACACGGATTCCACCTTTTCCCGGTACTTGTCCGGATTCAACAATTTTCTGGTGCTCACACTGATTCTACCATTTTTTCGTACCGGTCTGGACAGTTTTTCGGCACTCGCAAGGATTCCACCTTTTGCGGGTAGTCGCACGGATTCAACAATTTTCTGGCGCTCACACTGATTCTACCATTTTTCCGTACTGGTCCGGACAGTTTTTCGGTACTCGCACGGATTCCACCATTTCCCGTTACTCGCCCGGATTCAACAATTTTCAGGTGCTCACACTGATTCTACCATTTTTCCGTACTGGTCCGGACAGTTTTTCGGCACTCGCACGGATTCCACCTTTTCCCGGTACCTGTCCGGATTCAACAATTTTCTGGTGCTCACACTGATTCTACCATTTTTCCGTACTGGTCCGGACAGTTTTTCGGTACTCGCACGGATTCCACCATTTCCCGTTACTCGCCCGGATTCAACAATTTTCTGGTGCTCACACTGATTCTACCATTTTTCCGTACGGGTCTGGACAGTTTTTCGGCACTCGCACGGATTCCACCTTTTCCCGGTACTTGTCCGGATTCAACAATTTTCTGGTGCTCACACTGATTCTACCATTTTTTCGTACCGGTCTGGACTGTTTTTCGGCACTCGCAAGGATTCCACCTTTTGCGGGTAGTCGCAGGGATTCAACAATTTTCTGGCGCTCACACTGATTCTACCATTTTTCCGTACTGGTCCGGACAGTTTTTCGGTGCTCGCACGGATTCCACCATTTCCCGTTACTCGCCCGGATTCAACAATTTTCAGGTGCTCACACTGATTCTACCATTTTTCCGTACTGGTCCGGACAGTTTTTCGGCACTCGCACGGATTCCACCTTTTCCCGGTACCTGTCCGGATTCAACAATTTTCTGGTGCTCACACTGATTCTACCATTTTTCCGTACTGGTCCGGACAGTTTTTCGGTACTCGCACGGATTCCACCATTTCCCGTTACTCGCCCGGATTCAACAATTTTCTGGTGCTCACACTGATTCTACCATTTTTCCGTACGGGTCTGGACAGTTTTTCGGCACTCGCACGGATTCCACTTTTTCCCGGTACTTGTCCGGATTCAACAATTTTCTGGTGCTCACACTGATTCTACCATTTTTTCGTACCGGTCTGGACAGTTTTTCGGCACTCGCAAGGATTCCACCTTTTGCGGGTAGTCGCACGGATTCAACAATTTTCTGGCGCTCACACTGATTCTACCATTTTTCCGTACTGGTCCGGACAGTTTTTCGGTACTCGCACGGATTCCACCATTTCCCGTTACTCGCCCGGATTCAACAATTTTCAGGTGCTCACACTGATTCTACCATTTTTCCGTACTGGTCCGGACAGTTTTTCGGCACTCGCACGGATTCCACCTTTTCCCGGTACCTGTCCGGATTCAACAATTTTCTGGTGCTCACACTGATTCTACCATTTTTCCGTACTGGTCCGGACAGTTTTTCGGTACTCGCACGGATTCCACCATTTCCCGTTACTCGCCCGGATTCAACAATTTTCAGGTGCTCACACTGATTCTACCATTTTTCCGTACTGGTCCGGACAGTTTTTCGGCACTCGCACGGATTCCACCTTTTCCCGGTACCTGTCCGGATTCAACAATTTTCTGGTGCTCACACTGATTCTACCATTTTTCCGTACTGGTCCGGACAGTTTTTCGGTACTCGCACGGATTCCACCATTTCCCGTTACTCGCCCGGATTCAACAATTTTCTGGTGCTCACACTGATTCTACCATTTTTCCGTACGGGTCTGGACAGTTTTTCGGCACTCGCACGGATTCCACCTTTTCCCGGTACTTGTCCGGATTCAACAATTTTCTGGTGCTCACACTGATTCTACCATTTTTTCGTACCGGTCTGGACAGTTTTTCGGCACTCGCAAGGATTCCACCTTTTGCGGGTAGTCGCACGGATTCAACAATTTTCTGGCGCTCACACTGATTCTACCATTTTTCCGTACTGGTCCGGACAGTTTTTCGGTACTCGCACGGAGTCCACCATTTCCCGTTACTCGCCCGGATTCAACAATTTTCAGGTGCTCACACTGATTCTACCATTTTTCCGTACTGGTCCGGACAGTTTTTCGGCACTCGCACGGATTCCACCTTTTCCCGGTACCTGTCCGGATTCAACAATTTTCTGGTGCTCACACTGATTCTACCATTTTTCCGTACTGGTCCGGACAGTTTTTCGGTACTCGCACGGATTCCACCATTTCCCGTTACTCGCCCGGATTCAACAATTTTCTGGTGCTCACACTGATTCTACCATTTTTCCGTACTGGTCTGGACAGTTTTTCGGCACTCGCACGGATTCCACCTTTTCCCGGTACGTGTCCGGATTCAACAATTTTCTGGTGCTCACACTGATTCTACCACTTTTTCGTACCGGTCTGGACAGTTTTTCGGCACTCGCAAGGATTCCACCTTTTGCGGGTAGTCGCACGGATTCAACAATTTTCTGGCGCTCACACTGATTCTACCATTTTTTCGTACTGGTCCGGACAGTTTTTCGGTACTCGCACGGATTCCACCATTCCCGGTACTCGCCCGGGTTCAACAATTTTCTGGTGCTCACACAGATTCTACGATTTTTCCGTACGGGTCTGGACAGTTTTTCGGCACTCGCACGGATTCAACAATTTTCTGGTGCTCACACTGATTCTACCATTTTTCCGTACTGGTCCGGACAGTTTTTCGGTACTCGCACGGATTCCACCATTTCCCGTTACTCGCCCGGATTAAACAATTTTCAGGTGCTCACACTGATTCTACCATTTTTCCGTACTGGTCGGGACAGTTTTTCGGCACTCGCACGGATTCCACCTTTTCCCGGTACCTGTCCGGATTCAACAATTTTCTGGTGCTCACACTGATTCTACCATTTTTCCGTACTGGTCCGGACAGTTTTTCGGTACTCGCACGGATTCCACCATTTCCCGTTACTCGCCCGGATTCAACAATTTTCTGGTGCTCACACTGATTCTACCATTTTTCCGTACTGGTCCGGACAGTTTTTCGGCACTCGCACGGATTCCACCTTTTCCCGGTACCTGTCCGGATTCAACAATTTTCTGGTGCTCACACTGATTCTACCATTTTTCCGTACTGGTCCGGACAGTTTTTCGGTACTCGCACGGATTCCACCATTTCCCGTTACTCGCCCGGATTCAACAATTTTCTGGTGCTCACACTGATTCTACCATTTTTCCGTACTGGTCTGGACAGTTTTTCGGCACTCGCACGGATTCCACCTTTTCCCGGTACGTGTCCGGATTCAACAATTTTCTGGTGCTCACACTGATTCTACCATTTTTTCGTACCGGTCTGGACAGTTTTTCGGCACTCGCAAGGATTCCACCTTTTGCGGGTAGTCGCACGGATTCAACAATTTTCTGGCGCTCACACTGATTCTACCATTTTTCCGTACTGGTCCGGACAGTTTTTCGGTACTCGCACGGATTCCACCAATTCCCGTTACTCGCCCGGATTCAACAATTTTCAGGTGCTCACACTGATTCTACCATTTTTCCGTACTGGTCCGGACAGTTTTTCGGCACTCGCACGGATTCCACCTTTTCCCGGTACCTGTCCGGATTCAACAATTTTCTGGTGCTCACACTGATTCTACCATTTTTCCGTACTGGTCCGGACAGTTTTTCGGTACTCGCACGGATTCCACCATTTCCCGTTACTCGCCCGGATTCAACAATTTTCTGGTGCTCACACTGATTCTACCATTTTTCCGTACGGGTCTGGACAGTTTTTCGGCACTCGCACGGATTCCACCTTTTCCCGGTACTTGTCCGGATTCAACAATTTTCTGGTGCTCACACTGATTCTACCATTTTTTCGTACCGTTCTGGACAGTTTTTCGGCACTCGCAAGGATTCCACCTTTTGCGGGTAGTCGCACGGATTCAACAATTTTCTGGCGCTCACACTGATTCTACCATTTTTCCGTACTGGTCCGGACAGTTTTTCGGTACTCGCACGGATTCCACCATTTCCCGTTACTCGCCCGGATTCAACAATTTTCAGGTGCTCACACTGATTCTACCATTTTTCCGTACTGGTCCGGACAGTTTTTCGGCACTCGCACGGATTCCACCTTTTCCCGGTACCTGTCCGGATTCAACAATTTTCTGGTGCTCACACTGATTCTACCATTTTTCCGTACTGGTCCGGACAGTTTTTCGGTACTCGCACGGATTCCACCATTTCCCGTTACTCGCCCGGATTCAACAATTTTCAGGTGCTCACACTGATTCTACCATTTTTCCGTACTGGTCTGGACAGTTTTTCGGCACTCGCACGGATTCCACCTTTTCCCGGTACCTGTCCGGATTCAACAATTTTCTGGTGCTCACACTGATTCTACCATTTTTCCGTACTGGTCCGGACGTTTTTTCGGTACTCGCACGGATTCCACCATTTCCCGTTACTCGCCCGGATTCAACAATTTTCTGGTGCTCATACTGATTCTACCATTTTTCCGTACGGGTCTGGACAGTTTTTCGGCACTCGCACGGATTCCACCTTTTCCCGGTACTTGTCCGGATTCAACAATTTTCTGGTGCTCACACTGATTCTACCATTTTTTCGTACCGGTCTGGACAGTTTTTCGGCACTCGCAAGGATTCCACCTTTTGCGGGTAGTCGCACGGATTCAACAATTTTCTGGCGCTCACACTGATTCTACCATTTTTTCGTACTGGTCCGGACAGTTTTTCGGTACTCGCACGGATTCCACCATTCCCGGTACTCGCCCGGGTTCAACAATTTTCTGGTGCTCACACAGATTCTACGATTTTTCCGTACGGGTCTGGACAGTTTTTCGGCACTCGCACGGATTCAACAATTTTCTGGTGCTCACACTGATTCTACCATTTTTCCGTACTGGTCCGGACAGTTTTTCGGTACTCGCACGGATTCCACCATTTCCCGTTACTCGCCCGGATTAAACAATTTTCAGGTGCTCACACTGATTCTACCATTTTTCCGTACTGGTCGGGACAGTTTTTCGGCACTCGCACGGATTCCACCTTTTCCCGGTACCTGTCCGGATTCAACAATTTTCTGGTGCTCACACTGATTCTACCATTTTTCCGTACTGGTCCGGACAGTTTTTCGGTACTCGCACGGATTCCACCATTTCCCGTTACTCGCCCGGATTCAACAATTTTCTGGTGCTCACACTGATTCTACCATTTTTCCGTACTGGTCCGGACAGTTTTTCGGCACTCGCACGGATTCCACCTTTTCCCGGTACCTGTCCGGATTCAACAATTTTCTGGTGCTCACACTGATTCTACCATTTTTCCGTACTGGTCCGGACAGTTTTTCGGTACTCGCACGGATTCCACCATTTCCCGTTACTCGCCCGGATTCAACAATTTTCTGGTGCTCACACTGATTCTACCATTTTTCTGTACTGGTCTGGACAGTTTTTCGGCACTCGCACGAATTCCACCTTTTCCCGGTACGTGTCCGGATTCAACAATTTTCTGGTGCTCACACTGATTCTACCATTTTTTCGTACCGGTCTGGACAGTTTTTCGGCACTCGCAAGGATTCCACCTTTTGCGGGTAGTCGCACGGATTCAACAATTTTCTGGCGCTCACACTGATTCTACCATTTTTCCGTACTGGTCCGCACAGTTTTTCGGTACTCGCACGGATTCCACCATTTCCCGTTACTCGCCCGGATTCAACAATTTTCAGGTGCTCACACTGATTCTACCATTTTTCCGTACTGGTCCGGACAGTTTTTCGGCACTCGCACGGATTCCACCTTTTCCCGGTACCTGTCCGGATTCAACAATTTTCTGGTGCTCACACTGATTCTACCATTTTTCCGTACTGGTCCGGACAGTTTTTCGGTACTCGCACGGATTCCACCATTTCCCGTTACTCGCCCGGATTCAACAATTTTCTGGTGCTCACACTGATTCTACCATTTTTCCGTACGGGTCTGGACAGTTTTTCGGCACTCGCACGGATTCCACCTTTTCCCGGTACTTGTCCGGATTCAACAATTTTCTGGTGCTCACACTGATTCTACCATTTTTTCGTACCGGTCGGGACAGTTTTTCGGCACTCGCAAGGATTCCACCTTTTGCGGGTAGTCGCACGGATTCAACAATTTTCTGGCGCTCACACTGATTCTACCATTTTTTCGTACTGGTCCGGACAGTTTTTCGGTACTCGCACGGATTCCACCATTCCCGGTACTCGCCCGGGTTCAACAATTTTCTGGTGCTCACACAGATTCTACGATTTTTCCGTACGGGTCTGGACAGTTTTTCGGCACTCGCACGGATTCAACAATTTTCTGGCGCTCACACTGATTCTACCATTTTTTCGTACTGGTCCGGACAGTTTTTCGGTACTCGCACGGATTCCACCATTCCCGGTACTCGCCCGGGTTCAACAATTTTCTGGTGCTCACACAGATTCTACGATTTTTCCGTACGGGTCTGGACAGTTTTTCGGCACTCGCACGGATTCAACAATTTTCAGGTGCTCACACTGATTCTACCATTTTTCCGTACTGGTCGGGACAGTTTTTCGGCACTCGCACGGATTCCACCTTTTCCCGGTACCTGTCCGGATTCAACAATTTTCTGGTGCTCACACTGATTCTACCATTTTTCCGTACTGGTCCGGACAGTTTTTCGGTACTCGCACGGATTCCACCATTTCCCGTTACTCGCCCGGATTCAACAATTTTCTGGTGCTCACACTGATTCTACCATTTTTCCGTACTGGTCCGGACAGTTTTTCGGCACTCGCACGGATTCCACCTTTTCCCGGTACCTGTCCGGATTCAACAATTTTCTGGTGCTCACACTGATTCTACCATTTTTCCGTACTGGTCCGGACAGTTTTTCAGTACTCGCACGGATTCCACCATTTCCCGTTATTCGCCCGGATTCAACAATTTTCTGGTGCTCACACTGATTCTACCATTTTTCCGTACGGGTCTGGACAGTTTTTCGGCACTCGCACGGATTCCACCTTTTCCCGGTACTTGTCCGGATTCAACAATTTTCTGGTGCTCACACTGATTCTACCATTTTTTCGTACCGGTCTGGACAGTTTTTCGGCACTCGCAAGGATTCCACCTTTTGCGGGTAGTCGCACGGATTCAACAATTTTCTGGCGCTCACACTGATTCTACCATTTTTCCGTACTGGTCCGGACAGTTTTTCGGTACTCGCACGGATTCCACCATTTCCCGTTACTCGCCCGGATTCAACAATTTTCTGGTGCTCACACTGATTCTACCATTTTTCCGTACTGGTCCGGACAGTTTTTCGGCACTCGCACGGATTCCACCTTTTCCCGGTACCTGTCCGGATTCAACAATTTTCTGGTGCTCACACTGATTCTACCATTTTTCCGTACTGGTCCGGACAGTTTTTCGGTACTCGCACGGATTCCACCATTTCCCGTTACTCGCCCGGATTCAACAATTTTCTGGTGCTCACACTGATTCTACCATTTTTCCGTACTGGTCTGGACAGTTTTTCGGCACTCGCACGGATTCCACCTTTTCCCGGTACGTGTCCGGATTCAACAATTTTCTGGTGCTCACACTGATTCTACCATTTTTTCGTACCGGTCTGGACAGTTTTTCGGCACTCGCAAGGATTCCACCTTTTGCGGGTAGTCGCACGGATTCAACAATTTTCTGGCGCTCACACTTATTCTACCATTTTTCCGTACTGGTCCGCACAGTTTTTCGGTACTCACACGGATTCCACCATTTCCCGTTACTCGCCCGGATTCAACAATTTTCAGGTGCTCACACTGATTCTACCATTTTTCCGTATTGGTCCGGACAGTTTTTCGGCACTCGCACGGATTCCACCTTTTCCCGGTACCTGTCCGGATTCAACAATTTTCTGGTGCTCACACTGATTCTACCATTTTTCCGTACTGGTCCGGACAGTTTTTCGGTACTCGCACGGATTCCACCATTTCCCGTTACTCGCCCGGATTCAACAATTTTCTGGTGCTCACACTGATTATACCATTTTTCCGTACTGGTCCGGACAGTTTTTCGGCACTCGCACGGATTCCACCTTTTCCCGGTACCTGTCCGGATTCAACAATTTTCTGGTGCTCACACTGATTCTACCATTTTTCCGTACTGGTCCGGACAGTTTTTCAGTACTCGCACGGATTCCACCATTTCCCGTTATTCGCCCGGATTCAACAATTTTCTGGTGCTCACACTGATTCTACCATTTTTCCGTACGGGTCTGGACAGTTTTTCGGCACTCGCACGGATTCCACCTTTTCCCGGTACTTGTCCGGATTCAACAATTTTCTGGTGCTCACACTGATTCTACCATTTTTTCGTACCGGTCTGGACAGTTTTTCGGCACTCGCAAGGATTCCACCTTTTGCGGGTAGTCGCACGGATTCAACAATTTTCTGGCGCTCACACTGATTCTACCATTTTTTCGTACTGGTCCGGACAGTTTTTCGGTACTCGCACGGATTCCACCATTCCCGGTACTCGCCCGGGTTCAACAATTTTCTGGTGCTCACACAGATTCTACGATTTTTCCGTACGGGTCTGGACAGTTTTTCGGCACTCGCACGGATTCAACAATTTTCTGGTGCTCACACTGATTCTACCATTTTTCCGTACTGGTCCGGACAGTTTTTCGGTACTCGCACGGATTCCACCATTTCCCGTTACTCGCCCGGATTAAACAATTTTCAGGTGCTCACACTGATTCTACCATTTTTCCGTACTGGTCGGGACAGTTTTTCGGCACTCGCACGGATTCCACCTTTTCCCGGTACCTGTCCGGATTCAACAATTTTCTGGTGCTCACACTGATTCTACCATTTTTCCGTACTGGTCCGGACAGTTTTTCGTTACTCGCACGGATTCCACCATTTCCCGTTACTCGCCCGGATTCAACAATTTTCTGGTGCTCACACTGATTCTACCATTTTTCCGTACTGGTCCGGACAGTTTTTCGGCACTCGCACGGATTCCACCTTTTCCCGGTACCTGTCCGGATTCAACAATTTTCTGGTGCTCACACTGATTCTACCATTTTTCCGTACTGGTCCGGACAGTTTTTCGGTACTCGCACGGATTCCACCATTTCCCGTTACTCGCCCGGATTCAACAATTTTCTGGTGCTCACACTGATTCTACCATTTTTCCGTACTGGTCTGGACAGTTTTTCGGCACTCGCACGGATTCCACCTTTTCCCGGTACGTGTCCGGATTCAACAATTTTCTGGTGCTCACACTGATTCTACCATTTTTTCGTACCGGTCTGGACAGTTTTTCGGCACTCGCAAGGATTCCACCTTTTGCGGGTAGTCGCACGGATTCAACAATTTTCTGGCGCTCACACTGATTCTACCATTTTTCCGTACTGGTCCGCACAGTTTTTCGGTACTCGCACGGATTCCACCATTTCCCGTTACTCGCCCGGATTCAACAATTTTCAGGTGCTCACACTGATTCTACCATTTTTCCGTACTGGTCCGGACAGTTTTTCGGCACTCGCACGGATTCCACCTTTTCCCGGTACCTGTCCGGATTCAACAATTTTCTGGTGCTCACACTGATTCTACCATTTTTCCGTACTGGTCCGGACAGTTTTTCGGTACTCGCACGGATTCCACCATTTCCCGTTACTCGCCCGGATTCAACAATTTTCTGGTGCTCACACTGATTCTACCATTTTTCCGTACGGGTCTGGACAGTTTTTCGGCACTCGCACGGATTCCACCTTTTCCCGGTACTTGTCCGGATTCAACAATTTTCTGGTGCTCACACTGATTCTACCATTTTTTCGTACCGGTCGGGACAGTTTTTCGGCACTCGCAAGGATTCCACCTTTTGCGGGTAGTCGCACGGATTCAACAATTTTCTGGCGCTCACACTGATTCTACCATTTTTTCGTACTGGTCCGGACAGTTTTTCGGTACTCGCACGGATTCCACCATTCCCGGTACTCGCCCGGGTTCAACAATTTTCTGGTGCTCACACAGATTCTACGATTTTTCCGTACGGGTCTGGACAGTTTTTCGGCACTCGCACGGATTCAACAATTTTCTGGCGCTCACACTGATTCTACCATTTTTTCGTACTGGTCCGGACAGTTTTTCGGTACTCGCACGGATTCCACCATTCCCGGTACTCGCCCGGGTTCAACAATTTTCTGGTGCTCACACAGATTCTACGATTTTTCCGTACGGGTCTGGACAGTTTTTCGGCACTCGCACGGATTCAACAATTTTCTGGTGCTCACACTGATTCTACCATTTTTCCGTACTGGTCCGGACAGTTTTTCGGTACTCGCACGGATTCCACCATTTCCCGTTACTCGCCCGGATTAAACAATTTTCAGGTGCTCACACTGATTCTACCATTTTTCCGTACTGGTCGGGACAGTTTTTCGGCACTCGCACGGATTCCACCTTTTCCCGGTACCTGTCCGGATTCAACAATTTTCTGGTGCTCACACTGATTCTACCATTTTTCCGTACTGGTCCGGACAGTTTTTCGGTACTCGCACGGATTCCACCATTTCCCGTTACTCGCCCGGATTCAACAATTTTCTGGTGCTCACACTGATTCTACCATTTTTCCGTACTGGTCCGGACAGTTTTTCGGCACTCGCACGGATTCCACCTTTTCCCGGTACCTGTCCGGATTCAACAATTTTCTGGTGCTCACACTGATTCTACCATTTTTCCGTACTGGTCCGGACAGTTTTTCAGTACTCGCACGGATTCCACCATTTCCCGTTATTCGCCCGGATTCAACAATTTTCTGGTGCTCACACTGATTCTACCATTTTTCCGTACGGGTCTGGACAGTTTTTCGGCACTCGCACGGATTCCACCTTTTCCCGGTACTTGTCCGGATTCAACAATTTTCTGGTGCTCACACTGATTCTACCATTTTTTCGTACCGGTCTGGACAGTTTTTCGGCACTCGCAAGGATTCCACCTTTTGCGGGTAGTCGCACGGATTCAACAATTTTCTGGCGCTCACACTGATTCTACCATTTTTCCGTACTGGTCCGGACAGTTTTTCGGTACTCGCACGGATTCCACCATTTCCCGTTACTCGCCCGGATTCAACAATTTTCTGGTGCTCACACTGATTCTACCATTTTTCCGTACTGGTCCGGACAGTTTTTCGGCACTCGCACGGATTCCACCTTTTCCCGGTACCTGTCCGGATTCAACAATTTTCTGGTGCTCACACTGATTCTACCATTTTTCCGTACTGGTCCGGACAGTTTTTCGGTACTCGCACGGATTCCACCATTTCCCGTTACTCGCCCGGATTCAACAATTTTCTGGTGCTCACACTGATTCTACCATTTTTCCGTACTGGTCTGGACAGTTTTTCGGCACTCGCACGGATTCCACCTTTTCCCGGTACGTGTCCGGATTCAACAATTTTCTGGTGCTCACACTGATTCTACCATTTTTTCGTACCGGTCTGGACAGTTTTTCGGCACTCGCAAGGATTCCACCTTTTGCGGGTAGTCGCACGGATTCAACAATTTTCTGGCGCTCACACTTATTCTACCATTTTTCCGTACTGGTCCGCACAGTTTTTCGGTACTCACACGGATTCCACCATTTCCCGTTACTCGCCCGGATTCAACAATTTTCAGGTGCTCACACTGATTCTACCATTTTTCCGTATTGGTCCGGACAGTTTTTCGGCACTCGCACGGATTCCACCTTTTCCCGGTACCTGTCCGGATTCAACAATTTTCTGGTGCTCACACTGATTCTACCATTTTTCCGTACTGGTCCGGACAGTTTTTCGGTACTCGCACGGATTCCACCATTTCCCGTTACTCGCCCGGATTCAACAATTTTCTGGTGCTCACACTGATTATACCATTTTTCCGTACTGGTCCGGACAGTTTTTCGGCACTCGCACGGATTCCACCTTTTCCCGGTACCTGTCCGGATTCAACAATTTTCTGGTGCTCACACTGATTCTACCATTTTTCCGTACTGGTCCGGACAGTTTTTCAGTACTCGCACGGATTCCACCATTTCCCGTTATTCGCCCGGATTCAACAATTTTCTGGTGCTCACACTGATTCTACCATTTTTCCGTACGGGTCTGGACAGTTTTTCGGCACTCGCACGGATTCCACCTTTTCCCGGTACTTGTCCGGATTCAACAATTTTCTGGTGCTCACACTGATTCTACCATTTTTTCGTACCGGTCTGGACAGTTTTTCGGCACTCGCAAGGATTCCACCTTTTGCGGGTAGTCGCACGGATTCAACAATTTTCTGGCGCTCACACTGATTCTACCATTTTTTCGTACTGGTCCGGACAGTTTTTCGGTACTCGCACGGATTCCACCATTCCCGGTACTCGCCCGGGTTCAACAATTTTCTGGTGCTCACACAGATTCTACGATTTTTCCGTACGGGTCTGGACAGTTTTTCGGCACTCGCACGGATTCAACAATTTTCTGGTGCTCACACTGATTCTACCATTTTTCCGTACTGGTCCGGACAGTTTTTCGGTACTCGCACGGATTCCACCATTTCCCGTTACTCGCCCGGATTAAACAATTTTCAGGTGCTCACACTGATTCTACCATTTTTCCGTACTGGTCGGGACAGTTTTTCGGCACTCGCACGGATTCCACCTTTTCCCGGTACCTGTCCGGATTCAACAATTTTCTGGTGCTCACACTGATTCTACCATTTTTCCGTACTGGTCCGGACAGTTTTTCGTTACTCGCACGGATTCCACCATTTCCCGTTACTCGCCCGGATTCAACAATTTTCTGGTGCTCACACTGATTCTACCATTTTTCCGTACTGGTCCGGACAGTTTTTCGGCACTCGCACGGATTCCACCTTTTCCCGGTACCTGTCCGGATTCAACAATTTTCTGGTGCTCACACTGATTCTACCATTTTTCCGTACTGGTCCGGACAGTTTTTCGGTACTCGCACGGATTCCACCATTTCCCGTTACTCGCCCGGATTCAACAATTTTCTGGTGCTCACACTGATTCTACCATTTTTCCGTACTGGTCTGGACAGTTTTTCGGCACTCGCACGGATTCCACCTTTTCCCGGTACGTGTCCGGATTCAACAATTTTCTGGTGCTCACACTGATTCTACCATTTTTTCGTACCGGTCTGGACAGTTTTTCGGCACTCGCAAGGATTCCACCTTTTGCGGGTAGTCGCACGGATTCAACAATTTTCTGGCGCTCACACTGATTCTACCATTTTTCCGTACTGGTCCGCACAGTTTTTCGGTACTCGCACGGATTCCACCATTTCCCGTTACTCGCCCGGATTCAACAATTTTCAGGTGCTCACACTGATTCTACCATTTTTCCGTACTGGTCCGGACAGTTTTTCGGCACTCGCACGGATTCCACCTTTTCCCGGTACCTGTCCGGATTCAACAATTTTCTGGTGCTCACACTGATTCTACCATTTTTCCGTACTGGTCCGGACAGTTTTTCGGTACTCGCACGGATTCCACCATTTCCCGTTACTCGCCCGGATTCAACAATTTTCTGGTGCTCACACTGATTCTACCATTTTTCCGTACGGGTCTGGACAGTTTTTCGGCACTCGCACGGATTCCACCTTTTCCCGGTACTTGTCCGGATTCAACAATTTTCTGGTGCTCACACTGATTCTACCATTTTTTCGTACCGGTCTGGACAGTTTTTCGGCACTCGCAAGGATTCCACCTTTTGCGGGTAGTCGCACGGATTCAACAATTTTCTGGCGCTCACACTGATTCTACCATTTTTTCGTACTGGTCCGGACAGTTTTTCGGTACTCGCACGGATTCCACCATTCCCGGTACTCGCCCGGGTTCAACAATTTTCTGGTGCTCACACAGATTCTACGATTTTTCCGTACGGGTCTGGACAGTTTTTCGGCACTCGCACGGATTCAACAATTTTCTGGTGCTCACACTGATTCTACCATTTTTCCGTACTGGTCCGGACAGTTTTTCGGTACTCGCACGGATTCCACCATTTCCCGTTACTCGCCCGGATTCAACAATTTTCAGGTGCTCACACTGATTCTACCATTTTTCCGTACTGGTCGGGACAGTTTTTCGGCACTCGCACGGATTCCACCTTTTCCCGGTACCTGTCCGGATTCAACAATTTTCTGGTGCTCACACTGATTCTACCATTTTTCCGTACTGGTCCGGACAGTTTTTCGGTACTCGCACGGATTCCACCATTTCCCGTTACTCGCCCGGATTCAACAATTTTCTGGTGCTCACACTGATTCTACCATTTTTCCGTACTGGTCCGGACAGTTTTTCGGCACTCACACGGATTCCACCTTTTCCCGGTACCTGTCCGGATTCAACAATTTTCTGGTGCTCACACTGATTCTACCATTTTTCCGTACTGGTCCGGACAGTTTTTCGGTACTCGCACGGATTCCACCATTTCCCGTTACTCGCCCGGATTCAACAATTTTCAGGTGCTCACACTGATTCTACCATTTTTCCGTACTGGTCTGGACAGTTTTTCGGCACTCGCACGGATTCCACCTTTTCCCGGTACCTGTCCGGATTCAACAATTTTCTGGTGCTCACACTGATTCTACCATTTTTCCGTACTGGTCCGGACAGTTTTTCGTTACTCGCACGGATTCCACCATTTCCCGTTACTCGCCCGGATTCAACAATTTTCTGGTGCTCACACTGATTCTACCATTTTTCCGTACTGGTCCGGACAGTTTTTCGGCACTCGCACGGATTCCACCTTTTCCCGGTACCTGTCCGGATTCAACAATTTTCTGGTGCTCACACTGATTCTACCATTTTTCCGTACTGGTCCGGACAGTTTTTCGGTACTCGCACGGATTCCACCATTTCCCGTTACTCGCCCGGATTCAACAATTTTCTGGTGCTCACACTGATTCTACCATTTTTCCGTACTGGTCTGGACAGTTTTTCGGCACTCGCACGGATTCCACCTTTTCCCGGTACGTGTCCGGATTCAACAATTTTCTGGTGCTCACACTGATTCTACCATTTTTTCGTACCGGTCTGGACAGTTTTTCGGCACTCGCAAGGATTCCACCTTTTGCGGGTAGTCGCACGGATTCAACAATTTTCTGGCGCTCACACTGATTCTACCATTTTTCCGTACTGGTCCGCACAGTTTTTCGGTACTCGCACGGATTCCACCATTTCCCGTTACTCGCCCGGATTCAACAATTTTCAGGTGCTCACACTGATTCTACCATTTTTCCGTACTGGTCCGGACAGTTTTTCGGCACTCGCACGGATTCCACCTTTTCCCGGTACCTGTCCGGATTCAACAATTTTCTGGTGCTCACACTGATTCTACCATTTTTCCGTACTGGTCCGGACAGTTTTTCGGTACTCGCACGGATTCCACCATTTCCCGTTACTCGCCCGGATTCAACAATTTTCTGGTGCTCACACTGATTCTACCATTTTTCCGTACGGGTCTGGACAGTTTTTCGGCACTCGCACGGATTCCACCTTTTCCCGGTACTTGTCCGGATTCAACAATTTTCTGGTGCTCACACTGATTCTACCATTTTTTCGTACCGGTCTGGACAGTTTTTCGGCACTCGCAAGGATTCCACCTTTTGCGGGTAGTCGCACGGATTCAACAATTTTCTGGCGCTCAGACTGATTCTACCATTTTTTCGTACTGGTCCGGACAGTTTTTCGGTACTCGCACGGATTCCACCATTCCCGGTACTCGCCCGGGTTCAACAATTTTCTGGTGCTCACACAGATTCTACGATTTTTCCGTACGGGTCTGGACAGTTTTTCGGCACTCGCACGGATTCAACAATTTTCTGGTGCTCACACTGATTCTACCATTTTTCCGTACTGGTCCGGACAGTTTTTCGGTACTCGCACGGATTCCACCATTTCCCGTTACTCGCCCGGATTCAACAATTTTCAGGTGCTCACACTGATTCTACCATTTTTCCGTACTGGTCGGGACAGTTTTTCGGCACTCGCACGGATTCCACCTTTTCCCGGTACCTGTCCGGATTCAACAATTTTCTGGTGCTCACACTGATTCTACCATTTTTCCGTACTGGTCCGGACAGTTTTTCGGTACTCGCACGGATTCCACCATTTCCCGTTACTCGCCCGGATTCAACAATTTTCTGGTGCTCACACTGATTCTACCATTTTTCCGTACTGGTCCGGACAGTTTTTCGGCACTCGCACGGATTCCACCTTTTCCCGGTACCTGTCCGGATTCAACAATTTTCTGGTGCTCACACTGATTCTACCATTTTTCCGTACTGGTCCGGACAGTTTTTCGGTACTCGCACGGATTCCACCATTTCCCGTTACTCGCCCGGATTCAACAATTTTCAGGTGCTCACACTGATTCTACCATTTTTCCGTACTGGTCTGGACAGTTTTTCGGCACTCGCACGGATTCCACCTTTTCCAGGTACCTGTCCGGATTCAACAATTTTCTGGTGCTCACACTGATTCTACCATTTTTCCGTACTGGTCCGGACAGTTTTTCGGTACTCGCACGGATTCCACCATTTCCCGTTACTCGCCCGGATTCAACAATTTTCAGGTGCTCACACTGATTCTACCATTTTTCCGTACTGGTCCGGACAGTTTTTCGGCACTCGCACGGATTCCACCTTTTCCCGGTACCTGTCCGGATTCAACAATTTTCTGGTGCTCACACTGATTCTACTTTTTTCGTACTGGTCCGGACAGTTTTTCGGTACTCGCACGGATTCCACCATTTCCCGTTACTCGCCCGGATTCAACAATTTTCTGGTGCTCACACTGATTCTACCATTTTTCCGTACTGGTCTGGACAGTTTTTCGGCACTCGCACGGATTCCACCTTTTCCCGGTACGTGTCCGGATTCAACAATTTTCTGGTGCTCACACTGATTCTACCATTTTTTCGTACCGGTCTGGACAGTTTTTCGGCACTCGCAAGGATTCCACCTTTTGCGGGTAGTCGCACGGATTCAACAATTTTCTGGCGCTCACACTGATTCTACCATTTTTCCGTTCTGGTCCGCACAGTTTTTCGGTACTCGCACGGATTCCACCATTTCCCGTTACTCGCCCGGATTCAACAATTTTCAGGTGCTCACACTGATTCTACCATTTTTCCGTACTGGTCCGGACAGTTTTTCGGCACTCGCACGGATTCCACCTTTTCCCGGTACCTGTCCGGATTCAACAATTTTCTGGTGCTCACACTGATTCTACCATTTTTCCGTACTGGTCCGGACAGTTTTTCGGTACTCGCACGGATTCCACCATTTCCCGTTACTCGCCCGGATTCAACAATTTTCTGGTGCTCACACTGATTCTACCATTTTTCCGTACTGGTCCGGACAGTTTTTCGGCACTCGCACGGATTCCACCTTTTCCCGGTACCTGTCCGGATTCAACAATTTTCTGGTGCTCACACTGATTCTACCATTTTTCCGTACTGGTCCGGACAGTTTTTCGGTACTCGCACGGATTCCACCATTTCCCGTTACTCGCCCGGATTCAACAATTTTCAGGTGCTCACACTGATTCTACCATTTTTCCGTACTGGTCTGGACAGTTTTTCGGCACTCGCACGGATTCCACCTTTTCCAGGTACCTGTCCGGATTCAACAATTTTCTGGTGCTCACACTGATTCTACCATTTTTCCGTACTGGTCCGGACAGTTTTTCGGTACTCGCACGGATTCCACCATTTCCCGTTACTCGCCCGGATTCAACAATTTTCAGGTGCTCACACTGATTCTACCATTTTTCCGTACTGGTCCGGACAGTTTTTCGGCACTCGCACGGATTCCACCTTTTCCCGGTACCTGTCCGGATTCAACAATTTTCTGGTGCTCACACTGATTCTACTTTTTTCGTACTGGTCCGGACAGTTTTTCGGTACTCGCACGGATTCCACCATTTCCCGTTACTCGCCCGGATTCAACAATTTTCTGGTGCTCACACTGATTCTACCATTTTTCCGTACTGGTCTGGACAGTTTTTCGGCACTCGCACGGATTCCACCTTTTCCCGGTACGTGTCCGGATTCAACAATTTTCTGGTGCTCACACTGATTCTACCATTTTTTCGTACCGGTCTGGACAGTTTTTCGGCACTCGCAAGGATTCCACCTTTTGCGGGTAGTCGCACGGATTCAACAATTTTCTGGCGCTCACACTGATTCTACCATTTTTCCGTTCTGGTCCGCACAGTTTTTCGGTACTCGCACGGATTCCACCATTTCCCGTTACTCGCCCGGATTCAACAATTTTCAGGTGCTCACACTGATTCTACCATTTTTCCGTACTGGTCCGGACAGTTTTTCGGCACTCGCACGGATTCCACCTTTTCCCGGTACCTGTCCGGATTCAACAATTTTCTGGTGCTCACACTGATTCTACCATTTTTCCGTACTGGTCCGGACAGTTTTTCGGTACTCGCACGGATTCCACCTTTTCCCGTTACTCGCCCGGATTCAACAATTTTCTGGTGCTCACACTGATTCTACCATTTTTCCGTACGGGTCTGGACAGTTTTTCGGCACTCGCACGGATTCCACCTTTTCCCGGTACTTGTCCGGATTCAACAATTTTCTGGTGCTCACACTGATTCTACCATTTTTTCGTACCGGTCTGGACAGTTTTTCGGCACTCGCAAGGATTCCACCTTTTGCGGGTAGTCGCACGGATTCAACAATTTTCTGGCGCTCACACTGATTCTACCATTTTTTCGTACTGGTCCGGACAGTTTTTCGGTACTCGCACGGATTCCACCATTCCCGGTACTCGCCCGGGTTCAACAATTTTCTGGTGCTCACACAGATTCTACGATTTTTCCGTACGGGTCTGGACAGTTTTTCGGCACTCGCACGGATTCAACAATTTTCTGGTGCTCACACTGATTCTACCATTTTTCCGTACTGGTCCGGACAGTTTTTCGGTACTCGCACGGATTCCACCATTTCCCGTTACTCGCCCGGATTCAACAATTTTCAGGTGCTCACACTGATTCTACCATTTTTCCGTACTGGTCGGGACAGTTTTTCGGCACTCGCACGGATTCCACCTTTTCCCGGTACCTGTCCGGATTCAACAATTTTCTGGTGCTCACACTGATTCTACCATTTTTCCGTACTGGTCCGGACAGTTTTTCGGTACTCGCACGGATTCCACCATTTCCCGTTACTCGCCTGGATTCAACAATTTTCTGGTGCTCACACTGATTCTACCATTTTTCCGTACTGGTCCGGACAGTTTTTCGGCACTCGCACGGATTCCACCTTTTCCCGGTACCTGTCCGGATTCAACAATTTTCTGGTGCTCACACTGATTCTACCATTTTTCCGTACTGGTCCGGACAGTTTTTCGGTACTCGCACGGATTCCACCATTTCCCGTTACTCGCCCGGATTCAACAATTTTCAGGTGCTCACACTGATTCTACCATTTTTCCGTACTGGTCCGGACAGTTTTTCGGCACTCGCACGGATTCCACCTTTTCCCGGTACCTGTCCGGATTCAACAATTTTCTGGTGCTCACACTGATTCTACCATTTTTCCGTACTGGTCCGGACAGTTTGTCGGTACTCGCACGGATTCCACCATTTCCCGTTACTCGCCCGGATTCAACAATTTTCAGGTGCTCACACTGATTCTACCATTTTTCCGTACTGGTCTGGACAGTTTTTCGGCACTCGCACGGATTCCACCTTTTCCCGGTACCTGTCCGGATTCAACAATTTTCTGGTGCTCACACTGATTCTACCATTTTTCCGTACTGGTCCGGACAGTTTTTCGGTACTCGCACGGATTCCACCATTTCCCGTTACTCGCCCGGATTCAACAATTTTCAGGTGCTCACACTGATTCTACCATTTTTCCGTACTGGTCCGGACAGTTTTTCGGCACTCACACGGATTCCACCTTTTCCCGGTACCTGTCCGGATTCAACAATTTTCTGGTGCTCACACTGATTCTACCATTTTTCCGTACTGGTCCGGACAGTTTTTCGGTACTCGCACGGATTCCACCATTTCCCGTTACTCGCCCGGATTCAACAATTTTCAGGTGCTCACACTGATTCTACCATTTTTCCGTACTGGTCTGGACAGTTTTTCGGCACTCGCACGGATTCCACCTTTTCCCGGTACCTGTCCGGATTCAACAATTTTCTGGTGCTCACACTGATTCTACCATTTTTCCGTACTGGTCCGGACAGTTTTTCGTTACTCGCACGGATTCCACCATTTCCCGTTACTCGCCCGGATTCAACAATTTTCTGGTGCTCACACTGATTCTACCATTTTTCCGTACTGGTCCGGACAGTTTTTCGGCACTCGCACGGATTCCACCTTTTCCCGGTACCTGTCCGGATTCAACAATTTTCTGGTGCTCACACTGATTCTACCATTTTTCCGTACTGGTCCGGACAGTTTTTCGGTACTCGCACGGATTCCACCATTTCCCGTTTCTCGCCCGGATTCAACAATTTTCTGGTGCTCACAGTGATTCTACCATTTTTCCGTACTGGTCTGGACAGTTTTTCGGCACTCGCACGGATTCCACCTTTTCCCGGTACGTGTCCGGATTCAACATTTTTCTGGTGCTCACACTGATTCTACCATTTTTCCGTACTGGTCCGGACAGTTTTTCGGCACTCGCACGGATTCCACCTTTTCCCGGTACCTGTCCGGATTCAACAATTTTCTGGTGCTCACACTGATTCTACTTTTTTCGTACTGGTCCGGACAGTTTTTCGGTACTCGCACGGATTCCACCATTTCCCGTTACTCGCCCGGATTCAACAATTTTCTGGTGCTCACACTGATTCTACCATTTTTCCGTACTGGTCTGGACAGTTTTTCGGCACTCGCACGGATTCCACCTTTTCCCGGTACGTGTCCGGATTCAACAATTTTCTGGTGCTCACACTGATTCTACCATTTTTTCGTACCGGTCTGGACAGTTTTTCGGCACTCGCAAGGATTCCACCTTTTGCGGGTAGTCGCACGGATTCAACAATTTTCTGGCGCTCACACTGATTCTACCATTTTTCCGTTCTGGTCCGCACAGTTTTTCGGTACTCGCACGGATTCCACCATTTCCCGTTACTCGCCCGGATTCAACAATTTTCAGGTGCTCACACTGATTCTACCATTTTTCCGTACTGGTCCGGACAGTTTTTCGGCACTCGCACGGATTCCACCTTTTCCCGGTACCTGTCCGGATTCAACAATTTTCTGGTGCTCACACTGATTCTACCATTTTTCCGTACTGGTCCGGACAGTTTTTCGGTACTCGCACGGATTCCACCTTTTCCCGTTACTCGCCCGGATTCAACAATTTTCTGGTGCTCACACTGATTCTACCATTTTTCCGTACGGGTCTGGACAGTTTTTCGGCACTCGCACGGATTCCACCTTTTCCCGGTACTTGTCCGGATTCAACAATTTTCTGGTGCTCACACTGATTCTACCATTTTTTCGTACCGGTCTGGACAGTTTTTCGGCACTCGCAAGGATTCCACCTTTTGCGGGTAGTCGCACGGATTCAACAATTTTCTGGCGCTCACACTGATTCTACCATTTTTTCGTACTGGTCCGGACAGTTTTTCGGTACTCGCACGGATTCCACCATTCCCGGTACTCGCCCGGGTTCAACAATTTTCTGGTGCTCACACAGATTCTACGATTTTTCCGTACGGGTCTGGACAGTTTTTCGGCACTCGCACGGATTCAACAATTTTCTGGTGCTCACACTGATTCTACCATTTTTCCGTACTGGTCCGGACAGTTTTTCGGTACTCGCACGGATTCCACCATTTCCCGTTACTCGCCCGGATTCAACAATTTTCAGGTGCTCACACTGATTCTACCATTTTTCCGTACTGGTCGGGACAGTTTTTCGGCACTCGCACGGATTCCACCTTTTCCCGGTACCTGTCCGGATTCAACAATTTTCTGGTGCTCACACTGATTCTACCATTTTTCCGTACTGGTCCGGACAGTTTTTCGGTACTCGCACGGATTCCACCATTTCCCGTTACTCGCCTGGATTCAACAATTTTCTGGTGCTCACACTGATTCTACCATTTTTCCGTACTGGTCCGGACAGTTTTTCGGCACTCGCACGGATTCCACCTTTTCCCGGTACCTGTCCGGATTCAACAATTTTCTGGTGCTCACACTGATTCTACCATTTTTCCGTACTGGTCCGGACAGTTTTTCGGTACTCGCACGGATTCCACCATTTCCCGTTACTCGCCCGGATTCAACAATTTTCAGGTGCTCACACTGATTCTACCATTTTTCCGTACTGGTCCGGACAGTTTTTCGGCACTCGCACGGATTCCACCTTTTCCCGGTACCTGTCCGGATTCAACAATTTTCTGGTGCTCACACTGATTCTACCATTTTTCCGTACTGGTCCGGACAGTTTGTCGGTACTCGCACGGATTCCACCATTTCCCGTTACTCGCCCGGATTCAACAATTTTCAGGTGCTCACACTGATTCTACCATTTTTCCGTACTGGTCTGGACAGTTTTTCGGCACTCGCACGGATTCCACCTTTTCCCGGTACCTGTCCGGATTCAACAATTTTCTGGTGCTCACACTGATTCTACCATTTTTCCGTACTGGTCCGGACAGTTTTTCGGTACTCGCACGGATTCCACCATTTCCCGTTACTCGCCCGGATTCAACAATTTTCAGGTGCTCACACTGATTCTACCATTTTTCCGTACTGGTCCGGACAGTTTTTCGGCACTCGCACGGATTCCACCTTTTCCCGGTACCTGTCCGGATTCAACAATTTTCTGGTGCTCACACTGATTCTACCATTTTTCCGTACTGGTCCGGACAGTTTTTCGGTACTCGCACGGATTCCACCATTTCCCGTTACTCGCCCGGATTCAACAATTTTCAGGTGCTCACACTGATTCTACCATTTTTCCGTACTGGTCCGGACAGTTTTTCGGCACTCACACGGATTCCACCTTTTCCCGGTACCTGTCCGGATTCAACAATTTTCTGGTGCTCACACTGATTCTACCATTTTTCCGTACTGGTCCGGACAGTTTTTCGGTACTCGCACGGATTCCACCATTTCCCGTTACTCGCCCGGATTCAACAATTTTCAGGTGCTCACACTGATTCTACCATTTTTCCGTACTGGTCTGGACAGTTTTTCGGCACTCGCACGGATTCCACCTTTTCCCGGTACCTGTCCGGATTCAACAATTTTCTGGTGCTCACACTGATTCTACCATTTTTCCGTACTGGTCCGGACAGTTTTTCGTTACTCGCACGGATTCCACCATTTCCCGTTACTCGCCCGGATTCAACAATTTTCTGGTGCTCACACTGATTCTACCATTTTTCCGTACTGGTCCGGACAGTTTTTCGGCACTCGCACGGATTCCACCTTTTCCCGGTACCTGTCCGGATTCAACAATTTTCTGGTGCTCACACTGATTCTACCATTTTTCCGTACTGGTCCGGACAGTTTTTCGGTACTCGCACGGATTCCACCATTTCCCGTTTCTCGCCCGGATTCAACAATTTTCTGGTGCTCACAGTGATTCTACCATTTTTCCGTACTGGTCTGGACAGTTTTTCGGCACTCGCACGGATTCCACCTTTTCCCGGTACGTGTCCGGATTCAACATTTTTCTGGTGCTCACACTGATTCTACCATTTTTTCGTACCGGTCTGGACAGTTTTTCGGGACTCGCAAGGATTCCACCTTTTGCGGGTAGTCGCACGGATTCAACAATTTTCTGGCGCTCACACTGATTCTACCATTTTTCCGTACTGGTCCGCACAGTTTTTCGGTACTCGCACGGATTCCACCATTTCCCGTTACTCGCCCGGATTCAACAATTTTCAGGTGCTCACACTGATTCTACCATTTTTCCGTACTGGTCCGGACAGTTTTTCGGCACTCGCACGGATTCCACCTTTTCCCGGTACCTGTCCGGATTCAAAAATTTTCTGGTGCTCACACTGATTCTACCATTTTTCCGTACTGGTCCGGACAGTTTTTCGGTACTCGCACGGATTCCACCATTTCCCGTTACTCGCCCGGATTCAACAATTTTCTGGTGCTCACACTGATTCTACCATTTTTCCGTACGGGTCTGGACAGTTTTTCGGCACTCGCACGGATTCCACCTTTTCCCGGTACTTGTCCGGATTCAACAATTTTCTGGTGCTCAAACTGATTCTACCATTTTTTCGTACCGGTCTGGACAGTTTTTCGGCACTCGCAAGGATTCCACCTTTTGCGGGTAGTCGCACGGATTCAACAATTTTCTGGCGCTCACACTGATTCTACCATTTTTTCGTACTGGTCCGGACAGTTTTTCGGTACTCGCACGGATTCCACCATTCCCGGTACTCGCCCGGGTTCAACAATTTTCTGGTGCTCACACAGATTCTACGATTTTTCCGTACGGGTCTGGACAGTTTTTCGGCACTCGCACGGATTCAACAATTTTCTGGTGCTCACACTGATTCTACCATTTTTCCGTACTGGTCCGGACAGTTTTTCGGTACTCGCACGGATTCCACCATTTCCCGTTACTCGCCCGGATTCAACAATTTTCAGGTGCTCACACTGATTCTACCATTTTTCCGTACTGGTCGGGACAGTTTTTCGGCACTCGCACGGATTCCACCTTTTCCCGGTACCTGTCCGGATTCAACAATTTTCTGGTGCTCACACTGATTCTACCATTTTTCCGTACTGGTCCGGACAGTTTTTCGGTACTCGCACGGATTCCACCATTTCCCGTTACTCGCCCGGATTCCACAATTTTCTGGTGCTCACACTGATTCTACCATTTTTCCGTACTGGTCCGGACAGTTTTTCGGCACTCGCACGGATTCCACCTTTTCCCGGTACCTGTCCGGATTCAACAATTTTCTGGTGCTCACACTGATTCTACCATTTTTCCGTACTGGTCTGGACAGTTTTTCGGCACTCGCACGGATTCCACCTTTTCCCGGTACCTGTCCGGATTCAACAATTTTCTGGTGCTCACACTGATTCTACCATTTTTCCGTACTGGTCCGGACAGTTTTTCGGTACTCGCACGGATTCCACCATTTCCCGTTACTCGCCCGGATTCAACAATTTTCTGGTGCTCACACTGATTCTACCATTTTTCCGTACGGGTCTGGACAGTTTTTCGGCACTCGCACGGATTCCACCTTTTCCCGGTACTTGTCCGGATTCAACAATTTTCTGGTGCTCAAACTGATTCTACCATTTTTTCGTACCGGTCTGGACAGTTTTTCGGCACTCGCAAGGATTCCACCTTTTGCGGGTAGTCGCACGGATTCAACAATTTTCTGGCGCTCACACTGATTCTACCATTTTTTCGTACTGGTCCGGACAGTTTTTCGGTACTCGCACGGATTCCACCATTCCCGGTACTCGCCCGGGTTCAACAATTTTCTGGTGCTCACACAGATTCTACGATTTTTCCGTACGGGTCTGGACAGTTTTTCGGCACTCGCACGGATTCAACAATTTTCTGGTGCTCACACTGATTCTACCATTTTTCCGTACTGGTCCGGACAGTTTTTCGGTACTCGCACGGATTCCACCATTTCCCGTTACTCGCCCGGATTCAACAATTTTCAGGTGCTCACACTGATTCTACCATTTTTCCGTACTGGTCGGGACAGTTTTTCGGCACTCGCACGGATTCCACCTTTTCCCGGTACCTGTCCGGATTCAACAATTTTCTGGTGCTCACACTGATTCTACCATTTTTCCGTACTGGTCCGGACAGTTTTTCGGTACTCGCACGGATTCCACCATTTCCCGTTACTCGCCCGGATTCAACAATTTTCTGGTGCTCACACTGATTCTACCATTTTTCCGTACTGGTCCGGACAGTTTTTCGGCACTCGCACGGATTCCACCTTTTCCCGGTACCTGTCCGGATTCAACAATTTTCTGGTGCTCACACTGATTCTACCATTTTTCCGTACTGGTCCGGACAGTTTTTCGGTACTCGCACGGATTCCACCATTTCCCGTTACTCGCCCGGATTCAACAATTTTCAGGTGCTCACAATGATTCTACCATTTTTCCGTACTGGTCCGGACAGTTTTTCGGCACTCGCACGGATTCCACTTTTTCCCGGTACCTGTCCGGATTCAACAATTTTCTGGTGCTCACACTGATTCTACCATTTTTCCGTACTGGTCCAGACAGTTTTTCGGTACTCGCACGGATTCCACCATTTCCCGTTACTCGCCCGGATTCAACAATTTTCAGGTGCTCACACTGATTCTACCATTTTTTCGTACTGGTCTGGACAGTTTTTCGGCACTCGCACGGATTCCACCTTTTCCCGGTACCTGTCCGGATTCAACAATTTTCTGGTGCTCACACTGATTCTACCATTTTTCCGTACTGGTCCGGACAGTTTTTCGGTACTCGCACGGATTCCACCATTTCCCGTTACTCGCCCGGATTCAACAATTTTCAGGTGCTCACACTGATTCTACCATTTTTCCGTACTGGTCCGGACAGTTTTTCGGCACTCGCACGGATTCCACCTTTTCCCGGTACCTGTCCGAATTCAACAATTTTCTGGTGCTCACACTGATTCTACCATTTTTCCGTACTGGTCCGGACAGTTTTTCGGTACTCGCACGGATTCCACCATTTCCCGTTACTCGCCCGGATTCAACAATTTTCAGGTGCTCACACTGATTCTACCATTTTTCCGTACTGGTCTGGACAGTTTTTCGGCACTCGCACGGATTCCACCTTTTCCCGGTACCTGTCCGGATTCAACAATTTTCTGGTGCTCACACTGATTCTACCATTTTTCCGTACTGGTCCGGACAGTTTTTCGGTACTCGCACGGATTCCACCATTTCCCGTTACTCGCCCGGATTCAACAATTTTCAGGTGCTCACACTGATTCTACCATTTTTCCGTACTGGTCCGGACAGTTTTTCGGCACTCGCACGGATTCCACCTTTTCCCGGTACCTGTCCGGATTCAACAATTTTCTGGTGCTCACACTGATTCTACCATTTTTCCGTACTGGTCCGGACAGTTTTTCGGTACTCGCACGGATTCCACCATTTCCCGTTACTCGCCCGGATTCAACAATTTTCTGGTGCTCACACTGATTCTACCATTTTTCCGTACTGGTCCGGACAGTTTTTCGGCACTCGCACGGATTCCACCTTTTCCCGGTACCTGTCCGGATTCAACAATTTTCTGGTGCTCACACTGATTCTACCATTTTTTCGTACTGGTCCGGACAGTTTTTCGGTACTCGCACGGATTCCACCATTCCCGGTACTCGCCCGGGTTCAACAATTTTCTGGTGCTCACACAGATTCTACGATTTTTCCGTACGGGTCTGGACAGTTTTTCGGCACTCGCACGGATTCAACAATTTTCTGGTGCTCACACTGATTCTACCATTTTTCCGTACTGGTCCGGACAGTTTTTCGGTACTCGCACGGATTCCACCATTTCCCGTTACTCGCCCGGATTCAACAATTTTCAGGTGCTCACACTGATTCTACCATTTTTCCGTACTGGTCGGGACAGTTTTTCGGCACTCGCACGGATTCCACCTTTTCCCGGTACCTGTCCGGATTCAACAATTTTCTGGTGCTCACACTGATTCTACCATTTTTCCGTACTGGTCCGGACAGTTTTTCGGTACTCGCACGGATTCCACCATTTCCCGTTACTCGCCCGGATTCAACAATTTTCTGGTGCTCACACTGATTCTACCATTTTTCCGTACTGGTCCGGACAGTTTTTCGGCACTCGCACGGATTCCACCTTTTCCCGGTACCTGTCCGGATTCAACAATTTTCTGGTGCTCACACTGATTCTACCATTTTTCCGTACTGGTCCGGACAGTTTTTCGGTACTCGCACGGATTCCACCATTTCCCGTTACTCGCCCGGATTCAACAATTTTCAGGTGCTCACAATGATTCTACCATTTTTCCGTACTGGTCCGGACAGTTTTTCGGCACTCGCACGGATTCCACTTTTTCCCGGTACCTGTCCGGATTCAACAATTTTCTGGTGCTCACACTGATTCTACCATTTTTCCGTACTGGTCCAGACAGTTTTTCGGTACTCGCACGGATTCCACCATTTCCCGTTACTCGCCCGGATTCAACAATTTTCAGGTGCTCACACTGATTCTACCATTTTTCCGTACTGGTCTGGACAGTTTTTCGGCACTCGCACGGATTCCACCTTTTCCCGGTACCTGTCCGGATTCAACAATTTTCTGGTGCTCACACTGATTCTACCATTTTTCCGTACTGGTCCGGACAGTTTTTCGGTACTCGCACGGATTCCACCATTTCCCGTTACTCGCCCGGATTCAACAATTTTCAGGTGCTCACACTGATTCTACCATTTTTCCGTACTGGTCCGGACAGTTTTTCGGTACTCGCACGGATTCCACCATTTCCCGTTACTCGCCCGGATTCAACAATTTTCTGGTGCTCACACTGATTCTACCATTTTTCCGTACTGGTCCGGACAGTTTTTCGGCACTCGCACGGATTCCACCTTTTCCCGGTACCTGTCCGGATTCAACAATTTTCTGGTGCTCACACTGATTCTACCATTTTTTCGTACTGGTCCGGACAGTTTTTCGGTACTCGCACGGATTCCACCATTCCCGGTACTCGCCCGGGTTCAACAATTTTCTGGTGCTCACACAGATTCTACGATTTTTCCGTACGGGTCTGGACAGTTTTTCGGCACTCGCACGGATTCAACAATTTTCTGGTGCTCACACTGATTCTACCATTTTTCCGTACTGGTCCGGACAGTTTTTCGGTACTCGCACGGATTCCACCATTTCCCGTTACTCGCCCGGATTCAACAATTTTCAGGTGCTCACACTGATTCTACCATTTTTCCGTACTGGTCGGGACAGTTTTTCGGCACTCGCACGGATTCCACCTTTTCCCGGTACCTGTCCGGATTCAACAATTTTCTGGTGCTCACACTGATTCTACCATTTTTCCGTACTGGTCCGGACAGTTTTTCGGTACTCGCACGGATTCCACCATTTCCCGTTACTCGCCCGGATTCAACAATTTTCTGGTGCTCACACTGATTCTACCATTTTTCCGTACTGGTCCGGACAGTTTTTCGGCACTCGCACGGATTCCACCTTTTCCCGGTACCTGTCCGGATTCAACAATTTTCTGGTGCTCACACTGATTCTACCATTTTTCCGTACTGGTCCGGACAGTTTTTCGGTACTCGCACGGATTCCACCATTTCCCGTTACTCGCCCGGATTCAACAATTTTCAGGTGCTCACAATGATTCTACCATTTTTCCGTACTGGTCCGGACAGTTTTTCGGCACTCGCACGGATTCCACTTTTTCCCGGTACCTGTCCGGATTCAACAATTTTCTGGTGCTCACACTGATTCTACCATTTTTCCGTACTGGTCCAGACAGTTTTTCGGTACTCGCACGGATTCCACCATTTCCCGTTACTCGCCCGGATTCAACAATTTTCAGGTGCTCACACTGATTCTACCATTTTTCCGTACTGGTCTGGACAGTTTTTCGGCACTCGCACGGATTCCACCTTTTCCCGGTACCTGTCCGGATTCAACAATTTTCTGGTGCTCACACTGATTCTACCATTTTTCCGTACTGGTCCGGACAGTTTTTCGGTACTCGCACGGATTCCACCATTTCCCGTTACTCGCCCGGATTCAACAATTTTCAGGTGCTCACACTGATTCTACCATTTTTCCGTACTGGTCCGGACAGTTTTTCGGCACTCGCACGGATTCCACCTTTTCCCGGTACCTGTCCGAATTCAACAATTTTCTGGTGCTCACACTGATTCTACCATTTTTCCGTACTGGTCCGGACAGTTTTTCGGTACTCGCACGGATTCCACCATTTCCCGTTACTCGCCCGGATTCAACAATTTTCAGGTGCTCACACTGATTCTACCATTTTTCCGTACTGGTCTGGACAGTTTTTCGGCACTCGCACGGATTCCACCTTTTCCCGGTACCTGTCCGGATTCAACAATTTTCTGGTGCTCACACTGATTCTACCATTTTTCCGTACTGGTCCGGACAGTTTTTCGGTACTCGCACGGATTCCACCATTTCCCGTTACTCGCCCGGATTCAACAATTTTCAGGTGCTCACACTGATTCTACCATTTTTCCGTACTGGTCCGGACAGTTTTTCGGCACTCGCACGGATTCCACCTTTTCCCGGTACCTGTCCGGATTCAACAATTTTCTGGTGCTCACACTGATTCTACCATTTTTCCGTACTGGTCCGGACAGTTTTTCGGTACTCGCACGGATTCCACCATTTCCCGTTACTCGCCCGGATTCAACAATTTTCTGGTGCTCACACTGATTCTACCATTTTTCCGTACTGGTCCGGACAGTTTTTCGGCACTCGCACGGATTCCACCTTTTCCCGGTACCTGTCCGGATTCAACAATTTTCTGGTGCTCACACTGATTCTACCATTTTTCCGTACTGGTCCGGACAGTTTTTCGGTACTCGCACGGATTCCACCATTTCCCGTTACTCGCCCGGATTCAACAATTTTCAGGTGCTCACACTGATTCTACCATTTTTCCGTACTGGTCGGGACAGTTTTTCGGCACTCGCACGGATTCCACCTTTTCCCGGTACCTGTCCGGATTCAACAATTTTCTGGTGCTCACACTGATTCTACCATTTTTCCGTACTGGTCCGGACAGTTTTTCGGTACTCGCACGGATTCCACCATTTCCCGTTACTCGCCCGGATTCAACAATTTTCTGGTGCTCACACTGATTCTACCATTTTTCCGTACTGGTCCGGACAGTTTTTCGGCACTCGCACGGATTCCACCTTTTCCCGGTACCTGTCCGGATTCAACAATTTTCTGGTGCTCACACTGATTCTACCATTTTTCCGTACTGGTCCGGACAGTTTTTCGGTACTCGCACGGATTCCACCATTTCCCGTTACTCGCCCGGATTCAACAATTTTCAGGTGCTCACAATGATTCTACCATTTTTCCGTACTGGTCCGGACAGTTTTTCGGCACTCGCACGGATTCCACTTTTTCCCGGTACCTGTCCGGATTCAACAATTTTCTGGTGCTCACACTGATTCTACCATTTTTCCGTACTGGTCCAGACAGTTTTTCGGTACTCGCACGGATTCCACCATTTCCCGTTACTCGCCCGGATTCAACAATTTTCAGGTGCTCACACTGATTCTACCATTTTTCCGTACTGGTCTGGACAGTTTTTCGGCACTCGCACGGATTCCACCTTTTCCCGGTACCTGTCCGGATTCAACAATTTTCTGGTGCTCACACTGATTCTACCATTTTTCCGTACTGGTCCGGACAGTTTTTCGGTACTCGCACGGATTCCACCATTTCCCGTTACTCGCCCGGATTCAACAATTTTCAGGTGCTCACACTGATTCTACCATTTTTCCGTACTGGTCCGGACAGTTTTTCGGCACTCGCACGGATTCCACCTTTTCCCGGTACCTGTCCGAATTCAACAATTTTCTGGTGCTCACACTGATTCTACCATTTTTCCGTACTGGTCCGGACAGTTTTTCGGTACTCGCACGGATTCCACCATTTCCCGTTACTCGCCCGGATTCAACAATTTTCTGGTGCTCACACTGATTCTACCATTTTTCCGTACTGGTCTGGACAGTTTTTCGGCACTCGCACGGATTCCACCTTTTCCCGGTACCTGTCCGGATTCAACAATTTTCTGGTGCTCACACTGATTCTACCATTTTTCCGTACTGGTCCGGACAGTTTTTCGGTACTCGCACGGATTCCACCATTTCCCGTTACTCGCCCGGATTCAACAATTTTCAGGTGCTCACACTGATTCTACCATTTTTCCGTACTGGTCGGGACAGTTTTTCGGCACTCGCACGGATTCCACCTTTTCCCGGTACCTGTCCGGATTCAACAATTTTCTGGTGCTCACACTGATTCTACCATTTTTCCGTACTGGTCCGGACAGTTTTTCGGTACTCGCACGGATTCCACCATTTCCCGTTACTCGCCCGGATTCAACAATTTTCTGGTGCTCACACTGATTCTACCATTTTTCCGTACTGGTCCGGACAGTTTTTCGGCACTCGCACGGATTCCACCTTTTCCCGGTACCTGTCCGGATTCAACAATTTTCTGGTGCTCACACTGATTCTACCATTTTTCCGTACTGGTCCGGACAGTTTTTCGGTACTCGCACGGATTCCACCATTTCCCGTTACTCGCCCGGATTCAACAATTTTCAGGTGCTCACAATGATTCTACCATTTTTCCGTACTGGTCCGGACAGTTTTTCGGCACTCGCACGGATTCCACTTTTTCCCGGTACCTGTCCGGATTCAACAATTTTCTGGTGCTCACACTGATTCTACCATTTTTCCGTACTGGTCCAGACAGTTTTTCGGTACTCGCACGGATTCCACCATTTCCCGTTACTCGCCCGGATTCAACAATTTTCAGGTGCTCACACTGATTCTACCATTTTTCCGTACTGGTCTGGACAGTTTTTCGGCACTCGCACGGATTCCACCTTTTCCCGGTACCTGTCCGGATTCAACAATTTTCTGGTGCTCACACTGATTCTACCATTTTTCCGTACTGGTCCGGACAGTTTTTCGGTACTCGCACGGATTCCACCATTTCCCGTTACTCGCCCGGATTCAACAATTTTCAGGTGCTCACACTGATTCTACCATTTTTCCGTACTGGTCCGGACAGTTTTTCGGCACTCGCACGGATTCCACCTTTTCCCGGTACCTGTCCGCATTCAACAATTTTCTGGTGCTCACACTGATTCTACCATTTTTCCGTACTGGTCCGGACAGTTTTTCGGTACTCGCACGGATTCCACCATTTCCCGTTACTCGCCCGGATTCAACAATTTTCTGGTGCTCACACTGATTCTACCATTTTTCCGTACTGGTCTGGACAGTTTTTCGGCACTCGCACGGATTCCACCTTTTCCCGGTACCTGTCCGGATTCAACAATTTTCTGGTGCTCACACTGATTCTACCATTTTTCCGTACTGGTCCGGACAGTTTTTCGGTACTCGCACGGATTCCACCATTTCCCGTTACTCGCCCGGATTCAACAATTTTCAGGTGCTCACACTGATTCTACCATTTTTCCGTACTGGTCTGGACAGTTTTTCGGCACTCGCACGGATTCCACCTTTTCCCGGTACCTGTCCGGATTCAACAATTTTCTGTTGCTCACACTGATTCTACTATTTTTCCGTACTGGTCCGGACAGTTTTTCGGTACTCGCACGGATTCCACCATTTCCCGTTACTCGCCCGGATTCAACAATTTTCTGGTGCTCACACTGATTCTACCATTTTTCCGTACTGGTCTGGACAGTTTTTCGGCACTCGCACGGATTCCACCTTTTCCCGGTACTTGTCCGGATTCAACAATTTTCTGGTGCTCACAGTGATTCTACCATTTTTTCGTACCGGTCTGGACAGTTTTTCGGCACTCGCAAGGATTCCACCTTTTGCGGGTAGTCGCACGGATTCAACAATTTTCTGGCGCTCACACTGATTCTACCATTTTTCCGTACTGGTCCGGACAGTTTTTCGGTACTCGCACGGATTCCACCATTTCCCGTTACTCGCCCGGATTCAACAATTTTCAGGTGCTCACACTGATTCTACCATTTTTCCGTACTGGTCCGGACAGTTTTTCGGTACTCGCACGGATTCCACCATTTCCCGTTACTCGCCCGGATTCAACAATTTTCAGGTGCTCACACTGATTCTACCATTTTTCCGTACTGGTCCGGACAGTTTTTCGGTACTCGCACGGATTCCACCATTTCCCGTTACTCGCCCGGATTCAACAATTTTCAGGTGCGCACACTGATTCTACCATTTTTCCGTACTGGTCTGGACAGTTTTTCGGCACTCGCACGGATTCCACCTTTTCCCGGTACCTGTCCGGATTCAACAATTTTCTGTTGCTCACACTGATTCTACTATTTTTCCGTACTGGTCCGGACAGTTTTTCGGTACTCGCACGGATTCCACCATTTCCCGTTACTCGCCCGGATTCAACAATTTTCTGGTGCTCACACTGATTCTACCATTTTTCCGTACTG
The DNA here is from genome assembly GCF_030704535.1 of Vitis vinifera. Classification (NCBI taxonomy): domain Eukaryota; kingdom Viridiplantae; phylum Streptophyta; class Magnoliopsida; order Vitales; family Vitaceae; genus Vitis; species Vitis vinifera. The sequence continues at coordinate 21,199,740 of NC_081814.1, forward strand.
GTCTGGACAGTTTTTCGGCACTCGCACGGATTCCACCTTTTCCCGGTACTTGTCCGGATTCAACAATTTTCTGGTGCTCACAGTGATTCTACCATTTTTTCGTACCGGTCTGGACAGTTTTTCGGCACTCGCAAGGATTCCACCTTTTGCGGGTAGTCGCACGGATTCAACAATTTTCTGGCGCTCACACTGATTCTACCATTTTTCCGTACTGGTCCGGACAGTTTTTCGGTACTCGCACGGATTCCACCATTTCCCGTTACTCGCCCGGATTCAACAATTTTCAGGTGCTCACACTGATTCTACCATTTTTCCGTACTGGTCCGGACAGTTTTTCGGCACTCGCACGGATTCCACCTTTTCCCGGTACCTGTCCGGATTCAACAATTTTCTGGTGCTCACACTGATTCTACCATTTTTCCGTACTGGTCCGGACAGTTTTTCGGTACTCGCACGGATTCCACCATTTCCCGTTACTCGCCCGGATTCAACAATTTTCAGGTGCTCACACTGATTCTACCATTTTTCCGTACTGGTCCGGACAGTTTTTCGGCACTCGCACGGATTCCACCTTTTCCCGGTACCTGTCCGGATTCAACAATTTTCTGGTGCTCACACTGATTCTACCATTTTTCCGTACTGGTCCGGACAGTTTTTCGGTACTCGCACGGATTCCACCATTTCCCGTTACTCGCCCGGATTCAACAATTTTCTGGTGCTCACACTGATTCTACCATTTTTCCGTACGGGTCTGGACAGTTTTTCGGCACTCGCACGGATTCCACCTTTTCCCGGTACTTGTCCGGATTCAACAATTTTCTGCTGCTCACACTGATTCTACCATTTTTTCGTACCGGTCTGGACAGTTTTTCGGCACTCGCAAGGATTCCACCTTTTGCGGGTAGTCGCACGGATTCAACAATTTTCTGGCGCTCACACTGATTCTACCATTTTTCCGTACTGGTCCGGACAGTTTTTCGGTACTCGCACGGATTCCACCATTTCCCGTTACTCGCCCGGATTCAACAATTTTCAGGTGCTCACACTGATTCTACCATTTTTCCGTACTGGTCCGGACAGTTTTTCGGCACTCGCACGGATTCCACCTTTTCCCGGTACCTGTCCGGATTCAACAATTTTCTGGTGCTCACACTGATTCTACCATTTTTCCGTACTGGTCCGGACAGTTTTTCGGTACTCGCACGGATTCCACCATTTCCCGTTACTCGCCCGGATTCAACAATTTTCAGGTGCTCACACTGATTCTACCATTTTTCCGTACAAGTCCGGACAGTTTTTCGGCACTCGCACGGATTCCACCTTTTCCCGGTACCTGTCCGGATTCAACAATTTTCTGGTGCTCACACTGATTCTACCATTTTTCCGTACTGGTCCGGACAGTTTTTCGGTACTCGCACGGATTCCACCATTTCCCGTTACTCGCCCGGATTCAACAATTTTCTGGTGCTCACACTGATTCTACCATTTTTCCGTACTGGTCTGGACAGTTTTTCGGCACTCGCACGGATTCCACCTTTTCCCGGTACCTGTCCGGATTCAACAATTTTCTGTTGCTCACACTGATTCTACTATTTTTCCGTACTGGTCCGGACAGTTTTTCGGTACTCGCACGGATTCCACCATTTCCCGTTACTCGCCCGGATTCAACAATTTTCTGGTGCTCACACTGATTCTACCATTTTTCCGTACTGGTCTGGACAGTTTTTCGGCACTCGCACGGATTCCACCTTTTCCCGGTACTTGTCCGGATTCAACAATTTTCTGGTGCTCACAGTGATTCTACCATTTTTTCGTACCGGTCTGGACAGTTTTTCGGCACTCGCAAGGATTCCACCTTTTGCGGGTAGTCGCACGGATTCAACAATTTTCTGGCGCTCACACTGATTCTACCATTTTTCCGTACTGGTCCGGACAGTTTTTCGGTACTCGCACGGATTCCACCATTTCCCGTTACTCGCCCGGATTCAACAATTTTCAGGTGCTCACACTGATTCTACCATTTTTCCGTACTGGTCCGGACAGTTTTTCGGTACTCGCACGGATTCCACCATTTCCCGTTACTCGCCCGGATTCAACAATTTTCAGGTGCTCACACTGATTCTACCATTTTTCCGTACTGGTCCGGACAGTTTTTCGGTACTCGCACGGATTCCACCATTTCCCGTTACTCGCCCGGATTCAACAATTTTCAGGTGCGCACACTGATTCTACCATTTTTCCGTACTGGTCTGGACAGTTTTTCGGCACTCGCACGGATTCCACCTTTTCCCGGTACCTGTCCGGATTCAACAATTTTCTGTTGCTCACACTGATTCTACTATTTTTCCGTACTGGTCCGGACAGTTTTTCGGTACTCGCACGGATTCCACCATTTCCCGTTACTCGCCCGGATTCAACAATTTTCTGGTGCTCACACTGATTCTACCATTTTTCCGTACTGGTCTGGACAGTTTTTCGGCACTCGCACGGATTCCACCTTTTCCCGGTACTTGTCCGGATTCAACAATTTTCTGGTGCTCACAGTGATTCTACCATTTTTTCGTACCGGTCTGGACAGTTTTTCGGCACTCGCACGGATTCCACCTTTTCCCGGTACTTGTCCGGATTCAACAATTTTTTGGTGCTCACACTGATTCTACCATTTTTCCGTACTGGTCCGGACAGTTTTTCGGTACTCGCACGGATTCCACCATTTCCCGTTACTCGCCCGGATTCAACAATTTTCAGGTGCTCACACTGATTCTACCATTTTTCCGTACTGGTCCGGACAGTTTTTCGGTACTCGCACGGATTCCACCATTTCCCGTTACTCGCCCGGATTCAACAATTTTCAGGTGCGCACACTGATTCTACCATTTTTCCGTACTGGTCTGGACAGTTTTTCGGCACTCGCACGGATTCCACCTTTTCCCGGTACCTGTCCGGATTCAACAATTTTCTGTTGCTCACACTGATTCTACTATTTTTCTGTACTGGTCCGGACAGTTTTTCGGTACTCGCACGGATTCCACCATTTCCCGTTACTCGCCCGGATTCAACAATTTTCTGGTGCTCACACTGATTCTACCATTTTTCCGTACTGGTCTGGACAGTTTTTCGGCACTCGCACGGATTCCACCTTTTCCCGGTACTTGTCCGGATTCAACAATTTTCTGGTGCTCACAGTGATTCTACCATTTTTTCGTACCGGTCTGGACAGTTTTTCGGCACTCGCAAGGATTCCACCTTTTGCGGGTAGTCGCACGGATTCAACAATTTTCTGGCGCTCACACTGATTCTACCATTTTTCCGTACTGGTCCGGACAGTTTTTCGGTACTCGCACGGATTCCACCATTTCCCGTTACTCGCCCGGATTCAACAATTTTCAGTTGCTCACACTGATTCTACCATTTTTCCGTACTGGTCCGGACAGTTTTTCGGCACTCGCACGGATTCCACCTTTTCCCGGTACCTGTCCGGATTCAACAATTTTCTGGTGCTCACACTGATTCTACCATTTTTCCGTACTGGTCCGGACAGTTTTTCGGTACTCGCACGGATTCCACCATTTCCCGTTACTCGCCCGGATTCAACAATTTTCAGGTGCTCACACTGATTCTACCATTTTTCCGTACTGGTCCGGACAGTTTTTCGGCACTCGCACGGATTCCACCTTTTCCCGGTACCTGTCCGGATTCAACAATTTTCTGGTGCTCACACTGATTCTACCATTTTTCCGTACTGGTCCGGACAGTTTTTCGGTACTCGCACGGATTCCACCATTTCCCGTTACTCGCCCGGATTCAACAATTTTCTGGTGCTCACACTGATTCTACCATTTTTCCGTACGGGTCTGGACAGTTTTTCGGCACTCGCACGGATTCCACCTTTTCCCGGTACTTGTCCGGATTCAACAATTTTCTGCTGCTCACACTGATTCTACCATTTTTTCGTACCGGTCTGGACAGTTTTTCGGCACTCGCAAGGATTCCACCTTTTGCGGGTAGTCGCACGGATTCAACAATTTTCTGGCGCTCACACTGATTCTACCATTTTTCCGTACTGGTCTGGACAGTTTTTCGGCACTCGCACGGATTCCACCTTTTCCCGGTACTTGTCCGGATTCAACAATTTTTTGGTGCTCACACTGATTCTACCATTTTTCCGTACTGGTCCGGACAGTTTTTCGGTACTCGCACGGATTCCACCATTTCCCGTTACTCGCCCGGATTCAACAATTTTCAGGTGCTCACACTGATTCTACCATTTTTCCGTACTGGTCCGGACAGTTTTTCGGCACTCGCACGGATTCCACCTTTTCCCGGTACCTGTCCGGATTCAACAATTTTCAGGTGCTCACACTGATTCTACCATTTTTCCGTACTGGTCCGGACAGTTTTTCGGTACTCGCACGGATTCCACCATTTCCCGTTACTCGCCCGGATTCAACAATTTTCAGGTGCGCACACTGATTCTACCATTTTTCCGTACTGGTCTGGACAGTTTTTCGGCACTCGCACGGATTCCACCTTTTCCCGGTACCTGTCCGGATTCAACAATTTTCTGTTGCTCACACTGATTCTACTATTTTTCTGTACTGGTCCGGACAGTTTTTCGGTACTCGCACGGATTCCACCATTTCCCGTTACTCGCCCGGATTCAACAATTTTCTGGTGCTCACACTGATTCTACCATTTTTCCGTACTGGTCTGGACAGTTTTTCGGCACTCGCACGGATTCCACCTTTTCCCGGTACTTGTCCGGATTCAACAATTTTCTGGTGCTCACAGTGATTCTACCATTTTTTCGTACCGGTCTGGACAGTTTTTCGGCACTCGCAAGGATTCCACCTTTTGCGGGTAGTCGCACGGATTCAACAATTTTCTGGCGCTCACACTGATTCTACCATTTTTCCGTACTGGTCCGGACAGTTTTTCGGTACTCGCACGGATTCCACCATTTCCCGTTACTCGCCCGGATTCAACAATTTTCAGTTGCTCACACTGATTCTACCATTTTTCCGTACTGGTCCGGACAGTTTTTCGGCACTCGCACGGATTCCACCTTTTCCCGGTACCTGTCCGGATTCAACAATTTTCTGGTGCTCACACTGATTCTACCATTTTTCCGTACTGGTCCGGACAGTTTTTCGGTACTCGCACGGATTCCACCATTTCCCGTTACTCGCCCGGATTCAACAATTTTCAGGTGCTCACACTGATTCTACCATTTTTCCGTACTGGTCCGGACAGTTTTTCGGCACTCGCACGGATTCCACCTTTTCCCGGTACCTGTCCGGATTCAACAATTTTCTGGTGCTCACACTGATTCTACCATTTTTCCGTACTGGTCCGGACAGTTTTTCGGTACTCGCACGGATTCCACCATTTCCCGTTACTCGCCCGGATTCAACAATTTTCTGGTGCTCACACTGATTCTACCATTTTTCCGTACGGGTCTGGACAGTTTTTCGGCACTCGCACGGATTCCACCTTTTCCCGGTACTTGTCCGGATTCAACAATTTTCTGCTGCTCACACTGATTCTACCATTTTTTCGTACCGGTCTGGACAGTTTTTCGGCACTCGCAAGGATTCCACCTTTTGCGGGTAGTCGCACGGATTCAACAATTTTCTGGCGCTCACACTGATTCTACCATTTTTCCGTACTGGTCCGGACAGTTTTTCGGTACTCGCACGGATTCCACCATTTCCCGTTACTCGCCCGGATTCAACAATTTTCAGGTGCTCACACTGATTCTACCATTTTTCCGTACTGGTCCGGACAGTTTTTCGGCACTCGCACGGATTCCACCTTTTCCCGGTACCTGTCCGGATTCAACAATTTTCTGGTGCTCACACTGATTCTACCATTTTTCCGTACTGGTCCGGACAGTTTTTCGGTACTCGCACGGATTCCACCATTTCCCGTTACTCGCCCGGATTCAACAATTTTCAGGTGCTCACACTGATTCTACCATTTTTCCGTACAAGTCCGGACAGTTTTTCGGCACTCGCACGGATTCCACCTTTTCCCGGTACCTGTCCGGATTCAACAATTTTCTGGTGCTCACACTGATTCTACCATTTTTCCGTACTGGTCCGGACAGTTTTTCGGTACTCGCACGGATTCCACCATTTCCCGTTACTCGCCCGGATTCAACAATTTTCAGGTGCTCACACTGATTCTACCATTTTTCCGTACTGGTCCGGACAGTTTTTCGGCACTCGCACGGATTCCACCTTTTCCCGGTACCTGTCCGGATTCAACAATTTTCTGGTGCTCACACTGATTCTACCATTTTTCCGTACTGGTCTGGACAGTTTTTCGGTACTCGCACGGATTCCACCATTTCCCGTTACTCGCCCGGATTCAACAATTTTCTGGTGCTCACACTGATTCTACCATTTTTCCGTACTGGTCTGGACAGTTTTTCGGCACTCGCACGGATTCCACCTTTTCCCGGTACCTGTCCGGATTCAACAATTTTCTGGTGCTCACACTGATTCTACCATTTTTCCGTACTGGTCCGGACAGTTTTTCGGTACTCGCACGGATTCCACCATTTCCCGTTACTCGCCCGGATTCAACAATTTTCAGGTGCTCACACTGATTCTACCATTTTTCCGTACTGGTCTGGACAGTTTTTCGGCACTCGCACGGATTCCACCTTTTCCCGGTACCTGTCTGGATTCAACAATTTTCTGTTGCTCACACTGATTCTACCATTTTTCCGTACTGGTCCGGACAGTTTTTCGGTACTCGCACGGATTCCACCATTTCCCGTTACTCGCCCGGATTCAACAATTTTCTGGTGCTCACACTGATTCTACCATTTTTCCGTACTGGTCTGGACAGTTTTTCGGCACTCGCACGGATTCCACCTTTTCCCGGTACTTGTCCGGATTCAACAATTTTCTGGTGCTCACACTGATTCTACCATTTTTCCGTACTGGTCCGGACAGTTTTTCGGTACTCGCACGGATTCCACCATTTCCCGTTACTCGCCCGGATTCAACAATTTTCAGGTGCTCACACTGATTCTACCATTTTTCCGTACTGGTCCGGACAGTTTTTCGGCACTCGCACGGATTCCACCTTTTCCCGGTACCTGTCCGGATTCAACAATTTTCTGGTGCTCACACTGATTCTACCATTTTTCCGTACTGGTCCGGACAGTTTTTCGGTACTCGCACGGATTCCACCATTTCCCGTTACTCGCCCGGATTCAACAATTTTCAGGTGCTCACACTGATTCTACCATTTTTCCGTACAAGTCCGGACAGTTTTTCGGCACTCGCACGGATTCCACCTTTTCCCGGTACCTGTCCGGATTCAACAATTTTCTGGTGCTCACACTGATTCTACCATTTTTCCGTACTGGTCCGGACAGTTTTTCGGTACTCGCACGGATTCCACCATTTCCCGTTACTCGCCCGGATTCAACAATTTTCAGGTGCTCACACTGATTCTACCATTTTTCCGTACTGGTCCGGACAGTTTTTCGGCACTCGCACGGATTCCACCTTTTCCCGGTACCTGTCCGGATTCAACAATTTTCTGGTGCTCACACTGATTCTACCATTTTTCCGTACTGGTCCGGACAGTTTTTCGGTACTCGCACGGATTCCACCATTTCCCGTTACTCGCCCGGATTCAACAATTTTCAGGTGCTCACACTGATTCTACCATTTTTCCGTACTGGTCCGGACAGTTTTTCGGCACTCGCACGGATTCCACCTTTTCCCGGTACCTGTCCGGATTCAACAATTTTCTGGTGCTCACACTGATTCTACCATTTTTCCGTACTGGTCCGGACAGTTTTTCGGTACTCGCACGGATTCCACCATTTCCCGTTACTCGCCCGGATTCAACAATTTTCAGGTGCTCACACTGATTCTACCATTTTTCCGTACTGGTCTGGACAGTTTTTCGGCACTCGCACGGATTCCACCTTTTCCCGGTACCTGTCTGGATTCAACAATTTTCTGTTGCTCACACTGATTCTACCATTTTTCCGTACTGGTCCGGACAGTTTTTCGGCACTCGCACGGATTCCACCTTTTCCCGGTACCTGTCCGGATTCAACAATTTTCTGGTGCTCACACTGATTCTACCATTTTTCCGTACTGGTCCGGACAGTTTTTCGGTACTCGCACGGATTCCACCATTTCCCGTTACTCGCCCGGATTCAACAATTTTCAGGTGCTCACACTGATTCTACCATTTTTCCGTACTGGTCCGGACAGTTTTTCGGCACTCGCACGGATTCCACCTTTTCCCGGTACCTGTCCGGATTCAACAATTTTCTGTTGCTCACACTGATTCTACCATTTTTCCGTACTGGTCCGGACAGTTTTTCGGTACTCGCACGGATTCCACCATTTCCCGTTACTCGCCCGGATTCAACAATTTTCTGGTGCTCACACTGATTCTACCATTTTTCCGTACTGGTCTGGACAGTTTTTCGGCACTCGCACGGATTCCACCTTTTCCCGGTACTTGTCCGGATTCAACAATTTTCTGGTGCTCACAGTGATTCTACCATTTTTTCGTACCGGTCTGGACAGTTTTTCGGCACTCGCAAGGATTCCACCTTTTGCGGGTAGTCGCACGGATTCAACAATTTTCTGGCGCTCACACTGATTCTACCATTTTTCCGTACTGGTCCGGACAGTTTTTCGGTACTCGCACGGATTCCACCATTTCCCGTTACTCGCCCGGATTCAACAATTTTCAGGTGCTCACACTGATTCTACCATTTTTCCGTACTGGTCCGGACAGTTTTTCGGCACTCGCACGGATTCCACCTTTTCCCGGTACCTGTCCGGATTCAACAATTTTCTGGTGCTCACACTGATTCTACCATTTTTCCGTACTGGTCCGGACAGTTTTTCGGTACTCGCACGGATTCCACCATTTCCCGTTACTCGCCCGGATTCAACAATTTTCAGGTGCTCACACTGATTCTACCATTTTTCCGTACTGGTCCGGACAGTTTTTCGGCACTCGCACGGATTCCACCTTTTCCCGGTACCTGTCCGGATTCAACAATTTTCTGGTGCTCACACTGATTCTACCATTTTTCCGTACTGGTCCGGACAGTTTTTCGGTACTCGCACGGATTCCACCATTTCCCGTTACTCGCCCGGATTCAACAATTTTCAGGTGCTCACACTGATTCTACCATTTTTCCGTACAAGTCCGGACAGTTTTTCGGCACTCGCACGGATTCCACCTTTTCCCGGTACCTGTCCGGATTCAACAATTTTCTGGTGCTCACACTGATTCTACCATTTTTCCGTACTGGTCCGGACAGTTTTTCGGTACTCGCACGGATTCCACCATTTCCCGTTACTCGCCCGGATTCAACAATTTTCAGGTGCTCACACTGATTCTACCATTTTTCCGTACTGGTCCGGACAGTTTTTCGGCACTCGCACGGATTCCACCTTTTCCCGGTACCTGTCCGGATTCAACAATTTTCTGGTGCTCACACTGATTCTACCATTTTTCCGTACTGGTCCGGACAGTTTTTCGGTACTCGCACGGATTCCACCATTTCCCGTTACTCGCCCGGATTCAACAATTTTCAGGTGCTCACACTGATTCTACCATTTTTCCGTACTGGTCCGGACAGTTTTTCGGCACTCGCACGGATTCCACCTTTTCCCGGTACCTGTCCGGATTCAACAATTTTCTGGTGCTCACACTGATTCTACCATTTTTCCGTACTGGTCTGGACAGTTTTTCGGTACTCGCACGGATTCCACCATTTCCCGTTACTCGCCCGGATTCAACAATTTTCTGGTGCTCACACTGATTCTACCATTTTTCCGTACTGGTCTGGACAGTTTTTCGGCACTCGCACGGATTCCACCTTTTCCCGGTACCTGTCCGGATTCAACAATTTTCTGGTGCTCACACTGATTCTACCATTTTTCCGTACTGGTCCGGACAGTTTTTCGGTACTCGCACGGATTCCACCATTTCCCGTTACTCGCCCGGATTCAACAATTTTCAGGTGCTCACACTGATTCTACCATTTTTCCGTACTGGTCTGGACAGTTTTTCGGCACTCGCACGGATTCCACCTTTTCCCGGTACCTGTCTGGATTCAACAATTTTCTGTTGCTCACACTGATTCTACCATTTTTCCGTACTGGTCCGGACAGTTTTTCGGTACTCGCACGGATTCCACCATTTCCCGTTACTCGCCCGGATTCAACAATTTTCTGGTGCTCACACTGATTCTACCATTTTTCCGTACTGGTCTGGACAGTTTTTCGGCACTCGCACGGATTCCACCTTTTCCCGGTACTTGTCCGGATTCAACAATTTTCTGGTGCTCACACTGATTCTACCATTTTTCCGTACTGGTCCGGACAGTTTTTCGGTACTCGCACGGATTCCACCATTTCCCGTTACTCGCCCGGATTCAACAATTTTCAGGTGCTCACACTGATTCTACCATTTTTCCGTACTGGTCCGGACAGTTTTTCGGCACTCGCACGGATTCCACCTTTTCCCGGTACCTGTCCGGATTCAACAATTTTCTGGTGCTCACACTGATTCTACCATTTTTCCGTACTGGTCCGGACAGTTTTTCGGTACTCGCACGGATTCCACCATTTCCCGTTACTCGCCCGGATTCAACAATTTTCAGGTGCTCACACTGATTCTACCATTTTTCCGTACAAGTCCGGACAGTTTTTCGGCACTCGCACGGATTCCACCTTTTCCCGGTACCTGTCCGGATTCAACAATTTTCTGGTGCTCACACTGATTCTACCATTTTTCCGTACTGGTCCGGACAGTTTTTCGGTACTCGCACGGATTCCACCATTTCCCGTTACTCGCCCGGATTCAACAATTTTCAGGTGCTCACACTGATTCTACCATTTTTCCGTACTGGTCCGGACAGTTTTTCGGCACTCGCACGGATTCCACCTTTTCCCGGTACCTGTCCGGATTCAACAATTTTCTGGTGCTCACACTGATTCTACCATTTTTCCGTACTGGTCCGGACAGTTTTTCGGTACTCGCACGGATTCCACCATTTCCCGTTACTCGCCCGGATTCAACAATTTTCAGGTGCTCACACTGATTCTACCATTTTTCCGTACTGGTCCGGACAGTTTTTCGGCACTCGCACGGATTCCACCTTTTCCCGGTACCTGTCCGGATTCAACAATTTTCTGGTGCTCACACTGATTCTACCATTTTTCCGTACTGGTCCGGACAGTTTTTCGGTACTCGCACGGATTCCACCATTTCCCGTTACTCGCCCGGATTCAACAATTTTCAGGTGCTCACACTGATTCTACCATTTTTCCGTACTGGTCTGGACAGTTTTTCGGCACTCGCACGGATTCCACCTTTTCCCGGTACCTGTCTGGATTCAACAATTTTCTGTTGCTCACACTGATTCTACCATTTTTCCGTACTGGTCCGGACAGTTTTTCGGCACTCGCACGGATTCCACCTTTTCCCGGTACCTGTCCGGATTCAACAATTTTCTGGTGCTCACACTGATTCTACCATTTTTCCGTACTGGTCCGGACAGTTTTTCGGTACTCGCACGGATTCCACCATTTCCCGTTACTCGCCCGGATTCAACAATTTTCAGGTGCTCACACTGATTCTACCATTTTTCCGTACTGGTCCGGACAGTTTTTCGGCACTCGCACGGATTCCACCTTTTCCCGGTACCTGTCCGGATTCAACAATTTTCTGTTGCTCACACTGATTCTACCATTTTTCCGTACTGGTCCGGACAGTTTTTCGGTACTCGCACGGATTCCACCATTTCCCGTTACTCGCCCGGATTCAACAATTTTCTGGTGCTCACACTGATTCTACCATTTTTCCGTACTGGTCTGGACAGTTTTTCGGCACTCGCACGGATTCCACCTTTTCCCGGTACTTGTCCGGATTCAACAATTTTCTGGTGCTCACAGTGATTCTACCATTTTTTCGTACCGGTCTGGACAGTTTTTCGGCACTCGCAAGGATTCCACCTTTTGCGGGTAGTCGCACGGATTCAACAATTTTCTGGCGCTCACACTGATTCTACCATTTTTCCGTACTGGTCCGGACAGTTTTTCGGTACTCGCACGGATTCCACCATTTCCCGTTACTCGCCCGGATTCAACAATTTTCAGGTGCTCACACTGATTCTACCATTTTTCCGTACTGGTCCGGACAGTTTTTCGGCACTCGCACGGATTCCACCTTTTCCCGGTACCTGTCCGGATTCAACAATTTTCTGGTGCTCACACTGATTCTACCATTTTTCCGTACTGGTCCGGACAGTTTTTCGGTACTCGCACGGATTCCACCATTTCCCGTTACTCGCCCGGATTCAACAATTTTCAGGTGCTCACACTGATTCTACCATTTTTCCGTACTGGTCCGGACAGTTTTTCGGCACTCGCACGGATTCCACCTTTTCCCGGTACCTGTCCGGATTCAACAATTTTCTGGTGCTCACACTGATTCTACCATTTTTCCGTACTGGTCCGGACAGTTTTTCGGTACTCGCACGGATTCCACCATTTCCCGTTACTCGCCCGGATTCAACAATTTTCAGGTGCTCACACTGATTCTACCATTTTTCCGTACAAGTCCGGACAGTTTTTCGGCACTCGCACGGATTCCACCTTTTCCCGGTACCTGTCCGGATTCAACAATTTTCTGGTGCTCACACTGATTCTACCATTTTTCCGTACTGGTCCGGACAGTTTTTCGGTACTCGCACGGATTCCACCATTTCCCGTTACTCGCCCGGATTCAACAATTTTCAGGTGCTCACACTGATTCTACCATTTTTCCGTACTGGTCCGGACAGTTTTTCGGCACTCGCACGGATTCCACCTTTTCCCGGTACCTGTCCGGATTCAACAATTTTCTGGTGCTCACACTGATTCTACCATTTTTCCGTACTGGTCCGGACAGTTTTTCGGTACTCGCACGGATTCCACCATTTCCCGTTACTCGCCCGGATTCAACAATTTTCTGGTGCTCACACTGATTCTACCATTTTTCCGTACTGGTCTGGACAGTTTTTCGGCACTCGCACGGATTCCACCTTTTCCCGGTACCTGTCCGGATTCAACAATTTTCTGGTGCTCACACTGATTCTACCATTTTTCCGTACTGGTCCGGACAGTTTTTCGGTACTCGCACGGATTCCACCATTTCCCGTTACTCGCCCGGATTCAACAATTTTCAGGTGCTCACACTGATTCTACCATTTTTCCGTACTGGTCTGGACAGTTTTTCGGCACTCGCACGGATTCCACCTTTTCCCGGTACCTGTCCGGATTCAACAATTTTCTGTTGCTCACACTGATTCTACCATTTTTCCGTACTGGTCCGGACAGTTTTTCGGTACTCGCACGGATTCCACCATTTCCCGTTACTCGCCCGGATTCAACAATTTTCTGGTGCTCACACTGATTCTACCATTTTTCCGTACTGGTCTGGACAGTTTTTCGGCACTCGCACGGATTCCACCTTTTCCCGGTACTTGTCCGGATTCAACAATTTTCTGGTGCTCACAGTGATTCTACCATTTTTTCGTACCGGTCTGGACAGTTTTTCGGCACTCGCAAGGATTCCACCTTTTGCGGGTAGTCGCACGGATTCAACAATTTTCTGGCGCTCACACTGATTCTACCATTTTTCCGTACTGGTCCGGACAGTTTTTCGGTACTCGCACGGATTCCACCATTTCCCGTTACTCGCCCGGATTCAACAATTTTCAGGTGCTCACACTGATTCTACCATTTTTCCGTACTGGTCCGGACAGTTTTTCGGCACTCGCACGGATTCCACCTTTTCCCGGTACCTGTCCGGATTCAACAATTTTCTGGTGCTCACACTGATTCTACCATTTTTCCGTACTGGTCCGGACAGTTTTTCGGTACTCGCACGGATTCCACCATTTCCCGTTACTCGCCCGGATTCAACAATTTTCAGGTGCTCACACTGATTCTACCATTTTTCCGTACTGGTCCGGACAGTTTTTCGGCACTCGCACGGATTCCACCTTTTCCCGGTACCTGTCCGAATTCAACAATTTTCTGGTGCTCACACTGATTCTACCATTTTTCCGTACTGGTCCGGACAGTTTTTCGGTACTCGCACGGATTCCACCATTTCCCGTTACTCGCCCGGATTCAACAATTTTCTGGTGCTCACACTGATTCTACCATTTTTCCGTACTGGTCTGGACAGTTTTTCGGCACTCGCACGGATTCCACCTTTTCCCGGTACCTGTCCGGATTCAACAATTTTCTGGTGCTCACACTGATTCTACCATTTTTCCGTACTGGTCCGGACAGTTTTTCGGTACTCGCACGGATTCCACCATTTCCCGTTACTCGCCCGGATTCAACAATTTTCAGGTGCGCACACTGATTCTACCATTTTTCCGTACTGGTCTGGACAGTTTTTCGGCACTCGCACGGATTCCACCTTTTCCCGGTACCTGTCCGGATTCAACAATTTTCTGTTGCTCACACTGATTCTACTATTTTTCCGTACTGGTCCGGACAGTTTTTCGGTACTCGCACGGATTCCACCATTTCCCGTTACTCGCCCGGATTCAACAATTTTCTGGTGCTCACACTGATTCTACCATTTTTCCGTACTGGTCTGGACAGTTTTTCGGCACTCGCACGGATTCCACCTTTTCCCGGTACTTGTCCGGATTCAACAATTTTCTGGTGCTCACAGTGATTCTACCATTTTTTCGTACCGGTCTGGACAGTTTTTCGGCACTCGCAAGGATTCCACCTTTTGCGGGTAGTCGCACGGATTCAACAATTTTCTGGCGCTCACACTGATTCTACCATTTTTCCGTACTGGTCCGGACAGTTTTTCGGTACTCGCACGGATTCCACCATTTCCCGTTACTCGCCCGGATTCAACAATTTTCAGGTGCTCACACTGATTCTACCATTTTTCCGTACTGGTCCGGACAGTTTTTCGGCACTCGCACGGATTCCACCTTTTCCCGGTACCTGTCCGGATTCAACAATTTTCTGGTGCTCACACTGATTCTACCATTTTTCCGTACTGGTCCGGACAGTTTTTCGGTACTCGCACGGATTCCACCATTTCCCGTTACTCGCCCGGATTCAACAATTTTCAGGTGCTCACACTGATTCTACCATTTTTCCGTACTGGTCCGGACAGTTTTTCGGCACTCGCACGGATTCCACCTTTTCCCGGTACCTGTCCGGATTCAACAATTTTCTGGTGCTCACACTGATTCTACCATTTTTCCGTACTGGTCCGGACAGTTTTTCGGTACTCGCACGGATTCCACCATTTCCCGTTACTCGCCCGGATTCAACAATTTTCAGGTGCTCACACTGATTCTACCATTTTTCCGTACTGGTCCGGACAGTTTTTCGGCACTCGCACGGATTCCACCTTTTCCCGGTACCTGTCCGGATTCAACAATTTTCTGGTGCTCACACTGATTCTACCATTTTTCCGTACTGGTCCGGACAGTTTTTCGGTACTCGCACGGATTCCACCATTTCCCGTTACTCGCCCGGATTCAACAATTTTCAGGTGCTCACACTGATTCTACCATTTTTCCGTACTGGTCTGGACAGTTTTTCGGCACTCGCACGGATTCCACCTTTTCCCGGTACCTGTCCGGATTCAACAATTTTCTGTTGCTCACACTGATTCTACCATTTTTCCGTACTGGTCCGGACAGTTTTTCGGTACTCGCACGGATTCCACCATTTCCCGTTACTCGCCCGGATTCAACAATTTTCTGGTGCTCACACTGATTCTACCATTTTTCCGTACTGGTCTGGACAGTTTTTCGGCACTCGCACGGATTCCACCTTTTCCCGGTACTTGTCCGGATTCAACAATTTTCTGGTGCTCACAGTGATTCTACCATTTTTTCGTACCGGTCTGGACAGTTTTTCGGCACTCGCAAGGATTCCACCTTTTGCGGGTAGTCGCACGGATTCAACAATTTTCTGGCGCTCACACTGATTCTACCATTTTTCCGTACTGGTCCGGACAGTTTTTCGGTACTCGCACGGATTCCACCATTTCCCGTTACTCGCCCGGATTCAACAATTTTCAGGTGCTCACACTGATTCTACCATTTTTCCGTACTGGTCCGGACAGTTTTTCGGCACTCGCACGGATTCCACCTTTTCCCGGTACCTGTCCGGATTCAACAATTTTCTGGTGCTCACACTGATTCTACCATTTTTCCGTACTGGTCCGGACAGTTTTTCGGTACTCGCACGGATTCCACCATTTCCCGTTACTCGCCCGGATTCAACAATTTTCAGGTGCTCACACTGATTCTACCATTTTTCCGTACTGGTCCGGACAGTTTTTCGGCACTCGCACGGATTCCACCTTTTCCCGGTACCTGTCCGAATTCAACAATTTTCTGGTGCTCACACTGATTCTACCATTTTTCCGTACTGGTCCGGACAGTTTTTCGGTACTCGCACGGATTCCACCATTTCCCGTTACTCGCCCGGATTCAACAATTTTCTGGTGCTCACACTGATTCTACCATTTTTCCGTACTGGTCTGGACAGTTTTTCGGCACTCGCACGGATTCCACCTTTTCCCGGTACCTGTCCGGATTCAACAATTTTCTGGTGCTCACACTGATTCTACCATTTTTCCGTACTGGTCCGGACAGTTTTTCGGTACTCGCACGGATTCCACCATTTCCCGTTACTCGCCCGGATTCAACAATTTTCAGGTGCGCACACTGATTCTACCATTTTTCCGTACTGGTCTGGACAGTTTTTCGGCACTCGCACGGATTCCACCTTTTCCCGGTACCTGTCCGGATTCAACAATTTTCTGTTGCTCACACTGATTCTACTATTTTTCCGTACTGGTCCGGACAGTTTTTCGGTACTCGCACGGATTCCACCATTTCCCGTTACTCGCCCGGATTCAACAATTTTCTGGTGCTCACACTGATTCTACCATTTTTCCGTACTGGTCTGGACAGTTTTTCGGCACTCGCACGGATTCCACCTTTTCCCGGTACTTGTCCGGATTCAACAATTTTCTGGTGCTCACAGTGATTCTACCATTTTTTCGTACCGGTCTGGATAGTTTTTCGGCACTCGCAAGGATTCCACCTTTTGCGGGTAGTCGCACGGATTCAACAATTTTCTGGCGCTCACACTGATTCTACCATTTTTCCGTACTGGTCCGGACAGTTTTTCGGTACTCGCACGGATTCCACCATTTCCCGTTACTCGCCCGGATTCAACAATTTTCAGGTGCTCACACTGATTCTACCATTTTTCCGTACTGGTCCGGACAGTTTTTCGGCACTCGCACGGATTCCACCTTTTCCCGGTACCTGTCCGGATTCAACAATTTTCTGGTGCTCACACTGATTCTACCATTTTTCCGTACTGGTCCGGACAGTTTTTCGGTACTCGCACGGATTCCACCATTTCCCGTTACTCGCCCGGATTCAACAATTTTCAGGTGCTCACACTGATTCTACCATTTTTCCGTACTGGTCCGGACAGTTTTTCGGCACTCGCACGGATTCCACCTTTTCCCGGTACCTGTCCGGATTCAACAATTTTCTGGTGCTCACACTGATTCTACCATTTTTCCGTACTGGTCCGGACAGTTTTTCGGTACTCGCACGGATTCCACCATTTCCCGTTACTCGCCCGGATTCAACAATTTTCTGGTGCTCACACTGATTCTACCATTTTTCCGTACGGGTCTGGACAGTTTTTCGGCACTCGCACGGATTCCACCTTTTCCCGGTACTTGTCCGGATTCAACAATTTTCTGGTGCTCACACTGATTCTACCATTTTTTCGTACCGGTCTGGACAGTTTTTCGGCACTCGCAAGGATTCCACCTTTTGCGGGTAGTCGCACGGATTCAACAATTTTCTGGTGCTCACACTGATTCTACCATTTTTCCGTACTGGTCGGGACAGTTTTTCGGTACTCGCACGGATTCCACCATTTCCCGTTACTCGCCCGGATTCAACAATTTTCAGGTGCTCACACTGATTCTACCATTTTTCCGTACTGGTCCGGACAGTTTTTCGGCACTCGCACGGATTCCACCTTTTCCCGGTACCTGTCCGGATTCAACAATTTTCTGGTGCTCACACTGATTCTACCATTTTTCCGTACTGGTCCGGACAGTTTTTCGGTACTCGCACGGATTCCACCATTTCCCGTTACTCGCCCGGATTCAACAATTTTCTGGTGCTCACACTGATTCTACCATTTTTCCGTACGGGTCTGGACAGTTTTTCGGCACTCGCACGGATTCCACCTTTTCCCGGTACTTGTCCGGATTCAACAATTTTCTGGTGCTCACACTGATTCTACCATTTTTTCGTACCGGTCTGGACAGTTTTTCGGCACTCGCAAGGATTCCACCTTTTGCGGGTAGTCGCACGGATTCAACAATTTTCTGGCGCTCACACTGATTCTACCATTTTTCCGTACTGGTCCGGACAGTTTTTCGGTACTCGCACGGATTCCACCATTTCCCGTTACTCGCCCGGATTCAACAATTTTCAGGTGCTCACACTGATTCTACCATTTTTCCGTACTGGTCCGGACAGTTTTTCGGCACTCGCACGGATTCCTCCTTTTCCCGGTACCTGTCCGGATTCAACAATTTTCTGGTGCTCACACTGATTCTACCATTTTTCCGTACTGGTCCGGACAGTTTTTCGGTACTCGCACGGATTCCACCATTTCCCGTTACTCGCCCGGATTCAACAATTTTCAGGTGCTCACACTGATTCTACCATTTTTCCGTACTGGTCCGGACAGTTTTTCGGCACTCGCACGGATTCCTCCTTTTCCCGGTACCTGTCCGGATTCAACAATTTTCTGGTGCTCACACTGATTCTACCATTTTTCCGTACTGGTCCGGACAGTTTTTCGGTACTCGCACGGATTCCACCATTTCCCGTTACTCGCCCGGATTCAACAATTTTCTGGTGCTCACACTGATTCTACCATTTTTCCGTACTGGTCTGGACAGTTTTTCGGCACTCGCACGGATTCCACCTTTTCCCGGTACTTGTCCGGATTCAACAATTTTCTGGTGCTCACAGTGATTCTACCATTTTTTCGTACCGGTCTGGATAGTTTTTCGGCACTCGCAAGGATTCCACCTTTTGCGGGTAGTCGCACGGATTCAACAATTTTCTGGCGCTCACACTGATTCTACCATTTTTCCGTACTGGTCCGGACAGTTTTTCGGTACTCGCACGGATTCCACCATTTCCCGTTACTCGCCCGGATTCAACAATTTTCAGGTGCTCACACTGATTCTACCATTTTTCCGTACTGGTCCGGACAGTTTTTCGGCACTCGCACGGATTCCACCTTTTCCCGGTACCTGTCCGGATTCAACAATTTTCTGGTGCTCACACTGATTCTACCATTTTTCCGTACTGGTCCGGACAGTTTTTCGGTACTCGCACGGATTCCACCATTTCCCGTTACTCGCCCGGATTCAACAATTTTCAGGTGCTCACACTGATTCTACCATTTTTCCGTACTGGTCCGGACAGTTTTTCGGCACTCGCACGGATTCCACCTTTTCCCGGTACCTGTCCGGATTCAACAATTTTCTGGTGCTCACACTGATTCTACCATTTTTCCGTACTGGTCCGGACAGTTTTTCGGTACTCGCACGGATTCCACCATTTCCCGTTACTCGCCCGGATTCAACAATTTTCTGGTGCTCACACTGATTCTACCATTTTTCCGTACGGGTCTGGACAGTTTTTCGGCACTCGCACGGATTCCACCTTTTCCCGGTACTTGTCCGGATTCAACAATTTTCTGGTGCTCACACTGATTCTACCATTTTTTCGTACCGGTCTGGACAGTTTTTCGGCACTCGCAAGGATTCCACCTTTTGCGGGTAGTCGCACGGATTCAACAATTTTCTGGTGCTCACACTCATTCTACCATTTTTCCGTACTGGTCCGGACAGTTTTTCGGTACTCGCACGGATTCCACCATTTCCCGTTACTCGCCCGGATTCAACAATTTTCAGGTGCTCACACTGATTCTACCATTTTTCCGTACTGGTCCGGACAGTTTTTCGGCACTCGCACGGATTCCACCTTTTCCCGGTACCTGTCCGGATTCAACAATTTTCTGGTGCTCACACTGATTCTACCATTTTTCCGTACTGGTCCGGACAGTTTTTCGGTACTCGCACGGATTCCACCATTTCCCGTTACTCGCCCGGATTCAACAATTTTCTGGTGCTCACACTGATTCTACCATTTTTCCGTACGGGTCTGGACAGTTTTTCGGCACTCGCACGGATTCGACCTTTTCCCGGTACTTGTCCGGATTCAACAATTTTCTGGTGCTCACACTGATTCTACCATTTTTTCGTACCGGTCTGGACAGTTTTTCGGCACTCGCAAGGATTCCACCTTTTGCGGGTAGTCGCACGGATTCAACAATTTTCTGGCGCTCACACTGATTCTACCATTTTTCCGTACTGGTCCGGACAGTTTTTCGGTACTCGCACGGATTCCACGATTTCCCGTTACTCGCCCGGATTCAACAATTTTCAGGTGCTCACACTGATTCTACCATTTTTCCGTACTGGTCCGGACAGTTTTTCGGCACTCGCACGGATTCCTCCTTTTCCCGGTACCTGTCCGGATTCAACAATTTTCTGGTGCTCACACTGATTCTACCATTTTTCCGTACTGGTCCGGACAGTTTTTCGGTACTCGCAGGGATTCCACCATTTCCCGTTACTCGCCCGGATTCAACAATTTTCTGGTGCTCACACTGATTCTACCATTTTTCCGTACTGGTCTGGACAGTTTTTCGGCACACGCACGGATTCCACCTTTTCCCGGTACTTGTCCGGATTCAACAATTTTCTGGTGCTCACACTGATTCTACCACTTTTTCGTACCGGTCTGGACAGTTTTTCGGCACTCGCAAGGATTCCACCTTTTGCGGGTAGTCGCACGGATTCAACAATTTTCTGGCGCTCACACTGATTCTACCATTTTTTCGTACTGGTCCGGACAGTTTTTCGGTACTCGCACGGATTCCACCATTCCCGGTACTCGCCCGGGTTCAACAATTTTCTGGTGCTCACACAGATTCTACGATTTTTCCGTACGGGTCTGGACAGTTTTTCGGCACTCGCACGGATTCAACAATTTTCTGGTGCTCACACTGATTCTACCATTTTTCCGTACTGGTCCGGACAGTTTTTCGGTACTCGCACGGATTCCACCATTTCCCGTTACTCGCCCGGATTCAACAATTTTCAGGTGCTCACACTGATTCTACCATTTTTCCGTACTGGTCGGGACAGTTTTTCGGCACTCGCACGGATTCCACCTTTTCCCGGTACCTGTCCGGATTCAACAATTCTCTGGTGCTCACACTGATTCTACCATTTTTCCGTACTGGTCCGGACAGTTTTTCGGTACTCGCACGGATTCCACCATTTCCCGTTACTCGCCCGGATTCAACAATTTTCTGGTGCTCACACTGATTCTACCATTTTTCCGTACTGGTCCGGACAGTTTTTCGGCACTCGCACGGATTCCACCTTTTCCCGGTACCTGTCCGGATTCAACAATTTTCTGGTGCTCACACTGATTCTACCATTTTTCCGTACTGGTCCGGACAGTTTTTCGGTACTCGCACGGATTCCACCATTTCCCGTTACTCGCCCGGATTCAACAATTTTCTGGTGCTCACACTGATTCTACCATTTTTCCGTACTGGTCTGGACAGTTTTTCGGCACTCGCACGGATTCCACCTTTTCCCGGTACGTGTCCGGATTCAACAATTTTCTGGTGCTCACACTGATTCTACCATTTTTTCGTACCGGTCTGGACAGTTTTTCGACACTCGCAAGGATTCCACCTTTTGCGGGTAGTCGCACGGATTCAACAATTTTCTGGCGCTCACACTGATTCTACCATTTTTCCGTACTGGTCCGCACAGTTTTTCGGTACTCGCACGGATTCCACCATTTCCCGTTACTCGCCCGGATTCAACAATTTTCAGGTGCTCACACTGATTCTACCATTTATCCGTACTGGTCCGGACAGTTTTTCGGCACTCGCACGGATTCCACCTTTTCCCGGTACCTGTCCGGATTCAACAATTTTCTGGTGCTCACACTGATTCTACCATTTTTCCGTACTGGTCCGGACAGTTTTTCGGTACTCGCACGGATTCCACCATTTCCCGTTACTCGCCCGGATTCAATAATTTTCTGGTGCTCACACTGATTCTACCATTTTTCCGTACTGGTCTGGACAGTTTTTCGGCACTCGCACGGATTCCACCTTTTCCCGGTACCTGTCCAGATTCAACAATTTTCTGGCGCTCACACTGATTCTACCATTTTTCCGTACTGGTCCGCACAGTTTTTCGGTACTCGCACGGATTCCACCATTTCCCGTTACTCGCCCGGATTCAACAATTTTCAGGTGCTCACACTGATTCTACCATTTTTCCGTACTGGTCCGGACAGTTTTTCGGCACTCGCACGGATTCCACCTTTTCCCGGTACCTGTCCGGATTCAACAATTTTCTGGTGCTCACACTGATTCTACCATTTTTCCGTACTGGTCCGGACAGTTTTTCGGTACTCGCACGGATTCCACCATTTCCCGTTACTCGCCCGGATTCAACAATTTTCAGGTGCTCACACTGATTCTACCATTTTTCCGTACTGGTCCGGACTGTTTTTCGGCACTCGCACGGATTCCACCTTTTCCCGGTACCTGTCCGGATTCAACAATTTTCTGGTGCTCACACTGATTCTACCATTTTTCCGTACTGGTCCGGACAGTTTTTCGGTACTCGCACGGATTCCACCATTTCCCGTTACTCGCCCGGATTCAACAATTTTCAGGTGCTCACACTGATTCTACCATTTTTCCGTACTGGTCTGGACAGTTTTTCGGCACTCGCACGGATTCCACCTTTTCCCGGTACCTGTCCGGATTCAACAATTTTCTGGTGCTCACACTGATTCTACCATTTTTCCGTACTGGTCCGGACAGTTTTTCGGTACTCGCACGGATTCCACCATTTCCCGTTACTCGCCCGGATTCAACAATTTTCTGGTGCTCACACTGATTCTACCATTTTTCCGTACTGGTCTGGACAGTTTTTCGGCACTCGCACGGATTCCACCTTTTCCCGGTACTTGTCCGGATTAAACAATTTTCTGGTGCTCACAGTGATTCTACCATTTTTTCGTACCGGTCTGGACAGTTTTTCGGCACTCGCAAGGATTCCACCTTTTGCGGGTAGTCGCACGGATTCAACAATTTTCTGGCGCTCACACTGATTCTACCATTTTTCCGTACTGGTCCGGACAGTTTTTCGGTACTCGCACGGATTCCACCATTTCCCGTTACTCGCCCGGATTCAACAATTTTCAGGTGCTCACACTGATTCTACCATTTTTCCGTACTGGTCCGGACAGTTTTTCGGCACTCGCACGGATTCCACCTTTTCCCGGTACCTGTCCGGATTCAACAATTTTCTGGTGCTCACACTGATTCTACCATTTTTCCGTACTAGTCCGGACAGTTTTTCGGTACTCGCACGGATTCCACCATTTCCCGTTACTCGCCCGGATTCAACAATTTTCAGGTGCTCACACTGATTCTACCATTTTTCCGTACTGGTCTGGACAGTTTTTCGGCACTCGCACTGATTCCACCTTTTCCCGGTACCTGTCCGGATTCAACAATTTTCTGGTGCTCACACTGATTCTACCATTTTTCCGTACTGGTCCGGACAGTTTTTCGGTACTCGCACGGATTCCACCATTTCCCGTTACTCGCCCGGATTCAACAATTTTCAGGTGCTCACACTGATTCTACCATTTTTCCGTACTGGTCCGGACAGTTTTTCGGTACTCGCACGGATTCCACCATTTCCCGTTACTCGCCCGGATTCAACAATTTTCTGGTGCTCACACTGATTCTACCATTTTTCCGTACTGGTCTGGACAGTTTTTCGGCACTCGCACGGATTCCACCTTTTCCCGGTACTTGTCCGGATTCAACAATTTTCTGGTGCTCACAGTGATTCTACCATTTTTTCGTACCGGTCTGGACAGTTTTTCGGCACTCGCAAGGATTCCACCTTTTGCGGGTAGTCGCACGGATTCAACAATTTTCTGGCGCTCACACTGATTCTACCATTTTTCCGTACTGGTCCGGACAGTTTTTCGGTACTCGCACGGATTCCACCATTTCCCGTTACTCGCCCGGATTCAACAATTTTCAGGTGCTCACACTGATTCTACAATTTTTCCGTACTGGTCCGGACAGTTTTTCGGCACTCGCACGGATTGCACCTTTTCCCGGTACCTGTCCGGATTCAACAATTTTCTGGTGCTCACACTGATTCTACCATTTTTCCGTACTAGTCCGGACAGTTTTTCGGTACTCGCACGGATTCCACCATTTCCCGTTACTCGCCCGGATTCAACAATTTTCAGGTGCTCACACTGATTCTACCATTTTTCCGTACTGGTCTGGACAGTTTTTCGGCACTCGCACGGATTCCACCTTTTCCCGGTACCTGTCCGGATTCAACAATTTTCTGGTGCTCACACTGATTCTACCATTTTTCCGTACTGGTCCGGACAGTTTTTCGGTACTCGCACGGATTCCACCATTTCCCGTTACTCGCCCGGATTCAACAATTTTCAGGTGCTCACACTGATTCTACCATTTTTCCGTACTGGTCTGGACAGTTTTTCGGCACTCGCACGGATTCCACCTTTTCCCGGTACCTGTCCGGATTCAACAATTTTCTGTTGCTCACACTGATTCTACCATTTTTCCGTACTGGTCCGGACAGTTTTTCGGTACTCGCACGGATTCCACCATTTCCCGTTACTCGCCCGGATTCAACAATTTTCTGGTGCTCACACTGATTCTACCATTTTTCCGTACTGGTCTGGACAGTTTTTCGGCACTCGCACGGATTCCACCTTTTCCCGGTACTTGTCCGGATTCAACAATTTTCTGGTGCTCACAGTGATTCTACCATTTTTTCGTACCGGTCTGGACAGTTTTTCGGCACTCGCAAGGATTCCACCTTTTGCGGGTAGTCGCACGGATTCAACAATTTTCTGGCGCTCACACTGATTCTACCATTTTTCCGTACTGGTCCGGACAGTTTTTCGGTACTCGCACGGATTCCACCATTTCCCGTTACTCGCCCGGATTCAACAATTTTCAGGTGCTCACACTGATTCTACCATTTTTCCGTACTGGTCCGGACAGTTTTTCGGCACTCGCACGGATTCCACCTTTTCCCGGTACCTGTCCGGATTCAACAATTTTCTGGTGCTCACACTGATTCTACCATTTTTCCGTACTAGTCCGGACAGTTTTTCGGTACTCGCACGGATTCCACCATTTCCCGTTACTCGCCCGGATTCAACAATTTTCAGGTGCTCACACTGATTCTACCATTTTTCCGTACTGGTCTGGACAGTTTTTCGGCACTCGCACGGATTCCACCTTTTCCCGGTACCTGTCCGGATTCAACAATTTTCTGGTGCTCACACTGATTCTACCATTTTTCCGTACTGGTCCGGACAGTTTTTCGGTACTCGCACGGATTCCACCATTTCCCGTTACTCGCCCGGATTCAACAATTTTCAGGTGCTCACACTGATTCTACCATTTTTCCGTACTGGTCCGGACAGTTTTTCGGTACTCGCACGGATTCCACCATTTCCCGTTACTCGCCCGGATTCAACAATTTTCTGGTGCTCACACTGATTCTACCATTTTTCCGTACTGGTCAGGACAGTTTTTCGGCACTCGCACGGATTCCACCTTTTCCCGGTACTTGTCCGGATTCAACAATTTTCTGGTGCTCACAGTGATTCTACCATTTTTTCGTACCGGTCTGGACAGTTTTTCGGCACTCGCAAGGATTCCACCTTTTGCGGGTAGTCGCACGGATTCAACAATTTTCTGGCGCTCACACTGATTCTACCATTTTTCCGTACTGGTCCGGACAGTTTTTCGGTACTCGCACGGATTCCACCATTTCCCGTTACTCGCCCGGATTCAACAATTTTCAGGTGCTCACACTGATTCTACCATTTTTCCGTACTGGTCCGGACTGTTTTTCGGCACTCGCACGGATTCCACCTTTTCCCGGTACCTGTCCGGATTCAACAATTTTCAGGTGCTCACACTGATTCTACCATTTTTCCGTACTGGTCCGGACAGTTTTTCGGTACTCGCACGGATTCCACCATTTCCCGTTACTCGCCCGGATTCAACAATTTTCTGGTGCTCACACTGATTCTACCATTTTTCCGTACTGGTCTGGACAGTTTTTCGGCACTCGCACGGATTCCACCTTTTCCCGGTACTTGTCCGGATTCAACAATTTTCTGGTGCTCACAGTGATTCTACCATTTTTTCGTACCGGTCTGGACAGTTTTTCGGCACTCGCAAGGATTCCACCTTTTGCGGGTAGTCGCACGGATTCAACAATTTTCTGGCGCTCACACTGATTCTACCATTTTTCCGTACTGGTCCGGACAGTTTTTCGGTACTCGCACGGATTCCACCATTTCCCGTTACTCGCCCGGATTCAACAATTTTCAGGTGCTCACACTGATTCTACCATTTTTCCGTACTGGTCCGGACAGTTTTTCGGCACTCGCACGGATTGCACCTTTTCCCGGTACCTGTCCGGATTCAACAATTTTCTGGTGCTCACACTGATTCTACCATTTTTCCGTACTAGTCCGGACAGTTTTTCGGTACTCGCACGGATTCCACCATTTCCCGTTACTCGCCCGGATTCAACAATTTTCAGGTGCTCACACTGATTCTACCATTTTTCCGTACTGGTCCGGACAGTTTTTCGGCACTCGCACGGATTCCACCTTTTTGCCGGTACCTGTCCGGATTCAAAAATTTTCTGGTGCTCACACTGATTCTACCATTTTTCCGTACTGGTCCGGACAGTTTTTCGGTACTCGCACGGATTCCACCATTTCCCGTTACTCGCCCGGATTCAACAATTTTCAGGTGCTCACACTGATTCTACCATTTTTCCGTACTGGTCCGGACTGTTTTTCGGCACTCGCACGGATTCCACCTTTTCCCGGTACCTGTCCGGATTCAACAATTTTCTGGTGCTCACACTGATTCTACCATTTTTCCGTACTGGTCCGGACAGTTTTTCGGTACTCGCACGGATTCCACCATTTCCCGTTACTCGCCCGGATTCAACAATTTTCTGGTGCTCACACTGATTCTACCATTTTTCCGTACTGGTCTGGACAGTTTTTCGGCACTCGCACGGATTCCACCTTTTCCCGGTACCTGTCCGGATTCAACAATTTTCTGGTGCTCACACTGATTCTACCATTTTTCCGTACTGGTCCGGACAGTTTTTCGGTACTCGCACGGATTCCACCATTTCCCGTTACTCGCCCGGATTCAACAATTTTCAGGTGCTCACACTGATTCTACCATTTTTCCGTACTGGTCTGGACAGTTTTTCGGCACTCGCACGGATTCCACCTTTTCCCGGTACCTGTCCGGATTCAACAATTTTCTGTTGCTCACACTGATTCTACCATTTTTCCGTACTGGTCCGGACAGTTTTTCGGTACTCGCACGGATTCCACCATTTCCCGTTACTCGCCCGGATTCAACAATTTTCTGGTGCTCACACTGATTCTACCATTTTTCCGTACTGGTCTGGACAGTTTTTCGGCACTCGCACGGATTCCACCTTTTCCCGGTACTTGTCCGGATTCAACAATTTTCTGGTGCTCACAGTGATTCTACCATTTTTTCGTACCGGTCTGGACAGTTTTTCGGCACTCGCAAGGATTCCACCTTTTGCGGGTAGTCGCACGGATTCAACAATTTTCTGGCGCTCACACTGATTCTACCATTTTTCCGTACTGGTCCGGACAGTTTTTCGGTACTCGCACGGATTCCACCATTTCCCGTTACTCGCCCGGATTCAACAATTTTCAGGTGCTCACACTGATTCTACCATTTTTCCGTACTGGTCCGGACAGTTTTTCGGCACTCGCACGGATTCCACCTTTTCCCGGTACCTGTCCGGATTCAACAATTTTCTGGTGCTCACACTGATTCTACCATTTTTCCGTACTAGTCCGGACAGTTTTTCGGTACTCGCACGGATTCCACCATTTCCCGTTACTCGCCCGGATTCAACAATTTTCAGGTGCTCACACTGATTCTACCATTTTTCCGTACTGGTCTGGACAGTTTTTCGGCACTCGCACGGATTCCACCTTTTCCCGGTACCTGTCCGGATTCAACAATTTTCTGGTGCTCACACTGATTCTACCATTTTTCCGTACTGGTCCGGACAGTTTTTCGGTACTCGCACGGATTCCACCATTTCCCGTTACTCGCCCGGATTCAACAATTTTCAGGTGCTCACACTGATTCTACCATTTTTCCGTACTGGTCCGGACAGTTTTTCGGTACTCGCACGGATTCCACCATTTCCCGTTACTCGCCCGGATTCAACAATTTTCTGGTGCTCACACTGATTCTACCATTTTTCCGTACTGGTCAGGACAGTTTTTCGGCACTCGCACGGATTCCACCTTTTCCCGGTACTTGTCCGGATTCAACAATTTTCTGGTGCTCACAGTGATTCTACCATTTTTTCGTACCGGTCTGGACAGTTTTTCGGCACTCGCAAGGATTCCACCTTTTGCGGGTAGTCGCACGGATTCAACAATTTTCTGGCGCTCACACTGATTCTACCATTTTTCCGTACTGGTCCGGACAGTTTTTCGGTACTCGCACGGATTCCACCATTTCCCGTTACTCGCCCGGATTCAACAATTTTCAGGTGCTCACACTGATTCTACCATTTTTCCGTACTGGTCCGGACTGTTTTTCGGCACTCGCACGGATTCCACCTTTTCCCGGTACCTGTCCGGATTCAACAATTTTCAGGTGCTCACACTGATTCTACCATTTTTCCGTACTGGTCCGGACAGTTTTTCGGTACTCGCACGGATTCCACCATTTCCCGTTACTCGCCCGGATTCAACAATTTTCTGGTGCTCACACTGATTCTACCATTTTTCCGTACTGGTCTGGACAGTTTTTCGGCACTCGCACGGATTCCACCTTTTCCCGGTACTTGTCCGGATTAAACAATTTTCTGGTGCTCACAGTGATTCTACCATTTTTTCGTACCGGTCTGGACAGTTTTTCGGCACTCGCAAGGATTCCACCTTTTGCGGGTAGTCGCACGGATTCAACAATTTTCTGGCGCTCACACTGATTCTACCATTTTTCCGTACTGGTCCGGACAGTTTTTCGGTACTCGCACGGATTCCACCATTTCCCGTTACTCGCCCGGATTCAACAATTTTCAGGTGCTCACACTGATTCTACCATTTTTCCGTACTGGTCCGGACAGTTTTTCGGCACTCGCACGGATTCCACCTTTTCCCGGTACCTGTCCGGATTCAACAATTTTCTGGTGCTCACACTGATTCTACCATTTTTCCGTACTAGTCCGGACAGTTTTTCGGTACTCGCACGGATTCCACCATTTCCCGTTACTCGCCCGGATTCAACAATTTTCAGGTGCTCACACTGATTCTACCATTTTTCCGTACTGGTCTGGACAGTTTTTCGGCACTCGCACTGATTCCACCTTTTCCCGGTACCTGTCCGGATTCAACAATTTTCTGGTGCTCACACTGATTCTACCATTTTTCCGTACTGGTCCGGACAGTTTTTCGGTACTCGCACGGATTCCACCATTTCCCGTTACTCGCCCGGATTCAACAATTTTCAGGTGCTCACACTGATTCTACCATTTTTCCGTACTGGTCCGGACAGTTTTTCGGTACTCGCACGGATTCCACCATTTCCCGTTACTCGCCCGGATTCAACAATTTTCTGGTGCTCACACTGATTCTACCATTTTTCCGTACTGGTCTGGACAGTTTTTCGGCACTCGCACGGATTCCACCTTTTCCCGGTACTTGTCCGGATTCAACAATTTTCTGGTGCTCACAGTGATTCTACCATTTTTTCGTACCGGTCTGGACAGTTTTTCGGCACTCGCAAGGATTCCACCTTTTGCGGGTAGTCGCACGGATTCAACAATTTTCTGGCGCTCACACTGATTCTACCATTTTTCCGTACTGGTCCGGACAGTTTTTCGGTACTCGCACGGATTCCACCATTTCCCGTTACTCGCCCGGATTCAACAATTTTCAGGTGCTCACACTGATTCTACCATTTTTCCGTACTGGTCCGGACAGTTTTTCGGCACTCGCACGGATTGCACCTTTTCCCGGTACCTGTCCGGATTCAACAATTTTCTGGTGCTCACACTGATTCTACCATTTTTCCGTACTAGTCCGGACAGTTTTTCGGTACTCGCACGGATTCCACCATTTCCCGTTACTCGCCCGGATTCAACAATTTTCAGGTGCTCACACTGATTCTACCATTTTTCCGTACTGGTCCGGACAGTTTTTCGGCACTCGCACGGATTCCACCTTTTTGCCGGTACCTGTCCGGATTCAAAAATTTTCTGGTGCTCACACTGATTCTACCATTTTTCCGTACTGGTCCGGACAGTTTTTTGGTACTCGCACGGATTCCACCATTTCCCGTTACTCGCCCGGATTCAACAATTTTCAGGTGCTCACACTGATTCTACCATTTTTCCGTACTGGTCCGGACTGTTTTTCGGCACTCGCACGGATTCCACCTTTTCCCGGTACCTGTCCGGATTCAACAATTTTCTGGTGCTCACACTGATTCTACCATTTTTCCGTACTGGTCCGGACAGTTTTTCGGTACTCGCACGGATTCCACCATTTCCCGTTACTCGCCCGGATTCAACAATTTTCTGGTGCTCACACTGATTCTACCATTTTTCCGTACTGGTCTGGACAGTTTTTCGGCACTCGCACGGATTCCACCTTTTCCCGGTACCTGTCCGGATTCAACAATTTTCTGGTGCTCACACTGATTCTACCATTTTTCCGTACTGGTCCGGACAGTTTTTCGGTACTCGCACGGATTCCACCATTTCCCGTTACTCGCCCGGATTCAACAATTTTCAGGTGCTCACACTGATTCTACCATTTTTCCGTACTGGTCTGGACAGTTTTTCGGCACTCGCACGGATTCCACCTTTTCCCGGTACCTGTCCGGATTCAACAATTTTCAGGTGCTCACACTGATTCTACCATTTTTCCGTACTGGTCCGGACAGTTTTTCGGTACTCGCACGGATTCCACCATTTCCCGTTACTCGCCCGGATTCAACAATTTTCTGGTGCTCACACTGATTCTACCATTTTTCCGTACTGGTCTGGACAGTTTTTCGGCACTCGCACGGATTCCACCTTTTCCCGGTACTTGTCCGGATTCAACAATTTTCTGGTGCTCACAGTGATTCTACCATTTTTTCGTACCGGTCTGGACAGTTTTTCGGCACTCGCAAGGATTCCACCTTTTGCGGGTAGTCGCACGGATTCAACAATTTTCTGGCGCTCACACTGATTCTACCATTTTTCCGTACTGGTCCGGACAGTTTTTCGGTACTCGTACGGATTCCACCATTTCCCGTTACTCGCCCGGATTCAACAATTTTCAGGTGCTCACACTGATTCTACCATTTTTCCGTACTGGTCCGGACAGTTTTTCGGCACTCGCACGGATTCCACCTTTTCCCGGTACCTGTCCGGATTCAACAATTTTCTGGTGCTCACACTGATTCTACCATTTTTCCGTACTAGTCCGGACAGTTTTTCGGTACTCGCACGGATTCCACCATTTCCCGTTACTCGCCCGGATTCAACAATTTTCAGGTGCTCACACTGATTCTACCATTTTTCCGTACTGGTCTGGACAGTTTTTCGGCACTCGCACGGATTCCACCTTTTCCCGGTACCTGTCCGGATTCAACAATTTTCTGGTGCTCACACTGATTCTACCATTTTTCCGTACTGGTCCGGACAGTTTTTCGGTACTCGCACGGATTCCACCATTTCCCGTTACTCGCCCGGATTCAACAATTTTCAGGTGCTCACACTGATTCTACCATTTTTCCGTACTGGTCCGGACAGTTTTTCGGTACTCGCACGGATTCCACCATTTCCCGTTACTCGCCCGGATTCAACAATTTTCTGGTGCTCACACTGATTCTACCATTTTTCCGTACTGGTCAGGACAGTTTTTCGGCACTCGCACGGATTCCACCTTTTCCCGGTACTTGTCCGGATTCAACAATTTTCTGGTGCTCACAGTGATTCTACCATTTTTTCGTACCGGTCTGGACAGTTTTTCGGCACTCGCAAGGATTCCACCTTTTGCGGGTAGTCGCACGGATTCAACAATTTTCTGGCGCTCACACTGATTCTACCATTTTTCCGTACTGGTCCGGACAGTTTTTCGGTACTCGCACGGATTCCACCATTTCCCGTTACTCGCCCGGATTCAACAATTTTCAGGTGCTCACACTGATTCTACCATTTTTCCGTACTGGTCCGGACAGTTTTTCGGCACTCGCACGGATTCCACCTTTTCCCGGTACCTGTCCGGATTCAACAATTTTCTGGTGCTCACACTGATTCTACCATTTTTCCGTACTAGTCCGGACAGTTTTTCGGTACTCGCACGGATTCCACCATTTTCTGTTACTCGCCCGGATTCAACAATTTTCAGGTGCTCACACTGATTCTACCATTTTTCCGTACTGGTCTGGACAGTTTTTCGGCACTCGCACGGATTCCACCTTTTCCCGGTACCTGTCCGGATTCAACAATTTTCTGGTGCTCACACTGATTCTACCATTTTTCCGTACTGGTCCGGACAGTTTTTCGGTACTCGCACGGATTCCACCATTTCCCGTTACTCGCCCGGATTCAACAATTTTCAGGTGCTCACACTGATTCTACCATTTTTCCGTACTGGTCCGGACAGTTTTTCGGTACTCGCACGGATTCCACCATTTCCCGTTACTCGCCCGGATTCAACAATTTTCTGGTGCTCACACTGATTCTACCATTTTTCCGTACTGGTCCGGACAGTTTTTCGGCACTCGCACGGATTCCACCTTTTCCCGGTACCTTTCCGGATTCAACAATTTTCTGGTGCTCACACTGATTCTACCATTTTTCCGTACTGGTCCGGACAGTTTTTCGGTACTCGCACGGATTCCACCATTTCCCGTTACTCGCCCGGATTCAACAATTTTCAGGTGCTCACACTGATTCTACCATTTTTCCGTACTGGTCCGGACAGTTTTTCGGCACTCGCACGGATTCCACCTTTTCCCGGTACCTGTCCGGATTCAACAATTTTCTGGTGCTCACACTGATTCTACCATTTTTCCGTACTAGTCCGGACAGTTTTTCGGTACTCGCACGGATTCCACCATTTCCCGTTACTCGCCCGGATTCAACAATTTTCAGGTGCTCACACTGATTCTACCATTTTTCCGTACTGGTCTGGACAGTTTTTCGGCACTCGCACGGATTCCACCTTTTCCCGGTACCTGTCCGGATTCAACAATTTTCTGGTGCTCACACTGATTCTACCATTTTTCCGTACTGGTCCGGACAGTTTTTCGGTACTCGCACGGATTCCACCATTTCCCGTTACTCGCCCGGATTCAACAATTTTCAGGTGCTCACACTGATTCTACCATTTTTCCGTACTGGTCCGGACAGTTTTTCGGCACTCGCACGGATTCCACCTTTTCCCGGTACCTGTCCGGATTCAACAATTTTCTGGTGCTCACACTGATTCTACCATTTTTCCGTACTGGTCCGGACAGTTTTTCGGTACTCGCACGGATTCCACCATTTCCCGTTACTCGCCCGGATTCAACAATTTTCTGGTGCTCACACTGATTCTACCATTTTTCCGTACTGGTCTGGACAGTTTTTCGGCACTCGCACGGATTCCACCTTTTCCCGGTACCTGTCCGGATTCAACAATTTTCTGGTGCTCACACTGATTCTACCATTTTTCCGTACTGGTCCGGACAGTTTTTCGGTACTCGCACGGATTCCACCATTTCCCGTTACTCGCCCGGATTCAACAATTTTCAGGTGCTCACACTGATTCTACCATTTTTCCGTACTGGTCTGGACAGTTTTTCGGCACTCGCACGGATTCCACCTTTTCCCGGTACCTGTCCGGATTCAACAATTTTCAGGTGCTCACACTGATTCTACCATTTTTCCGTACTGGTCCGGACAGTTTTTCGGTACTCGCACGGATTCCACCATTTCCCGTTACTCGCCCGGATTCAACAATTTTCTGGTGCTCACACTGATTCTACCATTTTTCCGTACTGGTCTGGACAGTTTTTCGGCACTCGCACGGATTCCACCTTTTCCCGGTACTTGTCCGGATTCAACAATTTTCTGGTGCTCACAGTGATTCTACCATTTTTTCGTACCGGTCTGGACAGTTTTTCGGCACTCGCAAGGATTCCACCTTTTGCGGGTAGTCGCACGGATTCAACAATTTTCTGGCGCTCACACTGATTCTACCATTTTTCCGTACTGGTCCGGACAGTTTTTCGGTACTCGCACGGATTCCACCATTTCCCGTTACTCGCCCGGATTCAACAATTTTCAGGTGCTCACACTGATTCTACCATTTTTCCGTACTGGTCCGGACAGTTTTTCGGCACTCGCACGGATTCCACCTTTTCCCGGTACCTGTCCGGATTCAACAATTTTCTGGTGCTCACACTGATTCTACCATTTTTCCGTACTAGTCCGGACAGTTTTTCGGTACTCGCACGGATTCCACCATTTCCCGTTACTCGCCCGGATTCAACAATTTTCAGGTGCTCACACTGATTCTACCATTTTTCCGTACTGGTCTGGACAGTTTTTCGGCACTCGCACGGATTCCACCTTTTCCCGGTACCTGTCCGGATTCAACAATTTTCTGGTGCTCACACTGATTCTACCATTTTTCCGTACTGGTCCGGACAGTTTTTCGGTACTCGCACGGATTCCACCATTTCCCGTTACTCGCCCGGATTCAACAATTTTCAGGTGCTCACACTGATTCTACCATTTTTCCGTACTGGTCCGGACAGTTTTTCGGTACTCGCACGGATTCCACCATTTCCCGTTACTCGCCCGGATTCAACAATTTTCTGGTGCTCACACTGATTCTACCATTTTTCCGTACTGGTCAGGACAGTTTTTCGGCACTCGCACGGATTCCACCTTTTCCCGGTACTTGTCCGGATTCAACAATTTTCTGGTGCTCACAGTGATTCTACCATTTTTTCGTACCGGTCTGGACAGTTTTTCGGCACTCGCAAGGATTCCACCTTTTGCGGGTAGTCGCACGGATTCAACAATTTTCTGGCGCTCACACTGATTCTACCATTTTTCCGTACTGGTCCGGACAGTTTTTCGGTACTCGCACGGATTCCACCATTTCCCGTTACTCGCCCGGATTCAACAATTTTCAGGTGCTCACACTGATTCTACCATTTTTCCGTACTGGTCCGGACAGTTTTTCGGCACTCGCACGGATTCCACCTTTTCCCGGTACCTGTCCGGATTCAACAATTTTCTGGTGCTCACACTGATTCTACCATTTTTCCGTACTAGTCCGGACAGTTTTTCGGTACTCGCACGGATTCCACCATTTTCTGTTACTCGCCCGGATTCAACAATTTTCAGGTGCTCACACTGATTCTACCATTTTTCCGTACTGGTCTGGACAGTTTTTCGGCACTCGCACGGATTCCACCTTTTCCCGGTACCTGTCCGGATTCAACAATTTTCTGGTGCTCACACTGATTCTACCATTTTTCCGTACTGGTCCGGACAGTTTTTCGGTACTCGCACGGATTCCACCATTTCCCGTTACTCGCCCGGATTCAACAATTTTCAGGTGCTCACACTGATTCTACCATTTTTCCGTACTGGTCCGGACAGTTTTTCGGTACTCGCACGGATTCCACCATTTCCCGTTACTCGCCCGGATTCAACAATTTTCTGGTGCTCACACTGATTCTACCATTTTTCCGTACTGGTCCGGACAGTTTTTCGGCACTCGCACGGATTCCACCTTTTCCCGGTACCTTTCCGGATTCAACAATTTTCTGGTGCTCACACTGATTCTACCATTTTTCCGTACTGGTCCGGACAGTTTTTCGGTACTCGCACGGATTCCACCATTTCCCGTTACTCGCCCGGATTCAACAATTTTCAGGTGCTCACACTGATTCTACCATTTTTCCGTACTGGTCCGGACAGTTTTTCGGCACTCGCACGGATTCCACCTTTTCCCGGTACCTGTCCGGATTCAACAATTTTCTGGTGCTCACACTGATTCTACCATTTTTCCGTACTAGTCCGGACAGTTTTTCGGTACTCGCACGGATTCCACCATTTCCCGTTACTCGCCCGGATTCAACAATTTTCAGGTGCTCACACTGATTCTACCATTTTTCCGTACTGGTCTGGACAGTTTTTCGGCACTCGCACGGATTCCACCTTTTCCCGGTACCTGTCCGGATTCAACAATTTTCTGGTGCTCACACTGATTCTACCATTTTTCCGTACTGGTCCGGACAGTTTTTCGGTACTCGCACGGATTCCACCATTTCCCGTTACTCGCCCGGATTCAACAATTTTCAGGTGCTCACACTGATTCTACCATTTTTCCGTACTGGTCCGGACAGTTTTTCGGCACTCGCACGGATTCCACCTTTTCCCGGTACCTGTCCGGATTCAACAATTTTCTGGTGCTCACACTGATTCTACCATTTTTCCGTACTGGTCCGGACAGTTTTTCGGTACTCGCACGGATTCCACCATTTCCCGTTACTCGCCCGGATTCAACAATTTTCTGGTGCTCACACTGATTCTACCATTTTTCCGTACTGGTCTGGACAGTTTTTCGGCACTCGCACGGATTCCACCTTTTCCCGGTACTTGTCCGGATTCAACAATTTTCTGGTGCTCACAGTGATTCTACCATTTTTTCGTACCGGTCTGGACAGTTTTTCGGCACTCGCAAGGATTCCACCTTTTGCGGGTAGTCGCACGGATTCAACAATTTTCTGGCGCTCACACTGATTCTACCATTTTTCCGTACTGGTCCGGACAGTTTTTCGGTACTCGCACGGATTCCACCATTTCCCGTTACTCGCCCGGATTCAACAATTTTCAGGTGCTCACACTGATTCTACCATTTTTCCGTACTGGTCCGGACAGTTTTTCGGCACTCGCACGGATTCCACCTTTTCCCGGTACCTGTCCGGATTCAAAAATTTTCTGGTGCTCACACTGATTCTACCATTTTTCCGTACTAGTCCGAACAGTTTTTCGGTACTCGCACGGATTCCACCATTTCCCGTTACTCGCCCGGATTCAACAATTTTCTGGTGCTCACACTGATTCTACCATTTTTCCGTACTGGTCCGGACAGTTTTTCGGCACTCGCACGGATTCCACCTTTTCCCGGTACCTGTCCGGATTCAACAATTTTCTGGTGCTCACACTGATTCTACCATTTTTCCGTACTGGTCCGGACAGTTTTTCGGTACTCGCACGGATTCCACCATTTCCCGTTACTCGCCCGGATTCAACAATTTTCTGGTGCTCACACTGATTCTACCATTTTTCCGTACTGGTCTGGACAGTTTTTCGGCACTCGCACGGATTCCACCTTTTCCCGGTACCTGTCCGGATTCAACAATTTTCTGGTGCTCACACTGATTCTACCATTTTTCCGTACTGGTCCGGACAGTTTTTCGGTACTCGCACGGATTCCACCATTTCCCGTTACTCGCCCGGATTCAACAATTTTCAGGTGCTCACACTGATTCTACCATTTTTCCGTACTGGTCTGGACAGTTTTTCGGCACTCGCACGGATTCCACCTTTTCCCGGTACCTGTCCGGATTCAACAATTTTCTGTTGCTCACACTGATTCTACCATTTTTCCGTACTGGTCCGGACAGTTTTTCGGTACTCGCACGGATTCCACCATTTCCCGTTACTCGCCCGGATTCAACAATTTTCTGGTGCTCACACTGATTCTACCATTTTTCCGTACTGGTCTGGACAGTTTTTCGGCACTCGCACGGATTCCACCTTTTCCCGGTACTTGTCCGGATTCAACAATTTTCTGGTGCTCACAGTGATTCTACCATTTTTTCGTACCGGTCTGGACAGTTTTTCGGCACTCGCAAGGATTCCACCTTTTGCGGGTAGTCGCACGGATTCAACAATTTTCTGGCGCTCACACTGATTCTACCATTTTTCCGTACTGGTCCGGACAGTTTTTCGGTACTCGCACGGATTCCACCATTTCCCGTTACTCGCCCGGATTCAACAATTTTCAGGTGCTCACACTGATTCTACCATTTTTCCGTACTGGTCCGGACAGTTTTTCGGCACTCGCACGGATTCCACCTTTTCCCGGTACCTGTCCGGATTCAACAATTTTCTGGTGCTCACACTGATTCTACCATTTTTCCGTACTAGTCCGGACAGTTTTTCGGTACTCGCACGGATTCCACCATTTCCCGTTACTCGCCCGGATTCAACAATTTTCAGGTGCTCACACTGATTCTACCATTTTTCCGTACTGGTCTGGACAGTTTTTCGGCACTCGCACGGATTCCACCTTTTCCCGGTACCTGTCCGGATTCAACAATTTTCTGGTGCTCACACTGATTCTACCATTTTTCCGTACTGGTCCGGACAGTTTTTCGGTACTCGCACGAATTCCACCATTTCCCGTTACTCGCCCGGATTCAACAATTTTCAGGTGCTCACACTGATTCTACCATTTTTCCGTACTGGTCCGGACAGTTTTTCGGTACTCGCACGGATTCCACCATTTCCCGTTACTCGCCCGGATTCAACAATTTTCTGGTGCTCACACTGATTCTACCATTTTTCCGTACTGGTCTGGACAGTTTTTCGGCACTCGCACGGATTCCACCTTTTCCCGGTACTTGTCCGGATTCAACAATTTTCTGGTGCTCACAGTGATTCTACCATTTTTTCGTACCGGTCTGGACAGTTTTTCGGCACTCGCAAGGATTCCACCTTTTGCGGGTAGTCGCACGGATTCAACAATTTTCTGGCGCTCACACTGATTCTACCATTTTTCCGTACTGGTCCGGACAGTTTTTCGGTACTCGCATGGATTCCACCATTTCCCGTTACTCGCCCGGATTCAACAATTTTCAGGTGCTCACACTGATTCTACCATTTTTCCGTACTGGTCCGGACAGTTTTTCGGCACTCGCACGGATTCCACCTTTTCCCGGTACCTGTCCGGATTCAACAATTTTCTGGTGCTCACACTGATTCTACCATTTTTCCGTACTAGTCCGGACAGTTTTTCGGTACTCGCACGGATTCCACCATTTCCCGTTACTCGCCCGGATTCAACAATTTTCAGGTGCTCACACTGATTCTACCATTTTTCCGTACTGGTCTGGACAGTTTTTCGGCACTCGCACGGATTCCACCTTTTCCCGGTACCTGTCCGGATTCAACAATTTTCTGGTGCTCACACTGATTCTACCATTTTTCCGTACTGGTCCGGACAGTTTTTCGGTACTCGCACGGATTCCACCATTTCCCGTTACTCGCCCGGATTCAACAATTTTCAGGTGCTCACACTGATTCTACCATTTTTCCGTACTGGTCCGGACAGTTTTTCGGTACTCGCACGGATTCCACCATTTCCCGTTACTCGCCCGGATTCAACAATTTTCTGGTGCTCACACTGATTCTACCATTTTTCCGTACTGGTCTGGACAGTTTTTCGGCACTCGCACGGATTCCACCTTTTCCCGGTACTTGTCCGGATTCAACAATTTTCTGGTGCTCACAGTGATTCTACCATTTTTTCGTACCGGTCTGGACAGTTTTTCGGCACTCGCAAGGATTCCACCTTTTGCGGGTAGTCGCACGGATTCAACAATTTTCTGGCGCTCACACTGATTCTACCATTTTTCCGTACTGGTCCGGACAGTTTTTCGGTACTCGCACGGATTCCACCATTTCCCGTTACTCGCCCGGATTCAACAATTTTCAGGTGCTCACACTGATTCTACCATTTTTCCGTACTGGTCCGGACAGTTTTTCGGCACTCGCACGGATTGCACCTTTTCCCGGTACCTGTCCGGATTCAATAAGTTTCTGGTGCTCACACTGATTCTACCATTTTTCCGTACTAGTCCGGACAGTTTTTCGGTACTCGCACGGATTCCACCATTTCCCGTTACTCGCCCGGATTCAACAATTTTCAGGTGCTCACACTGATTCTACCATTTTTCCGTACTGGTCTGGACAGTTTTTCGGCACTCGCACGGATTCCACCTTTTCCCGGTACCTGTCCGGATTCAACAATTTTCTGGTGCTCACACTGATTCTACCATTTTTCCGTACTGGTCCGGACAGTTTTTCGGTACTCGCACGGATTCCACCATTTCCCGTTACTCGCCCGGATTCAACAATTTTCAGGTGCTCACACTGATTCTACCATTTTTCCGTACTGGTCCGGACAGTTTTTCGGCACTCGCACGGATTCCACCTTTTCCCGGTACCTGTCCGGATTCAACAATTTTCTGGTGCTCACACTGATTCTACCATTTTTCCGTACTGGTCCGGACAGTTTTTCGGTACTCGCACGGATTCCACCATTTCCCGTTACTCGCCCGGATTCAACAATTTTCTGGTGCTCACACTGATTCTACCATTTTTCCGTACTGGTCTGGACAGTTTTTCGGCACTCGCACGGATTCCACCTTTTCCCGGTACCTGTCCGGATTCAACAATTTTCTGGTGCTCACACTGATTCTACCATTTTTCCGTACTGGTCCGGACAGTTTTTCGGTACTCGCACGGATTCCACCATTTCCCGTTACTCGCCCGGATTCAACAATTTTCAGGTGCTCACACTGATTCTACCATTTTTCCGTACTGGTCTGGACAGTTTTTCGGCACTCGCACGGATTCCACCTTTTCCCGGTACCTGTCCGGATTCAACAATTTTCTGTTGCTCACACTGATTCTACCATTTTTCCGTACTGGTCCGGACAGTTTTTCGGTACTCGCACGGATTCCACCATTTCCCGTTACTCGCCCGGATTCAACAATTTTCTGGTGCTCACACTGATTCTACCATTTTTCCGTACTGGTCTGGACAGTTTTTCGGCACTCGCACGGATTCCACCTTTTCCCGGTACTTGTCCGGATTCAACAATTTTCTGGTGCTCACAGTGATTCTACCATTTTTTCGTACCGGTCTGGACAGTTTTTCGGCACTCGCAAGGATTCCACCTTTTGCGGGTAGTCGCACGGATTCAACAATTTTCTGGCGCTCACACTCATTCTACCATTTTTCCGTACTGGTCCGGACAGTTTTTCGGTACTCGCACGGATTTCACCATTTCCCGTTACTCGCCCGGATTCAACAATTTTCAGGTGCTCACACTGATTCTACCATTTTTCCGTACTGGTCCGGACAGTTTTTCGGCACTCGCACGGATTCCACCTTTTCCCGGTACCTGTCCGGATTCAACAATTTTCTGGTGCTCACACTGATTCTACCATTTTTCCGTACTAGTCCGGACAGTTTTTCGGTACTCGCACGGATTCCACCATTTCCCGTTACTCGCCCGGATTCAACAATTTTCAGGTGCTCACACTGATTCTACCATTTTTCCGTACTGGTCTGGACAGTTTTTCGGCACTCGCACGGATTCCACCTTTTCCCGGTACTTGTCCGGATTCAACAATTTTCTGGTGCTCACAGTGATTCTACCATTTTTTCGTACCGGTCTGGACAGTTTTTCGGCACTCGCAAGGATTCCACCTTTTGCGGGTAGTCGCACGGATTCAACAATTTTCTGGCGCTCACACTGATTCTACCATTTTTCCGTACTGGTCCGGACAGTTTTTCGGTACTCGCACGGATTCCACCATTTCCCGTTACTCGCCCGGATTCAACAATTTTCAGGTGCTCACACTGATTCTACCATTTTTCCGTACTGGTCCGGACAGTTTTTCGGCACTCGCACGGATTCCACCTTTTCCCGGTACCTGTCCGGATTCAACAATTTTCTGGTGCTCACACTGATTCTACCATTTTTCCGTACTAGTCCGGACAGTTTTTCGGTACTCGCACGGATTCCACCATTTCCCGTTACTCGCCCGGATTCAACAATTTTCAGGTGCTCACACTGATTCTACCATTTTTCCGTACTGGTCCGGACAGTTTTTCGGTACTCGCACGGATTCCACCATTTCCCGTTACTCGCCCGGATTCAACAATTTTCTGGTGCTCACACTGATTCTACCATTTTTCCGTACTGGTCTGGACAGTTTTTCGGCACTCGCACGGATTCCACCTTTTCCCGGTACTTGTCCGGATTCAACAATTTTCTGGTGCTCACAGTGATTCTACCATTTTTTCGTACCGGTCTGGACAGTTTTTCGGCACTCGCAAGGATTCCACCTTTTGCGGGTAGTCGCACGGATTCAACAATTTTCTGGCGCTCACACTGATTCTACCATTTTTCCGTACTGGTCCGGACAGTTTTTCGGTACTCGCACGGATTCCACCATTTCCCGTTACTCGCCCGGATTCAACAATTTTCAGGTGCTCACACTGATTCTACCATTTTTCCGTACTGGTCCGGACAGTTTTTCGGCACTCGCACGGATTGCACCTTTTCCCGGTACCTGTCCGGATTCAATAAGTTTCTGGTGCTCACACTGATTCTACCATTTTTCCGTACTAGTCCGGACAGTTTTTCGGTACTCGCACGGATTCCACCATTTCCCGTTACTCGCCCGGATTCAACAATTTTCAGGTGCTCACACTGATTCTACCATTTTTCCGTACTGGTCTGGACAGTTTTTCGGCACTCGCACGGATTCCACCTTTTCCCGGTACCTGTCCGGATTCAACAATTTTCTGGTGCTCACACTGATTCTACCATTTTTCCGTACTGGTCCGGACAGTTTTTCGGTACTCGCACGGATTCCACCATTTCCCGTTACTCGCCCGGATTCAACAATTTTCAGGTGCTCACACTGATTCTACCATTTTTCCGTACTGGTCCGGACAGTTTTTCGGCACTCGCACGGATTCCACCTTTTCCCGGTACCTGTCCGGATTCAACAATTTTCTGGTGCTCACACTGA
Organism: Vitis vinifera; assembly: GCF_030704535.1. Lineage (NCBI taxonomy): Eukaryota > Viridiplantae > Streptophyta > Magnoliopsida > Vitales > Vitaceae > Vitis > Vitis vinifera. The sequence continues at coordinate 21,243,027 of NC_081814.1, forward strand.
TTCTACCATTTTTCCGTACTGGTCCGGACAGTTTTTCGGTACTCGCACGGATTCCACCATTTCCCGTTACTCGCCCGGATTCAACAATTTTCTGGTGCTCACACTGATTCTACCATTTTTCCGTACTGGTCTGGACAGTTTTTCGGCACTCGCACGGATTCCACCTTTTCCCGGTACCTGTCCGGATTCAACAATTTTCTGGTGCTCACACTGATTCTACCATTTTTCCGTACTGGTCCGGACAGTTTTTCGGTACTCGCACGGATTCCACCATTTCCCGTTACTCGCCCGGATTCAACAATTTTCAGGTGCTCACACTGATTCTACCATTTTTCCGTACTGGTCTGGACAGTTTTTCGGCACTCGCACGGATTCCACCTTTTCCCGGTACCTGTCCGGATTCAACAATTTTCTGTTGCTCACACTGATTCTACCATTTTTCCGTACTGGTCCGGACAGTTTTTCGGTACTCGCACGGATTCCACCATTTCCCGTTACTCGCCCGGATTCAACAATTTTCTGGTGCTCACACTGATTCTACCATTTTTCCGTACTGGTCTGGACAGTTTTTCGGCACTCGCACGGATTCCACCTTTTCCCGGTACTTGTCCGGATTCAACAATTTTCTGGTGCTCACAGTGATTCTACCATTTTTTCGTACCGGTCTGGACAGTTTTTCGGCACTCGCAAGGATTCCACCTTTTGCGGGTAGTCGCACGGATTCAACAATTTTCTGGCGCTCACACTCATTCTACCATTTTTCCGTACTGGTCCGGACAGTTTTTCGGTACTCGCACGGATTCCACCATTTCCCGTTACTCGCCCGGATTCAACAATTTTCAGGTGCTCACACTGATTCTACCATTTTTCCGTACTGGTCCGGACAGTTTTTCGGCACTCGCACGGATTCCACCTTTTCCCGGTACCTGTCCGGATTCAACAATTTTCTGGTGCTCACACTGATTCTACCATTTTTCCGTACTAGTCCGGACAGTTTTTCGGTACTCGCACGGATTCCACCATTTCCCGTTACTCGCCCGGATTCAACAATTTTCAGGTGCTCACACTGATTCTACCATTTTTCCGTACTGGTCTGGACAGTTTTTCGGCACTCGCACGGATTCCACCTTTTCCCGGTACCTGTCCGGATTCAACAATTTTCTGGTGCTCACACTGATTCTACCATTTTTCCGTACTGGTCCGGACAGTTTTTCGGTACTCGCACGGATTCCACCATTTCCCGTTACTCGCCCGGATTCAACAATTTTCAGGTGCTCACACTGATTCTACCATTTTTCCGTACTGGTCCGGACAGTTTTTCGGTACTCGCACGGATTCCACCATTTCCCGTTACTCGCCCGGATTCAACAATTTTCTGGTGCTCACACTGATTCTACCATTTTTCCGTACTGGTCTGGACAGTTTTTCGGCACTCGCACGGATTCCACCTTTTCCCGGTACCTGTCCGGATTCAACAATTTTCTGGTGCTCACACTGATTCTACCATTTTTCCGTACTGGTCCGGACAGTTTTTCGGTACTCGCACGGATTCCACCATTTCCCGTTACTCGCCCGGATTCAACAATTTTCAGGTGCTCACACTGATTCTACCATTTTTCCGTACTGGTCTGGACAGTTTTTCGGCACTCGCACGGATTCCACCTTTTCCCGGTACCTGTCCGGATTCAACAATTTTCTGTTGCTCACACTGATTCTACCATTTTTCCGTACTGGTCCGGACAGTTTTTCGGTACTCGCACGGATTCCACCATTTCCCGTTACTCGCCCGGATTCAACAATTTTCTGGTGCTCACACTGATTCTACCATTTTTCCGTACTGGTCTGGACAGTTTTTCGGCACTCGCACGGATTCCACCTTTTCCCGGTACTTGTCCGGATTCAACAATTTTCTGGTGCTCACAGTGATTCTACCATTTTTTCGTACCGGTCTGGACAGTTTTTCGGCACTCGCAAGGATTCCACCTTTTGCGGGTAGTCGCACGGATTCAACAATTTTCTGGCGCTCACACTCATTCTACCATTTTTCCGTACTGGTCCGGACAGTTTTTCGGTACTCGCACGGATTCCACCATTTCCCGTTACTCGCCCGGATTCAACAATTTTCAGGTGCTCACACTGATTCTACCATTTTTCCGTACTGGTCCGGACAGTTTTTCGGCACTCGCACGGATTCCACCTTTTCCCGGTACCTGTCCGGATTCAACAATTTTCTGGTGCTCACACTGATTCTACCATTTTTCCGTACTAGTCCGGACAGTTTTTCGGTACTCGCACGGATTCCACCATTTCCCGTTACTCGCCCGGATTCAACAATTTTCAGGTGCTCACACTGATTCTACCATTTTTCCGTACTGGTCTGGACAGTTTTTCGGCACTCGCACGGATTCCACCTTTTCCCGGTACCTGTCCGGATTCAACAATTTTCTGGTGCTCACACTGATTCTACCATTTTTCCGTACTGGTCCGGACAGTTTTTCGGTACTCGCACGGATTCCACCATTTCCCGTTACTCGCCCGGATTCAACAATTTTCAGGTGCTCACACTGATTCTACCATTTTTCCGTACTGGTCCGGACAGTTTTTCGGTACTCGCACGGATTCCACCATTTCCCGTTACTCGCCCGGATTCAACAATTTTCTGGTGCTCACACTGATTCTACCATTTTTCCGTACTGGTCTGGACAGTTTTTCGGCACTCGCACGGATTCCACCTTTTCCCGGTACTTGTCCGGATTCAACAATTTTCTGGTGCTCACAGTGATTCTACCATTTTTTCGTACCGGTCTGGACAGTTTTTCGGCACTCGCAAGGATTCCACCTTTTGCGGGTAGTCGCACGGATTCAACAATTTTCTGGCGCTCACACTGATTCTACCATTTTTCCGTACTGGTCCGGACAGTTTTTCGGTACTCGCACGGATTCCACCATTTCCCGTTACTCGCCCGGATTCAACAATTTTCAGGTGCTCACACTGATTCTACCATTTTTCCGTACTGGTCCGGACAGTTTTTCGGCACTCGCACGGATTGCACCTTTTCCCGGTACCTGTCCGGATTCAATAAGTTTCTGGTGCTCACACTGATTCTACCATTTTTCCGTACTAGTCCGGACAGTTTTTCGGTACTCGCACGGATTCCACCTTTTCCCGGTACTTGTCCGGATTCAACAATTTTCTGGTGCTCACACTGATTCTACCATTTTTCCGTACTGGTCTGGACAGTTTTTCGGCACTCGCACGGATTCCACCTTTTCCCGGTACCTGTCCGGATTCAACAATTTTCTGGTGCTCACACTGATTCTACCATTTTTCCGTACTGGTCCGGACAGTTTTTCGGTACTCGCACGGATTCCACCATTTCCCGTTACTCGCCCGGATTCAACAATTTTCAGGTGCTCACACTGATTCTACCATTTTTCCGTACTGGTCCGGACAGTTTTTCGGCACTCGCACGGATTCCACCTTTTCCCGGTACCTGTCCGGATTCAACAATTTTCTGGTGCTCACACTGATTCTACCATTTTTCCGTACTGGTCCGGACAGTTTTTCGGTACTCGCACGGATTCCACCATTTCCCATTACTCGCCCGGATTCAACAATTTTCTGGTGCTCACACTGATTCTACCATTTTTCCGTACTGGTCTGGACAGTTTTTCGGCACTCGCACGGATTCCACCTTTTCCCGGTACCTGTCCGGATTCAACAATTTTCTGGTGCTCACACTGATTCTACCATTTTTCCGTACTGGTCCGGACAGTTTTTCGGTACTCGCACGGATTCCACCATTTCCCGTTACTCGCCCGGATTCAACAATTTTCAGGTGCTCACACTGATTCTACCATTTTTCCGTACTGGTCCGGACAGTTTTTCGGCACTCGCACGGATTCCACCTTTTCCCGGTACCTGTCCGGATTCAACAATTTTCTGGTGCTCACACTGATTCTACCATTTTTCCGTACTGGTCCGGACAGTTTTTCGGTACTCGCACGGATTCCACCATTTCCCGTTACTCGCCCGGATTCAACAATTTTCAGGTGCTCACACTGATTCTACCATTTTTCCGTACTGGTCTGGACAGTTTTTCGGCACTCGCACGGATTCCACCTTTTCCCGGTACCTGTCCGGATTCAACAATTTTCTGGTGCTCACACTGATTCTACCATTTTTCCGTACTGGTCCGGACAGTTTTTCGGTACTCGCACGGATTCCACCATTTCCCATTACTCGCCCGGATTCAACAATTTTCTGGTGCTCACACTGATTCTACCATTTTTCCGTACTGGTCTGGACAGTTTTTCGGCACTCGCACGGATTCCACCTTTTCCCGGTACCTGTCCGGATTCAACAATTTTCTGGTGCTCACACTGATTCTACCATTTTTCCGTACTGGTCTGGACAGTTTTTCGGCACTCGCACGGATTCCACCTTTTCCCGGTACTTGTCCGGATTCAACAATTTTCTGGTTCTCACAGTGATTCTACCATTTTTTCGTACCGGTCTGGACAGTTTTTCGGCACTCGCAAGGATTCCACCTTTTGCGGGTAGTCGCACGGATTCAACAATTTTCTGGCGCTCACACTGATTCTACCATTTTTCCGTACTGGTCCGGACAGTTTTTCGGTACTCGCACGGATTCCACCATTTCCCGTTACTCGCCCGGATTCAACAATTTTCAGGTGCTCACACTGATTCTACCATTTTTCCGTACTGGTCCGGACAGTTTTTCGGCACTCGCACGGATTCCACCTTTTCCCGGTACCTGTCCGGATTCAACAATTTTCTGGTGCTCACACTGATTATACCATTTTTCCGTACTAGTCCGGACAGTTTTTCGGTACTCGCACGGATTCCACCATTTCCCGTTACTCGCCCGGATTCAACAATTTTCAGGTGCTCACACTGATTCTACCATTTTTCCGTACTGGTCTGGACAGTTTTTCGGCACTCGCACGGATTCCACCTTTTCCCGGTACCTGTCCGGATTCAACAATTTTCTGGTGCTCACACTGATTCTACCATTTTTCCGTACTGGTCCGGACAGTTTTTCGGTACTCGCACGGATTCCACCATTTCCCGTTACTCGCCCGGATTCAACAATTTTCAGGTGCTCACACTGATTCTACCATTTTTCCGTACTGGTCCGGACAGTTTTTCGGCACTCGCACGGATTCCACCTTTTCCCGGTACCTGTCCGGATTCAACAATTTTCTGGTGCTCACACTGATTCTACCATTTTTCCGTACTGGTCCGGACAGTTTTTCGGTACTCGCACGGATTCCACCATTTCCCATTACTCGCCCGGATTCAACAATTTTCTGGTGCTCACACTGATTCTACCATTTTTCCGTACTGGTCTGGACAGTTTTTCGGCACTCGCACGGATTCCACCTTTTCCCGGTACCTGTCCGGATTCAACAATTTTCTGGTGCTCACACTGATTCTACCATTTTTCCGTACTGGTCCGGACAGTTTTTCGGTACTCGCACGGATTCCACCATTTCCCGTTACTCGCCCGGATTCAACAATTTTCAGGTGCTCACACTGATTCTACCATTTTTCCGTACTGGTCTGGACAGTTTTTCGGCACTCGCACGGATTCCACCTTTTCCCGGTACCTGTCCGGATTCAACAATTTTCTGTTGCTCACACTGATTCTACCATTTTTCCGTACTGGTCCGGACAGTTTTTCGGTACTCGCACGGATTCCACCATTTCCCGTTACTCGCCCGGATTCAACAATTTTCTGGTGCTCACACTGATTCTACCATTTTTCCGTACTGGTCTGGACAGTTTTTCGGCACTCGCACGGATTCCACCTTTTCCCGGTACTTGTCCGGATTCAACAATTTTCTGGTGCTCACAGTGATTCTACCATTTTTTCGTACCGGTCTGGACAGTTTTTCGGCACTCGCAAGGATTCCACCTTTTGCGGGTAGTCGCACGGATTCAACAATTTTCTGGCGCTCACACTGATTCTACCATTTTTCCGTACTGGTCCGGACAGTTTTTCGGTACTCGCACGGATTCCACCATTTCCCGTTACTCGCCCGGATTCAACAATTTTCAGGTGCTCACACTGATTCTACCATTTTTCCGTACTGGTCCGGACAGTTTTTCGGCACTCGCACGGATTCCACCTTTTCCCGGTACCTGTCCGGATTCAACAATTTTCTGGTGCTCACACTGATTATACCATTTTTCCGTACTAGTCCGGACAGTTTTTCGGTACTCGCACGGATTCCACCATTTCCCGTTACTCGCCCGGATTCAACAATTTTCAGGTGCTCACACTGATTCTACCATTTTTCCGTACTGGTCTGGACAGTTTTTCGGCACTCGCACGGATTCCACCTTTTCCCGGTACCTGTCCGGATTCAACAATTTTCTGGTGCTCACACTGATTCTACCATTTTTCCGTACTGGTCCGGACAGTTTTTCGGTACTCGCACGGATTCCACCATTTCCCGTTACTCGCCCGGATTCAACAATTTTCTGGTGCTCACACTGATTCTACCATTTTTCCGTACTGGTCTGGACAGTTTTTCGGCACTCGCACGGATTCCACCTTTTCCCGGTACTTGTCCGGATTCAACAATTTTCTGGTGCTCACAGTGATTCTACCATTTTTTCGTACCGGTCTGGACAGTTTTTCGGCACTCGCAAGGATTCCACCTTTTGCGGGTAGTCGCACGGATTCAACAATTTTCTGGCGCTCACACTGATTCTACCATTTTTCCGTACTGGTCCGGACAGTTTTTCGGTACTCGCACGGATTCCACCATTTCCCGTTACTCGCCCGGATTCAACAATTTTCAGGTGCTCACACTGATTCTACCATTTTTCCGTACTGGTCCGGACAGTTTTTCGGCACTCGCACGGATTCCACCTTTTCCCGGTACCTGTCCGGATTCAACAATTTTCTGGTGCTCACACTGATTATACCATTTTTCCGTACTAGTCCGGACAGTTTTTCGGTACTCGCACGGATTCCACCATTTCCCGTTACTCGCCCGGATTCAACAATTTTCAGGTGCTCACACTGATTCTACCATTTTTCCGTACTGGTCTGGACAGTTTTTCGGCACTCGCACGGATTCCACCTTTTCCCGGTACCTGTCCGGATTCAACAATTTTCTGGTGCTCACACTGATTCTACCATTTTTCCGTACTGGTCCGGACAGTTTTTCGGTACTCGCACGGATTCCACCATTTCCCGTTACTCGCCCGGATTCAACAATTTTCAGGTGCTCACACTGATTCTACCATTTTTCCGTACTGGTCCGGACAGTTTTTCGGTACTCGCACGGATTCCACCATTTCCCGTTACTCGCCCGGATTCAACAATTTTCTGGTGCTCACACTGATTCTACCATTTTTCCGTACTGGTCTGGACAGTTTTTCGGCACTCGCACGGATTCCACCTTTTCCCGGTACTTGTCCGGATTCAACAATTTTCTGGTGCTCACAGTGATTCTACCATTTTTTCGTACCGGTCTGGACAGTTTTTCGGCACTCGCAAGGATTCCACCTTTTGCGGGTAGTCGCACGGATTCAACAATTTTCTGGCGCTCACACTGATTCTACTATTTTTCCGTACTGGTCCGGACAGTTTTTCGGTACTCGCACGGATTCCACCATTTCCCGTTACTCGCCCGGATTCAACAATTTTCAGGTGCTCACACTGATTCTACCATTTTTCCGTACTAGTCCGGACAGTTTTTCGGTACTCGCACGGATTCCACCATTTCCCGTTACTCGCCCGGATTCAACAATTTTCAGGTGCTCACACTGATTCTACCATTTTTCCGTACTGGTCTGGACAGTTTTTCGGCACTCGCACGGATTCCACCTTTTCCCGGTACCTGTCCGGATTCAACAATTTTCTGGTGCTCACACTGATTCTACCATTTTTCCGTACTGGTCCGGACAGTTTTTCGGTACTCGCACGGATTCCACCATTTCCCGTTACTCGCCCGGATTCAACAATTTTCAGGTGCTCACACTGATTCTACCATTTTTCCGTACTGGTCCGGACAGTTTTTCGGTACTCGCACGGATTCCACCATTTCCCGTTACTCGCCCGGATTCAACAATTTTCTGGTGCTCACACTGATTCTACCATTTTTCCGTACTGGTCTGGACAGTTTTTCGGCACTCGCACGGATTCCACCTTTTCCCGGTACTTGTCCGGATTCAACAATTTTCTGGTGCTCACAGTGATTCTACCATTTTTTCGTACCGGTCTGGACAGTTTTTCGGCACTCGCAAGGATTCCACCTTTTGCGGGTAGTCGCACGGATTCAACAATTTTCTGGCGCTCACACTCATTCTACCATTTTTCCGTACTGGTCCGGACAGTTTTTCGGTACTCGCACGGATTCCACCATTTCCCGTTACTCGCCCGGATTCAACAATTTTCAGGTGCTCACACTGATTCTACCATTTTTCCGTACTGGTCCGGACAGTTTTTCGGCACTCGCACGGATTCCACCTTTTCCCGGTACCTGTCCGGATTCAACAATTTTCTGGTGCTCACACTGATTCTACCATTTTTCCGTACTAGTCCGGACAGTTTTTCGGTACTCGCACGGATTCCACCATTTCCCGTTACTCGCCCGGATTCAACAATTTTCAGGTGCTCACACTGATTCTACCATTTTTCCGTACTGGTCTGGACAGTTTTTCGGCACTCGCACGGATTCCACCTTTTCCCGGTACCTGTCCGGATTCAACAATTTTCTGGTGCTCACACTGATTCTACCATTTTTCCGTACTGGTCCGGACAGTTTTTCGGTACTCGCACGGATTCCACCATTTCCCGTTACTCGCCCGGATTCAACAATTTTCAGGTGCTCACACTGATTCTACCATTTTTCCGTACTGGTCCGGACAGTTTTTCGGTACTCGCACGGATTCCACCATTTCCCGTTACTCGCCCGGATTCAACAATTTTCTGGTGCTCACACTGATTCTACCATTTTTCCGTACTGGTCTGGACAGTTTTTCGGCACTCGCACGGATTCCACCTTTTCCCGGTACTTGTCCGGATTCAACAATTTTCTGGTGCTCACAGTGATTCTACCATTTTTTCGTACCGGTCTGGACAGTTTTTCGGCACTCGCAAGGATTCCACCTTTTGCGGGTAGTCGCACGGATTCAACAATTTTCTGGCGCTCACACTGATTCTACCATTTTTCCGTACTGGTCCGGACAGTTTTTCGGTACTCGCACGGATTCCACCATTTCCCGTTACTCGCCCGGATTCAATAATTTTCAGGTGCTCACACTGATTCTACCATTTTTCCGTACTGGTCCGGACAGTTTTTCGGCACTCGCACGGATTCCACCTTTTCCCGGTACCTGTCCGGATTCAACAATTTTCTGGTGCTCACACTGATTCTACCATTTTTCCGTACTAGTCCGGACAGTTTTTCGGTACTCGCACGGATTCCACCATTTCCCGTTACTCGCCCGGATTCAACAATTTTCAGGTGCTCACACTGATTCTACCATTTTTCCGTACTGGTCTGGACAGTTTTTCGGCACTCGCACGGATTCCACCTTTTCCCGGTACCTGTCCGGATTCAACAATTTTCTGGTGCTCACACTGATTCTACCATTTTTCCGTACTGGTCCGGACAGTTTTTCGGTACTCGCACGGATTCCACCATTTCCCGTTACTCGCCCGGATTCAACAATTTTCAGGTGCTCACACTGATTCTACCATTTTTCCGTACTGGTCCGGACAGTTTTTCGGTACTCGCACGGATTCCACCATTTCCCGTTACTCGCCCGGATTCAACAATTTTCAGGTGCTCACACTGATTCTACCATTTTTCCGTACTGGTCCGGACAGTTTTTCGGCACTCGCACGGATTCCACCTTTTCCCGGTACCTGTCCGGATTCAACAATTTTCTGGTGCTCACACTGATTCTACCATTTTTCCGTACTAGTCCGGACAGTTTTTCGGTACTCGCACGGATTCCACCATTTCCCGTTACTCGCCCGGATTCAACAATTTTCAGGTGCTCACACTGATTCTACCATTTTTCCGTACTGGTCTGGACAGTTTTTCGGCACTCGCACGGATTCCACCTTTTCCCGGTACCTGTCCGGATTCAACAATTTTCTGGTGCTCACACTGATTCTACCATTTTTCCGTACTGGTCCGGACAGTTTTTCGGTACTCGCACGGATTCCACCATTTCCCGTTACTCGCCCGGATTCAACAATTTTCAGGTGCTCACACTGATTCTACCATTTTTCCGTACTGGTCCGGACAGTTTTTCGGTACTCGCACGGATTCCACCATTTCCCGTTACTCGCCCGGATTCAACAATTTTCTGGTGCTCACACTGATTCTACCATTTTTCCGTACTGGTCTGGACAGTTTTTCGGCACTCGCACGGATTCCACCTTTTCCCGGTACTTGTCCGGATTCAACAATTTTCTGGTGCTCACAGTGATTCTACCATTTTTTCGTACCGGTCTGGACAGTTTTTCGGCACTCGCAAGGATTCCACCTTTTGCGGGTAGTCGCACGGATTCAACAATTTTCTGGCGCTCACACTGATTCTACCATTTTTCCGTACTGGTCCGGACAGTTTTTCGGTACTCGCACGGATTCCACCATTTCCCGTTACTCGCCCGGATTCAACAATTTTCAGGTGCTCACACTGATTCTACCATTTTTCCGTACTGGTCCGGACAGTTTTTCGGCACTCGCACGGATTCCACCTTTTCCCGGTACCTGTCCGGATTCAACAATTTTCTGGTGCTCACACTGATTCTACCATTTTTCCGTACTAGTCCGGACAGTTTTTCGGTACTCGCACGGATTCCACCATTTCCCGTTACTCGCCCGGATTCAACAATTTTCAGGTGCTCACACTGATTCTACCATTTTTCCGTACTGGTCTGGACAGTTTTTCGGCACTCGCACGGATTCCACCTTTTCCCGGTACCTGTCCGGATTCAACAATTTTCTGGTGCTCACACTGATTCTACCATTTTTCCGTACTGGTCCGGACAGTTTTTCGGTACTCGCACGGATTCCACCATTTCCCGTTACTCGCCCGGATTCAACAATTTTCAGGTGCTCACACTGATTCTACCATTTTTCCGTACTGGTCCGGACAGTTTTTCGGTACTCGCACGGATTCCACCATTTCCCGTTACTCGCCCGGATTCAACAATTTTCTGGTGCTCACACTGATTCTACCATTTTTCCGTACTGGTCCGGACAGTTTTTCGGCACTCGCACGGATTCCACCTTTTCCCGGTACCTTTCCGGATTCAACAATTTTCTGGTGCTCACACTGATTCTACCATTTTTCCGTACTGGTCCGGACAGTTTTTCGGTACTCGCACGGATTCCACCATTTCCCGTTACTCGCCCGGATTCAACAATTTTCAGGTGCTCACACTGATTCTACCATTTTTCCGTACTGGTCCGGACAGTTTTTCGGCACTCGCACGGATTCCACCTTTTCCCGGTACCTGTCCGGATTCAACAATTTTCTGGTGCTCACACTGATTCTACCATTTTTCCGTACTAGTCCGGACAGTTTTTCGGTACTCGCACGGATTCCACCATTTCCCGTTACTCGCCCGGATTCAACAATTTTCAGGTGCTCACACTGATTCTACCATTTTTCCGTACTGGTCCGGACAGTTTTTCGGTACTCGCACGGATTCCACCATTTCCCGTTACTCGCCCGGATTCAACAATTTTCTGGTGCTCACACTGATTCTACCATTTTTCCGTACTGGTCCGGACAGTTTTTCGGCACTCGCACGGATTCCACCTTTTCCCGGTACCTTTCCGGATTCAACAATTTTCTGGTGCTCACACTGATTCTACCATTTTTCCGTACTGGTCCGGACAGTTTTTCGGTACTCGCACGGATTCCACCATTTCCCGTTACTCGCCCGGATTCAACAATTTTCAGGTGCTCACACTGATTCTACCATTTTTCCGTACTGGTCCGGACAGTTTTTCGGCACTCGCACGGATTCCACCTTTTCCCGGTACCTGTCCGGATTCAACAATTTTCTGGTGCTCACACTGATTCTACCATTTTTCCGTACTAGTCCGGACAGTTTTTCGGTACTCGCACGGATTCCACCATTTCCCGTTACTCGCCCGGATTCAACAATTTTCAGGTGCTCACACTGATTCTACCATTTTTCCGTACTGGTCGGGACAGTTTTTCGGCACTCGCACGGATTCCACCTTTTCCCGGTACCTGTCCGGATTCAACAATTTTCTGGTGCTCACACTGATTCTACCATTTTTCCGTACTTGTCCGGACAGTTTTTCGGTACTCGCACGGATTCCACCATTTCCCGTTACTCGCCCGGATTCAACAATTTTCAGGTGCTCACACTGATTCTACCATTTTTCCGTACTGGTCGGGACAGTTTTTCGGCACTCGCACGGATTCCACCTTTTCCCGGTACCTGTCCGGATTCAACAATTTTCTGGTGCTCACACTGATTCTACCATTTTTCCGTACTGGTCCGGACAGTTTTTCGGTACTCGCACGGATTCCACCATTTCCCGTTACTCGCCCGGATTCAACAATTTTCTGGTGCTCACACTGATTCTACCATTTTTCCGTACCGGTCCGGACAGTTTTTCGGCACTCGCAAGGATTCCACCTTTTGCGGGTAGTCGCACGGATTCAACAATTTTCTGGCGCTCACACTGATTCTACCATTTTTCCGTACTGGTCCGGACAGTTTTTCGGTACTCGCACGGATTCCACCATTTCTCGTTACTCGCCCGGATTCAACAATTTTCAGGTGCTCACACTGATTCTACCATTTTTCCGTACTGGTCCGGACAGTTTTTCGGCACTCGCACGGATTCCACCTTTTCCCGGTACCTGTCCGGATTCAACAATTTTCTGGTGCTCACACTGATTCTACCATTTTTCCGTACTAGTCCGGACAGTTTTTCGGTACTCGCACGGATTCCACCATTTCCCGTTACTCGCCCGGATTCAACAATTTTCAGGTGCTCACACTGATTCTACCATTTTTCCGTACTGGTCTGGACAGTTTTTCGGCACTCGCACGGATTCCACCTTTTCCCGGTACCTGTCCGGATTCAACAATTTTCTGGTGCTCACACTGATTCTACCATTTTTCCGTACTGGTCCGGACAGTTTTTCGGTACTCGCACGGATTCCACCATTTCCCGTTACTCGCCCGGATTCAACAATTTTCAGGTGCTCACACTGATTCTACCATTTTTCCGTACTGGTCCGGACAGTTTTTCGGTACTCGCACGGATTCCACCATTTCCCGTTACTCGCCCGGATTCAACAATTTTCAGGTGCTCACACTGATTCTACCATTTTTCCGTACTGGTCCGGACAGTTTTTCGGCACTCGCACGGATTCCACCTTTTCCCGGTACCTGTCCGGATTCAACAATTTTCTGGTGCTCACACTGATTCTACCATTTTTCCGTACTGGTCCGGACAGTTTTTCGGTACTCGCACGGATTCCACCATTTCCCGTTACTCGCCCGGATTCAACAATTTTCTGGTGCTCACACTGATTCTACCATTTTTCCGTACTGGTCTGGACAGTTTTTCGGCACTCGCACGGATTCCACCTTTTCCCGGTACTTGTCCGGATTCAACAATTTTCTGGTGCTCACAGTGATTCTACCATTTTTTCGTACCGGTCTGGACAGTTTTTCGGCACTCGCAAGGATTCCACCTCTTGCGGGTAGTCGCACGGATTCAACAATTTTCTGGCGCTCACACTGATTCTACCATTTTTCCGTACTGGTCCGGACAGTTTTTCGGTACTCGCACGGATTCCACCATTTCTCGTTACTCGCCCGGATTCAACAATTTTCAGGTGCTCACACTGATTCTACCATTTTTCCGTACTGGTCCGGACAGTTTTTCGGCACTCGCACGGATTCCACCATTTCCCGTTACTCGCCCGGATTCAACAATTTTCTGGTGCTCACACTGATTCTACCATTTTTCCGTACTGGTCCGGACAGTTTTTCGGCACTCGCACGGATTCCACCTTTTCCCGGTACCTGTCCGGATTCAACAATTTTCTGGTGCTCACACTGATTCTACCATTTTTCCGTACTGGTCCGGACAGTTTTTCGGTACTCGCACGGATTCCACCATTTCCCGTTACTCGCCCGGATTCAACAATTTTCTGGTGCTCACACTGATTCTACCATTTTTCCGTACTGGTCTGGACAGTTTTTCGGCACTCGCACGGATTCCACCTTTTCCCGGTACCTGTCCGGATTCAACAATTTTCTGGTGCTCACACTGATTCTACCATTTTTCCGTACTGGTCTGGACAGTTTTTCGGTACTCGCACGGATTCCACCATTTCCCGTTACTCGCCCGGATTCAACAATTTTCAGGTGCTCACACTGATTCTACCATTTTTCCGTTCTGGTCCGGACAGTTTTTCGGCACTCGCACGGATTCCACCTTTTCCCGGTACCTGTCCGGATTCAACAATTTTCTGGTGCTCACACTGATTCTACCATTTTTCCGTACTAGTCCGGACAGTTTTTCGGTACTCGCACGGATTCCACCATTTCCCGTTACTCGCCCGGATTCAACAATTTTCAGGTGCTCACACTGATTCTACCATTTTTCCGTACTGGTCGGGACAGTTTTTCGGCACTCGCACGGATTCCACCTTTTCCCGGTACCTGTCCGGATTCAACAATTTTCTGGTGCTCACACTGATTCTACCATTTTTCCGTACTGGTCCGGACAGTTTTTCGGTACTCGCACGGATTCCACCATTTCCCGTTACTCGCCCGGATTCAACAATTTTCAGGTGCTCACACTGATTCTACCATTTTTCCGTACTGGTCGGGACAGTTTTTCGGCACTCGCACGGATTCCACCTTTTCCCGGTACCTGTCCGGATTCAACAATTTTCTGGTGCTCACACTGATTCTACCATTTTTCCGTACTGGTCCGGACAGTTTTTCGGTACTCGCACGGATTCCACCATTTCCCGTTACTCGCCCGGATTCAACAATTTTCTGGTGCTCACACTGATTCTACCATTTTTCCGTACTGGTCCGGACAGTTTTTCGGCACTCGCACGGATTCCACCTTTTCCCGGTACCTGTCCGGATTCAACAATTTTCTGGTGCTCACACTGATTCTACCATTTTTCCGTACTGGTCCGGACAGTTTTTCGGTACTCGCACGGATTCCACCATTTCCCGTTACTCGCCCGGATTCAACAATTTTCTGGTGCTCACACTGATTCTACCATTTTTCCGTACTGGTCTGGACAGTTTTTCGGCACTCGCACGGATTCCACCTTTTCCCGGTACCTGTCCAGATTCAACAATTTTCTGGCGCTCACACTGATTCTACCATTTTTCCGTACTGGTCTGGACAGTTTTTCGGCACTCGCACGGATTCCACCTTTTCCGGTACCTGTCCAGATTCAACAATTTTCTGGCGCTCACACTGATTCTACCATTTTTCCGTACTGGTCCGCACAGTTTTTCGGTACTCGCACGGATTCCACCATTTCCCGTTACTCGCCCGGATTCAACAATTTTCAGGTGCTCACACTGATTCTACCATTTTTCCGTACTGGTCCGGACAGTTTTTCGGCACTCGCACGGATTCCACCTTTTCCCGGTACCTGTCCGGATTCAACAATTTTCTGGTGCTCACACTGATTCTACCATTTTTCCGTACTGGTCCGGACAGTTTTTCGGTACTCGCACGAATTCCACCATTTCCCGTTACTCGCCCGGATTCAACAATTTTCTGGCGCTCACACTGATTCTACCATTTTTCCGTACTGGTCCGCACAGTTTTTCGGTACTCGCACGGATTCCACCATTTCCCGTTACTCGCCCGGATTCAACAATTTTCAGGTGCTCACACTGATTCTACAATTTTTCCGTACTGGTCCGGACAGTTTTTCGGCACTCGCACGGATTCCACCTTTTCCCGGTACCTGTCCGGATTCAACAATTTTCTGGTGCTCACACTGATTCTACCATTTTTCCGTACTGGTCCGGACAGTTTTTCGGTACTCGCACGGATTCCACCATTTCCCGTTACTCGCCCGGATTCAACAATTTTCTGGTGCTCACACTGATTCTACCATTTTTTCGTACCGGTCTGGACAGTTTTTCGGCACTCGCAAGGATTCCACCTTTTGCGGGTAGTCGCACGGATTCAACAATTTTCTGGCGCTCACACTGATTCTACCATTTTTCCGTACTGGTCCGGACAGTTTTTCGGTACTCGCACGGATTCCACCATTTCCCGTTACTCGCCCGGATTCAACAATTTTCAGGTGCTCACACTGATTCTACCATTTTTCCGTACTGGTCTGGACAGTTTTTCGGCACTCGCACGGATTCCACCTTTTCCCGGTACCTGTCCGGATTCAACAATTTTCTGGTGCTCACACTGATTCTACCATTTTTCCGTACTGGTCCGGACAGTTTTTCGGTACTCGCACGGATTCCAGCATTTCCCGTTACTCGCCCGGATTCAACAATTTTCTGGTGCTCACACTGATTCTACCATATTTCCGTACTGGTCTGGACAGTTTTTCGGCACTCGCACGGATTCCACCTTTTTCCGGTACCTGTCCGGATTCAACAATTTTCTGGTGCTCACACTGATTCTACCATTTTTCCGTACTGGTCCGGACAGTTTTTCGGTACTCGCACGGATTCCACCATTTCCCGTTACTCGCCCGGATTCAACAATTTTCAGGTGCTCACACTGATTCTACCATTTTTCCGTACTGGTCTGGACAGTTTTTCGGCACTCGCACGGATTCCACCTTTTCCCGGTACCTGTCCGGATTCAACAATTTTCTGTTGCTCACACTGATTCTACCATTTTTCCGTACTGGTCCGGACAGTTTTTCGGTACTCGCACGGATTCCACCATTTCCCGTTACTCGCCCGGATTCAACAATTTTCTGGTGCTCACACTGATTCTACCATTTTTCCGTACTGGTCTGGACAGTTTTTCGGCACTCGCACGGATTCCACCTTTTCCCGGTACTTGTCCGGATTCAACAATTTTCTGGTGCTCACAGTGATTCTACCATTTTTTCGTACCGGTCTGGACAGTTTTTTGGCACTCGCAAGGATTCCACCTTTTGCGGGTAGTCGCACGGATTCAACAATTTTCTGGCGCTCACACTGATTCTACCATTTTTCCGTACTGGTCCGGACAGTTTTTCGGTACTCGCACGGATTCCACCATTTCCCGTTACTCGCCCGGATTCAACAATTTTCTGGTGCTCACACTGATTCTACCATTTTTCCGTACTGGTCTGGACAGTTTTTCGGCACTCGCACGGATTCCACCTTTTCCCGGTACCTGTCCGGATTCAACAATTTTCTGGTGCTCACACTGATTCTACCATTTTTCCGTACTGGTCCGGACAGTTTTTCGGTACTCGCACGGATTCCACCATTTCCCGTTACTCGCCCGGATTCAACAATTTTCAGGTGCTCACACTGATTCTACCATTTTTCCGTACTGGTCTGGACAGTTTTTCGGCACTCGCACGGATTCCACCTTTTCCCGGTACCTGTCCGGATTCAACAATTTTCTGGTGCTCACACTGATTCTACCATTTTTCCGTACTGGTCCGGACAGTTTTTCGGTACTCGCACGGATTCCACCATTTCCCGTTACTCGCCCGGATTCAATAATTTTCAGGTGCTCACACTGATTCTACCATTTTTCCGTACTGGTCCGGACATTTTTTCGGCACTCGCACGGATTCCACCTTTTCCCGGTACCTGTCCGGATTCAACAATTTTCTGGTGCTCACACTGATTCTACCATTTTTCCGTACTGGTCCGGACAGTTTTTCGGTACTCGCACGGATTCCACCATTTCCCGTTACTCGCCCGGATTCAACAATTTTCAGGTGCTCACACTGATTCTACCATTTTTCCGTACTGGTCTGGACAGTTTTTCGGCACTCGCACGGATTCCACCTTTTCCCGGTACCTGTCCGGATTCAACAATTTTCTGGTGCTCACACTGATTCTACCATTTTTCCGTACTGGTCCGGACAGTTTTTCGGTACTCGCACGGATTCCACCATTTCCCGTTACTCGCCCGGATTCAACAATTTTCTGGTGCTCACACTGATTCTACCATTTTTCCGTACTGGTCTGGACAGTTTTTCGGCACTCGCACGGATTCCACCTTTTCCCGGTACTTGTCCGGATTCAACAATTTTCTGGTGCTCACACTGATTCTACCATTTTTTCGTACCGGTCTGGACAGTTTTTCGGCACTCGCAAGGATTCCACCTTTTGCGGGTAGTCGCACGGATTCAACAATTTTCTGGCGCTCACACTGATTCTACCATTTTTCCGTACTGGTCCGGACAGTTTTTCGGTACTCGCACGGATTCCACCATTTCCCGTTACTCGCCCGGATTCAACAATTTTCTGGTGCTCACACTGATTCTACCATTTTTCCGTACTGGTCTGGACAGTTTTTCGGCACTCGCACGGATTCCACCTTTTCCCGGTACTTGTCCGGATTCAACAATTTTCTGGTGCTCACAGTGATTCTACCATTTTTTCGTACCGGTCTGGACAGTTTTTCGGCACTCGCAAGGATTCCACCTCTTGCGGGTAGTCGCACGGATTCAACAATTTTCTGGCGCTCACACTGATTCTACCATTTTTCCGTACTGGTCCGGACAGTTTTTCGGTACTCGCACGGATTCCACCATTTCTCGTTACTCGCCCGGATTCAACAATTTTCAGGTGCTCACACTGATTCTACCATTTTTCCGTACTGGTCCGGACAGTTTTTCGGCACTCGCACGGATTCCACCATTTCCCGTTACTCGCCCGGATTCAACAATTTTCTGGTGCTCACACTGATTCTACCATTTTTCCGTACTGGTCCGGACAGTTTTTCGGCACTCGCACGGATTCCACCTTTTCCCGGTACCTGTCCGGATTCAACAATTTTCTGGTGCTCACACTGATTCTACCATTTTTCCGTACTGGTCCGGACAGTTTTTCGGTACTCGCACGGATTCCACCATTTCCCGTTACTCGCCCGGATTCAACAATTTTCTGGTGCTCACACTGATTCTACCATTTTTCCGTACTGGTCTGGACAGTTTTTCGGCACTCGCACGGATTCCACCTTTTCCCGGTACCTGTCCGGATTCAACAATTTTCTGGTGCTCACACTGATTCTACCATTTTTCCGTACTGGTCTGGACAGTTTTTCGGTACTCGCACGGATTCCACCATTTCCCGTTACTCGCCCGGATTCAACAATTTTCAGGTGCTCACACTGATTCTACCATTTTTCCGTTCTGGTCCGGACAGTTTTTCGGCACTCGCACGGATTCCACCTTTTCCCGGTACCTGTCCGGATTCAACAATTTTCTGGTGCTCACACTGATTCTACCATTTTTCCGTACTAGTCCGGACAGTTTTTCGGTACTCGCACGGATTCCACCATTTCCCGTTACTCGCCCGGATTCAACAATTTTCAGGTGCTCACACTGATTCTACCATTTTTCCGTACTGGTCGGGACAGTTTTTCGGCACTCGCACGGATTCCACCTTTTCCCGGTACCTGTCCGGATTCAACAATTTTCTGGTGCTCACACTGATTCTACCATTTTTCCGTACTGGTCCGGACAGTTTTTCGGTACTCGCACGGATTCCACCATTTCCCGTTACTCGCCCGGATTCAACAATTTTCAGGTGCTCACACTGATTCTACCATTTTTCCGTACTGGTCGGGACAGTTTTTCGGCACTCGCACGGATTCCACCTTTTCCCGGTACCTGTCCGGATTCAACAATTTTCTGGTGCTCACACTGATTCTACCATTTTTCCGTACTGGTCCGGACAGTTTTTCGGTACTCGCACGGATTCCACCATTTCCCGTTACTCGCCCGGATTCAACAATTTTCTGGTGCTCACACTGATTCTACCATTTTTCCGTACTGGTCCGGACAGTTTTTCGGCACTCGCACGGATTCCACCTTTTCCCGGTACCTGTCCGGATTCAACAATTTTCTGGTGCTCACACTGATTCTACCATTTTTCCGTACTGGTCCGGACAGTTTTTCGGTACTCGCACGGATTCCACCATTTCCCGTTACTCGCCCGGATTCAACAATTTTCTGGTGCTCACACTGATTCTACCATTTTTCCGTACTGGTCTGGACAGTTTTTCGGCACTCGCACGGATTCCACCTTTTCCCGGTACCTGTCCAGATTCAACAATTTTCTGGCGCTCACACTGATTCTACCATTTTTCCGTACTGGTCTGGACAGTTTTTCGGCACTCGCACGGATTCCACCTTTTCCGGTACCTGTCCAGATTCAACAATTTTCTGGCGCTCACACTGATTCTACCATTTTTCCGTACTGGTCCGCACAGTTTTTCGGTACTCGCACGGATTCCACCATTTCCCGTTACTCGCCCGGATTCAACAATTTTCAGGTGCTCACACTGATTCTACCATTTTTCCGTACTGGTCCGGACAGTTTTTCGGCACTCGCACGGATTCCACCTTTTCCCGGTACCTGTCCGGATTCAACAATTTTCTGGTGCTCACACTGATTCTACCATTTTTCCGTACTGGTCCGGACAGTTTTTCGGTACTCGCACGAATTCCACCATTTCCCGTTACTCGCCCGGATTCAACAATTTTCTGGCGCTCACACTGATTCTACCATTTTTCCGTACTGGTCCGCACAGTTTTTCGGTACTCGCACGGATTCCACCATTTCCCGTTACTCGCCCGGATTCAACAATTTTCAGGTGCTCACACTGATTCTACAATTTTTCCGTACTGGTCCGGACAGTTTTTCGGCACTCGCACGGATTCCACCTTTTCCCGGTACCTGTCCGGATTCAACAATTTTCTGGTGCTCACACTGATTCTACCATTTTTCCGTACTGGTCCGGACAGTTTTTCGGTACTCGCACGGATTCCACCATTTCCCGTTACTCGCCCGGATTCAACAATTTTCTGGTGCTCACACTGATTCTACCATTTTTTCGTACCGGTCTGGACAGTTTTTCGGCACTCGCAAGGATTCCACCTTTTGCGGGTAGTCGCACGGATTCAACAATTTTCTGGCGCTCACACTGATTCTACCATTTTTCCGTACTGGTCCGGACAGTTTTTCGGTACTCGCACGGATTCCACCATTTCCCGTTACTCGCCCGGATTCAACAATTTTCAGGTGCTCACACTGATTCTACCATTTTTCCGTACTGGTCTGGACAGTTTTTCGGCACTCGCACGGATTCCACCTTTTCCCGGTACCTGTCCGGATTCAACAATTTTCTGGTGCTCACACTGATTCTACCATTTTTCCGTACTGGTCCGGACAGTTTTTCGGTACTCGCACGGATTCCAGCATTTCCCGTTACTCGCCCGGATTCAACAATTTTCTGGTGCTCACACTGATTCTACCATATTTCCGTACTGGTCTGGACAGTTTTTCGGCACTCGCACGGATTCCACCTTTTTCCGGTACCTGTCCGGATTCAACAATTTTCTGGTGCTCACACTGATTCTACCATTTTTCCGTACTGGTCCGGACAGTTTTTCGGTACTCGCACGGATTCCACCATTTCCCGTTACTCGCCCGGATTCAACAATTTTCAGGTGCTCACACTGATTCTACCATTTTTCCGTACTGGTCTGGACAGTTTTTCGGCACTCGCACGGATTCCACCTTTTCCCGGTACCTGTCCGGATTCAACAATTTTCTGTTGCTCACACTGATTCTACCATTTTTCCGTACTGGTCCGGACAGTTTTTCGGTACTCGCACGGATTCCACCATTTCCCGTTACTCGCCCGGATTCAACAATTTTCTGGTGCTCACACTGATTCTACCATTTTTCCGTACTGGTCTGGACAGTTTTTCGGCACTCGCACGGATTCCACCTTTTCCCGGTACTTGTCCGGATTCAACAATTTTCTGGTGCTCACAGTGATTCTACCATTTTTTCGTACCGGTCTGGACAGTTTTTTGGCACTCGCAAGGATTCCACCTTTTGCGGGTAGTCGCACGGATTCAACAATTTTCTGGCGCTCACACTGATTCTACCATTTTTCCGTACTGGTCCGGACAGTTTTTCGGTACTCGCACGGATTCCACCATTTCCCGTTACTCGCCCGGATTCAACAATTTTCTGGTGCTCACACTGATTCTACCATTTTTCCGTACTGGTCTGGACAGTTTTTCGGCACTCGCACGGATTCCACCTTTTCCCGGTACCTGTCCGGATTCAACAATTTTCTGGTGCTCACACTGATTCTACCATTTTTCCGTACTGGTCCGGACAGTTTTTCGGTACTCGCACGGATTCCACCATTTCCCGTTACTCGCCCGGATTCAACAATTTTCAGGTGCTCACACTGATTCTACCATTTTTCCGTACTGGTCTGGACAGTTTTTCGGCACTCGCACGGATTCCACCTTTTCCCGGTACCTGTCCGGATTCAACAATTTTCTGGTGCTCACACTGATTCTACCATTTTTCCGTACTGGTCCGGACAGTTTTTCGGTACTCGCACGGATTCCACCATTTCCCGTTACTCGCCCGGATTCAATAATTTTCAGGTGCTCACACTGATTCTACCATTTTTCCGTACTGGTCCGGACATTTTTTCGGCACTCGCACGGATTCCACCTTTTCCCGGTACCTGTCCGGATTCAACAATTTTCTGGTGCTCACACTGATTCTACCATTTTTCCGTACTGGTCCGGACAGTTTTTCGGTACTCGCACGGATTCCACCATTTCCCGTTACTCGCCCGGATTCAACAATTTTCAGGTGCTCACACTGATTCTACCATTTTTCCGTACTGGTCTGGACAGTTTTTCGGCACTCGCACGGATTCCACCTTTTCCCGGTACCTGTCCGGATTCAACAATTTTCTGGTGCTCACACTGATTCTACCATTTTTCCGTACTGGTCCGGACAGTTTTTCGGTACTCGCACGGATTCCACCATTTCCCGTTACTCGCCCGGATTCAACAATTTTCTGGTGCTCACACTGATTCTACCATTTTTCCGTACTGGTCTGGACAGTTTTTCGGCACTCGCACGGATTCCACCTTTTCCCGGTACTTGTCCGGATTCAACAATTTTCTGGTGCTCACACTGATTCTACCATTTTTTCGTACCGGTCTGGACAGTTTTTCGGCACTCGCAAGGATTCCACCTTTTGCGGGTAGTCGCACGGATTCAACAATTTTCTGGCGCTCACACTGATTCTACCATTTTTCCGTACTGGTCCGGACAGTTTTTCGGTACTCGCACGGATTCCACCATTTCCCGTTACTCGCCCGGATTCAACAATTTTCTGGTGCTCACACTGATTCTACCATTTTTCCGTACTGGTCTGGACAGTTTTTCGGCACTCGCACGGATTCCACCTTTTCCCGGTACCTGTCCAGATTCAACAATTTTCTGGCGCTCACACTGATTCTACCATTTTTCCGTACTGGTCCGCACAGTTTTTCGGTACTCGCACGGATTCCACCATTTCCCGTTACTCGCCCGGATTCAACAATTTTCAGGTGCTCACACTGATTCTACCATTTTTCCGTACTGGTCCGGACAGTTTTTCGGCACTCGCAACGATTCCACCTTTTCCCGGTACCTGTCCGGATTCAACAATTTTCTGGTGCTCACACTGATTCTACCATTTTTCCGTACTGGTCCGGACAGTTTTTCGGTACTCGCACGGATTCCACCATTTCCCGTTACTCGCCCGGATTCAACAATTTTCAGGTGCTCACACTGATTCTACCATTTTTCCGTACTGGTCTGGACAGTTTTTCGGCACTCGCACGGATTCCACCTTTTCCCGGTACCTGTCCGGATTCAACAATTTTCTGGTGCTCACACTGATTCTACCATTTTTCCGTACTGGTCCGGACAGTTTTTCGGTACTCGCACGGATTCCACCATTTCCCGTTACTCGCCCGGATTCAACAATTTTCAGGTGCTCACACTGATTCTACCATTTTTCCGTACTGGTCCGGACATTTTTTCGGCACTCGCACGGATTCCACCTTTTCCCGGTACCTGTCCGGATTCAACAATTTTCTGGTGCTCACACTGATTCTACCATTTTTCCGTACTGGTCCGGACAGTTTTTCGGTACTCGCACGGATTCCACCATTTCCCGTTACTCGCCCGGATTCAACAATTTTCAGGTGCTCACACTGATTCTACCATTTTTCCGTACTGGTCCGGACAGTTTTTCGGCACTCGCACGGATTCCACCTTTTCCCGGTACCTGTCCGGATTCAACAATTTTCTGGTGCTCACACTGATTCTACCATTTTTCCGTACTGGTCTGGACAGTTTTTCGGCACTCGCACGGATTCCACCTTTTCCCGGTACTTGTCCGGATTCAACAATTTTCTGGTGCTCACAGTGATTCTACCATTTTTTCGTACCGGTCTGGACAGTTTTTCGGCACTCGCAAGGATTCCACCTTTTGCGGGTAGTCGCACGGATTCAACAATTTTCTGGCGCTCACACTGATTCTACCATTTTTCCGTACTGGTCCGGACAGTTTTTCGGTACTCGCACGGATTCCACCATTTCCCGTTACTCGCCCGGATTCAACAATTTTCTGGTGCTCACACTGATTCTACCATTTTTCCGTACTGGTCTGGACAGTTTTTCGGCACTCGCACGGATTCCACCTTTTCCCGGTACCTGTCCGGATTCAACAATTTTCTGGTGCTCACACTGATTCTACCATTTTTCCGTACTGGTCCGGACAGTTTTTCGGTACTCGCACGGATTCCACCATTTCCCGTTACTCGCCCGGATTCAACAATTTTCAGGTGCTCACACTGATTCTACCATTTTTCCGTACTGGTCTGGACAGTTTTTCGGCACTCGCACGGATTCCACCTTTTCCCGGTACCTGTCCGGATTCAACAATTTTCTGGTGCTCACACTGATTCTACCATTTTTCCGTACTGGTCCGGACAGTTTTTCGGTACTCGCACGGATTCCACCATTTCCCGTTACTCGCCCGGATTCAACAATTTTCAGGTGCTCACACTGATTCTACCATTTTTCCGTACTGGTCCGGACAGTTTTTCGGCACTCGCACGGATTCCACCTTTTCCCGGTACCTGTCCGGATTCAACAATTTTCTGGTGCTCACACTGATTCTACCATTTTTCCGTACTGGTCCGGACAGTTTTTCGGTACTCGCACGGATTCCACCATTTCCCGTTACTCGCCCGGATTCAACAATTTTCAGGTGCTCACACTGATTCTACCATTTTTCCGTACTGGTCTGGACAGTTTTTCGGCACTCGCACGGATTCCACCTTTTCCCGGTACCTGTCCGGATTCAACAATTTTCTGGTGCTCACACTGATTCTACCATTTTTCCGTACTGGTCCGGACAGTTTTTCGGTACTCGCACGGATTCCACCATTTCCCGTTACTCGCCCGGATTCAACAATTTTCTGGTGCTCACACTGATTCTACCATTTTTCCGTACTGGTCTGGACAGTTTTTCGGCACTCGCACGGATTCCACCTTTTCCCGGTACTTGTCCGGATTCAACAATTTTCTGGTGCTCACACTGATTCTACCATTTTTTCGTACCGGTCTGGACAGTTTTTCGGCACTCGCAAGGATTCCACCTTTTGCGGGTAGTCGCACGGATTCAACAATTTTCTGGCGCTCACACTGATTCTACCATTTTTCCGTACTGGTCCGGACAGTTTTTCGGTACTCGCACGGATTCCACCATTTCCCGTTACTCGCCCGGATTCAACAATTTTCAGGTGCTCACACTGATTCTACCATTTTTCCGTACTGGTCCGGACAGTTTTTCGGCACTCGCACGTATTCCACCTTTTCCCGGTACCTGTCCGGATTCAACAATTTTCTGGTGCTCACACTGATTCTACCATTTTTCCGTACTGGTCCGGACAGTTTTTCGGTACTCGCACGGATTCCACCATTTCCCGTTACTCGCCCGGATTCAACAATTTTCTGGTGCTCACACTGATTCTACCATTTTTCCGTACTGGTCTGGACAGTTTTTCGGCACTCGCACGGATTCCACCTTTTCCCGGTACCTGTCCGGATTCAACAATTTTCTGGTGCTCACACTGATTCTACCATTTTTCCGTACTGGTCCGGACAGTTTTTCGGTACTCGCACGGATTCCACCATTTCCCGTTACTCGCCCGGATTCAACAATTTTCAGGTGCTCACACTGATTCTACCATTTTTCCGTACTGGTCTGGACAGTTTTTCGGCACTCGCACGGATTCCACCTTTTCCCGGTACCTGTCCGGATTCAACAATTTTCTGTTGCTCACACTGATTCTACCATTTTTCCGTACTGGTCCGGACAGTTTTTCGGTACTCGCACGGATTCCACCATTTCCCGTTACTCGCCCGGATTCAACAATTTTCTGGTGCTCACACTGATTCTACCATTTTTCCGTACTGGTCTGGACAGTTTTTCGGCACTCGCACGGATTCCACCTTTTCCCGGTACCTGTCCGGATTCAACAATTTTCTGGTGCTCACACTGATTCTACCATTTTTCCGTACTGGTCCGGACA
The DNA here is from genome assembly GCF_030704535.1 of Vitis vinifera. Lineage (NCBI taxonomy): Eukaryota > Viridiplantae > Streptophyta > Magnoliopsida > Vitales > Vitaceae > Vitis > Vitis vinifera. The sequence continues at coordinate 21,269,698 of NC_081814.1, forward strand.
GTTTTTCGGTACTCGCACGGATTCCACCATTTCCCGTTACTCGCCCGGATTCAACAATTTTCAGGTGCTCACACTGATTCTACCATTTTTCCGTACTGGTCGGGACATTTTTTCGGCACTCGCACGGATTCCACCTTTTCCCGGTACCTGTCCGGATTCAACAATTTTCTGGTGCTCACACTGATTCTACCATTTTTCCGTACTGGTCCGGACAGTTTTTCGGTACTCGCACGGATTCCACCATTTCCCGTTACTCGCCCGGATTCAACAATTTTCAGGTGCTCACACTGATTCTACCATTTTTCCGTACTGGTCCGGACAGTTTTTCGGCACTCGCACGGATTCCACCTTTTCCCGGTACCTGTCCGGATTCAACAATTTTCTGGTGCTCACACTGATTCTACCATTTTTCCGTACTGGTCTGGACAGTTTTTCGGCACTCGCACGGATTCCACCTTTTCCCGGTACTTGTCCGGATTCAACAATTTTCTGGTGCTCACAGTGATTCTACCATTTTTTCGTACCGGTCTGGACAGTTTTTCGGCACTCGCAAGGATTCCACCTTTTGCGGGTAGTCGCACGGATTCAACAATTTTCTGGCGCTCACACTGATTCTACCATTTTTCCGTACTGGTCCGGACAGTTTTTCGGTACTCGCACGGATTCCACCATTTCCCGTTACTCGCCCGGATTCAACAATTTTCTGGTGCTCACACTGATTCTACCATTTTTCCGTACTGGTCTGGACAGTTATTCGGCACTCGCACGGATTCCACCTTTTCCCGGTACCTGTCCGGATTCAACAATTTTCTGGTGCTCACACTGATTCTACCATTTTTCCGTACTGGTCCGGACAGTTTTTCGGTACTCGCACGGATTCCACCATTTCCCGTTACTCGCCCGGATTCAACAATTTTCAGGTGCTCACACTGATTCTACCATTTTTCCGTACTGGTCTGGACAGTTTTTCGGCACTCGCACGGATTCCACCTTTTCCCGGTACCTGTCCGGATTCAACAATTTTCTGGTGCTCACACTGATTCTACCATTTTTCCGTACTGGTCCGGACAGTTTTTCGGTACTCGCACGGATTCCACCATTTCCCGTTACTCGCCCGGATTCAACAATTTTCAGGTGCTCACACTGATTCTACCATTTTTCCGTACTGGTCCGGACAGTTTTTCGGCACTCGCACGGATTCCACCTTTTCCCGGTACCTGTCCGGATTCAACAATTTTCTGGTGCTCACACTGATTCTACCATTTTTCCGTACTGGTCCGGACAGTTTTTCGGTACTCGCACGGATTCCACCATTTCCCGTTACTCGCCCGGATTCAACAATTTTCAGGTGCTCACACTGATTCTACCATTTTTCCGTACTGGTCTGGACAGTTTTTCGGCACTCGCACGGATTCCACCTTTTCCCGGTACCTGTCCGGATTCAACAATTTTCTGGTGCTCACACTGATTCTACCATTTTTCCGTACTGGTCCGGACAGTTTTTCGGTACTCGCACGGATTCCACCATTTCCCGTTACTCGCCCGGATTCAACAATTTTCTGGTGCTCACACTGATTCTACCATTTTTCCGTACTGGTCTGGACAGTTTTTCGGCACTCGCACGGATTCCACCTTTTCCCGGTACTTGTCCGGATTCAACAATTTTCTGGTGCTCACACTGATTCTACCATTTTTTCGTACCGGTCTGGACAGTTTTTCGGCACTCGCAAGGATTCCACCTTTTGCGGGTAGTCGCACGGATTCAACAATTTTCTGGCGCTCACACTGATTCTACCATTTTTCCGTACTGGTCCGGACAGTTTTTCGGTACTCGCACGGATTCCACCATTTCCCGTTACTCGCCCGGATTCAACAATTTTCAGGTGCTCACACTGATTCTACCATTTTTCCGTACTGGTCCGGACAGTTTTTCGGCACTCGCACGTATTCCACCTTTTCCCGGTACCTGTCCGGATTCAACAATTTTCTGGTGCTCACACTGATTCTACCATTTTTCCGTACTGGTCCGGACAGTTTTTCGGTACTCGCACGGATTCCACCATTTCCCGTTACTCGCCCGGATTCAACAATTTTCTGGTGCTCACACTGATTCTACCATTTTTCCGTACTGGTCTGGACAGTTTTTCGGCACTCGCACGGATTCCACCTTTTCCCGGTACCTGTCCGGATTCAACAATTTTCTGGTGCTCACACTGATTCTACCATTTTTCCGTACTGGTCCGGACAGTTTTTCGGTACTCGCACGGATTCCACCATTTCCCGTTACTCGCCCGGATTCAACAATTTTCAGGTGCTCACACTGATTCTACCATTTTTCCGTACTGGTCGGGACATTTTTTCGGCACTCGCACGGATTCCACCTTTTCCCGGTACCTGTCCGGATTCAACAATTTTCTGGTGCTCACACTGATTCTACCATTTTTCCGTACTGGTCCGGACAGTTTTTCGGTACTCGCACGGATTCCACCATTTCCCGTTACTCGCCCGGATTCAACAATTTTCAGGTGCTCACACTGATTCTACCATTTTTCCGTACTGGTCCGGACAGTTTTTCGGCACTCGCACGGATTCCACCTTTTCCCGGTACCTGTCCGGATTCAACAATTTTCTGGTGCTCACACTGATTCTACCATTTTTCCGTACTGGTCTGGACAGTTTTTCGGCACTCGCACGGATTCCACCTTTTCCCGGTACTTGTCCGGATTCAACAATTTTCTGGTGCTCACAGTGATTCTACCATTTTTTCGTACCGGTCTGGACAGTTTTTCGGCACTCGCAAGGATTCCACCTTTTGCGGGTAGTCGCACGGATTCAACAATTTTCTGGCGCTCACACTGATTCTACCATTTTTCCGTACTGGTCCGGACAGTTTTTCGGTACTCGCACGGATTCCACCATTTCCCGTTACTCGCCCGGATTCAACAATTTTCTGGTGCTCACACTGATTCTACCATTTTTCCGTACTGGTCTGGACAGTTTTTCGGCACTCGCACGGATTCCACCTTTTCCCGGTACCTGTCCGGATTCAACAATTTTCTGGTGCTCACACTGATTCTACCATTTTTCCGTACTGGTCCGGACAGTTTTTCGGTACTCGCACGGATTCCACCATTTCCCGTTACTCGCCCGGATTCAACAATTTTCAGGTGCTCACACTGATTCTACCATTTTTCCGTACTGGTCTGGACAGTTTTTCGGCACTCGCACGGATTCCACCTTTTCCCGGTACCTGTCCGGATTCAACAATTTTCTGGTGCTCACACTGATTCTACCATTTTTCCGTACTGGTCCGGACAGTTTTTCGGTACTCGCACGGATTCCACCATTTCCCGTTACTCGCCCGGATTCAACAATTTTCAGGTGCTCACACTGATTCTACCATTTTTCCGTACTGGTCCGGACAGTTTTTCGGCACTCGCACGGATTCCACCTTTTCCCGGTACCTGTCCGGATTCAACAATTTTCTGGTGCTCACACTGATTCTACCATTTTTCCGTACTGGTCCGGACAGTTTTTCGGTACTCGCACGGATTCCACCATTTCCCGTTACTCGCCCGGATTCAACAATTTTCAGGTGCTCACACTGATTCTACCATTTTTCCGTACTGGTCTGGACAGTTTTTCGGCACTCGCACGGATTCCACCTTTTCCCGGTACCTGTCCGGATTCAACAATTTTCTGGTGCTCACACTGATTCTACCATTTTTCCGTACTGGTCCGGACAGTTTTTCGGTACTCGCACGGATTCCACCATTTCCCGTTACTCGCCCGGATTCAACAATTTTCTGGTGCTCACACTGATTCTACCATTTTTCCGTACTGGTCTGGACAGTTTTTCGGCACTCGCACGGATTCCACCTTTTCCCGGTACTTGTCCGGATTCAACAATTTTCTGGTGCTCACACTGATTCTACCATTTTTTCGTACCGGTCTGGACAGTTTTTCGGCACTCGCAAGGATTCCACCTTTTGCGGGTAGTCGCACGGATTCAACAATTTTCTGGCGCTCACACTGATTCTACCATTTTTCCGTACTGGTCCGGACAGTTTTTCGGTACTCGCACGGATTCCACCATTTCCCGTTACTCGCCCGGATTCAACAATTTTCAGGTGCTCACACTGATTCTACCATTTTTCCGTACTGGTCCGGACAGTTTTTCGGCACTCGCACGTATTCCACCTTTTCCCGGTACCTGTCCGGATTCAACAATTTTCTGGTGCTCACACTGATTCTACCATTTTTCCGTACTGGTCCGGACAGTTTTTCGGTACTCGCACGGATTCCACCATTTCCCGTTACTCGCCCGGATTCAACAATTTTCTGGTGCTCACACTGATTCTACCATTTTTCCGTACTGGTCTGGACAGTTTTTCGGCACTCGCACGGATTCCACCTTTTCCCGGTACCTGTCCGGATTCAACAATTTTCTGGTGCTCACACTGATTCTACCATTTTTCCGTACTGGTCCGGACAGTTTTTCGGTACTCGCACGGATTCCACCATTTCCCGTTACTCGCCCGGATTCAACAATTTTCAGGTGCTCACACTGATTCTACCATTTTTCCGTACTGGTCTGGACAGTTTTTCGGCACTCGCACGGATTCCACCTTTTCCCGGTACCTGTCCGGATTCAACAATTTTCTGTTGCTCACACTGATTCTACCATTTTTCCGTACTGGTCCGGACAGTTTTTCGGTACTCGCACGGATTCCACCATTTCCCGTTACTCGCCCGGATTCAACAATTTTCAGGTGCTCACACTGATTCTACCATTTTTCCGTACTGGTCTGGACAGTTTTTCGGCACTCGCACGGATTCCACCTTTTCCCGGTACCTGTCCGGATTCAACAATTTTCTGGTGCTCACACTGATTCTACCATTTTTCCGTACTGGTCCGGACAGTTTTTCGGTACTCGCACGGATTCCACCATTTCCCGTTACTCGCCCGGATTCAACAATTTTCTGGTGCTCACACTGATTCTACCATTTTTCCGTACTGGTCTGGACAGTTTTTCGGCACTCGCACGGATTCCACCTTTTCCCGGTACTTGTCCGGATTCAACAATTTTCTGGTGCTCACACTGATTCTACCATTTTTTCGTACCGGTCTGGACAGTTTTTCGGCACTCGCAAGGATTCCACCTTTTGCGGGTAGTCGCACGGATTCAACAATTTTCTGGCGCTCACACTGATTCTACCATTTTTCCGTACTGGTCCGGACAGTTTTTCGGTACTCGCACGGATTCCACCATTTCCCGTTACTCGCCCGGATTCAACAATTTTCAGGTGCTCACACTGATTCTACCATTTTTCCGTACTGGTCCGGACAGTTTTTCGGCACTCGCACGTATTCCACCTTTTCCCGGTACCTGTCCGGATTCAACAATTTTCTGGTGCTCACACTGATTCTACCATTTTTCCGTACTGGTCCGGACAGTTTTTCGGTACTCGCACGGATTCCACCATTTCCCGTTACTCGCCCGGATTCAACAATTTTCTGGTGCTCACACTGATTCTACCATTTTTCCGTACTGGTCTGGACAGTTTTTCGGCACTCGCACGGATTCCACCTTTTCCCGGTACCTGTCCGGATTCAACAATTTTCTGGTGCTCACACTGATTCTACCATTTTTCCGTACTGGTCCGGACAGTTTTTCGGTACTCGCACGGATTCCACCATTTCCCGTTACTCGCCCGGATTCAACAATTTTCAGGTGCTCACACTGATTCTACCATTTTTCCGTACTGGTCTGGACAGTTTTTCGGCACTCGCACGGATTCCACCTTTTCCCGTTACTCGCCCGGATTCAACAATTTTCAGGTGCTCACACTGATTCTACCATTTTTCCGTACTGGTCCGGACAGTTTTTCGGCACTCGCACGGATTCCACCTTTTCCCGGTACCTGTCCGGATTCAACAATTTTCTGGTGCTCACACTGATTCTACCATTTTTTCGTACCGGTCTGGACAGTTTTTCGGCACTCGCAAGGATTCCACCTTTTGCGGGTAGTCGCACGGATTCAACAATTTTCTGGCGCTCACACTGATTCTACCATTTTTCCGTACTGGTCCGGACAGTTTTTCGGTACTCGCACGGATTCCACCATTTCCCGTTACTCGCCCGGATTCAACAATTTTCAGGTGCTCACACTGATTCTACCATTTTTCCGTACTGGTCCGGACAGTTTTTCGGCACTCGCACGTATTCCACCTTTTCCCGGTACCTGTCCGGATTCAACAATTTTCTGGTGCTCACACTGATTCTACCATTTTTCCGTACTGGTCCGGACAGTTTTTCGGTACTCGCACGGATTCCACCATTTCCCGTTACTCGCCCGGATTCAACAATTTTCAGGTGCTCACACTGATTCTACCATTTTTCCGTACTGGTCTGGACAGTTTTTCGGCACTCGCACGGATTCCACCTTTTCCCGGTACCTGTCCGGATTCAACAATTTTCTGGTGCTCACACTGATTCTACCATTTTTCCGTACTGGTCCGGACAGTTTTTCGGTACTCGCACGGATTCCACCATTTCCCGTTACTCGCCCGGATTCAACAATTTTCTGGTGCTCACACTGATTCTACCATTTTTCCGTACTGGTCTGGACAGTTTTTCGGCACTCGCACGGATTCCACCTTTTCCCGGTACTTGTCCGGATTCAACAATTTTCTGGTGCTCACACTGATTCTACCATTTTTTCGTACCGGTCTGGACAGTTTTTCGGCACTCGCAAGGATTCCACCTTTTGCGGGTAGTCGCACGGATTCAACAATTTTCTGGCGCTCACACTGATTCTACCATTTTTCCGTACTGGTCCGGACAGTTTTTCGGTACTCGCACGGATTCCACCATTTCCCGTTACTCGCCCGGATTCAACAATTTTCAGGTGCTCACACTGATTCTACCATTTTTCCGTACTGGTCCGGACAGTTTTTCGGCACTCGCACGTATTCCACCTTTTCCCGGTACCTGTCCGGATTCAACAATTTTCTGGTGCTCACACTGATTCTACCATTTTTCCGTACTGGTCCGGACAGTTTTTCGGTACTCGCACGGATTCCACCATTTCCCGTTACTCGCCCGGATTCAACAATTTTCTGGTGCTCACACTGATTCTACCATTTTTCCGTACTGGTCTGGACAGTTTTTCGGCACTCGCACGGATTCCACCTTTTCCCGGTACCTGTCCGGATTCAACAATTTTCTGGTGCTCACACTGATTCTACCATTTTTCCGTACTGGTCCGGACAGTTTTTCGGTACTCGCACGGATTCCACCATTTCCCGTTACTCGCCCGGATTCAACAATTTTCAGGTGCTCACACTGATTCTACCATTTTTCCGTACTGGTCTGGACAGTTTTTCGGCACTCGCACGGATTCCACCTTTTCCCGTTACTCGCCCGGATTCAACAATTTTCAGGTGCTCACACTGATTCTACCATTTTTCCGTACTGGTCCGGACAGTTTTTCGGCACTCGCACGGATTCCACCTTTTCCCGGTACCTGTCCGGATTCAACAATTTTCTGGTGCTCACACTGATTCTACCATTTTTTCGTACCGGTCTGGACAGTTTTTCGGCACTCGCAAGGATTCCACCTTTTGCGGGTAGTCGCACGGATTCAACAATTTTCTGGCGCTCACACTGATTCTACCATTTTTCCGTACTGGTCCGGACAGTTTTTCGGTACTCGCACGGATTCCACCATTTCCCGTTACTCGCCCGGATTCAACAATTTTCAGGTGCTCACACTGATTCTACCATTTTTCCGTACTGGTCCGGACAGTTTTTCGGCACTCGCACGTATTCCACCTTTTCCCGGTACCTGTCCGGATTCAACAATTTTCTGGTGCTCACACTGATTCTACCATTTTTCCGTACTGGTCCGGACAGTTTTTCGGTACTCGCACGGATTCCACCATTTCCCGTTACTCGCCCGGATTCAACAATTTTCTGGTGCTCACACTGATTCTACCATTTTTCCGTACTGGTCTGGACAGTTTTTCGGCACTCGCACGGATTCCACCTTTTCCCGGTACCTGTCCGGATTCAACAATTTTCTGGTGCTCACACTGATTCTACCATTTTTCCGTACTGGTCCGGACAGTTTTTCGGTACTCGCACGGATTCCACCATTTCCCGTTACTCGCCCGGATTCAACAATTTTCAGGTGCTCACACTGATTCTACCATTTTTCCGTACTGGTCTGGACAGTTTTTCGGCACTCGCACGGATTCCACCTTTTCCCGGTACCTGTCCGGATTCAACAATTTTCTGTTGCTCACACTGATTCTACCATTTTTCCGTACTGGTCCGGACAGTTTTTCGGTACTCGCACGGATTCCACCATTTCCCGTTACTCGCCCGGATTCAACAATTTTCAGGTGCTCACACTGATTCTACCATTTTTCCGTACTGGTCTGGACAGTTTTTCGGCACTCGCACGGATTCCACCTTTTCCCGGTACCTGTCCGGATTCAACAATTTTCTGGTGCTCACACTGATTCTACCATTTTTCCGTACTGGTCCGGACAGTTTTTCGGTACTCGCACGGATTCCACCATTTCCCGTTACTCGCCCGGATTCAACAATTTTCTGGTGCTCACACTGATTCTACCATTTTTCCGTACTGGTCTGGACAGTTTTTCGGCACTCGCACGGATTCCACCTTTTCCCGGTACTTGTCCGGATTCAACAATTTTCTGGTGCTCACACTGATTCTACCATTTTTTCGTACCGGTCTGGACAGTTTTTCGGCACTCGCAAGGATTCCACCTTTTGCGGGTAGTCGCACGGATTCAACAATTTTCTGGCGCTCACACTGATTCTACCATTTTTCCGTACTGGTCCGGACAGTTTTTCGGTACTCGCACGGATTCCACCATTTCCCGTTACTCGCCCGGATTCAACAATTTTCAGGTGCTCACACTGATTCTACCATTTTTCCGTACTGGTCCGGACAGTTTTTCGGCACTCGCACGTATTCCACCTTTTCCCGGTACCTGTCCGGATTCAACAATTTTCTGGTGCTCACACTGATTCTACCATTTTTCCGTACTGGTCCGGACAGTTTTTCGGTACTCGCACGGATTCCACCATTTCCCGTTACTCGCCCGGATTCAACAATTTTCTGGTGCTCACACTGATTCTACCATTTTTCCGTACTGGTCTGGACAGTTTTTCGGCACTCGCACGGATTCCACCTTTTCCCGGTACCTGTCCGGATTCAACAATTTTCTGGTGCTCACACTGATTCTACCATTTTTCCGTACTGGTCCGGACAGTTTTTCGGTACTCGCACGGATTCCACCATTTCCCGTTACTCGCCCGGATTCAACAATTTTCAGGTGCTCACACTGATTCTACCATTTTTCCGTACTGGTCTGGACAGTTTTTCGGCACTCGCACGGATTCCACCTTTTCCCGGTACCTGTCCGGATTCAACAATTTTCTGTTGCTCACACTGATTCTACCATTTTTCCGTACTGGTCCGGACAGTTTTTCGGTACTCGCACGGATTCCACCATTTCCCGTTACTCGCCCGGATTCAACAATTTTCTGGTGCTCACACTGATTCTACCATTTTTCCGTACTGGTCTGGACAGTTTTTCGGCACTCGCACGGATTCCACCTTTTCCCGGTACCTGTCCGGATTCAACAATTTTCTGGTGCTCACACTGATTCTACCATTTTTCCGTACTGGTCCGGACAGTTTTTCGGTACTCGCACGGATTCCACCATTTCCCGTTACTCGCCCGGATTCAACAATTTTCAGGTGCTCACACTGATTCTACCATTTTTCCGTACTGGTCCGGACAGTTTTTCGGCACTCGCACGGATTCCACCTTTTCCCGGTACCTGTCCGGATTCAACAATTTTCTGGTGCTCACACTGATTCTACCATTTTTCCGTACTAGTCCGGACAGTTTTTCGGTACTCGCACGGATTCCACCATTTCCCGTTACTCGCCCGGATTCAACAATTTTCAGGTGCTCACACTGATTCTACCATTTTTCCGTACTGGTCGGGACAGTTTTTCGGCACTCGCACGGATTCCACCTTTTCCCGGTACCTGTCCGGATTCAACAATTTTCTGGTGCTCACACTGATTCTACCATTTTTCCGTACTTGTCCGGACAGTTTTTCGGTACTCGCACGGATTCCACCATTTCCCGTTACTCGCCCGGATTCAACAATTTTCAGGTGCTCACACTGATTCTACCATTTTTCCGTACTGGTCGGGACAGTTTTTCGGCACTCGCACGGATTCCACCTTTTCCCGGTACCTGTCCGGATTCAACAATTTTCTGGTGCTCACACTGATTCTACCATTTTTCCGTACTGGTCCGGACAGTTTTTCGGCACTCGCACGGATTCCACCTTTTCCCGGTACCTGTCCGGATTCAACAATTTTCTGGTGCTCACACTGATTCTACCATTTTTCCGTACTGGTCCGGACAGTTTTTCGGTACTCGCACGGATTCCACCATTTCCCGTTACTCGCCCGGATTCAACAATTTTCAGGTGCTCACACTGATTCTACCATTTTTCCGTACTGGTCCGGACAGTTTTTCGGCACTCGCACGGATTCCACCTTTTCCCGGTACCTGTCCAGATTCAACAATTTTCTGGTGCTCACAGTGATTCTACCATTTTTTCGTACCGGTCCGGACAGTTTTTCGGCACTCGCACGTATTCCACCTTTTCCCGGTACCTGTCCGGATTCAACAATTTTCTGGTGCTCACACTGATTCTACCATTTTTCCGTACTGGTCCGGACAGTTTTTCGGTACTCGCACGGATTCCACCATTTCCCGTTACTCGCCCGGATTCAACAATTTTCTGGTGCTCACACTGATTCTACCATTTTTCCGTACTGGTCTGGACAGTTTTTCGGCACTCGCACGGATTCCACCTTTTCCCGGTACCTGTCCGGATTCAACAATTTTCTGGTGCTCACACTGATTCTACCATTTTTCCGTACTGGTCCGGACAGTTTTTCGGTACTCGCACGGATTCCACCATTTCCCGTTACTCGCCCGGATTCAACAATTTTCAGGTGCTCACACTGATTCTACCATTTTTCCGTACTGGTCTGGACAGTTTTTCGGCACTCGCACGGATTCCACCTTTTCCCGGTACCTGTCCGGATTCAACAATTTTCTGTTGCTCACACTGATTCTACCATTTTTCCGTACTGGTCCGGACAGTTTTTCGGTACTCGCACGGATTCCACCATTTCCCGTTACTCGCCCGGATTCAACAATTTTCAGGTGCTCACACTGATTCTACCATTTTTCCGTACTGGTCTGGACAGTTTTTCGGCACTCGCACGGATTCCACCTTTTCCCGGTACCTGTCCGGATTCAACAATTTTCTGGTGCTCACACTGATTCTACCATTTTTCCGTACTGGTCCGGACAGTTTTTCGGTACTCGCACGGATTCCACCATTTCCCGTTACTCGCCCGGATTCAACAATTTTCTGGTGCTCACACTGATTCTACCATTTTTCCGTACTGGTCTGGACAGTTTTTCGGCACTCGCACGGATTCCACCTTTTCCCGGTACTTGTCCGGATTCAACAATTTTCTGGTGCTCACACTGATTCTACCATTTTTTCGTACCGGTCTGGACAGTTTTTCGGCACTCGCAAGGATTCCACCTTTTGCGGGTAGTCGCACGGATTCAACAATTTTCTGGCGCTCACACTGATTCTACCATTTTTCCGTACTGGTCCGGACAGTTTTTCGGTACTCGCACGGATTCCACCATTTCCCGTTACTCGCCCGGATTCAACAATTTTCAGGTGCTCACACTGATTCTACCATTTTTCCGTACTGGTCCGGACAGTTTTTCGGCACTCGCACGTATTCCACCTTTTCCCGGTACCTGTCCGGATTCAACAATTTTCTGGTGCTCACACTGATTCTACCATTTTTCCGTACTGGTCCGGACAGTTTTTCGGTACTCGCACGGATTCCACCATTTCCCGTTACTCGCCCGGATTCAACAATTTTCTGGTGCTCACACTGATTCTACCATTTTTCCGTACTGGTCTGGACAGTTTTTCGGCACTCGCACGGATTCCACCTTTTCCCGGTACCTGTCCGGATTCAACAATTTTCTGGTGCTCACACTGATTCTACCATTTTTCCGTACTGGTCCGGACAGTTTTTCGGTACTCGCACGGATTCCACCATTTCCCGTTACTCGCCCGGATTCAACAATTTTCAGGTGCTCACACTGATTCTACCATTTTTCCGTACTGGTCTGGACAGTTTTTCGGCACTCGCACGGATTCCACCTTTTCCCGGTACCTGTCCGGATTCAACAATTTTCTGTTGCTCACACTGATTCTACCATTTTTCCGTACTGGTCCGGACAGTTTTTCGGTACTCGCACGGATTCCACCATTTCCCGTTACTCGCCCGGATTCAACAATTTTCTGGTGCTCACACTGATTCTACCATTTTTCCGTACTGGTCTGGACAGTTTTTCGGCACTCGCACGGATTCCACCTTTTCCCGGTACCTGTCCGGATTCAACAATTTTCTGGTGCTCACACTGATTCTACCATTTTTCCGTACTGGTCCGGACAGTTTTTCGGTACTCGCACGGATTCCACCATTTCCCGTTACTCGCCCGGATTCAACAATTTTCAGGTGCTCACACTGATTCTACCATTTTTCCGTACTGGTCCGGACAGTTTTTCGGCACTCGCACGGATTCCACCTTTTCCCGGTACCTGTCCGGATTCAACAATTTTCTGGTGCTCACACTGATTCTACCATTTTTCCGTACTAGTCCGGACAGTTTTTCGGTACTCGCACGGATTCCACCATTTCCCGTTACTCGCCCGGATTCAACAATTTTCAGGTGCTCACACTGATTCTACCATTTTTCCGTACTGGTCGGGACAGTTTTTCGGCACTCGCACGGATTCCACCTTTTCCCGGTACCTGTCCGGATTCAACAATTTTCTGGTGCTCACACTGATTCTACCATTTTTCCGTACTTGTCCGGACAGTTTTTCGGTACTCGCACGGATTCCACCATTTCCCGTTACTCGCCCGGATTCAACAATTTTCAGGTGCTCACACTGATTCTACCATTTTTCCGTACTGGTCGGGACAGTTTTTCGGCACTCGCACGGATTCCACCTTTTCCCGGTACCTGTCCGGATTCAACAATTTTCTGGTGCTCACACTGATTCTACCATTTTTCCGTACTGGTCCGGACAGTTTTTCGGTACTCGCACGGATTCCACCATTTCCCGTTACTCGCCCGGATTCAACAATTTTCTGGTGCTCACACTGATTCTACCATTTTTCCGTACTGGTCCGGACAGTTTTTCGGCACTCGCACGGATTCAACCTTTTCCCGGTACCTGTCCGGATTCAACAATTTTCTGGTGCTCACACTGATTCTACCATTTTTCCGTACTGGTCCGGACAGTTTTTCGGTACTCGCACGGATTCCACCATTTCCCGTTACTCGCCCGGATTCAACAATTTTCTGGTGCTCACACTGATTCTACCATTTTTCAGTACTGGTCTGGACAGTTTTTCGGCACTCGCACGGATTCCACCTTTTCCCGGTACTTGTCCGGATTCAACAATTTTCTGGTGCTCACACTGATTCTACCATTTTTCCGTACTGGTCCGGACAGTTTTTCGGTACTCGCACGGATTCCACCATTTCCCGTTACTCGCCCGGATTCAACAATTTTCTGGTGCTCACACTGATTCTACCATTTTTCCGTACTGGTCTGGACAGTTTTTCGGCACTCGCACGGATTCCACCTTTTCCCGGTACCTGTCCAGATTCAACAATTTTCTGGCGCTCACACTGATTCTACCATTTTTCCGTACTGGTCCGCACAGTTTTTCGGTACTCGCACGGATTCCACCATTTCCCGTTACTCGCCCGGATTCAACAATTTTCAGGTGCTCACACTGATTCTACCATTTTTCCGTACTGGTCCGGACAGTTTTTCGGCACTCGCACGGATTCCACCTTTTCCCGGTACCTGTCCGGATTCAACAATTTTCTGGTGCTCACACTGATTCTACCATTTTTCCGTACTGGTCCGGACAGTTTTTCGGTACTCGCACGGATTCCACCATTTCCCGTTACTCGCCCGGATTCAACAATTTTCAGGTGCTCACACTGATTCTACCATTTTTCCGTACTGGTCCGGACAGTTTTTCGGCACTCGCACGGATTCCACCTTTTCCCGGTACCTGTCCAGATTCAACAATTTTCTGGTGCTCACAGTGATTCTACCATTTTTTCGTACCGGTCTGGACAGTTTTTCGGCACTCGCAAGGATTCCACCTTTTGCGGGTAGTCGCACGGATTCAACAATTTTCTGGCGCTCACACTGATTCTACCATTTTTCCGTACTGGTCCGGACAGTTTTTCGGTACTCGCACGGATTCCACCATTTCCCGTTACTCGCCCGGATTCAACAATTTTCAGGTGCTCACACTGATTCTACCATTTTTCCGTACTGGTCCGGACAGTTTTTCGGCACTCGCACGGATTCCACCTTTTCCCGGTACCTGTCCGGATTCAACAATTTTCTGGTGCTCACACTGATTCTACCATTTTTCCGTACTAGTCCGGACAGTTTTTCGGTACTCGCACGGATTCCACCATTTCCCGTTACTCGCCCGGATTCAACAATTTTCAGGTGCTCACACTGATTCTACCATTTTTCCGTACTGGTCCGGACAGTTTTTCGGCACTCGCACGTATTCCACCTTTTCCCGGTACCTGTCCGGATTCAACAATTTTCTGGTGCTCACACTGATTCTACCATTTTTCCGTACTGGTCCGGACAGTTTTTCGGTACTCGCACGGATTCCACCATTTCCCGTTACTCGCCCGGATTCAACAATTTTCAGGTGCTCACACTGATTCTACCATTTTTCCGTACTGGTCCGGACAGTTTTTCGGCACTCGCACGGATTCCACCTTTTCCCGGTACCTGTCCGGATTCAACAATTTTCTGGTGCTCACACTGATTCTACCATTTTTCCGTACTAGTCCGGACAGTTTTTCGGTACTCGCACGGATTCCACCATTTCCCGTTACTCGCCCGGATTCAACAATTTTCAGGTGCTCACACTGATTCTACCATTTTTCCGTACTGGTCCGGACAGTTTTTCGGCACTCGCACGTATTCCACCTTTTCCCGGTACCTGTCCGGATTCAACAATTTTCTGGTGCTCACACTGATTCTACCATTTTTCCGTACTGGTCCGGACAGTTTTTCGGTACTCGCACGGATTCCACCATTTCCCGTTACTCGCCCGGATTCAACAATTTTCTGGTGCTCACACTGATTCTACCATTTTTCCGTACTGGTCTGGACAGTTTTTCGGCACTCGCACGGATTCCACCTTTTCCCGGTACCTGTCCGGATTCAACAATTTTCTGGTGCTCACACTGATTCTACCATTTTTCCGTACTGGTCCGGACAGTTTTTCGGTACTCGCACGGATTCCACCATTTCCCGTTACTCGCCCGGATTCAACAATTTTCAGGTGCTCACACTGATTCTACCATTTTTCCGTACTGGTCTGGACAGTTTTTCGGCACTCGCACGGATTCCACCTTTTCCCGGTACCTGTCCGGATTCAACAATTTTCTGTTGCTCACACTGATTCTACCATTTTTCCGTACTGGTCCGGACAGTTTTTCGGTACTCGCACGGATTCCACCATTTCCCGTTACTCGCCCGGATTCAACAATTTTCTGGTGCTCACACTGATTCTACCATTTTTCCGTACTGGTCTGGACAGTTTTTCGGCACTCGCACGGATTCCACCTTTTCCCGGTACCTGTCCGGATTCAACAATTTTCTGGTGCTCACACTGATTCTACCATTTTTCCGTACTGGTCCGGACAGTTTTTCGGTACTCGCACGGATTCCACCATTTCCCGTTACTCGCCCGGATTCAACAATTTTCAGGTGCTCACACTGATTCTACCATTTTTCCGTACTGGTCCGGACAGTTTTTCGGCACTCGCACGGATTCCACCTTTTCCCGGTACCTGTCCGGATTCAACAATTTTCTGGTGCTCACACTGATTCTACCATTTTTCCGTACTAGTCCGGACAGTTTTTCGGTACTCGCACGGATTCCACCATTTCCCGTTACTCGCCCGGATTCAACAATTTTCAGGTGCTCACACTGATTCTACCATTTTTCCGTACTGGTCGGGACAGTTTTTCGGCACTCGCACGGATTCCACCTTTTCCCGGTACCTGTCCGGATTCAACAATTTTCTGGTGCTCACACTGATTCTACCATTTTTCCGTACTTGTCCGGACAGTTTTTCGGTACTCGCACGGATTCCACCATTTCCCGTTACTCGCCCGGATTCAACAATTTTCAGGTGCTCACACTGATTCTACCATTTTTCCGTACTGGTCGGGACAGTTTTTCGGCACTCGCACGGATTCCACCTTTTCCCGGTACCTGTCCGGATTCAACAATTTTCTGGTGCTCACACTGATTCTACCATTTTTCCGTACTGGTCCGGACAGTTTTTCGGTACTCGCACGGATTCCACCATTTCCCGTTACTCGCCCGGATTCAACAATTTTCTGGTGCTCACACTGATTCTACCATTTTTCCGTACTGGTCCGGACAGTTTTTCGGCACTCGCACGGATTCAACCTTTTCCCGGTACCTGTCCGGATTCAACAATTTTCTGGTGCTCACACTGATTCTACCATTTTTCCGTACTGGTCCGGACAGTTTTTCGGTACTCGCACGGATTCCACCATTTCCCGTTACTCGCCCGGATTCAACAATTTTCTGGTGCTCACACTGATTCTACCATTTTTCAGTACTGGTCTGGACAGTTTTTCGGCACTCGCACGGATTCCACCTTTTCCCGGTACTTGTCCGGATTCAACAATTTTCTGGTGCTCACACTGATTCTACCATTTTTCCGTACTGGTCCGGACAGTTTTTCGGTACTCGCACGGATTCCACCATTTCCCGTTACTCGCCCGGATTCAACAATTTTCTGGTGCTCACACTGATTCTACCATTTTTCCGTACTGGTCTGGACAGTTTTTCGGCACTCGCACGGATTCCACCTTTTCCCGGTACCTGTCCAGATTCAACAATTTTCTGGCGCTCACACTGATTCTACCATTTTTCCGTACTGGTCCGCACAGTTTTTCGGTACTCGCACGGATTCCACCATTTCCCGTTACTCGCCCGGATTCAACAATTTTCAGGTGCTCACACTGATTCTACCATTTTTCCGTACTGGTCCGGACAGTTTTTCGGCACTCGCACGGATTCCACCTTTTCCCGGTACCTGTCCGGATTCAACAATTTTCTGGTGCTCACACTGATTCTACCATTTTTCCGTACTGGTCCGGACAGTTTTTCGGTACTCGCACGGATTCCACCATTTCCCGTTACTCGCCCGGATTCAACAATTTTCAGGTGCTCACACTGATTCTACCATTTTTCCGTACTGGTCCGGACAGTTTTTCGGCACTCGCACGGATTCCACCTTTTCCCGGTACCTGTCCGGATTCAACAATTTTCTGGTGCTCACAGTGATTCTACCATTTTTTCGTACCGGTCTGGACAGTTTTTCGGCACTCGCAAGGATTCCACCTTTTGCGGGTAGTCGCACGGATTCAACAATTTTCTGGCGCTCACACTGATTCTACCATTTTTCCGTACTGGTCCGGACAGTTTTTCGGTACTCGCACGGATTCCACCATTTCCCGTTACTCGCCCGGATTCAACAATTTTCAGGTGCTCACACTGATTCTACCATTTTTCCGTACTGGTCCGGACAGTTTTTCGGCACTCGCACGGATTCCACCTTTTCCCGGTACCTGTCCGGATTCAACAATTTTCTGGTGCTCACACTGATTCTACCATTTTTCCGTACTAGTCCGGACAGTTTTTCGGTACTCGCACGGATTCCACCATTTCCCGTTACTCGCCCGGATTCAACAATTTTCAGGTGCTCACACTGATTCTACCATTTTTCCGTACTGGTCTGGACAGTTTTTCGGCACTCGCACGGATTCCACCTTTTCCCGGTACCTGTCCGGATTCAACAATTTTCTGGTGCTCACACTGATTCTACCATTTTTCCGTACTGGTCCGGACAGTTTTTCGGTACTCGCACGGATTCCACCATTTCCCGTTACTCGCCCGGATTCAACAATTTTCAGGTGCTCACACTGATTCTACCATTTTTCCGTACTGGTCCGGACAGTTTTTCGGTACTCGCACGGATTCCACCATTTCCCGTTACTCGCCCGGATTCAACAATTTTCTGGTGCTCACACTGATTCTACCATTTTTCCGTACTGGTCTGGACAGTTTTTCGGCACTCGCACGGATTCCACCTTTTCCCGGTACTTGTCCGGATTCAACAATTTTCTGGTGCTCACAGTGATTCTACCATTTTTTCGTACCGGTCTGGACAGTTTTTCGGCACTCGCAAGGATTCCACCTTTTGCGGGTAGTCGCACGGATTCAACAATTTTCTGGCGCTCACACTGATTCTACCATTTTTCCGTACTGGTCCGGACAGTTTTTCGGTACTCGCACGGATTCCACCATTTCCCGTTGCTCGCCCGGATTCAACAATTTTCAGGTGCTCACACTGATTCTACCATTTTTCCGTACTGGTCCGGACAGTTTTTCGGCACTCGCACGGATTCCACCTTTTCCCGGTACCTGTCCGGATTCAACAATTTTCTGGTGCTCACACTGATTCTACCATTTTTCCGTACTAGTCCGGACAGTTTTTCGGTACTCGCACGGATTCCACCATTTCCCGTTACTCGCCCGGATTCAACAATTTTCAGGTGCTCACACTGATTCTACCATTTTTCCGTACTGGTCTGGACAGTTTTTCGGCACTCGCACGGATTCCACCTTTTCCCGGTACCTGTCCAGATTCAACAATTTTCTGGCGCTCACACTGATTCTACCATTTTTCCGTACTGGTCCGGACAGTTTTTCGGTACTCGCACGGATTCCACCATTTCCCGTTACTCGCCCGGATTCAACAATTTTCAGGTGCTCACACTGATTCTACCATTTTTCCGTACTGGTCCGGACAGTTTTTCGGCACTCGCACGTATTCCACCTTTTCCCGGTACCTGTCCGGATTCAACAATTTTCTGGTGCTCACACTGATTCTACCATTTTTCCGTACTGGTCCGGACAGTTTTTCGGTACTCGCACGGATTCCACCATTTCCCGTTACTCGCCCGGATTCAACAATTTTCAGGTGCTCACACTGATTCTACCATTTTTCCGTACTGGTCCGGACAGTTTTTCGGCACTCGCACGGATTCCACCTTTTCCCGGTACCTGTCCGGATTCAACAATTTTCTGGTGCTCACACTGATTCTACCATTTTTCCGTACTAGTCCGGACAGTTTTTCGGTACTCGCACGGATTCCACCATTTCCCGTTACTCGCCCGGATTCAACAATTTTCAGGTGCTCACACTGATTCTACCATTTTTCCGTACTGGTCCGGACAGTTTTTCGGCACTCGCACGTATTCCACCTTTTCCCGGTACCTGTCCGGATTCAACAATTTTCTGGTGCTCACACTGATTCTACCATTTTTCCGTACTGGTCCGGACAGTTTTTCGGTACTCGCACGGATTCCACCATTTCCCGTTACTCGCCCGGATTCAACAATTTTCTGGTGCTCACACTGATTCTACCATTTTTCCGTACTGGTCTGGACAGTTTTTCGGCACTCGCACGGATTCCACCTTTTCCCGGTACCTGTCCGGATTCAACAATTTTCTGGTGCTCACACTGATTCTACCATTTTTCCGTACTGGTCCGGACAGTTTTTCGGTACTCGCACGGATTCCACCATTTCCCGTTACTCGCCCGGATTCAACAATTTTCAGGTGCTCACACTGATTCTACCATTTTTCCGTACTGGTCTGGACAGTTTTTCGGCACTCGCACGGATTCCACCTTTTCCCGGTACCTGTCCGGATTCAACAATTTTCTGTTGCTCACACTGATTCTACCATTTTTCCGTACTGGTCCGGACAGTTTTTCGGTACTCGCACGGATTCCACCATTTCCCGTTACTCGCCCGGATTCAACAATTTTCTGGTGCTCACACTGATTCTACCATTTTTCCGTACTGGTCTGGACAGTTTTTCGGCACTCGCACGGATTCCACCTTTTCCCGGTACCTGTCCGGATTCAACAATTTTCTGGTGCTCACACTGATTCTACCATTTTTCCGTACTGGTCCGGACAGTTTTTCGGTACTCGCACGGATTCCACCATTTCCCGTTACTCGCCCGGATTCAACAATTTTCAGGTGCTCACACTGATTCTACCATTTTTCCGTACTGGTCCGGACAGTTTTTCGGCACTCGCACGGATTCCACCTTTTCCCGGTACCTGTCCGGATTCAACAATTTTCTGGTGCTCACACTGATTCTACCATTTTTCCGTACTAGTCCGGACAGTTTTTCGGTACTCGCACGGATTCCACCATTTCCCGTTACTCGCCCGGATTCAACAATTTTCAGGTGCTCACACTGATTCTACCATTTTTCCGTACTGGTCGGGACAGTTTTTCGGCACTCGCACGGATTCCACCTTTTCCCGGTACCTGTCCGGATTCAACAATTTTCTGGTGCTCACACTGATTCTACCATTTTTCCGTACTTGTCCGGACAGTTTTTCGGTACTCGCACGGATTCCACCATTTCCCGTTACTCGCCCGGATTCAACAATTTTCAGGTGCTCACACTGATTCTACCATTTTTCCGTACTGGTCGGGACAGTTTTTCGGCACTCGCACGGATTCCACCTTTTCCCGGTACCTGTCCGGATTCAACAATTTTCTGGTGCTCACACTGATTCTACCATTTTTCCGTACTGGTCCGGACAGTTTTTCGGTACTCGCACGGATTCCACCATTTCCCGTTACTCGCCCGGATTCAACAATTTTCTGGTGCTCACACTGATTCTACCATTTTTCCGTACTGGTCCGGACAGTTTTTCGGCACTCGCACGGATTCAACCTTTTCCCGGTACCTGTCCGGATTCAACAATTTTCTGGTGCTCACACTGATTCTACCATTTTTCCGTACTGGTCCGGACAGTTTTTCGGTACTCGCACGGATTCCACCATTTCCCGTTACTCGCCCGGATTCAACAATTTTCTGGTGCTCACACTGATTCTACCATTTTTCAGTACTGGTCTGGACAGTTTTTCGGCACTCGCACGGATTCCACCTTTTCCCGGTACTTGTCCGGATTCAACAATTTTCTGGTGCTCACACTGATTCTACCATTTTTCCGTACTGGTCCGGACAGTTTTTCGGTACTCGCACGGATTCCACCATTTCCCGTTACTCGCCCGGATTCAACAATTTTCTGGTGCTCACACTGATTCTACCATTTTTCCGTACTGGTCTGGACAGTTTTTCGGCACTCGCACGGATTCCACCTTTTCCCGGTACCTGTCCAGATTCAACAATTTTCTGGCGCTCACACTGATTCTACCATTTTTCCGTACTGGTCCGCACAGTTTTTCGGTACTCGCACGGATTCCACCATTTCCCGTTACTCGCCCGGATTCAACAATTTTCAGGTGCTCACACTGATTCTACCATTTTTCCGTACTGGTCCGGACAGTTTTTCGGCACTCGCACGGATTCCACCTTTTCCCGGTACCTGTCCGGATTCAACAATTTTCTGGTGCTCACACTGATTCTACCATTTTTCCGTACTGGTCCGGACAGTTTTTCGGTACTCGCACGGATTCCACCATTTCCCGTTACTCGCCCGGATTCAACAATTTTCAGGTGCTCACACTGATTCTACCATTTTTCCGTACTGGTCCGGACAGTTTTTCGGCACTCGCACGGATTCCACCTTTTCCCGGTACCTGTCCGGATTCAACAATTTTCTGGTGCTCACAGTGATTCTACCATTTTTTCGTACCGGTCTGGACAGTTTTTCGGCACTCGCAAGGATTCCACCTTTTGCGGGTAGTCGCACGGATTCAACAATTTTCTGGCGCTCACACTGATTCTACCATTTTTCCGTACTGGTCCGGACAGTTTTTCGGTACTCGCACGGATTCCACCATTTCCCGTTACTCGCCCGGATTCAACAATTTTCAGGTGCTCACACTGATTCTACCATTTTTCCGTACTGGTCCGGACAGTTTTTCGGTACTCGCACGGATTCCACCATTTCCCGTTACTCGCCCGGATTCAACAATTTTCTGGTGCTCACACTGATTCTACCATTTTTCCGTACTGGTCCGGACAGTTTTTCGGCACTCGCACGGATTCAACCTTTTCCCGGTACCTGTCCGGATTCAACAATTTTCTGGTGCTCACACTGATTCTACCATTTTTCCGTACTGGTCCGGACAGTTTTTCGGTACTCGCACGGATTCCACCATTTCCCGTTACTCGCCCGGATTCAACAATTTTCTGGTGCTCACACTGATTCTACCATTTTTCAGTACTGGTCTGGACAGTTTTTCGGCACTCGCACGGATTCCACCTTTTCCCGGTACTTGTCCGGATTCAACAATTTTCTGGTGCTCACACTGATTCTACCATTTTTCCGTACTGGTCCGGACAGTTTTTCGGTACTCGCACGGATTCCACCATTTCCCGTTACTCGCCCGGATTCAACAATTTTCTGGTGCTCACACTGATTCTACCATTTTTCCGTACTGGTCTGGACAGTTTTTCGGCACTCGCACGGATTCCACCTTTTCCCGGTACCTGTCCAGATTCAACAATTTTCTGGCGCTCACACTGATTCTACCATTTTTCCGTACTGGTCCGCACAGTTTTTCGGTACTCGCACGGATTCCACCATTTCCCGTTACTCGCCCGGATTCAACAATTTTCAGGTGCTCACACTGATTCTACCATTTTTCCGTACTGGTCCGGACAGTTTTTCGGCACTCGCACGGATTCCACCTTTTCCCGGTACCTGTCCGGATTCAACAATTTTCTGGTGCTCACACTGATTCTACCATTTTTCCGTACTGGTCCGGACAGTTTTTCGGTACTCGCACGGATTCCACCATTTCCCGTTACTCGCCCGGATTCAACAATTTTCAGGTGCTCACACTGATTCTACCATTTTTCCGTACTGGTCCGGACAGTTTTTCGGCACTCGCACGGATTCCACCTTTTCCCGGTACCTGTCCGGATTCAACAATTTTCTGGTGCTCACAGTGATTCTACCATTTTTTCGTACCGGTCTGGACAGTTTTTCGGCACTCGCAAGGATTCCACCTTTTGCGGGTAGTCGCACGGATTCAACAATTTTCTGGCGCTCACACTGATTCTACCATTTTTCCGTACTGGTCCGGACAGTTTTTCGGTACTCGCACGGATTCCACCATTTCCCGTTACTCGCCCGGATTCAACAATTTTCAGGTGCTCACACTGATTCTACCATTTTTCCGTACTGGTCCGGACAGTTTTTCGGCACTCGCACGGATTCCACCTTTTCCCGGTACCTGTCCGGATTCAACAATTTTCTGGTGCTCACACTGATTCTACCATTTTTCCGTACTAGTCCGGACAGTTTTTCGGTACTCGCACGGATTCCACCATTTCCCGTTACTCGCCCGGATTCAACAATTTTCAGGTGCTCACACTGATTCTACCATTTTTCCGTACTGGTCTGGACAGTTTTTCGGCACTCGCACGGATTCCACCTTTTCCCGGTACCTGTCCGGATTCAACAATTTTCTGGTGCTCACACTGATTCTACCATTTTTCCGTACTGGTCCGGACAGTTTTTCGGTACTCGCACGGATTCCACCATTTCCCGTTACTCGCCCGGATTCAACAATTTTCAGGTGCTCACACTGATTCTACCATTTTTCCGTACTGGTCCGGACAGTTTTTCGGTACTCGCACGGATTCCACCATTTCCCGTTACTCGCCCGGATTCAACAATTTTCTGGTGCTCACACTGATTCTACCATTTTTCCGTACTGGTCTGGACAGTTTTTCGGCACTCGCACGGATTCCACCTTTTCCCGGTACTTGTCCGGATTCAACAATTTTCTGGTGCTCACAGTGATTCTACCATTTTTTCGTACCGGTCTGGACAGTTTTTCGGCACTCGCAAGGATTCCACCTTTTGCGGGTAGTCGCACGGATTCAACAATTTTCTGGCGCTCACACTGATTCTACCATTTTTCCGTACTGGTCCGGACAGTTTTTCGGTACTCGCACGGATTCCACCATTTCCCGTTGCTCGCCCGGATTCAACAATTTTCAGGTGCTCACACTGATTCTACCATTTTTCCGTACTGGTCCGGACAGTTTTTCGGCACTCGCACGGATTCCACCTTTTCCCGGTACCTGTCCGGATTCAACAATTTTCTGGTGCTCACACTGATTCTACCATTTTTCCGTACTAGTCCGGACAGTTTTTCGGTACTCGCACGGATTCCACCATTTCCCGTTACTCGCCCGGATTCAACAATTTTCAGGTGCTCACACTGATTCTACCATTTTTCCGTACTGGTCTGGACAGTTTTTCGGCACTCGCACGGATTCCACCTTTTCCCGGTACCTGTCCAGATTCAACAATTTTCTGGCGCTCACACTGATTCTACCATTTTTCCGTACTGGTCCGCACAGTTTTTCGGTACTCGCACGGATTCCACCATTTCCCGTTACTCGCCCGGATTCAACAATTTTCAGGTGCTCACACTGATTCTACCATTTTTCCGTACTGGTCCGGACAGTTTTTCGGCACTCGCACGGATTCCACCTTTTCCCGGTACCTGTCCGGATTCAACAATTTTCTGGTGCTCACACTGATTCTACCATTTTTCCGTACTGGTCCGGACAGTTTTTCGGTACTCGCACGGATTCCACCATTTCCCGTTACTCGCCCGGATTCAACAATTTTCAGGTGCTCACACTGATTCTACCATTTTTCCGTACTGGTCCGGACAGTTTTTCGGCACTCGCACGGATTCCACCTTTTCCCGGTACCTGTCCGGATTCAACAATTTTCTGGTGCTCACAGTGATTCTACCATTTTTTCGTACCGGTCTGGACAGTTTTTCGGCACTCGCAAGGATTCCACCTTTTGCGGGTAGTCGCACGGATTCAACAATTTTCTGGCGCTCACACTGATTCTACCATTTTTCCGTACTGGTCCGGACAGTTTTTCGGTACTCGCACGGATTCCACCATTTCCCGTTACTCGCCCGGATTCAACAATTTTCAGGTGCTCACACTGATTCTACCATTTTTCCGTACTGGTCCGGACAGTTTTTCGGCACTCGCACGGATTCCACCTTTTCCCGGTACCTGTCCGGATTCAACAATTTTCTGGTGCTCACACTGATTCTACCATTTTTCCGTACTAGTCCGGACAGTTTTTCGGTACTCGCACGGATTCCACCATTTCCCGTTACTCGCCCGGATTCAACAATTTTCAGGTGCTCACACTGATTCTACCATTTTTCCGTACTGGTCTGGACAGTTTTTCGGCACTCGCACGGATTCCACCTTTTCCCGGTACCTGTCCGGATTCAACAATTTTCTGGTGCTCACACTGATTCTACCATTTTTCCGTACTGGTCCGGACAGTTTTTCGGTACTCGCACGGATTCCACCATTTCCCGTTACTCGCCCGGATTCAACAATTTTCAGGTGCTCACACTGATTCTACCATTTTTCCGTACTGGTCCGGACAGTTTTTCGGTACTCGCACGGATTCCACCATTTCCCGTTACTCGCCCGGATTCAACAATTTTCTGGTGCTCACACTGATTCTACCATTTTTCCGTACTGGTCTGGACAGTTTTTCGGCACTCGCACGGATTCCACCTTTTCCCGGTACTTGTCCGGATTCAACAATTTTCTGGTGCTCACAGTGATTCTACCATTTTTTCGTACCGGTCTGGACAGTTTTTCGGCACTCGCAAGGATTCCACCTTTTGCGGGTAGTCGCACGGATTCAACAATTTTCTGGCGCTCACACTGATTCTACCATTTTTCCGTACTGGTCCGGACAGTTTTTCGGTACTCGCACGGATTCCACCATTTCCCGTTGCTCGCCCGGATTCAACAATTTTCAGGTGCTCACACTGATTCTACCATTTTTCCGTACTGGTCCGGACAGTTTTTCGGCACTCGCACGGATTCCACCTTTTCCCGGTACCTGTCCGGATTCAACAATTTTCTGGTGCTCACACTGATTCTACCATTTTTCCGTACTAGTCCGGACAGTTTTTCGGTACTCGCACGGATTCCACCATTTCCCGTTACTCGCCCGGATTCAACAATTTTCAGGTGCTCACACTGATTCTACCATTTTTCCGTACTGGTCTGGACAGTTTTTCGGCACTCGCATGGATTCCACCTTTTCCCGGTACCTGTCCGGATTCAACAATTTTCTGGTGCTCACACTGATTCTACCATTTTTCCGTA
Organism: Vitis vinifera; assembly: GCF_030704535.1. NCBI lineage: Eukaryota > Viridiplantae > Streptophyta > Magnoliopsida > Vitales > Vitaceae > Vitis > Vitis vinifera. The sequence continues at coordinate 21,296,222 of NC_081814.1, forward strand.
CTGGTCCGGACAGTTTTTCGGTACTCGCACGGATTCCACCATTTCCCGTTACTCGCCCGGATTCAACAATTTTCAGGTGCTCACACTGATTCTACCATTTTTCCGTACTGGTCCGGACAGTTTTTCGGTACTCGCACGGATTCCACCATTTCCCGTTACTCGCCCGGATTCAACAATTTTCTGGTGCTCACACTGATTCTACCATTTTTCCGTACTGGTCCGGACAGTTTTTCGGCACTCGCACGGATTCCACCTTTTCCCGGTACCTTTCCGGATTCAACAATTTTCTGGTGCTCACACTGATTCTACCATTTTTCCGTACTGGTCCGGACAGTTTTTCGGTACTCGCACGGATTCCACCATTTCCCGTTACTCGCCCGGATTCAACAATTTTCAGGTGCTCACACTGATTCTACCATTTTTCCGTACTGGTCCGGACAGTTTTTCGGCACTCGCACGGATTCCACCTTTTCCCGGTACCTGTCCGGATTCAACAATTTTCTGGTGCTCACACTGATTCTACCATTTTTCCGTACTAGTCCGGACAGTTTTTCGGTACTCGCACGGATTCCACCATTTCCCGTTACTCGCCCGGATTCAACAATTTTCAGGTGCTCACACTGATTCTACCATTTTTCCGTACTGGTCCGGACAGTTTTTCGGTACTCGCACGGATTCGACCATTTCCCGTTACTCGCCCGGATTCAACAATTTTCTGGTGCTCACACTGATTCTACCATTTTTCCGTACTGGTCCGGACAGTTTTTCGGCACTCGCACGGATTCCACCTTTTCCCGGTACCTTTCCGGATTCAACAATTTTCTGGTGCTCACACTGATTCTACCATTTTTCCGTACTGGTCCGGACAGTTTTTCGGTACTCGCACGGATTCCACCATTTCCCGTTACTCGCCCGGATTCAACAATTTTCAGGTGCTCACACTGATTCTACCATTTTTCCGTACTGGTCCGGACAGTTTTTCGGCACTCGCACGGATTCCACCTTTTCCCGGTACCTGTCCGGATTCAACAATTTTCTGGTGCTCACACTGATTCTACCATTTTTCCGTACTAGTCCGGACAGTTTTTCGGTACTCGCACGGATTCCACCATTTCCCGTTACTCGCCCGGATTCAACAATTTTCAGGTGCTCACACTGATTCTACCATTTTTCCGTACTGGTCGGGACAGTTTTTCGGCACTCGCACGGATTCCACCTTTTCCCGGTACCTGTCCGGATTCAACAATTTTCTGGTGCTCACACTGATTCTACCATTTTTCCGTACTTGTCCGGACAGTTTTTCGGTACTCGCACGGATTCCACCATTTCCCGTTACTCGCCCGGATTCAACAATTTTCAGGTGCTCACACTGATTCTACCATTTTTCCGTACTGGTCCGGACAGTTTTTCGGCACTCGCACGGATTCCACCTTTTCCCGGTACCTGTCCGGATTCAACAATTTTCTGGTGCTCACAGTGATTCTACCATTTTTTCGTACCGGTCTGGACAGTTTTTCGGCACTCGCAAGGATTCCACCTCTTGCGGGTAGTCGCACGGATTCAACAATTTTCTGGCGCTCACACTGATTCTACCATTTTTCCGTACTGGTCCGGACAGTTTTTCGGTACTCGCACGGATTCCACCATTTCCCGTTACTCGCCCGGATTCAACAATTTTCTGGTGCTCACACTGATTCTACCATTTTTCCGTACTGGTCTGGACAGTTTTTCGGCACTCGCACGGATTCCACCTTTTCCCGGTACTTGTCCGGATTCAACAATTTTCTGGTGCTCACAGTGATTCTACCATTTTTTCGTACCGGTCTGGACAGTTTTTCGGCACTCGCAAGGATTCCACCTTTTGCGGGTAGTCGCACGGATTCAACAATTTTCTGGCGCTCACACTGATTCTACCATTTTTCCGTACTGGTCCGGACAGTTTTTCGGTACTCGCACGGATTCCACCATTTCCCGTTACTCGCCCGGATTCAACAATTTTCAGGTGCTCACACTGATTCTACCATTTTTCCGTACTGGTCTGGACAGTTTTTCGGCACTCGCACGGATTCCACCTTTTCCCGGTACCTGTCCAGATTCAACAATTTTCTGGCGCTCACACTGATTCTACCATTTTTCCGTACTGGTCCGCACAGTTTTTCGGTACTCGCACGGATTCCACCATTTCCCGTTACTCGCCCGGATTCAACAATTTTCAGGTGCTCACACTGATTCTACCATTTTTCCGTACTGGTCCGGACAGTTTTTCGGCACTCGCACGGATTCCACCTTTTCCCGGTACCTGTCCGGATTCAACAATTTTCTGGTGCTCACACTGATTCTACCATTTTTCCGTACTGGTCCGGACAGTTTTTCGGTACTCGCACGGATTCCACCATTTCCCGTTACTCGCCCGGATTCAACAATTTTCAGGTGCTCACACTGATTCTACCATTTTTCCGTACTGGTCGGGACAGTTTTTCGGCACTCGCACGGATTCCACCTTTTCCCGGTACCTGTCCGGATTCAACAATTTTCTGGTGCTCACACTGATTCTACCATTTTTCCGTACTTGTCCGGACAGTTTTTCGGTACTCGCACGGATTCCACCATTTCCCGTTACTCGCCCGGATTCAACAATTTTCAGGTGCTCACACTGATTCTACCATTTTTCCGTACTGGTCCGGACAGTTTTTCGGCACTCGCACGGATTCCACCTTTTCCCGGTACCTGTCCGGATTCAACAATTTTCTGGTGCTCACAGTGATTCTACCATTTTTTCGTACCGGTCTGGACAGTTTTTCGGCACTCGCAAGGATTCCACCTCTTGCGGGTAGTCGCACGGATTCAACAATTTTCTGGCGCTCACACTGATTCTACCATTTTTCCGTACTGGTCCGGACAGTTTTTCGGTACTCGCACGGATTCCACCATTTCCCGTTACTCGCCCGGATTCAACAATTTTCAGGTGCTCACACTGATTCTACCATTTTTCCGTACTGGTCTGGACAGTTTTTCGGCACTCGCATGGATTCCACCTTTTCCCGGTACCTGTCCGGATTCAACAATTTTCTGGTGCTCACACTGATTCTACCATTTTTCCGTACTGGTCCGGACAGTTTTTCGGCACTCGCACGGATTCCACCTTTTCCCGGTACCTGTCCGGATTCAACAATTTTCTGGTGCTCACACTGATTCTACCATTTTTCCGTACTAGTCCGGACAGTTTTTCGGTACTCGCACGGATTCCACCATTTCCCGTTACTCGCCCGGATTCAACAATTTTCAGGTGCTCACACTGATTCTACCATTTTTCCGTACTGGTCTGGACAGTTTTTCGGCACTCGCATGGATTCCACCTTTTCCCGGTACCTGTCCGGATTCAACAATTTTCTGGTGCTCACACTGATTCTACCATTTTTCCGTACTGGTCCGGACAGTTTTTCGGTACTCGCACGGATTCCACCATTTCCCGTTACTCGCCCGGATTCAACAATTTTCAGGTGCTCACACTGATTCTACCATTTTTCCGTACTGGTCCGGACAGTTTTTCGGTACTCGCACGGATTCCACCATTTCCCGTTACTCGCCCGGATTCAACAATTTTCTGGTGCTCACACTGATTCTACCATTTTTCCGTACTGGTCCGGACAGTTTTTCGGCACTCGCACGGATTCCACCTTTTCCCGGTACCTTTCCGGATTCAACAATTTTCTGGTGCTCACACTGATTCTACCATTTTTCCGTACTGGTCCGGACAGTTTTTCGGTACTCGCACGGATTCCACCATTTCCCGTTACTCGCCCGGATTCAACAATTTTCAGGTGCTCACACTGATTCTACCATTTTTCCGTACTGGTCCGGACAGTTTTTCGGCACTCGCACGGATTCCACCTTTTCCCGGTACCTGTCCGGATTCAACAATTTTCTGGTGCTCACACTGATTCTACCATTTTTCCGTACTAGTCCGGACAGTTTTTCGGTACTCGCACGGATTCCACCATTTCCCGTTACTCGCCCGGATTCAACAATTTTCAGGTGCTCACACTGATTCTACCATTTTTCCGTACTGGTCCGGACAGTTTTTCGGTACTCGCACGGATTCGACCATTTCCCGTTACTCGCCCGGATTCAACAATTTTCTGGTGCTCACACTGATTCTACCATTTTTCCGTACTGGTCCGGACAGTTTTTCGGCACTCGCACGGATTCCACCTTTTCCCGGTACCTTTCCGGATTCAACAATTTTCTGGTGCTCACACTGATTCTACCATTTTTCCGTACTGGTCCGGACAGTTTTTCGGTACTCGCACGGATTCCACCATTTCCCGTTACTCGCCCGGATTCAACAATTTTCAGGTGCTCACACTGATTCTACCATTTTTCCGTACTGGTCCGGACAGTTTTTCGGCACTCGCACGGATTCCACCTTTTCCCGGTACCTGTCCGGATTCAACAATTTTCTGGTGCTCACACTGATTCTACCATTTTTCCGTACTAGTCCGGACAGTTTTTCGGTACTCGCACGGATTCCACCATTTCCCGTTACTCGCCCGGATTCAACAATTTTCAGGTGCTCACACTGATTCTACCATTTTTCCGTACTGGTCGGGACAGTTTTTCGGCACTCGCACGGATTCCACCTTTTCCCGGTACCTGTCCGGATTCAACAATTTTCTGGTGCTCACACTGATTCTACCATTTTTCCGTACTTGTCCGGACAGTTTTTCGGTACTCGCACGGATTCCACCATTTCCCGTTACTCGCCCGGATTCAACAATTTTCAGGTGCTCACACTGATTCTACCATTTTTCCGTACTGGTCCGGACAGTTTTTCGGCACTCGCACGGATTCCACCTTTTCCCGGTACCTGTCCGGATTCAACAATTTTCTGGTGCTCACAGTGATTCTACCATTTTTTCGTACCGGTCTGGACAGTTTTTCGGCACTCGCAAGGATTCCACCTCTTGCGGGTAGTCGCACGGATTCAACAATTTTCTGGCGCTCACACTGATTCTACCATTTTTCCGTACTGGTCCGGACAGTTTTTCGGTACTCGCACGGATTCCACCATTTCCCGTTACTCGCCCGGATTCAACAATTTTCTGGTGCTCACACTGATTCTACCATTTTTCCGTACTGGTCTGGACAGTTTTTCGGCACTCGCACGGATTCCACCTTTTCCCGGTACTTGTCCGGATTCAACAATTTTCTGGTGCTCACAGTGATTCTACCATTTTTTCGTACCGGTCTGGACAGTTTTTCGGCACTCGCAAGGATTCCACCTTTTGCGGGTAGTCGCACGGATTCAACAATTTTCTGGCGCTCACACTGATTCTACCATTTTTCCGTACTGGTCCGGACAGTTTTTCGGTACTCGCACGGATTCCACCATTTCCCGTTACTCGCCCGGATTCAACAATTTTCAGGTGCTCACACTGATTCTACCATTTTTCCGTACTGGTCTGGACAGTTTTTCGGCACTCGCACGGATTCCACCTTTTCCCGGTACCTGTCCAGATTCAACAATTTTCTGGCGCTCACACTGATTCTACCATTTTTCCGTACTGGTCCGCACAGTTTTTCGGTACTCGCACGGATTCCACCATTTCCCGTTACTCGCCCGGATTCAACAATTTTCAGGTGCTCACACTGATTCTACCATTTTTCCGTACTGGTCCGGACAGTTTTTCGGCACTCGCACGGATTCCACCTTTTCCCGGTACCTGTCCGGATTCAACAATTTTCTGGTGCTCACACTGATTCTACCATTTTTCCGTACTGGTCCGGACAGTTTTTCGGTACTCGCACGGATTCCACCATTTCCCGTTACTCGCCCGGATTCAACAATTTTCAGGTGCTCACACTGATTCTACCATTTTTCCGTACTGGTCGGGACAGTTTTTCGGCACTCGCACGGATTCCACCTTTTCCCGGTACCTGTCCGGATTCAACAATTTTCTGGTGCTCACACTGATTCTACCATTTTTCCGTACTTGTCCGGACAGTTTTTCGGTACTCGCACGGATTCCACCATTTCCCGTTACTCGCCCGGATTCAACAATTTTCAGGTGCTCACACTGATTCTACCATTTTTCCGTACTGGTCCGGACAGTTTTTCGGCACTCGCACGGATTCCACCTTTTCCCGGTACCTGTCCGGATTCAACAATTTTCTGGTGCTCACAGTGATTCTACCATTTTTTCGTACCGGTCTGGACAGTTTTTCGGCACTCGCAAGGATTCCACCTCTTGCGGGTAGTCGCACGGATTCAACAATTTTCTGGCGCTCACACTGATTCTACCATTTTTCCGTACTGGTCCGGACAGTTTTTCGGTACTCGCACGGATTCCACCATTTCCCGTTACTCGCCCGGATTCAACAATTTTCAGGTGCTCACACTGATTCTACCATTTTTCCGTACTGGTCTGGACAGTTTTTCGGCACTCGCATGGATTCCACCTTTTCCCGGTACCTGTCCGGATTCAACAATTTTCTGGTGCTCACACTGATTCTACCATTTTTCCGTACTGGTCCGGACAGTTTTTCGGCACTCGCACGGATTCCACCTTTTCCCGGTACCTGTCCGGATTCAACAATTTTCTGGTGCTCACACTGATTCTACCATTTTTCCGTACTAGTCCGGACAGTTTTTCGGTACTCGCACGGATTCCACCATTTCCCGTTACTCGCCCGGATTCAACAATTTTCAGGTGCTCACACTGATTCTACCATTTTTCCGTACTGGTCTGGACAGTTTTTCGGCACTCGCATGGATTCCACCTTTTCCCGGTACCTGTCCGGATTCAACAATTTTCTGGTGCTCACACTGATTCTACCATTTTTCCGTACTGGTCCGGACAGTTTTTCGGTACTCGCACGGATTCCACCATTTCCCGTTACTCGCCCGGATTCAACAATTTTCAGGTGCTCACACTGATTCTACCATTTTTCCGTACTGGTCCGGACAGTTTTTCGGTACTCGCACGGATTCCACCATTTCCCGTTACTCGCCCGGATTCAACAATTTTCTGGTGCTCACACTGATTCTACCATTTTTCCGTACTGGTCCGGACAGTTTTTCGGCACTCGCACGGATTCCACCTTTTCCCGGTACCTTTCCGGATTCAACAATTTTCTGGTGCTCACACTGATTCTACCATTTTTCCGTACTGGTCCGGACAGTTTTTCGGTACTCGCACGGATTCCACCATTTCCCGTTACTCGCCCGGATTCAACAATTTTCAGGTGCTCACACTGATTCTACCATTTTTCCGTACTGGTCCGGACAGTTTTTCGGCACTCGCACGGATTCCACCTTTTCCCGGTACCTGTCCGGATTCAACAATTTTCTGGTGCTCACACTGATTCTACCATTTTTCCGTACTAGTCCGGACAGTTTTTCGGTACTCGCACGGATTCCACCATTTCCCGTTACTCGCCCGGATTCAACAATTTTCAGGTGCTCACACTGATTCTACCATTTTTCCGTACTGGTCCGGACAGTTTTTCGGTACTCGCACGGATTCGACCATTTCCCGTTACTCGCCCGGATTCAACAATTTTCTGGTGCTCACACTGATTCTACCATTTTTCCGTACTGGTCCGGACAGTTTTTCGGCACTCGCACGGATTCCACCTTTTCCCGGTACCTTTCCGGATTCAACAATTTTCTGGTGCTCACACTGATTCTACCATTTTTCCGTACTGGTCCGGACAGTTTTTCGGTACTCGCACGGATTCCACCATTTCCCGTTACTCGCCCGGATTCAACAATTTTCAGGTGCTCACACTGATTCTACCATTTTTCCGTACTGGTCCGGACAGTTTTTCGGCACTCGCACGGATTCCACCTTTTCCCGGTACCTGTCCGGATTCAACAATTTTCTGGTGCTCACACTGATTCTACCATTTTTCCGTACTAGTCCGGACAGTTTTTCGGTACTCGCACGGATTCCACCATTTCCCGTTACTCGCCCGGATTCAACAATTTTCAGGTGCTCACACTGATTCTACCATTTTTCCGTACTGGTCGGGACAGTTTTTCGGCACTCGCACGGATTCCACCTTTTCCCGGTACCTGTCCGGATTCAACAATTTTCTGGTGCTCACACTGATTCTACCATTTTTCCGTACTTGTCCGGACAGTTTTTCGGTACTCGCACGGATTCCACCATTTCCCGTTACTCGCCCGGATTCAACAATTTTCAGGTGCTCACACTGATTCTACCATTTTTCCGTACTGGTCGGGACAGTTTTTCGGCACTCGCACGGATTCCACCTTTTCCCGGTACCTGTCCGGATTCAACAATTTTCTGGTGCTCACACTGATTCTACCATTTTTCCGTACTGGTCCGGACAGTTTTTCGGTACTCGCACGGATTCCACCATTTCCCGTTACTCGCCCGGATTCAACAATTTTCTGGTGCTCACACTGATTCTACCATTTTTCCGTACCGGTCCGGACAGTTTTTCGGCACTCGCAAGGATTCCACCTTTTGCGGGTAGTCGCACGGATTCAACAATTTTCTGGCGCTCACACTGATTCTACCATTTTTCCGTACTGGTCCGGACAGTTTTTCGGTACTCGCACGGATTCCACCATTTCTCGTTACTCGCCCGGATTCAACAATTTTCAGGTGCTCACACTGATTCTACCATTTTTCCGTACTGGTCCGGACAGTTTTTCGGCACTCGCACGGATTCCACCTTTTCCCGGTACCTGTCCGGATTCAACAATTTTCTGGTGCTCACACTGATTCTACCATTTTTCCGTACTAGTCCGGACAGTTTTTCGGTACTCGCACGGATTCCACCATTTCCCGTTACTCGCCCGGATTCAACAATTTTCAGGTGCTCACACTGATTCTACCATTTTTCCGTACTGGTCTGGACAGTTTTTCGGCACTCGCACGGATTCCACCTTTTCCCGGTACCTGTCCGGATTCAACAATTTTCTGGTGCTCACACTGATTCTACCATTTTTCCGTACTGGTCCGGACAGTTTTTCGGTACTCGCACGGATTCCACCATTTCCCGTTACTCGCCCGGATTCAACAATTTTCAGGTGCTCACACTGATTCTACCATTTTTCCGTACTGGTCCGGACAGTTTTTCGGTACTCGCACGGATTCCACCATTTCCCGTTACTCGCCCGGATTCAACAATTTTCAGGTGCTCACACTGATTCTACCATTTTTCCGTACTGGTCCGGACAGTTTTTCGGCACTCGCACGGATTCCACCTTTTCCCGGTACCTGTCCGGATTCAACAATTTTCTGGTGCTCACACTGATTCTACCATTTTTCCGTACTGGTCCGGACAGTTTTTCGGTACTCGCACGGATTCCACCATTTCCCGTTACTCGCCCGGATTCAACAATTTTCTGGTGCTCACACTGATTCTACCATTTTTCCGTACTGGTCTGGACAGTTTTTCGGCACTCGCACGGATTCCACCTTTTCCCGGTACTTGTCCGGATTCAACAATTTTCTGGTGCTCACAGTGATTCTACCATTTTTTCGTACCGGTCTGGACAGTTTTTCGGCACTCGCAAGGATTCCACCTTTTGCGGGTAGTCGCACGGATTCAACAATTTTCTGGCGCTCACACTGATTCTACCATTTTTCCGTACTGGTCCGGACAGTTTTTCGGTACTCGCACGGATTCCACCATTTCCCGTTACTCGCCCGGATTCAACAATTTTCAGGTGCTCACACTGATTCTACCATTTTTCCGTACTGGTCTGGACAGTTTTTCGGCACTCGCACGGATTCCACCTTTTCCCGGTACCTGTCCAGATTCAACAATTTTCTGGCGCTCACACTGATTCTACCATTTTTCCGTACTGGTCCGCACAGTTTTTCGGTACTCGCACGGATTCCACCATTTCCCGTTACTCGCCCGGATTCAACAATTTTCAGGTGCTCACACTGATTCTACCATTTTTCCGTACTGGTCCGGACAGTTTTTCGGCACTCGCACGGATTCCACCTTTTCCCGGTACCTGTCCGGATTCAACAATTTTCTGGTGCTCACACTGATTCTACCATTTTTCCGTACTGGTCCGGACAGTTTTTCGGTACTCGCACGGATTCCACCATTTCCCGTTACTCGCCCGGATTCAACAATTTTCAGGTGCTCACACTGATTCTACCATTTTTCCGTACTGGTCGGGACAGTTTTTCGGCACTCGCACGGATTCCACCTTTTCCCGGTACCTGTCCGGATTCAACAATTTTCTGGTGCTCACACTGATTCTACCATTTTTCCGTACTTGTCCGGACAGTTTTTCGGTACTCGCACGGATTCCACCATTTCCCGTTACTCGCCCGGATTCAACAATTTTCAGGTGCTCACACTGATTCTACCATTTTTCCGTACTGGTCCGGACAGTTTTTCGGCACTCGCACGGATTCCACCTTTTCCCGGTACCTGTCCGGATTCAACAATTTTCTGGTGCTCACAGTGATTCTACCATTTTTTCGTACCGGTCTGGACAGTTTTTCGGCACTCGCAAGGATTCCACCTCTTGCGGGTAGTCGCACGGATTCAACAATTTTCTGGCGCTCACACTGATTCTACCATTTTTCCGTACTGGTCCGGACAGTTTTTCGGTACTCGCACGGATTCCACCATTTCCCGTTACTCGCCCGGATTCAACAATTTTCAGGTGCTCACACTGATTCTACCATTTTTCCGTACTGGTCTGGACAGTTTTTCGGCACTCGCATGGATTCCACCTTTTCCCGGTACCTGTCCGGATTCAACAATTTTCTGGTGCTCACACTGATTCTACCATTTTTCCGTACTGGTCCGGACAGTTTTTCGGCACTCGCACGGATTCCACCTTTTCCCGGTACCTGTCCGGATTCAACAATTTTCTGGTGCTCACACTGATTCTACCATTTTTCCGTACTAGTCCGGACAGTTTTTCGGTACTCGCACGGATTCCACCATTTCCCGTTACTCGCCCGGATTCAACAATTTTCAGGTGCTCACACTGATTCTACCATTTTTCCGTACTGGTCTGGACAGTTTTTCGGCACTCGCATGGATTCCACCTTTTCCCGGTACCTGTCCGGATTCAACAATTTTCTGGTGCTCACACTGATTCTACCATTTTTCCGTACTGGTCCGGACAGTTTTTCGGTACTCGCACGGATTCCACCATTTCCCGTTACTCGCCCGGATTCAACAATTTTCAGGTGCTCACACTGATTCTACCATTTTTCCGTACTGGTCCGGACAGTTTTTCGGTACTCGCACGGATTCCACCATTTCCCGTTACTCGCCCGGATTCAACAATTTTCTGGTGCTCACACTGATTCTACCATTTTTCCGTACTGGTCCGGACAGTTTTTCGGCACTCGCACGGATTCCACCTTTTCCCGGTACCTTTCCGGATTCAACAATTTTCTGGTGCTCACACTGATTCTACCATTTTTCCGTACTGGTCCGGACAGTTTTTCGGTACTCGCACGGATTCCACCATTTCCCGTTACTCGCCCGGATTCAACAATTTTCAGGTGCTCACACTGATTCTACCATTTTTCCGTACTGGTCCGGACAGTTTTTCGGCACTCGCACGGATTCCACCTTTTCCCGGTACCTGTCCGGATTCAACAATTTTCTGGTGCTCACACTGATTCTACCATTTTTCCGTACTAGTCCGGACAGTTTTTCGGTACTCGCACGGATTCCACCATTTCCCGTTACTCGCCCGGATTCAACAATTTTCAGGTGCTCACACTGATTCTACCATTTTTCCGTACTGGTCCGGACAGTTTTTCGGTACTCGCACGGATTCGACCATTTCCCGTTACTCGCCCGGATTCAACAATTTTCTGGTGCTCACACTGATTCTACCATTTTTCCGTACTGGTCCGGACAGTTTTTCGGCACTCGCACGGATTCCACCTTTTCCCGGTACCTTTCCGGATTCAACAATTTTCTGGTGCTCACACTGATTCTACCATTTTTCCGTACTGGTCCGGACAGTTTTTCGGTACTCGCACGGATTCCACCATTTCCCGTTACTCGCCCGGATTCAACAATTTTCAGGTGCTCACACTGATTCTACCATTTTTCCGTACTGGTCCGGACAGTTTTTCGGCACTCGCACGGATTCCACCTTTTCCCGGTACCTGTCCGGATTCAACAATTTTCTGGTGCTCACACTGATTCTACCATTTTTCCGTACTAGTCCGGACAGTTTTTCGGTACTCGCACGGATTCCACCATTTCCCGTTACTCGCCCGGATTCAACAATTTTCAGGTGCTCACACTGATTCTACCATTTTTCCGTACTGGTCGGGACAGTTTTTCGGCACTCGCACGGATTCCACCTTTTCCCGGTACCTGTCCGGATTCAACAATTTTCTGGTGCTCACACTGATTCTACCATTTTTCCGTACTTGTCCGGACAGTTTTTCGGTACTCGCACGGATTCCACCATTTCCCGTTACTCGCCCGGATTCAACAATTTTCAGGTGCTCACACTGATTCTACCATTTTTCCGTACTGGTCGGGACAGTTTTTCGGCACTCGCACGGATTCCACCTTTTCCCGGTACCTGTCCGGATTCAACAATTTTCTGGTGCTCACACTGATTCTACCATTTTTCCGTACTGGTCCGGACAGTTTTTCGGTACTCGCACGGATTCCACCATTTCCCGTTACTCGCCCGGATTCAACAATTTTCTGGTGCTCACACTGATTCTACCATTTTTCCGTACCGGTCCGGACAGTTTTTCGGCACTCGCAAGGATTCCACCTTTTGCGGGTAGTCGCACGGATTCAACAATTTTCTGGCGCTCACACTGATTCTACCATTTTTCCGTACTGGTCCGGACAGTTTTTCGGTACTCGCACGGATTCCACCATTTCTCGTTACTCGCCCGGATTCAACAATTTTCAGGTGCTCACACTGATTCTACCATTTTTCCGTACTGGTCCGGACAGTTTTTCGGCACTCGCACGGATTCCACCTTTTCCCGGTACCTGTCCGGATTCAACAATTTTCTGGTGCTCACACTGATTCTACCATTTTTCCGTACTAGTCCGGACAGTTTTTCGGTACTCGCACGGATTCCACCATTTCCCGTTACTCGCCCGGATTCAACAATTTTCAGGTGCTCACACTGATTCTACCATTTTTCCGTACTGGTCTGGACAGTTTTTCGGCACTCGCACGGATTCCACCTTTTCCCGGTACCTGTCCGGATTCAACAATTTTCTGGTGCTCACACTGATTCTACCATTTTTCCGTACTGGTCCGGACAGTTTTTCGGTACTCGCACGGATTCCACCATTTCCCGTTACTCGCCCGGATTCAACAATTTTCAGGTGCTCACACTGATTCTACCATTTTTCCGTACTGGTCCGGACAGTTTTTCGGTACTCGCACGGATTCCACCATTTCCCGTTACTCGCCCGGATTCAACAATTTTCAGGTGCTCACACTGATTCTACCATTTTTCCGTACTGGTCCGGACAGTTTTTCGGCACTCGCACGGATTCCACCTTTTCCCGGTACCTGTCCGGATTCAACAATTTTCTGGTGCTCACACTGATTCTACCATTTTTCCGTACTGGTCCGGACAGTTTTTCGGTACTCGCACGGATTCCACCATTTCCCGTTACTCGCCCGGATTCAACAATTTTCTGGTGCTCACACTGATTCTACCATTTTTCCGTACTGGTCTGGACAGTTTTTCGGCACTCGCACGGATTCCACCTTTTCCCGGTACTTGTCCAGATTCAACAATTTTCTGGTGCTCACAGTGATTCTACCATTTTTTCGTACCGGTCTGGACAGTTTTTCGGCACTCGCAAGGATTCCACCTCTTGCGGGTAGTCGCACGGATTCAACAATTTTCTGGCGCTCACACTGATTCTACCATTTTTCCGTACTGGTCCGGACAGTTTTTCGGTACTCGCACGGATTCCACCATTTCTCGTTACTCGCCCGGATTCAACAATTTTCAGGTGCTCACACTGATTCTACCATTTTTCCGTACTGGTCCGGACAGTTTTTCGGCACTCGCACGGATTCCACCATTTCCCGTTACTCGCCCGGATTCAACAATTTTCTGGTGCTCACACTGATTCTACCATTTTTCCGTACTGGTCCGGACAGTTTTTCGGCACTCGCACGGATTCCACCTTTTCCCGGTACCTGTCCGGATTCAACAATTTTCTGGTGCTCACACTGATTCTACCATTTTTCCGTACTGGTCCGGACAGTTTTTCGGTACTCGCACGGATTCCACCATTTCCCGTTACTCGCCCGGATTCAACAATTTTCTGGTGCTCACACTGATTCTACCATTTTTCCGTACTGGTCTGGACAGTTTTTCGGCACTCGCACGGATTCCACCTTTTCCCGGTACCTGTCCGGATTCAACAATTTTCTGGTGCTCACACTGATTCTACTATTTTTCCGTACTGGTCTGGACAGTTTTTCGGTACTCGCACGGATTCCACCATTTCCCGTTACTCGCCCGGATTCAACAATTTTCAGGTGCTCACACTGATTCTACCATTTTTCCGTACTGGTCCGGACAGTTTTTCGGCACTCGCACGGATTCCACCTTTTCCCGGTACCTGTCCGGATTCAACAATTTTCTGGTGCTCACACTGATTCTACCATTTTTCCGTACTAGTCCGGACAGTTTTTCGGTACTCGCACGGATTCCACCATTTCCCGTTACTCGCCCGGATTCAACAATTTTCAGGTGCTCACACTGATTCTACCATTTTTCCGTACTGGTCGGGACAGTTTTTCGGCACTCGCACGGATTCCACCTTTTCCCGGTACCTGTCCGGATTCAACAATTTTCTGGTGCTCACACTGATTCTACCATTTTTCCGTACTGGTCCGGACAGTTTTTCGGTACTCGCACGGATTCCACCATTTCCCGTTACTCGCCCGGATTCAACAATTTTCAGGTGCTCACACTGATTCTACCATTTTTCCGTACTGGTCGGGACAGTTTTTCGGCACTCGCACGGATTCCACCTTTTCCCGGTACCTGTCCGGATTCAACAATTTTCTGGTGCTCACACTGATTCTACCATTTTTCCGTACTGGTCCGGACAGTTTTTCGGTACTCGCACGGATTCCACCATTTCCCGTTACTCGCCCGGATTCAACAATTTTCTGGTGCTCACACTGATTCTACCATTTTTCCGTACTGGTCCGGACAGTTTTTCGGCACTCGCACGGATTCCACCTTTTCCCGGTACCTGTCTGGATTCAACAATTTTCTGGTGCTCACACTGATTCTACCATTTTTCCGTACTGGTCCGGACAGTTTTTCGGTACTCGCACGGATTCCACCATTTCCCGTTACTCGCCCGGATTCAACAATTTTCTGGTGCTCACACTGATTCTACCATTTTTCCGTACTGGTCTGGACAGTTTTTCGGCACTCGCACGGATTCCACCTTTTCCCGGTACCTGTCCAGATTCAACAATTTTCTGGCGCTCACACTGATTCTACCATTTTTCCGTACTGGTCTGGACAGTTTTTCGGCACTCGCACGGATTCCACCTTTTCCCGGTACCTGTCCAGATTCAACAATTTTCTGGCGCTCACACTGATTCTACCATTTTTCCGTACTGGTCCGCACAGTTTTTCGGTACTCGCACGGATTCCACCATTTCCCGTTACTCGCCCGGATTCAACAATTTTCAGGTGCTCACACTGATTCTACCATTTTTCCGTACTGGTCCGGACAGTTTTTCGGCACTCGCACGGATTCCACCTTTTCCCGGTACCTGTCCGGATTCAACAATTTTCTGGTGCTCACACTGATTCTACCATTTTTCCGTACTGGTCCGGACAGTTTTTCGGTACTCGCACGGATTCCACCATTTCCCGTTACTCGCCCGGATTCAACAATTTTCTGGCGCTCACACTGATTCTACCATTTTTCCGTACTGGTCCGCACAGTTTTTCGGTACTCGCACGGATTCCACCATTTCCCGTTACTCGCCCGGATTCAACAATTTTCAGGTGCTCACACTGATTCTACAATTTTTCCGTACTGGTCCGGACAGTTTTTCGGCACTCGCACGGATTCCACCTTTTCCCGGTACCTGTCCGGATTCAACAATTTTCTGGTGCTCACACTGATTCTACCATTTTTCCGTACTGGTCCAGACAGTTTTTCGGTACTCGCACGGATTCCACCATTTCCCGTTACTCGCCCGGATTCAACAATTTTCTGGTGCTCACACTGATTCTACCATTTTTTCGTACCGGTCTGGACAGTTTTTCGGCACTCGCAAGGATTCCACCTTTTGCGGGTAGTCGCACGGATTCAACAATTTTCTGGCGCTCACACTGATTCTACCATTTTTCCGTACTGGTCCGGACAGTTTTTCGGTACTCGCACGGATTCCACCATTTCCCGTTACTCGCCCGGATTCAACAATTTTCAGGTGCTCACACTGATTCTACCATTTTTCCGTACTGGTCGGGACAGTTTTTCGGCACTCGCACGGATTCCACCTTTTCCCGGTACCTGTCCGGATTCAACAATTTTCTGGTGCTCACACTGATTCTACCATTTTTCCGTACTGGTCCGGACAGTTTTTCGGTACTCGCACGGATTCCACCATTTCCCGTTACTCGCCCGGATTCAACAATTTTCTGGTGCTCACACTGATTCTACCATTTTTCCGTACTGGTCCGGACAGTTTTTCGGCACTCGCACGGATTCCACCTTTTCCCGGTACCTGTCTGGATTCAACAATTTTCTGGTGCTCACACTGATTCTACCATTTTTCCGTACTGGTCCGGACAGTTTTTCGGTACTCGCACGGATTCCACCATTTCCCGTTACTCGCCCGGATTCAACAATTTTCTGGTGCTCACACTGATTCTACCATTTTTCCGTACTGGTCTGGACAGTTTTTCGGCACTCGCACGGATTCCACCTTTTCCCGGTACCTGTCCAGATTCAACAATTTTCTGGCGCTCACACTGATTCTACCATTTTTCCGTACTGGTCTGGACAGTTTTTCGGCACTCGCACGGATTCCACCTTTTCCCGGTACCTGTCCAGATTCAACAATTTTCTGGCGCTCACACTGATTCTACCATTTTTCCGTACTGGTCCGCACAGTTTTTCGGTACTCGCACGGATTCCACCATTTCCCGTTACTCGCCCGGATTCAACAATTTTCAGGTGCTCACACTGATTCTACCATTTTTCCGTACTGGTCCGGACAGTTTTTCGGCACTCGCACGGATTCCACCTTTTCCCGGTACCTGTCCGGATTCAACAATTTTCTGGTGCTCACACTGATTCTACCATTTTTCCGTACTGGTCCGGACAGTTTTTCGGTACTCGCACGGATTCCACCATTTCCCGTTACTCGCCCGGATTCAACAATTTTCTGGCGCTCACACTGATTCTACCATTTTTCCGTACTGGTCCGCACAGTTTTTCGGTACTCGCACGGATTCCACCATTTCCCGTTACTCGCCCGGATTCAACAATTTTCAGGTGCTCACACTGATTCTACAATTTTTCCGTACTGGTCCGGACAGTTTTTCGGCACTCGCACGGATTCCACCTTTTCCCGGTACCTGTCCGGATTCAACAATTTTCTGGTGCTCACACTGATTCTACCATTTTTCCGTACTGGTCCAGACAGTTTTTCGGTACTCGCACGGATTCCACCATTTCCCGTTACTCGCCCGGATTCAACAATTTTCTGGTGCTCACACTGATTCTACCATTTTTTCGTACCGGTCTGGACAGTTTTTCGGCACTCGCAAGGATTCCACCTTTTGCGGGTAGTCGCACGGATTCAACAATTTTCTGGCGCTCACACTGATTCTACCATTTTTCCGTACTGGTCCGGACAGTTTTTCGGTACTCGCACGGATTCCACCATTTCCCGTTACTCGCCCGGATTCAACAATTTTCAGGTGCTCACACTGATTCTACCATTTTTCCGTACTGGTCTGGACAGTTTTTCGGCACTCGCACGGATTCCACCTTTTCCCGGTACCTGTCCGGATTCAACAATTTTCTGGTGCTCACACTGATTCTACCATTTTTCCGTACTGGTCCGGACAGTTTTTCGGTACTCGCACGGATTCCAGCATTTCCCGTTACTCGCCCGGATTCAACAATTTTCTGGTGCTCACACTGATTCTACCATTTTTCCGTACTGGTCTGGACAGTTTTTCGGCACTCGCACGGATTCCACCTTTTCCCGGTACCTGTCCGGATTCAACAATTTTCTGGTGCTCACACTGATTCTACCATTTTTCCGTACTGGTCCGGACAGTTTTTCGGTACTCGCACGGATTCCACCATTTCCCGTTACTCGCCCGGATTCAACAATTTTCAGGTGCTCACACTGATTCTACCATTTTTCCGTACTGGTCTGGACAGTTTTTCGGCACTCGCACGGATTCCACCTTTTCCCGGTACCTGTCCGGATTCAACAATTTTCTGTTGCTCACACTGATTCTACCATTTTTCCGTACTGGTCCGGACAGTTTTTCGGTACTCGCACGGATTCCACCATTTCCCGTTACTCGCCCGGATTCAACAATTTTCTGGTGCTCACACTGATTCTACCATTTTTCCGTACTGGTCTGGACAGTTTTTCGGCACTCGCACGGATTCCACCTTTTCCCGGTACTTGTCCGGATTCAACAATTTTCTGGTGCTCACAGTGATTCTACCATTTTTTCGTACCGGTCTGGACAGTTTTTCGGCACTCGCAAGGATTCCACCTTTTGCGGGTAGTCGCACGGATTCAACAATTTTCTGGCGCTCACACTGATTCTACCATTTTTCCGTACTGGTCCGGACAGTTTTTCGGTACTCGCACGGATTCCACCATTTCCCGTTACTCGCCCGGATTCAACAATTTTCTGGTGCTCACACTGATTCTACCATTTTTCCGTACTGGTCCGGACAGTTTTTCGGCACTCGCACGGATTCCACCTTTTCCCGGTACCTGTCCGGATTCAACAATTTTCTGGTGCTCACACTGATTCTACCATTTTTCCGTACTGGTCCGGACAGTTTTTCGGTACTCGCACGGATTCCACCATTTCTCGTTACTCGCCCGGATTCAACAATTTTCAGGTGCTCACACTGATTCTACCATTTTTCCGTACTGGTCCGGACAGTTTTTCGGCACTCGCACGGATTCCACCATTTCCCGTTACTCGCCCGGATTCAACAATTTTCTGGTGCTCACACTGATTCTACCATTTTTCCGTACTGGTCCGGACAGTTTTTCGGCACTCGCACGGATTCCACCTTTTCCCGGTACCTGTCCGGATTCAACAATTTTCTGGTGCTCACACTGATTCTACCATTTTTCCGTACTGGTCCGGACAGTTTTTCGGTACTCGCACGGATTCCACCATTTCCCGTTACTCGCCCGGATTCAACAATTTTCTGGTGCTCACACTGATTCTACCATTTTTCCGTACTGGTCTGGACAGTTTTTCGGCACTCGCACGGATTCCACCTTTTCCCGGTACCTGTCCGGATTCAACAATTTTCTGGTGCTCACACTGATTCTACTATTTTTCCGTACTGGTCTGGACAGTTTTTCGGTACTCGCACGGATTCCACCATTTCCCGTTACTCGCCCGGATTCAACAATTTTCAGGTGCTCACACTGATTCTACCATTTTTCCGTACTGGTCCGGACAGTTTTTCGGCACTCGCACGGATACCACCTTTTCCCGGTACCTGTCCGGATTCAACAATTTTCTGGTGCTCACACTGATTCTACCATTTTTCCGTACTAGTCCGGACAGTTTTTCGGTACTCGCACGGATTCCACCATTTCCCGTTACTCGCCCGGATTCAACAATTTTCAGGTGCTCACACTGATTCTACCATTTTTCCGTACTGGTCGGGACAGTTTTTCGGCACTCGCACGGATTCCACCTTTTCCCGGTACCTGTCCGGATTCAACAATTTTCTGGTGCTCACACTGATTCTACCATTTTTCCGTACTGGTCCGGACAGTTTTTCGGTACTCGCACGGATTCCACCATTTCCCGTTACTCGCCCGGATTCAACAATTTTCAGGTGCTCACACTGATTCTACCATTTTTCCGTACTGGTCGGGACAGTTTTTCGGCACTCGCACGGATTCCACCTTTTCCCGGTACCTGTCCGGATTCAACAATTTTCTGGTGCTCACACTGATTCTACCATTTTTCCGTACTGGTCCGGACAGTTTTTCGGTACTCGCACGGATTCCACCATTTCCCGTTACTCGCCCGGATTCAACAATTTTCTGGTGCTCACACTGATTCTACCATTTTTCCGTACTGGTCCGGACAGTTTTTCGGCACTCGCACGGATTCCACCTTTTCCCGGTACCTGTCTGGATTCAACAATTTTCTGGTGCTCACACTGATTCTACCATTTTTCCGTACTGGTCCGGACAGTTTTTCGGTACTCGCACGGATTCCACCATTTCCCGTTACTCGCCCGGATTCAACAATTTTCTGGTGCTCACACTGATTCTACCATTTTTCCGTACTGGTCTGGACAGTTTTTCGGCACTCGCACGGATTCCACCTTTTCCCGGTACCTGTCCAGATTCAACAATTTTCTGGCGCTCACACTGATTCTACCATTTTTCCGTACTGGTCTGGACAGTTTTTCGGCACTCGCACGGATTCCACCTTTTCCCGGTACCTGTCCAGATTCAACAATTTTCTGGCGCTCACACTGATTCTACCATTTTTCCGTACTGGTCCGCACAGTTTTTCGGTACTCGCACGGATTCCACCATTTCCCGTTACTCGCCCGGATTCAACAATTTTCAGGTGCTCACACTGATTCTACCATTTTTCCGTACTGGTCTGGACAGTTTTTCGGCACTCGCACGGATTCCACCTTTTCCCGGTACCTGTCCGGATTCAACAATTTTCTGGTGCTCACACTGATTCTACCATTTTTCCGTACTGGTCCGGACAGTTTTTCGGTACTCGCACGGATTCCACCATTTCCCGTTACTCGCCCGGATTCAACAATTTTCAGGTGCTCACACTGATTCTACCATTTTTCCGTACTGGTCTGGACAGTTTTTCGGCACTCGCACGGATTCCACCTTTTCCCGGTACCTGTCCGGATTCAACAATTTTCTGTTGCTCACACTGATTCTACCATTTTTCCGTACTGGTCCGGACAGTTTTTCGGTACTCGCACGGATTCCACCATTTCCCGTTACTCGCCCGGATTCAACAATTTTCTGGTGCTCACACTGATTCTACCATTTTTCCGTACTGGTCTGGACAGTTTTTCGGCACTCGCACGGATTCCACCTTTTCCCGGTACTTGTCCGGATTCAACAATTTTCTGGTGCTCACAGTGATTCTACCATTTTTTCGTACCGGTCTGGACAGTTTTTCGGCACTCGCAAGGATTCCACCTTTTGCGGGTAGTCGCACGGATTCAACAATTTTCTGGCGCTCACACTGATTCTACCATTTTTCCGTACTGGTCCGGACAGTTTTTCGGTACTCGCACGGATTCCACCATTTCCCGTTACTCGCCCGGATTCAACAATTTTCTGGTGCTCACACTGATTCTACCATTTTTCCGTACTGGTCCGGACAGTTTTTCGGCACTCGCACGGATTCCACCTTTTCCCGGTACCTGTCCGGATTCAACAATTTTCTGGTGCTCACACTGATTCTACCATTTTTCCGTACTGGTCCGGACAGTTTTTCGGTACTCGCACGGATTCCACCATTTCTCGTTACTCGCCCGGATTCAACAATTTTCAGGTGCTCACACTGATTCTACCATTTTTCCGTACTGGTCCGGACAGTTTTTCGGCACTCGCACGGATTCCACCATTTCCCGTTACTCGCCCGGATTCAACAATTTTCTGGTGCTCACACTGATTCTACCATTTTTCCGTACTGGTCCGGACAGTTTTTCGGCACTCGCACGGATTCCACCTTTTCCCGGTACCTGTCCGGATTCAACAATTTTCTGGTGCTCACACTGATTCTACCATTTTTCCGTACTGGTCCGGACAGTTTTTCGGTACTCGCACGGATTCCACCATTTCCCGTTACTCGCCCGGATTCAACAATTTTCTGGTGCTCACACTGATTCTACCATTTTTCCGTACTGGTCTGGACAGTTTTTCGGCACTCGCACGGATTCCACCTTTTCCCGGTACCTGTCCGGATTCAACAATTTTCTGGTGCTCACACTGATTCTACTATTTTTCCGTACTGGTCTGGACAGTTTTTCGGTACTCGCACGGATTCCACCATTTCCCGTTACTCGCCCGGATTCAACAATTTTCAGGTGCTCACACTGATTCTACCATTTTTCCGTACTGGTCCGGACAGTTTTTCGGCACTCGCACGGATACCACCTTTTCCCGGTACCTGTCCGGATTCAACAATTTTCTGGTGCTCACACTGATTCTACCATTTTTCCGTACTAGTCCGGACAGTTTTTCGGTACTCGCACGGATTCCACCATTTCCCGTTACTCGCCCGGATTCAACAATTTTCAGGTGCTCACACTGATTCTACCATTTTTCCGTACTGGTCGGGACAGTTTTTCGGCACTCGCACGGATTCCACCTTTTCCCGGTACCTGTCCGGATTCAACAATTTTCTGGTGCTCACACTGATTCTACCATTTTTCCGTACTGGTCCGGACAGTTTTTCGGTACTCGCACGGATTCCACCATTTCCCGTTACTCGCCCGGATTCAACAATTTTCAGGTGCTCACACTGATTCTACCATTTTTCCGTACTGGTCGGGACAGTTTTTCGGCACTCGCACGGATTCCACCTTTTCCCGGTACCTGTCCGGATTCAACAATTTTCTGGTGCTCACACTGATTCTACCATTTTTCCGTACTGGTCCGGACAGTTTTTCGGTACTCGCACGGATTCCACCATTTCCCGTTACTCGCCCGGATTCAACAATTTTCTGGTGCTCACACTGATTCTACCATTTTTCCGTACTGGTCCGGACAGTTTTTCGGCACTCGCACGGATTCCACCTTTTCCCGGTACCTGTCTGGATTCAACAATTTTCTGGTGCTCACACTGATTCTACCATTTTTCCGTACTGGTCCGGACAGTTTTTCGGTACTCGCACGGATTCCACCATTTCCCGTTACTCGCCCGGATTCAACAATTTTCTGGTGCTCACACTGATTCTACCATTTTTCCGTACTGGTCTGGACAGTTTTTCGGCACTCGCACGGATTCCACCTTTTCCCGGTACCTGTCCAGATTCAACAATTTTCTGGCGCTCACACTGATTCTACCATTTTTCCGTACTGGTCTGGACAGTTTTTCGGCACTCGCACGGATTCCACCTTTTCCCGGTACCTGTCCAGATTCAACAATTTTCTGGCGCTCACACTGATTCTACCATTTTTCCGTACTGGTCCGCACAGTTTTTCGGTACTCGCACGGATTCCACCATTTCCCGTTACTCGCCCGGATTCAACAATTTTCAGGTGCTCACACTGATTCTACCATTTTTCCGTACTGGTCTGGACAGTTTTTCGGCACTCGCACGGATTCCACCTTTTCCCGGTACCTGTCCGGATTCAACAATTTTCTGGTGCTCACACTGATTCTACCATTTTTCCGTACTGGTCCGGACAGTTTTTCGGTACTCGCACGGATTCCACCATTTCCCGTTACTCGCCCGGATTCAACAATTTTCTGGCGCTCACACTGATTCTACCATTTTTCCGTACTGGTCCGCACAGTTTTTCGGTACTCGCACGGATTCCACCATTTCCCGTTACTCGCCCGGATTCAACAATTTTCAGGTGCTCACACTGATTCTACAATTTTTCCGTACTGGTCCGGACAGTTTTTCGGCACTCGCACGGATTCCACCTTTTCCCGGTACCTGTCCGGATTCAACAATTTTCTGGTGCTCACACTGATTCTACCATTTTTCCGTACTGGTCCAGACAGTTTTTCGGTACTCGCACGGATTCCACCATTTCCCGTTACTCGCCCGGATTCAACAATTTTCTGGTGCTCACACTGATTCTACCATTTTTTCGTACCGGTCTGGACAGTTTTTCGGCACTCGCAAGGATTCCACCTTTTGCGGGTAGTCGCACGGATTCAACAATTTTCTGGCGCTCACACTGATTCTACCATTTTTCCGTACTGGTCCGGACAGTTTTTCGGTACTCGCACGGATTCCACCATTTCCCGTTACTCGCCCGGATTCAACAATTTTCTGGTGCTCACACTGATTCTACCATTTTTCCGTACTGGTCTGGACAGTTTTTCGGCACTCGCACGGATTCCACCTTTTCCCGGTACCTGTCCGGATTCAACAATTTTCTGGTGCTCACACTGATTCTACCATTTTTCCGTACTGGTCCGGACAGTTTTTCGGTACTCGCACGGATTCCACCATTTCCCGTTACTCGCCCGGATTCAACAATTTTCAGGTGCTCACACTGATTCTACCATTTTTCCGTACTGGTCTGGACAGTTTTTCGGCACTCGCACGGATTCCACCTTTTCCCGGTACCTGTCCGGATTCAACAATTTTCTGTTGCTCACACTGATTCTACCATTTTTCCGTACTGGTCCGGACAGTTTTTCGGTACTCGCACGGATTCCACCATTTCCCGTTACTCGCCCGGATTCAACAATTTTCTGGTGCTCACACTGATTCTACCATTTTTCCGTACTGGTCTGGACAGTTTTTCGGCACTCGCACGGATTCCACCTTTTCCCGGTACTTGTCCGGATTCAACAATTTTCTGGTGCTCACAGTGATTCTACCATTTTTTCGTACCGGTCTGGACAGTTTTTCGGCACTCGCAAGGATTCCACCTTTTGCGGGTAGTCGCACGGATTCAACAATTTTCTGGCGCTCACACTGATTCTACCATTTTTCCGTACTGGTCCGGACAGTTTTTCGGTACTCGCACGGATTCCACCATTTCCCGTTACTCGCCCGGATTCAACAATTTTCTGGTGCTCACACTGATTCTACCATTTTTCCGTACTGGTCCGGACAGTTTTTCGGCACTCGCACGGATTCCACCTTTTCCCGGTACCTGTCCGGATTCAACAATTTTCTGGTGCTCACACTGATTCTACCATTTTTCCGTACTGGTCCGGACAGTTTTTCGGTACTCGCACGGATTCCACCATTTCTCGTTACTCGCCCGGATTCAACAATTTTCAGGTGCTCACACTGATTCTACCATTTTTCCGTACTGGTCCGGACAGTTTTTCGGCACTCGCACGGATTCCACCATTTCCCGTTACTCGCCCGGATTCAACAATTTTCTGGTGCTCACACTGATTCTACCATTTTTCCGTACTGGTCCGGACAGTTTTTCGGCACTCGCACGGATTCCACCTTTTCCCGGTACCTGTCCGGATTCAACAATTTTCTGGTGCTCACACTGATTCTACCATTTTTCCGTACTGGTCCGGACAGTTTTTCGGTACTCGCACGGATTCCACCATTTCCCGTTACTCGCCCGGATTCAACAATTTTCTGGTGCTCACACTGATTCTACCATTTTTCCGTACTGGTCTGGACAGTTTTTCGGCACTCGCACGGATTCCACCTTTTCCCGGTACCTGTCCGGATTCAACAATTTTCTGGTGCTCACACTGATTCTACTATTTTTCCGTACTGGTCTGGACAGTTTTTCGGTACTCGCACGGATTCCACCATTTCCCGTTACTCGCCCGGATTCAACAATTTTCAGGTGCTCACACTGATTCTACCATTTTTCCGTACTGGTCCGGACAGTTTTTCGGCACTCGCACGGATACCACCTTTTCCCGGTACCTGTCCGGATTCAACAATTTTCTGGTGCTCACACTGATTCTACCATTTTTCCGTACTAGTCCGGACAGTTTTTCGGTACTCGCACGGATTCCACCATTTCCCGTTACTCGCCCGGATTCAACAATTTTCAGGTGCTCACACTGATTCTACCATTTTTCCGTACTGGTCGGGACAGTTTTTCGGCACTCGCACGGATTCCACCTTTTCCCGGTACCTGTCCGGATTCAACAATTTTCTGGTGCTCACACTGATTCTACCATTTTTCCGTACTGGTCCGGACAGTTTTTCGGTACTCGCACGGATTCCACCATTTCCCGTTACTCGCCCGGATTCAACAATTTTCAGGTGCTCACACTGATTCTACCATTTTTCCGTACTGGTCGGGACAGTTTTTCGGCACTCGCACGGATTCCACCTTTTCCCGGTACCTGTCCGGATTCAACAATTTTCTGGTGCTCACACTGATTCTACCATTTTTCCGTACTGGTCCGGACAGTTTTTCGGTACTCGCACGGATTCCACCATTTCCCGTTACTCGCCCGGATTCAACAATTTTCTGGTGCTCACACTGATTCTACCATTTTTCCGTACTGGTCCGGACAGTTTTTCGGCACTCGCACGGATTCCACCTTTTCCCGGTACCTGTCTGGATTCAACAATTTTCTGGTGCTCACACTGATTCTACCATTTTTCCGTACTGGTCCGGACAGTTTTTCGGTACTCGCACGGATTCCACCATTTCCCGTTACTCGCCCGGATTCAACAATTTTCTGGTGCTCACACTGATTCTACCATTTTTCCGTACTGGTCCAGACAGTTTTTCGGTACTCGCACGGATTCCACCATTTCCCGTTACTCGCCCGGATTCAACAATTTTCTGGTGCTCACACTGATTCTACCATTTTTTCGTACCGGTCTGGACAGTTTTTCGGCACTCGCAAGGATTCCACCTTTTGCGGGTAGTCGCACGGATTCAACAATTTTCTGGCGCTCACACTGATTCTACCATTTTTCCGTACTGGTCCGGACAGTTTTTCGGTACTCGCACGGATTCCACCATTTCCCGTTACTCGCCCGGATTCAACAATTTTCAGGTGCTCACACTGATTCTACCATTTTTCCGTACTGGTCTGGACAGTTTTTCGGCACTCGCACGGATTCCACCTTTTCCCGGTACCTGTCCGGATTCAACAATTTTCTGGTGCTCACACTGATTCTACCATTTTTCCGTACTGGTCCGGACAGTTTTTCGGTACTCGCACGGATTCCAGCATTTCCCGTTACTCGCCCGGATTCAACAATTTTCTGGTGCTCACACTGATTCTACCATTTTTCCGTACTGGTCTGGACAGTTTTTCGGCACTCGCACGGATTCCACCTTTTCCCGGTACCTGTCCGGATTCAACAATTTTCTGGTGCTCACACTGATTCTACCATTTTTCCGTACTGGTCCGGACAGTTTTTCGGTACTCGCACGGATTCCACCATTTCCCGTTACTCGCCCGGATTCAACAATTTTCAGGTGCTCACACTGATTCTACCATTTTTCCGTACTGGTCTGGACAGTTTTTCGGCACTCGCACGGATTCCACCTTTTCCCGGTACCTGTCCGGATTCAACAATTTTCTGTTGCTCACACTGATTCTACCATTTTTCCGTACTGGTCCGGACAGTTTTTCGGTACTCGCACGGATTCCACCATTTCCCGTTACTCGCCCGGATTCAACAATTTTCTGGTGCTCACACTGATTCTACCATTTTTCCGTACTGGTCTGGACAGTTTTTCGGCACTCGCACGGATTCCACCTTTTCCCGGTACTTGTCCGGATTCAACAATTTTCTGGTGCTCACAGTGATTCTACCATTTTTTTCGTACCGGTCTGGACAGTTTTTCGGCACTCGCAAGGATTCCACCTTTTGCGGGTAGTCGCACGGATTCAACAATTTTCTGGCGCTCACACTGATTCTACCATTTTTCCGTACTGGTCCGGACAGTTTTTCGGTACTCGCACGGATTCCACCATTTCCCGTTACTCGCCCGGATTCAACAATTTTCTGGTGCTCACACTGATTCTACCATTTTTCCGTACTGGTCTGGACAGTTTTTCGGCACTCGCACGGATTCCACCTTTTCCCGGTACCTGTCCGGATTCAACAATTTTCTGGTGCTCACACTGATTCTACCATTTTTCCGTACTGGTCCGGACAGTTTTTCGGTACTCGCACGGATTCCACCATTTCCCGTTACTCGCCCGGATTCAACAATTTTCAGGTGCTCACACTGATTCTACCATTTTTCCGTACTGGTCGGGACAGTTTTTCGGCACTCGCACGGATTCCACCTTTTCCCGGTACCTGTCCGGATTCAACAATTTTCTGGTGCTCACACTGATTCTACCATTTTTCCGTACTGGTCCGGACAGTTTTTCGGTACTCGCACGGATTCCACCATTTCCCGTTACTCGCCCGGATTCAACAATTTTCTGGTGCTCACACTGATTCTACCATTTTTCCGTACTGGTCCGGACAGTTTTTCGGCACTCGCACGGATTCCACCTTTTCCCGGTACCTGTCCGGATTCAACAATTTTCTGGTGCTCACACTGATTCTACCATTTTTCCGTACTGGTCCGGACAGTTTTTCGGTACTCGCACGGATTCCACCATTTCCCGTTACTCGCCCGGATTCAACAATTTTCTGGTGCTCACACTGATTCTACCATTTTTCCGTACTGGTCTGGACAGTTTTTCGGCACTCGCACGGATTCCACCTTTTCCCGGTACCTGTCCAGATTCAACAATTTTCTGGCGCTCACACTGATTCTACCATTTTTCCGTACTGGTCTGGACAGTTTTTCGGCACTCGCACGGATTCCACCTTTTCCCGGTACCTGTCCAGATTCAACAATTTTCTGGCGCTCACACTGATTCTACCATTTTTCCGTACTGGTCCGCACAGTTTTTCGGTACTCGCACGGATTCCACCATTTCCCGTTACTCGCCCGGATTCAACAATTTTCAGGTGCTCACACTGATTCTACCATTTTTCCGTACTGGTCCGGACAGTTTTTCGGCACTCGCACGGATTCCACCTTTTCCCGGTACCTGTCCGGATTCAACAATTTTCTGGTGCTCACACTGATTCTACCATTTTTCCGTACTGGTCCGGACAGTTTTTCGGTACTCGCACGGATTCCACCATTTCCCGTTACTCGCCCGGATTCAACAATTTTCTGGCGCTCACACTGATTCTACCATTTTTCCGTACTGGTCTGCACAGTTTTTCGGTACTCGCACGGATTCCACCATTTCCCGTTACTCGCCCGGATTCAACAATTTTCAGGTGCTCACACTGATTCTACAATTTTTCCGTACTGGTCCGGACAGTTTTTCGGCACTCGCACGGATTCCACCTTTTCCCGGTACCTGTCCGGATTCAACAATTTTCTGGTGCTCACACTGATTCTACCATTTTTCCGTACTGGTCCAGACAGTTTTTCGGTACTCGCACGGATTCCACCATTTCCCGTTACTCGCCCGGATTCAACAATTTTCTGGTGCTCACACTGATTCTACCATTTTTTCGTACCGGTCTGGACAGTTTTTCGGCACTCGCAAGGATTCCACCTTTTGCGGGTAGTCGCACGGATTCAACAATTTTCTGGCGCTCACACTGATTCTACCATTTTTCCGTACTGGTCCGGACAGTTTTTCGGTACTCGCACGGATTCCACCATTTCCCGTTACTCGCCCGGATTCAACAATTTTCAGGTGCTCACACTGATTCTACCATTTTTCCGTACTGGTCTGGACAGTTTTTCGGCACTCGCACGGATTCCACCTTTTCCCGGTACCTGTCCGGATTCAACAATTTTCTGGTGCTCACACTGATTCTACCATTTTTCCGTACTGGTCCGGACAGTTTTTCGGTACTCGCACGGATTCCAGCATTTCCCGTTACTCGCCCGGATTCAACAATTTTCTGGTGCTCACACTGATTCTACCATTTTTCCGTACTGGTCTGGACAGTTTTTCGGCACTCGCACGGATTCCACCTTTTCCCGGTACTTGTCCGGATTCAACAATTTTCTGGTGCTCACAGTGATTCTACCATTTTTTCGTACCGGTCTGGACAGTTTTTCGGCACTCGCAAGGATTCCACCTTTTGCGGGTAGTCGCACGGATTCAACAATTTTCTGGCGCTCACACTGATTCTACCATTTTTCCGTACTGGTCCGGACAGTTTTTCGGTACTCGCACGGATTCCACCATTTCCCGTTACTCGCCCGGATTCAACAATTTTCTGGTGCTCACACTGATTCTACCATTTTTCCGTACTGGTCCGGACAGTTTTTCGGCACTCGCACGGATTCCACCTTTTCCCGGTACCTGTCCGGATTCAACAATTTTCTGGTGCTCACACTGATTCTACCATTTTTCCGTACTGGTCCGGACAGTTTTTCGGTACTCGCACGGATTCCACCATTTCTCGTTACTCGCCCGGATTCAACAATTTTCAGGTGCTCACACTGATTCTACCATTTTTCCGTACTGGTCCGGACAGTTTTTCGGCACTCGCACGGATTCCACCATTTCCCGTTACTCGCCCGGATTCAACAATTTTCTGGTGCTCACACTGATTCTACCATTTTTCCGTACTGGTCCGGACAGTTTTTCGGCACTCGCACGGATTCCACCTTTTCCCGGTACCTGTCCGGATTCAACAATTTTCTGGTGCTCACACTGATTCTACCATTTTTCCGTACTGGTCCGGACAGTTTTTCGGTACTCGCACGGATTCCACCATTTCCCGTTACTCGCCCGGATTCAACAATTTTCTGGTGCTCACACTGATTCTACCATTTTTCCGTACTGGTCTGGACAGTTTTTCGGCACTCGCACGGATTCCACCTTTTCCCGGTACCTGTCCGGATTCAACAATTTTCTGGTGCTCACACTGATTCTACTATTTTTCCGTACTGGTCTGGACAGTTTTTCGGTACTCGCACGGATTCCACCATTTCCCGTTACTCGCCCGGATTCAACAATTTTCAGGTGCTCACACTGATTCTACCATTTTTCCGTACTGGTCCGGACAGTTTTTCGGCACTCGCACGGATACCACCTTTTCCCGGTACCTGTCCGGATTCAACAATTTTCTGGTGCTCACACTGATTCTACCATTTTTCCGTACTAGTCCGGACAGTTTTTCGGTACTCGCACGGATTCCACCATTTCCCGTTACTCGCCCGGATTCAACAATTTTCAGGTGCTCACACTGATTCTACCATTTTTCCGTACTGGTCGGGACAGTTTTTCGGCACTCGCACGGATTCCACCTTTTCCCGGTACCTGTCCGGATTCAACAATTTTCTGGTGCTCACACTGATTCTACCATTTTTCCGTACTGGTCCGGACAGTTTTTCGGTACTCGCACGGATTCCACCATTTCCCGTTACTCGCCCGGATTCAACAATTTTCAGGTGCTCACACTGATTCTACCATTTTTCCGTACTGGTCGGGACAGTTTTTCGGCACTCGCACGGATTCCACCTTTTCCCGGTACCTGTCCGGATTCAACAATTTTCTGGTGCTCACACTGATTCTACCATTTTTCCGTACTGGTCCGGACAGTTTTTCGGTACTCGCACGGATTCCACCATTTCCCGTTACTCGCCCGGATTCAACAATTTTCTGGTGCTCACACTGATTCTACCATTTTTCCGTACTGGTCCGGACAGTTTTTCGGCACTCGCACGGATTCCACCTTTTCCCGGTACCTGTCTGGATTCAACAATTTTCTGGTGCTCACACTGATTCTACCATTTTTCCGTACTGGTCCGGACAGTTTTTCGGTACTCGCACGGATTCCACCATTTCCCGTTACTCGCCCGGATTCAACAATTTTCTGGTGCTCACACTGATTCTACCATTTTTCCGTACTGGTCCAGACAGTTTTTCGGTACTCGCACGGATTCCACCATTTCCCGTTACTCGCCCGGATTCAACAATTTTCTGGTGCTCACACTGATTCTACCATTTTTTCGTACCGGTCTGGACAGTTTTTCGGCACTCGCAAGGATTCCACCTTTTGCGGGTAGTCGCACGGATTCAACAATTTTCTGGCGCTCACACTGATTCTACCATTTTTCCGTACTGGTCCGGACAGTTTTTCGGTACTCGCACGGATTCCACCATTTCCCGTTACTCGCCCGGATTCAACAATTTTCAGGTGCTCACACTGATTCTACCATTTTTCCGTACTGGTCTGGACAGTTTTTCGGCACTCGCACGGATTCCACCTTTTCCCGGTACCTGTCCGGATTCAACAATTTTCTGGTGCTCACACTGATTCTACCATTTTTCCGTACTGGTCCGGACAGTTTTTCGGTACTCGCACGGATTCCAGCATTTCCCGTTACTCGCCCGGATTCAACAATTTTCTGGTGCTCACACTGATTCTACCATTTTTCCGTACTGGTCTGGACAGTTTTTCGGCACTCGCACGGATTCCACCTTTTCCCGGTACCTGTCCGGATTCAACAATTTTCTGGTGCTCACACTGATTCTACCATTTTTCCGTACTGGTCCGGACAGTTTTTCGGTACTCGCACGGATTCCACCATTTCCCGTTACTCGCCCGGATTCAACAATTTTCAGGTGCTCACACTGATTCTACCATTTTTCCGTACTGGTCTGGACAGTTTTTCGGCACTCGCACGGATTCCACCTTTTCCCGGTACCTGTCCGGATTCAACAATTTTCTGTTGCTCACACTGATTCTACCATTTTTCCGTACTGGTCCGGACAGTTTTTCGGTACTCGCACGGATTCCACCATTTCCCGTTACTCGCCCGGATTCAACAATTTTCTGGTGCTCACACTGATTCTACCATTTTTCCGTACTGGTCTGGACAGTTTTTCGGCACTCGCACGGATTCCACCTTTTCCCGGTACTTGTCCGGATTCAACAATTTTCTGGTGCTCACAGTGATTCTACCATTTTTTTCGTACCGGTCTGGACAGTTTTTCGGCACTCGCAAGGATTCCACCTTTTGCGGGTAGTCGCACGGATTCAACAATTTTCTGGCGCTCACACTGATTCTACCATTTTTCCGTACTGGTCCGGACAGTTTTTCGGTACTCGCACGGATTCCACCATTTCCCGTTACTCGCCCGGATTCAACAATTTTCTGGTGCTCACACTGATTCTACCATTTTTCCGTACTGGTCTGGACAGTTTTTCGGCACTCGCACGGATTCCACCTTTTCCCGGTACCTGTCCGGATTCAACAATTTTCTGGTGCTCACACTGATTCTACCATTTTTCCGTACTGGTCCGGACAGTTTTTCGGTACTCGCACGGATTCCACCATTTCCCGTTACTCGCCCGGATTCAACAATTTTCAGGTGCTCACACTGATTCTACCATTTTTCCGTACTGGTCGGGACAGTTTTTCGGCACTCGCACGGATTCCACCTTTTCCCGGTACCTGTCCGGATTCAACAATTTTCTGGTGCTCACACTGATTCTACCATTTTTCCGTACTGGTCCGGACAGTTTTTCGGTACTCGCACGGATTCCACCATTTCCCGTTACTCGCCCGGATTCAACAATTTTCTGGTGCTCACACTGATTCTACCATTTTTCCGTACTGGTCCGGACAGTTTTTCGGCACTCGCACGGATTCCACCTTTTCCCGGTACCTGTCCGGATTCAACAATTTTCTGGTGCTCACACTGATTCTACCATTTTTCCGTACTGGTCCGGACAGTTTTTCGGTACTCGCACGGATTCCACCATTTCCCGTTACTCGCCCGGATTCAACAATTTTCTGGTGCTCACACTGATTCTACCATTTTTCCGTACTGGTCTGGACAGTTTTTCGGCACTCGCACGGATTCCACCTTTTCCCGGTACCTGTCCAGATTCAACAATTTTCTGGCGCTCACACTGATTCTACCATTTTTCCGTACTGGTCTGGACAGTTTTTCGGCACTCGCACGGATTCCACCTTTTCCCGGTACCTGTCCAGATTCAACAATTTTCTGGCGCTCACACTGATTCTACCATTTTTCCGTACTGGTCCGCACAGTTTTTCGGTACTCGCACGGATTCCACCATTTCCCGTTACTCGCCCGGATTCAACAATTTTCAGGTGCTCACACTGATTCTACCATTTTTCCGTACTGGTCCGGACAGTTTTTCGGCACTCGCACGGATTCCACCTTTTCCCGGTACCTGTCCGGATTCAACAATTTTCTGGTGCTCACACTGATTCTACCATTTTTCCGTACTGGTCCGGACAGTTTTTCGGTACTCGCACGGATTCCACCATTTCCCGTTACTCGCCCGGATTCAACAATTTTCTGGCGCTCACACTGATTCTACCATTTTTCCGTACTGGTCTGCACAGTTTTTCGGTACTCGCACGGATTCCACCATTTCCCGTTACTCGCCCGGATTCAACAATTTTCAGGTGCTCACACTGATTCTACAATTTTTCCGTACTGGTCCGGACAGTTTTTCGGCACTCGCACGGATTCCACCTTTTCCCGGTACCTGTCCGGATTCAACAATTTTCTGGTGCTCACACTGATTCTACCATTTTTCCGTACTGGTCCAGACAGTTTTTCGGTACTCGCACGGATTCCACCATTTCCCGTTACTCGCCCGGATTCAACAATTTTCTGGTGCTCACACTGATTCTACCATTTTTTCGTACCGGTCTGGACAGTTTTTCGGCACTCGCAAGGATTCCACCTTTTGCGGGTAGTCGCACGGATTCAACAATTTTCTGGCGCTCACACTGATTCTACCATTTTTCCGTACTGGTCCGGACAGTTTTTCGGTACTCGCACGGATTCCACCATTTCCCGTTACTCGCCCGGATTCAACAATTTTCAGGTGCTCACACTGATTCTACCATTTTTCCGTACTGGTCTGGACAGTTTTTCGGCACTCGCACGGATTCCACCTTTTCCCGGTACCTGTCCGGATTCAACAATTTTCTGGTGCTCACACTGATTCTACCATTTTTCCGTACTGGTCCGGACAGTTTTTCGGTACTCGCACGGATTCCAGCATTTCCCGTTACTCGCCCGGATTCAACAATTTTCTGGTGCTCACACTGATTCTACCATTTTTCCGTACTGGTCTGGACAGTTTTTCGGCACTCGCACGGATTCCACCTTTTCCCGGTACCTGTCCGGATTCAACAATTTTCTGGTGCTCACACTGATTCTACCATTTTTCCGTACTGGTCCGGACAGTTTTTCGGTACTCGCACGGATTCCACCATTTCCCGTTACTCGCCCGGATTCAACAATTTTCAGGTGCTCACACTGATTCTACCATTTTTCCGTACTGGTCTGGACAGTTTTTCGGCACTCGCACGGATTCCACCTTTTCCCGGTACCTGTCCGGATTCAACAATTTTCTGTTGCTCACACTGATTCTACCATTTTTCCGTACTGGTCCGGACAGTTTTTCGGTACTCGCACGGATTCCACCATTTCCCGTTACTCGCCCGGATTCAACAATTTTCTGGTGCTCACACTGATTCTACCATTTTTCCGTACTGGTCTGGACAGTTTTTCGGCACTCGCACGGATTCCACCTTTTCCCGGTACTTGTCCGGATTCAACAATTTTCTGGTGCTCACAGTGATTCTACCATTTTTTCGTACCGGTCTGGACAGTTTTTCGGCACTCGCAAGGATTCCACCTTTTGCGGGTAGTCGCACGGATTCAACAATTTTCTGGCGCTCACACTGATTCTACCATTTTTCCGTACTGGTCCGGACAGTTTTTCGGTACTCGCACGGATTCCACCATTTCCCGTTACTCGCCCGGATTCAACAATTTTCTGGTGCTCACACTGATTCTACCATTTTTCCGTACTGGTCTGGACAGTTTTTCGGCACTCGCACGGATTCCACCTTTTCCCGGTACCTGTCCGGATTCAACAATTTTCTGGTGCTCACACTGATTCTACCATTTTTCCGTACTGGTCCGGACAGTTTTTCGGTACTCGCACGGATTCCACCATTTCCCGTTACTCGCCCGGATTCAACAATTTTCAGGTGCTCACACTGATTCTACCATTTTTCCGTACTGGTCTGGACAGTTTTTCGGCACTCGCACGGATTCCACCTTTTCCCGGTACCTGTCCGGATTCAACAATTTTCTGGTGCTCACACTGATTCTACCATTTTTCCGTACTGGTCCGGACAGTTTTTCGGTACTCGCACGGATTCCACCATTTCCCGTTACTCGCCCGGATTCAACAATTTTCAGGTGCTCACACTGATTCTACCATTTTTCCGTACTGGTCCGGACATTTTTTCGGCACTCGCACGGATTCCACCTTTTCCCGGTACCTGTCCGGATTCAACAATTTTCTGGTGCTCACACTGATTCTACCATTTTTCCGTACTGGTCCGGACAGTTTTTCGGTACTCGCACGGATTCCACCATTTCCCGTTACTCGCCCGGATTCAACAATTTTCAGGTGCTCACACTGATTCTACCATTTTTCCGTACTGGTCTGGACAGTTTTTCGGCACTCGCACGGATTCCACCTTTTCCCGGTACCTGTCCGGATTCAACAATTTTCTGGTGCTCACACTGATTCTACCATTTTTCCGTACTGGTCCGGACAGTTTTTCGGTACTCGCACGGATTCCACCATTTCCCGTTACTCGCCCGGATTCAACAATTTTCTGGTGCTCACACTGATTCTACCATTTTTCCGTACTGGTCTGGACAGTTTTTCGGCACTCGCACGGATTCCACCTTTTCCCGGTACTTGTCCGGATTCAACAATTTTCTGGTGCTCACACTGATTCTACCATTTTTTCGTACCGGTCTGGACAGTTTTTCGGCACTCGCAAGGATTCCACCTTTTGCGGGTAGTCGCACGGATTCAACAATTTTCTGGCGCTCACACTGATTCTACCATTTTTCCGTACTGGTCCGGACAGTTTTTCGGTACTCGCACGGATTCCACCATTTCCCGTTACTCGCCCGGATTCAACAATTTTCTGGTGCTCACATTGATTCTACCATTTTTCCGTACTGGTCTGGACAGTTTTTCGGCACTCGCACGGATTCCACCTTTTCCCGGTACCTGTCCAGATTCAACAATTTTCTGGCGCTCACACTGATTCTACCATTTTTCCGTACTGGTCCGCACAGTTTTTCGGTACTCGCACGGATTCCACCATTTCCCGTTACTCGCCCGGATTCAACAATTTTCAGGTGCTCACACTGATTCTACCATTTTTCCGTACTGGTCCGGACAGTTTTTCGGCACTCGCACGGATTCCACCTTTTCCCGGTACCTGTCCGGATTCAACAATTTTCTGGTGCTCACACTGATTCTACCATTTTTCCGTACTGGTCCGGACAGTTTTTCGGTACTCGCACGGATTCCACCATTTCCCGTTACTCGCCCGGATTCAACAATTTTCAGGTGCTCACACTGATTCTACCATTTTTCCGTACTGGTCCGGACAGTTTTTCGGCACTCGCACGGATTCCACCTTTTCCCGGTACCTGTCCGGATTCAACAATTTTCTGGTGCTCACACTGATTCTACCATTTTTCCGTACTGGTCTGGACAGTTTTTCGGCACTCGCACGGATTCCACCTTTTCCCGGTACTTGTCCGGATTCAACAATTTTCTGGTGCTCACAGTGATTCTACCATTTTTTCGTACCGGTCTGGACAGTTTTTCGGCACTCGCAAGGATTCCACCTTTTGCGGGTAGTCGCACGGATTCAACAATTTTCTGGCGCTCACACTGATTCTACCATTTTTCCGTTCTGGTCCGGACAGTTTTTCGGTACTCGCACGGATTCCACCATTTCCCGTTACTCGCCCGGATTCAACAATTTTCTGGTGCTCACACTGATTCTACCATTTTTCCGTACTGGTCTGGACAGTTTTTCGGCACTCGCACGGATTCCACCTTTTCCCGGTACCTGTCCGGATTCAACAATTTTCTGGTGCTCACACTGATTCTACCATTTTTCCGTACTGGTCCGGACAGTTTTTCGGTACTCGCACGGATTCCACCATTTCCCGTTACTCGCCCGGATTCAACAATTTTCAGGTGCTCACACTGATTCTACCATTTTTCCGTACTGGTCCGGACAGTTTTTCGGCACTCGCACGGATTCCACCTTTTCCCGGTACCTGTCCGGATTCAACAATTTTCTGGTGCTCACACTGATTCTACCATTTTTCCGTACTGGTCCGGACAGTTTTTCGGTACTCGCACGGATTCCACCATTTCCCGTTACTCGCCCGGATTCAACAATTTTCAGGTGCTCACACTGATTCTACCATTTTTCCGTACTGGTCTGGACAGTTTTTCGGCACTCGCACGGATTCCACCTTTTCCCGGTACCTGTCCGGATTCAACAATTTTCTGGTGCTCACACTGATTCTACCATTTTTCCGTACTGGTCCGGACAGTTTTTCGGTACTCGCACGGATTCCACCATTTCCCGTTACTCGCCCGGATTCAACAATTTTCTGGTGCTCACACTGATTCTACCATTTTTCCGTACTGGTCTGGACAGTTTTTCGGCACTCGCACGGATTCCACCTTTTCCCGGTACTTGTCCGGATTCAACAATTTTCTGGTGCTCACACTGATTCTACCATTTTTTCGTACCGGTCTGGACAGTTTTTCGGCACTCGCAAGGATTCCACCTTTTGCGGGTAGTCGCACGGATTCAACAATTTTCTGGCGCTCACACTGATTCTACCATTTTTCCGTACTGGTCCGGACAGTTTTTCGGTACTCGCACGGATTCCACCATTTCCCGTTACTCGCCCGGATTCAACAATTTTCAGGTGCTCACACTGATTCTAACATTTTTCCGTACTGGTCCGGACAGTTTTTCGGCACTCGCACGTATTCCACCTTTTCCCGGTACCTGTCCGGATTCAACAATTTTCTGGTGCTCACACTGATTCTACCATTTTTCCGTACTGGTCCGGACAGTTTTTCGGTACTCGCACGGATTCCACCATTTCCCGTTACTCGCCCGGATTCAACAATTTTCTGGTGCTCACACTGATTCTACCATTTTTCCGTACTGGTCTGGACAGTTTTTCGGCACTCGCACGGATTCCACCTTTTCCCGGTACCTGTCCGGATTCAACAATTTTCTGGTGCTCACACTGATTCTACCATTTTTCCGTACTGGTCCGGACAGTTTTTCGGTACTCGCACGGATTCCACCATTTCCCGTTACTCGCCCGGATTCAACAATTTTCAGGTGCTCACACTGATTCTACCATTTTTCCGTACTGGTCTGGACAGTTTTTCGGCACTCGCACGGATTCCACCTTTTCCCGGTACCTGTCCGGATTCAACAATTTTCTGTTGCTCACACTGATTCTACCATTTTTCCG
This sequence comes from Vitis vinifera, assembly GCF_030704535.1. Lineage (NCBI taxonomy): Eukaryota > Viridiplantae > Streptophyta > Magnoliopsida > Vitales > Vitaceae > Vitis > Vitis vinifera. Next base: position 21,335,491 of record NC_081814.1, read on the forward strand.
TACTGGTCCGGACAGTTTTTCGGTACTCGCACGGATTCCACCATTTCCCGTTACTCGCCCGGATTCAACAATTTTCTGGTGCTCACACTGATTCTACCATTTTTCCGTACTGGTCTGGACAGTTTTTCGGCACTCGCACGGATTCCACCTTTTCCCGGTACCTGTCCGGATTCAACAATTTTCTGGTGCTCACACTGATTCTACCATTTTTCCGTACTGGTCCGGACAGTTTTTCGGTACTCGCACGGATTCCACCATTTCCCGTTACTCGCCCGGATTCAACAATTTTCAGGTGCTCACACTGATTCTACCATTTTTCCGTACTGGTCCGGACAGTTTTTCGGCACTCGCACGGATTCCACCTTTTCCCGGTACCTGTCCGGATTCAACAATTTTCTGGTGCTCACACTGATTCTACCATTTTTCCGTACTAGTCCGGACAGTTTTTCGGTACTCGCACGGATTCCACCATTTCCCGTTACTCGCCCGGATTCAACAATTTTCAGGTGCTCACACTGATTCTACCATTTTTCCGTACTGGTCGGGACAGTTTTTCGGCACTCGCACGGATTCCACCTTTTCCCGGTACCTGTCCGGATTCAACAATTTTCTGGTGCTCACACTGATTCTACCATTTTTCCGTACTTGTCCGGACAGTTTTTCGGTACTCGCACGGATTCCACCATTTCCCGTTACTCGCCCGGATTCAACAATTTTCAGGTGCTCACACTGATTCTACCATTTTTCCGTACTGGTCGGGACAGTTTTTCGGCACTCGCACGGATTCCACCTTTTCCCGGTACCTGTCCGGATTCAACAATTTTCTGGTGCTCACACTGATTCTACCATTTTTCCGTACTGGTCCGGACAGTTTTTCGGTACTCGCACGGATTCCACCATTTCCCGTTACTCGCCCGGATTCAACAATTTTCAGGTGCTCACACTGATTCTACCATTTTTCCGTACTGGTCCGGACAGTTTTTCGGCACTCGCACGGATTCCACCTTTTCCCGGTACCTGTCCGGATTCAACAATTTTCTGGTGCTCACACTGATTCTACCATTTTTCCGTACTAGTCCGGACAGTTTTTCGGTACTCGCACGGATTCCACCATTTCCCGTTACTCGCCCGGATTCAACAATTTTCAGGTGCTCACACTGATTCTACCATTTTTCCGTACTGGTCGGGACAGTTTTTCGGCACTCGCACGGATTCCACCTTTTCCCGGTACCTGTCCGGATTCAACAATTTTCTCGTGCTCACACTGATTCTACCATTTTTCCGTACTTGTCCGGACAGTTTTTCGGTACTCGCACGGATTCCACCATTTCCCGTTACTCGCCCGGATTCAACAATTTTCAGGTGCTCACACTGATTCTACCATTTTTCCGTACTGGTCGGGACAGTTTTTCGGCACTCGCACGGATTCCACCTTTTCCCGGTACCTGTCCGGATTCAACAATTTTCTGGTGCTCACACTGATTCTACCATTTTTCCGTACTGGTCCGGACAGTTTTTCGGTACTCGCACGGATTCCACCATTTCCCGTTACTCGCCCGGATTCAACAATTTTCTGGTGCTCACACTGATTCTACCATTTTTCCGTACTGGTCCGGACAGTTTTTCGGCACTCGCACGGATTCCACCTTTTCCCGGTACCTGTCCGGATTCAACAATTTTCTGGTGCTCACACTGATTCTACCATTTTTCCGTACTGGTCCGGACAGTTTTTCGGTACTCGCACGGATTCCACCATTTCCCGTTACTCGCCCGGATTCAACAATTTTCTGGTGCTCACACTGATTCTACCATTTTTCAGTACTGGTCTGGACAGTTTTTCGGCACTCGCACGGATTCCACCTTTTCCCGGTACTTGTCCGGATTCAACAATTTTCTGGTGCTCACACTGATTCTACCATTTTTCCGTACTGGTCCGGACAGTTTTTCAGTACTCGCACGGATTCCACCATTTCCCGTTACTCGCCCGGATTCAACAATTTTCTGGTGCTCACACTGATTCTACCATTTTTCCGTACTGGTCTGGACAGTTTTTCGGCACTCGCACGGATTCCACCTTTTCCCGGTACCTGTCCAGATTCAACAATTTTCTGGCGCTCACACTGATTCTACCATTTTTCCGTACTGGTCCGCACAGTTTTTCGGTACTCGCACGGATTCCACCATTTCCCGTTACTCGCCCGGATTCAACAATTTTCAGGTGCTCACACTGATTCTACCATTTTTCCGTACTGGTCCGGACAGTTTTTCGGCACTCGCACGGATTCCACCTTTTCCCGGTACCTGTCCGGATTCAACAATTTTCTGGTGCTCACACTGATTCTACCATTTTTCCGTACTGGTCCGGACAGTTTTTCGGTACTCGCACGGATTCCACCATTTCCCGTTACTCGCCCGGATTCAACAATTTTCAGGTGCTCACACTGATTCTACCATTTTTCCGTACTGGTCCGGACAGTTTTTCGGCACTCGCACGGATTCCACCTTTTCCCGGTACCTGTCCGGATTCAACAATTTTCTGGTGCTCACACTGATTCTACCATTTTTCCGTACTGGTCCGGACAGTTTTTCGGTACTCGCACGGATTCCACCATTTCCCGTTACTCGCCCGGATTCAACAATTTTCAGGTGCTCACACTGATTCTACCATTTTTCCGTACTGGTCTGGACAGTTTTTCGGCACTCGCACGGATTCCACCTTTTCCCGGTACCTGTCCGGATTCAACAATTTTCTGGTGCTCACACTGATTCTACCATTTTTCCGTACTGGTCCGGACAGTTTTTCGGTACTCGCACGGATTCCACCATTTCCCGTTACTCGCCCGGATTCAACAATTTTCTGGTGCTCACACTGATTCTACCATTTTTCCGTACTGGTCTGGACAGTTTTTCGGCACTCGCACGGATTCCACCTTTTCCCGGTACCTGTCCGGATTCAACAATTTTCTGGTGCTCACACTGATTCTACCATTTTTCCGTACTGGTCCGGACAGTTTTTCGGTACTCGCACGGATTCCACCATTTCCCGTTACTCGCCCGGATTCAACAATTTTCTGGTGCTCACACTGATTCTACCATTTTTTCGTACCGGTCTGGACAGTTTTTCGGCACTCGCAAGGATTCCACCTTTTGCGGGTAGTCGCACGGATTCAACAATTTTCTGGCGCTCACACTGATTCTACCATTTTTCCGTACTGGTCCGGACAGTTTTTCGGTACTCGCACGGATTCCACCATTTCCCGTTACTCGCCCGGATTCAACAATTTTCAGGTGCTCACACTGATTCTACCATTTTTCCGTACTGGTCCGGACAGTTTTTCGGCACTCGCACGGATTCCACCTTTTCCCGGTACCTGTCCGGATTCAACAATTTTCTGGTGCTCACACTGATTCTACCATTTTTCCGTACTGGTCCGGACAGTTTTTCGGTACTCGCACGGATTCCACCATTTCCCGTTACTCGCCCGGATTCAACAATTTTCTGGTGCTCACACTGATTCTACCATTTTTCCGTACTGGTCCGGACAGTTTTTCGGCACTCGCACGGATTCCACCTTTTCCCGGTACCTGTCCGGATTCAACAATTTTCTGGTGCTCACACTGATTCTACCATTTTTCCGTACTGGTCCGGACAGTTTTTCGGTACTCGCACGGATTCCACCATTTCCCGTTACTCGCCCGGATTCAACAATTTTCAGGTGCTCACACTGATTCTACCATTTTTCCGTACTGGTCTGGACAGTTTTTCGGCACTCGCACGGATTCCACCTTTTCCCGGTACCTGTCCGGATTCAACAATTTTCTGTTGCTCACACTGATTCTACCATTTTTCCGTACTGGTCCGGACAGTTTTTCGGTACTCGCACGGATTCCACCATTTCCCGTTACTCGCCCGGATTCAACAATTTTCTGGTGCTCACACTGATTCTACCATTTTTCCGTACTGGTCTGGACAGTTTTTCGGCACTCGCACGGATTCCACCTTTTCCCGGTACTTGTCCGGATTCAACAATTTTCTGGTGCTCACAGTGATTCTACCATTTTTTCGTACCGGTCTGGACAGTTTTTCGGCACTCGCAAGGATTCCACCTTTTGCGGGTAGTCGCACGGATTCAACAATTTTCTGGCGCTCACACTGATTCTACCATTTTTCCGTACTGGTCCGGACAGTTTTTCGGTACTCGCACGGATTCCACCATTTCCCGTTACTCGCCCGGATTCAACAATTTTCAGGTGCTCACACTGATTCTACCATTTTTCCGTACTGGTCCGGACAGTTTTTCGGCACTCGCACGGATTCCACCTTTTCCCGGTACCTGTCCGGATTCAACAATTTTCTGGTGCTCACACTGATTCTACCATTTTTCCGTACTAGTCCGGACAGTTTTTCGGTACTCGCACGGATTCCACCATTTCCCGTTACTCGCCCGGATTCAACAATTTTCAGGTGCTCACACTGATTCTACCCATTTTCCGTACTGGTCTGGACAGTTTTTCGGCACTCGCACGGATTCCACCTTTTCCCGGTACCTGTCCGGATTCAACAATTTTCTGGTGCTCACACTGATTCTACCATTTTTCCGTACTGGTCCGGACAGTTTTTCGGTACTCGCACGGATTCCACCATTTCCCGTTACTCGCCCGGATTCAACAATTTTCTGGTGCTCACACTGATTCTACCATTTTTCCGTACTGGTCTGGACAGTTTTTCGGCACTCGCACGGATTCCACCTTTTCCCGGTACCTGTCCGGATTCAACAATTTTCTGGTGCTCACACTGATTCTACCATTTTTCCGTACTGGTCCGGACAGTTTTTCGGTACTCGCACGGATTCCACCATTTCCCGTTACTCGCCCGGATTCAACAATTTTCTGGTGCTCACACTGATTCTACCATTTTTTCGTACCGGTCTGGACAGTTTTTCGGCACTCGCAAGGATTCCACCTTTTGCGGGTAGTCGCACGGATTCAACAATTTTCTGGCGCTCACACTGATTCTACCATTTTTCCGTACTGGTCCGGACAGTTTTTCGGTACTCGCACGGATTCCACCATTTCCCGTTACTCGCCCGGATTCAACAATTTTCAGGTGCTCACACTGATTCTACCATTTTTCCGTACTGGTCCGGACAGTTTTTCGGCACTCGCACGGATTCCACCTTTTCCCGGTACCTGTCCGGATTCAACAATTTTCTGGTGCTCACACTGATTCTACCATTTTTCCGTACTGGTCCGGACAGTTTTTCGGTACTCGCACGGATTCCACCATTTCCCGTTACTCGCCCGGATTCAACAATTTTCTGGTGCTCACACTGATTCTACCATTTTTCCGTACTGGTCCGGACAGTTTTTCGGCACTCGCACGGATTCCACCTTTTCCCGGTACCTGTCCGGATTCAACAATTTTCTGGTGCTCACACTGATTCTACCATTTTTCCGTACTGGTCCGGACAGTTTTTCGGTACTCGCACGGATTCCACCATTTCCCGTTACTCGCCCGGATTCAACAATTTTCAGGTGCTCACACTGATTCTACCATTTTTCCGTACTGGTCTGGACAGTTTTTCGGCACTCGCACGGATTCCACCTTTTCCCGGTACCTGTCCGGATTCAACAATTTTCTGTTGCTCACACTGATTCTACCATTTTTCCGTACTGGTCCGGACAGTTTTTCGGTACTCGCACGGATTCCACCATTTCCCGTTACTCGCCCGGATTCAACAATTTTCTGGTGCTCACACTGATTCTACCATTTTTCCGTACTGGTCTGGACAGTTTTTCGGCACTCGCACGGATTCCACCTTTTCCCGGTACTTGTCCGGATTCAACAATTTTCTGGTGCTCACAGTGATTCTACCATTTTTTCGTACCGGTCTGGACAGTTTTTCGGCACTCGCAAGGATTCCACCTTTTGCGGGTAGTCGCACGGATTCAACAATTTTCTGGCGCTCACACTGATTCTACCATTTTTCCGTACTGGTCCGGACAGTTTTTCGGTACTCGCACGGATTCCACCATTTCCCGTTACTCGCCCGGATTCAACAATTTTCAGGTGCTCACACTGATTCTACCATTTTTCCGTACTGGTCCGGACAGTTTTTCGGCACTCGCACGGATTCCACCTTTTCCCGGTACCTGTCCGGATTCAACAATTTTCTGGTGCTCACACTGATTCTACCATTTTTCCGTACTAGTCCGGACAGTTTTTCGGTACTCGCACGGATTCCACCATTTCCCGTTACTCGCCCGGATTCAACAATTTTCAGGTGCTCACACTGATTCTACCCATTTTCCGTACTGGTCTGGACAGTTTTTCGGCACTCGCACGGATTCCACCTTTTCCCGGTACCTGTCCGGATTCAACAATTTTCTGGTGCTCACACTGATTCTACCATTTTTCCGTACTGGTCCGGACAGTTTTTCGGTACTCGCACGGATTCCACCATTTCCCGTTACTCGCCCGGATTCAACAATTTTCTGGTGCTCACACTGATTCTACCATTTTTCCGTACTGGTCTGGACAGTTTTTCGGCACTCGCACGGATTCCACCTTTTCCCGGTACCTGTCCGGATTCAACAATTTTCTGGTGCTCACACTGATTCTACCATTTTTCCGTACTGGTCCGGACAGTTTTTCGGTACTCGCACGGATTCCACCATTTCCCGTTACTCGCCCGGATTCAACAATTTTCTGGTGCTCACACTGATTCTACCATTTTTTCGTACCGGTCTGGACAGTTTTTCGGCACTCGCAAGGATTCCACCTTTTGCGGGTAGTCGCACGGATTCAACAATTTTCTGGCGCTCACACTGATTCTACCATTTTTCCGTACTGGTCCGGACAGTTTTTCGGTACTCGCACGGATTCCACCATTTCCCGTTACTCGCCCGGATTCAACAATTTTCAGGTGCTCACACTGATTCTACCATTTTTCCGTACTGGTCCGGACAGTTTTTCGGCACTCGCACGGATTCCACCTTTTCCCGGTACCTGTCCGGATTCAACAATTTTCTGGTGCTCACACTGATTCTACCATTTTTCCGTACTGGTCCGGACAGTTTTTCGGTACTCGCACGGATTCCACCATTTCCCGTTACTCGCCCGGATTCAACAATTTTCTGGTGCTCACACTGATTCTACCATTTTTCCGTACTGGTCCGGACAGTTTTTCGGCACTCGCACGGATTCCACCTTTTCCCGGTACCTGTCCGGATTCAACAATTTTCTGGTGCTCACACTGATTCTACCATTTTTCCGTACTGGTCCGGACAGTTTTTCGGTACTCGCACGGATTCCACCATTTCCCGTTACTCGCCCGGATTCAACAATTTTCAGGTGCTCACACTGATTCTACCATTTTTCCGTACTGGTCTGGACAGTTTTTCGGCACTCGCACGGATTCCACCTTTTCCCGGTACCTGTCCGGATTCAACAATTTTCTGTTGCTCACACTGATTCTACCATTTTTCCGTACTGGTCCGGACAGTTTTTCGGTACTCGCACGGATTCCACCATTTCCCGTTACTCGCCCGGATTCAACAATTTTCTGGTGCTCACACTGATTCTACCATTTTTCCGTACTGGTCTGGACAGTTTTTCGGCACTCGCACGGATTCCACCTTTTCCCGGTACTTGTCCGGATTCAACAATTTTCTGGTGCTCACAGTGATTCTACCATTTTTTCGTACCGGTCTGGACAGTTTTTCGGCACTCGCAAGGATTCCACCTTTTGCGGGTAGTCGCACGGATTCAACAATTTTCTGGCGCTCACACTGATTCTACCATTTTTCCGTACTGGTCCGGACAGTTTTTCGGTACTCGCACGGATTCCACCATTTCCCGTTACTCGCCCGGATTCAACAATTTTCAGGTGCTCACACTGATTCTACCATTTTTCCGTACTGGTCCGGACAGTTTTTCGGCACTCGCACGGATTCCACCTTTTCCCGGTACCTGTCCGGATTCAACAATTTTCTGGTGCTCACACTGATTCTACCATTTTTCCGTACTAGTCCGGACAGTTTTTCGGTACTCGCACGGATTCCACCATTTCCCGTTACTCGCCCGGATTCAACAATTTTCAGGTGCTCACACTGATTCTACCCATTTTCCGTACTGGTCTGGACAGTTTTTCGGCACTCGCACGGATTCCACCTTTTCCCGGTACCTGTCCGGATTCAACAATTTTCTGGTGCTCACACTGATTCTACCATTTTTCCGTACTGGTCCGGACAGTTTTTCGGTACTCGCACGGATTCCACCATTTCCCGTTACTCGCCCGGATTCAACAATTTTCTGGTGCTCACACTGATTCTACCATTTTTCCGTACTGGTCTGGACAGTTTTTCGGCACTCGCACGGATTCCACCTTTTCCCGGTACCTGTCCGGATTCAACAATTTTCTGGTGCTCACACTGATTCTACCATTTTTCCGTACTGGTCCGGACAGTTTTTCGGTACTCGCACGGATTCCACCATTTCCCGTTACTCGCCCGGATTCAACAATTTTCTGGTGCTCACACTGATTCTACCATTTTTTCGTACCGGTCTGGACAGTTTTTCGGCACTCGCAAGGATTCCACCTTTTGCGGGTAGTCGCACGGATTCAACAATTTTCTGGCGCTCACACTGATTCTACCATTTTTCCGTACTGGTCCGGACAGTTTTTCGGTACTCGCACGGATTCCACCATTTCCCGTTACTCGCCCGGATTCAACAATTTTCAGGTGCTCACACTGATTCTACCATTTTTCCGTACTGGTCCGGACAGTTTTTCGGCACTCGCACGGATTCCACCTTTTCCCGGTACCTGTCCGGATTCAACAATTTTCTGGTGCTCACACTGATTCTACCATTTTTCCGTACTGGTCCGGACAGTTTTTCGGTACTCGCACGGATTCCACCATTTCCCGTTACTCGCCCGGATTCAACAATTTTCTGGTGCTCACACTGATTCTACCATTTTTCCGTACTGGTCCGGACAGTTTTTCGGCACTCGCACGGATTCCACCTTTTCCCGGTACCTGTCCGGATTCAACAATTTTCTGGTGCTCACACTGATTCTACCATTTTTCCGTACTGGTCCGGACAGTTTTTCGGTACTCGCACGGATTCCACCATTTCCCGTTACTCGCCCGGATTCAACAATTTTCAGGTGCTCACACTGATTCTACCATTTTTCCGTACTGGTCTGGACAGTTTTTCGGCACTCGCACGGATTCCACCTTTTCCCGGTACCTGTCCGGATTCAACAATTTTCTGTTGCTCACACTGATTCTACCATTTTTCCGTACTGGTCCGGACAGTTTTTCGGTACTCGCACGGATTCCACCATTTCCCGTTACTCGCCCGGATTCAACAATTTTCTGGTGCTCACACTGATTCTACCATTTTTCCGTACTGGTCTGGACAGTTTTTCGGCACTCGCACGGATTCCACCTTTTCCCGGTACTTGTCCGGATTCAACAATTTTCTGGTGCTCACAGTGATTCTACCATTTTTTCGTACCGGTCTGGACAGTTTTTCGGCACTCGCAAGGATTCCACCTTTTGCGGGTAGTCGCACGGATTCAACAATTTTCTGGCGCTCACACTGATTCTACCATTTTTCCGTACTGGTCCGGACAGTTTTTCGGTACTCGCACGGATTCCACCATTTCCCGTTACTCGCCCGGATTCAACAATTTTCAGGTGCTCACACTGATTCTACCATTTTTCCGTACTGGTCCGGACAGTTTTTCGGCACTCGCACGGATTCCACCTTTTCCCGGTACCTGTCCGGATTCAACAATTTTCTGGTGCTCACACTGATTCTACCATTTTTCCGTACTGGTCCGGACAGTTTTTCGGTACTCGCACGGATTCCACCATTTCCCGTTACTCGCCCGGATTCAACAATTTTCAGGTGCTCACACTGATTCTACCATTTTTCCGTACTGGTCTGGACAGTTTTTCGGCACTCGCACGGATTCCACCTTTTCCCGGTACCTGTCCGGATTCAACAATTTTCTGGTGCTCACACTGATTCTACCATTTTTCCGTACTGGTCCGGACAGTTTTTCGGTACTCGCACGGATTCCACCATTTCCCGTTACTCGCCCGGATTCAACAATTTTCTGGTGCTCACACTGATTCTACCATTTTTCCGTACTGGTCTGGACAGTTTTTCGGCACTCGCACGGATTCCACCTTTTCCCGGTACCTGTCCGGATTCAACAATTTTCTGGTGCTCACACTGATTCTACCATTTTTCCGTACTGGTCCGGACAGTTTTTCGGTACTCGCACGGATTCCACCATTTCCCGTTACTCGCCCGGATTCAACAATTTTCTGGTGCTCACACTGATTCTACCATTTTTTCGTACCGGTCTGGACAGTTTTTCGGCACTCGCAAGGATTCCACCTTTTGCGGGTAGTCGCACGGATTCAACAATTTTCTGGCGCTCACACTGATTCTACCATTTTTCCGTACTGGTCCGGACAGTTTTTCGGTACTCGCACGGATTCCACCATTTCCCGTTACTCGCCCGGATTCAACAATTTTCAGGTGCTCACACTGATTCTACCATTTTTCCGTACTGGTCCGGACAGTTTTTCGGCACTCGCACGGATTCCACCTTTTCCCGGTACCTGTCCGGATTCAACAATTTTCTGGTGCTCACACTGATTCTACCATTTTTCCGTACTGGTCCGGACAGTTTTTCGGTACTCGCACGGATTCCACCATTTCCCGTTACTCGCCCGGATTCAACAATTTTCTGGTGCTCACACTGATTCTACCATTTTTCCGTACTGGTCCGGACAGTTTTTCGGCACTCGCACGGATTCCACCTTTTCCCGGTACCTGTCCGGATTCAACAATTTTCTGGTGCTCACACTGATTCTACCATTTTTCCGTACTGGTCCGGACAGTTTTTCGGTACTCGCACGGATTCCACCATTTCCCGTTACTCGCCCGGATTCAACAATTTTCAGGTGCTCACACTGATTCTACCATTTTTCCGTACTGGTCTGGACAGTTTTTCGGCACTCGCACGTTTTCCACCTTTTCCCGGTACCTGTCCGGATTCAACAATTTTCTGTTGCTCACACTGATTCTACCATTTTTCCGTACTGGTCCGGACAGTTTTTCGGTACTCGCACGGATTCCACCATTTCCCGTTACTCGCCCGGATTCAACAATTTTCTGGTGCTCACACTGATTCTACCATTTTTCCGTACTGGTCTGGACAGTTTTTCGGCACTCGCACGGATTCCACCTTTTCCCGGTACTTGTCCGGATTCAACAATTTTCTGGTGCTCACAGTGATTCTACCATTTTTTCGTACCGGTCTGGACAGTTTTTCGGCACTCGCAAGGATTCCACCTTTTGCGGGTAGTCGCACGGATTCAACAATTTTCTGGCGCTCACACTGATTCTACCATTTTTCCGTACTGGTCCGGACAGTTTTTCGGTACTCGCACGGATTCCACCATTTCCCGTTACTCGCCCGGATTCAACAATTTTCAGGTGCTCACACTGATTCTACCATTTTTCCGTACTGGTCCGGACAGTTTTTCGGCACTCGCACGGATTCCACCTTTTCCCGGTACCTGTCCGGATTCAACAATTTTCTGGTGCTCACACTGATTCTACCATTTTTCCGTACTAGTCCGGACAGTTTTTCGGTACTCGCACGGATTCCACCATTTCCCGTTACTCGCCCGGATTCAACAATTTTCAGGTGCTCACACTGATTCTACCCATTTTCCGTACTGGTCTGGACAGTTTTTCGGCACTCGCACGGATTCCACCTTTTCCCGGTACCTGTCCGGATTCAACAATTTTCTGGTGCTCACACTGATTCTACCATTTTTCCGTACTGGTCCGGACAGTTTTTCGGTACTCGCACGGATTCCACCATTTCCCGTTACTCGCCCGGATTCAACAATTTTCTGGTGCTCACACTGATTCTACCATTTTTCCGTACTGGTCTGGACAGTTTTTCGGCACTCGCACGGATTCCACCTTTTCCCGGTACCTGTCCGGATTCAACAATTTTCTGGTGCTCACACTGATTCTACCATTTTTCCGTACTGGTCCGGACAGTTTTTCGGTACTCGCACGGATTCCACCATTTCCCGTTACTCGCCCGGATTCAACAATTTTCTGGTGCTCACACTGATTCTACCATTTTTTCGTACCGGTCTGGACAGTTTTTCGGCACTCGCAAGGATTCCACCTTTTGCGGGTAGTCGCACGGATTCAACAATTTTCTGGCGCTCACACTGATTCTACCATTTTTCCGTACTGGTCCGGACAGTTTTTCGGTACTCGCACGGATTCCACCATTTCCCGTTACTCGCCCGGATTCAACAATTTTCAGGTGCTCACACTGATTCTACCATTTTTCCGTACTGGTCCGGACAGTTTTTCGGCACTCGCACGGATTCCACCTTTTCCCGGTACCTGTCCGGATTCAACAATTTTCTGGTGCTCACACTGATTCTACCATTTTTCCGTACTGGTCCGGACAGTTTTTCGGTACTCGCACGGATTCCACCATTTCCCGTTACTCGCCCGGATTCAACAATTTTCTGGTGCTCACACTGATTCTACCATTTTTCCGTACTGGTCCGGACAGTTTTTCGGCACTCGCACGGATTCCACCTTTTCCCGGTACCTGTCCGGATTCAACAATTTTCTGGTGCTCACACTGATTCTACCATTTTTCCGTACTGGTCCGGACAGTTTTTCGGTACTCGCACGGATTCCACCATTTCCCGTTACTCGCCCGGATTCAACAATTTTCAGGTGCTCACACTGATTCTACCATTTTTCCGTACTGGTCTGGACAGTTTTTCGGCACTCGCACGTTTTCCACCTTTTCCCGGTACCTGTCCGGATTCAACAATTTTCTGTTGCTCACACTGATTCTACCATTTTTCCGTACTGGTCCGGACAGTTTTTCGGTACTCGCACGGATTCCACCATTTCCCGTTACTCGCCCGGATTCAACAATTTTCTGGTGCTCACACTGATTCTACCATTTTTCCGTACTGGTCTGGACAGTTTTTCGGCACTCGCACGGATTCCACCTTTTCCCGGTACTTGTCCGGATTCAACAATTTTCTGGTGCTCACAGTGATTCTACCATTTTTTCGTACCGGTCTGGACAGTTTTTCGGCACTCGCAAGGATTCCACCTTTTGCGGGTAGTCGCACGGATTCAACAATTTTCTGGCGCTCACACTGATTCTACCATTTTTCCGTACTGGTCCGGACAGTTTTTCGGTACTCGCACGGATTCCACCATTTCCCGTTACTCGCCCGGATTCAACAATTTTCAGGTGCTCACACTGATTCTACCATTTTTCCGTACTGGTCCGGACAGTTTTTCGGCACTCGCACGGATTCCACCTTTTCCCGGTACCTGTCCGGATTCAACAATTTTCTGGTGCTCACACTGATTCTACCATTTTTCCGTACTAGTCCGGACAGTTTTTCGGTACTCGCACGGATTCCACCATTTCCCGTTACTCGCCCGGATTCAACAATTTTCAGGTGCTCACACTGATTCTACCCATTTTCCGTACTGGTCTGGACAGTTTTTCGGCACTCGCACGGATTCCACCTTTTCCCGGTACCTGTCCGGATTCAACAATTTTCTGGTGCTCACACTGATTCTACCATTTTTCCGTACTGGTCCGGACAGTTTTTCGGTACTCGCACGGATTCCACCATTTCCCGTTACTCGCCCGGATTCAACAATTTTCTGGTGCTCACACTGATTCTACCATTTTTCCGTACTGGTCTGGACAGTTTTTCGGCACTCGCACGGATTCCACCTTTTCCCGGTACCTGTCCGGATTCAACAATTTTCTGGTGCTCACACTGATTCTACCATTTTTCCGTACTGGTCCGGACAGTTTTTCGGTACTCGCACGGATTCCACCATTTCCCGTTACTCGCCCGGATTCAACAATTTTCTGGTGCTCACACTGATTCTACCATTTTTTCGTACCGGTCTGGACAGTTTTTCGGCACTCGCAAGGATTCCACCTTTTGCGGGTAGTCGCACGGATTCAACAATTTTCTGGCGCTCACACTGATTCTACCATTTTTCCGTACTGGTCCGGACAGTTTTTCGGTACTCGCACGGATTCCACCATTTCCCGTTACTCGCCCGGATTCAACAATTTTCAGGTGCTCACACTGATTCTACCATTTTTCCGTACTGGTCCGGACAGTTTTTCGGCACTCGCACGGATTCCACCTTTTCCCGGTACCTGTCCGGATTCAACAATTTTCTGGTGCTCACACTGATTCTACCATTTTTCCGTACTGGTCCGGACAGTTTTTCGGTACTCGCACGGATTCCACCATTTCCCGTTACTCGCCCGGATTCAACAATTTTCTGGTGCTCACACTGATTCTACCATTTTTCCGTACTGGTCCGGACAGTTTTTCGGCACTCGCACGGATTCCACCTTTTCCCGGTACCTGTCCGGATTCAACAATTTTCTGGTGCTCACACTGATTCTACCATTTTTCCGTACTGGTCCGGACAGTTTTTCGGTACTCGCACGGATTCCACCATTTCCCGTTACTCGCCCGGATTCAACAATTTTCAGGTGCTCACACTGATTCTACCATTTTTCCGTACTGGTCTGGACAGTTTTTCGGCACTCGCACGGATTCCACCTTTTCCCGGTACCTGTCCGGATTCAACAATTTTCTGTTGCTCACACTGATTCTACCATTTTTCCGTACTGGTCCGGACAGTTTTTCGGTACTCGCACGGATTCCACCATTTCCCGTTACTCGCCCGGATTCAACAATTTTCTGGTGCTCACACTGATTCTACCATTTTTCCGTACTGGTCTGGACAGTTTTTCGGCACTCGCACGGATTCCACCTTTTCCCGGTACTTGTCCGGATTCAACAATTTTCTGGTGCTCACAGTGATTCTACCATTTTTTCGTACCGGTCTGGACAGTTTTTCGGCACTCGCAAGGATTCCACCTTTTGCGGGTAGTCGCACGGATTCAACAATTTTCTGGCGCTCACACTGATTCTACCATTTTTCCGTACTGGTCCGGACAGTTTTTCGGTACTCGCACGGATTCCACCATTTCCCGTTACTCGCCCGGATTCAACAATTTTCAGGTGCTCACACTGATTCTACCATTTTTCCGTACTGGTCCGGACAGTTTTTCGGCACTCGCACGGATTCCACCTTTTCCCGGTACCTGTCCGGATTCAACAATTTTCTGGTGCTCACACTGATTCTACCATTTTTCCGTACTGGTCCGGACAGTTTTTCGGTACTCGCACGGATTCCACCATTTCCCGTTACTCGCCCGGATTCAACAATTTTCAGGTGCTCACACTGATTCTACCATTTTTCCGTACTGGTCTGGACAGTTTTTCGGCACTCGCACGGATTCCACCTTTTCCCGGTACCTGTCCGGATTCAACAATTTTCTGGTGCTCACACTGATTCTACCATTTTTCCGTACTGGTCCGGACAGTTTTTCGGTACTCGCACGGATTCCACCATTTCCCGTTACTCGCCCGGATTCAACAATTTTCTGGTGCTCACACTGATTCTACCATTTTTCCGTACTGGTCTGGACAGTTTTTCGGCACTCGCACGGATTCCACCTTTTCCCGGTACCTGTCCGGATTCAACAATTTTCTGGTGCTCACACTGATTCTACCATTTTTCCGTACTGGTCCGGACAGTTTTTCGGTACTCGCACGGATTCCACCATTTCCCGTTACTCGCCCGGATTCAACAATTTTCTGGTGCTCACACTGATTCTACCATTTTTTCGTACCGGTCTGGACAGTTTTTCGGCACTCGCAAGGATTCCACCTTTTGCGGGTAGTCGCACGGATTCAACAATTTTCTGGCGCTCACACTGATTCTACCATTTTTCCGTACTGGTCCGGACAGTTTTTCGGTACTCGCACGGATTCCACCATTTCCCGTTACTCGCCCGGATTCAACAATTTTCAGGTGCTCACACTGATTCTACCATTTTTCCGTACTGGTCCGGACAGTTTTTCGGCACTCGCACGGATTCCACCTTTTCCCGGTACCTGTCCGGATTCAACAATTTTCTGGTGCTCACACTGATTCTACCATTTTTCCGTACTGGTCCGGACAGTTTTTCGGTACTCGCACGGATTCCACCATTTCCCGTTACTCGCCCGGATTCAACAATTTTCTGGTGCTCACACTGATTCTACCATTTTTCCGTACTGGTCCGGACAGTTTTTCGGCACTCGCACGGATTCCACCTTTTCCCGGTACCTGTCCGGATTCAACAATTTTCTGGTGCTCACACTGATTCTACCATTTTTCCGTACTGGTCCGGACAGTTTTTCGGTACTCGCACGGATTCCACCATTTCCCGTTACTCGCCCGGATTCAACAATTTTCAGGTGCTCACACTGATTCTACCATTTTTCCGTACTGGTCTGGACAGTTTTTCGGCACTCGCACGGATTCCACCTTTTCCCGGTACCTGTCCGGATTCAACAATTTTCTGTTGCTCACACTGATTCTACCATTTTTCCGTACTGGTCCGGACAGTTTTTCGGTACTCGCACGGATTCCACCATTTCCCGTTACTCGCCCGGATTCAACAATTTTCTGGTGCTCACACTGATTCTACCATTTTTCCGTACTGGTCTGGACAGTTTTTCGGCACTCGCACGGATTCCACCTTTTCCCGGTACTTGTCCGGATTCAACAATTTTCTGGTGCTCACAGTGATTCTACCATTTTTTCGTACCGGTCTGGACAGTTTTTCGGCACTCGCAAGGATTCCACCTTTTGCGGGTAGTCGCACGGATTCAACAATTTTCTGGCGCTCACACTGATTCTACCATTTTTCCGTACTGGTCCGGACAGTTTTTCGGTACTCGCACGGATTCCACCATTTCCCGTTACTCGCCCGGATTCAACAATTTTCAGGTGCTCACACTGATTCTACCATTTTTCCGTACTGGTCCGGACAGTTTTTCGGCACTCGCACGGATTCCACCTTTTCCCGGTACCTGTCCGGATTCAACAATTTTCTGGTGCTCACACTGATTCTACCATTTTTCCGTACTAGTCCGGACAGTTTTTCGGTACTCGCACGGATTCCACCATTTCCCGTTACTCGCCCGGATTCAACAATTTTCAGGTGCTCACACTGATTCTACCCATTTTCCGTACTGGTCTGGACAGTTTTTCGGCACTCGCACGGATTCCACCTTTTCCCGGTACCTGTCCGGATTCAACAATTTTCTGGTGCTCACACTGATTCTACCATTTTTCCGTACTGGTCCGGACAGTTTTTCGGTACTCGCACGGATTCCACCATTTCCCGTTACTCGCCCGGATTCAACAATTTTCTGGTGCTCACACTGATTCTACCATTTTTCCGTACTGGTCTGGACAGTTTTTCGGCACTCGCACGGATTCCACCTTTTCCCGGTACCTGTCCGGATTCAACAATTTTCTGGTGCTCACACTGATTCTACCATTTTTCCGTACTGGTCCGGACAGTTTTTCGGTACTCGCACGGATTCCACCATTTCCCGTTACTCGCCCGGATTCAACAATTTTCTGGTGCTCACACTGATTCTACCATTTTTTCGTACCGGTCTGGACAGTTTTTCGGCACTCGCAAGGATTCCACCTTTTGCGGGTAGTCGCACGGATTCAACAATTTTCTGGCGCTCACACTGATTCTACCATTTTTCCGTACTGGTCCGGACAGTTTTTCGGTACTCGCACGGATTCCACCATTTCCCGTTACTCGCCCGGATTCAACAATTTTCAGGTGCTCACACTGATTCTACCATTTTTCCGTACTGGTCCGGACAGTTTTTCGGCACTCGCACGGATTCCACCTTTTCCCGGTACCTGTCCGGATTCAACAATTTTCTGGTGCTCACACTGATTCTACCATTTTTCCGTACTGGTCCGGACAGTTTTTCGGTACTCGCACGGATTCCACCATTTCCCGTTACTCGCCCGGATTCAACAATTTTCAGGTGCTCACACTGATTCTACCATTTTTCCGTACTGGTCCGGACAGTTTTTCGGCACTCGCACGGATTCCACCTTTTCCCGGTACCTGTCCGGATTCAACAATTTTCTGGTGCTCACACTGATTCTACCATTTTTCCGTACTGGTCCGGACAGTTTTTCGGTACTCGCACGGATTCCACCATTTCCCGTTACTCGCCCGGATTCAACAATTTTCAGGTGCTCACATTGATTCTACCATTTTTCCGTACTGGTCCGGACAGTTTTTCGGCACTCGCACGGATTCCACCTTTTCCCGGTACCTGTCCGGATTCAACAATTTTCTGGTGCTCACACTGATTCTACCATTTTTCCGTACTGGTCCGGACAGTTTTTCGGTACTCGCACGGATTCCACCATTTCCCGTTACTCGCCCGGATTCAACAATTTTCAGGTGCTCACACTGATTCTACCATTTTTCCGTACTGGTCTGGACAGTTTTTCGGCACTCGCACGGATTCCACCTTTTCCCGGTACCTGTCCGGATTCAACAATTTTCTGTTGCTCACACTGATTCTACCATTTTTCCGTACTGGTCCGGACAGTTTTTCGGTACTCGCACGGATTCCACCATTTCCCGTTACTCGCCCGGATTCAACAATTTTCTGGTGCTCACACTGATTCTACCATTTTTCCGTACTGGTCTGGACAGTTTTTCGGCACTCGCACGGATTCCACCTTTTCCCGGTACTTGTCCGGATTCAACAATTTTCTGGTGCTCACAGTGATTCTACCTTTTTTCGTACCGGTCTGGACAGTTTTTCGGCACTCGCAAGGATTCCACCTTTTGCGGGTAGTCGCACGGATTCAACAATTTTCTGGCGCTCACACTGATTCTACCATTTTTCCGTACTGGTCCGGACAGTTTTTCGGTACTCGCACGGATTCCACCATTTCCCGTTACTCGCCCGGATTCAACAATTTTCAGGTGCTCACACTGATTCTACCATTTTTCCGTACTGGTCCGGACAGTTTTTCGGCACTCGCACGGATTCCACCTTTTCCCGGTACCTGTCCGGATTCAACAATTTTCTGATGCTCACACTGATTCTACCATTTTTCCGTACTAGTCCGGACAGTTTTTCGGTACTCGCACGGATTCCACCATTTCCCGTTACTCGCCCGGATTCAACAATTTTCAGGTGCTCACACTGATTCTACCATTTTTCCGTACTGGTCTGGACAGTTTTTCGGCACTCGCACGGATTCCACCTTTTCCCGGTACCTGTCCGGATTCAACAATTTTCTGGTGCTCACACTGATTCTACCATTTTTCCGTACTGGTCCGGACAGTTTTTCGGTACTCGCACGGATTCCACCATTTCCCGTTACTCGCCCGGATTCAACAATTTTCAGGTGCTCACACTGATTCTACCATTTTTCCGTACTGGTCCGGACAGTTTTTCGGCACTCGCACGGATTCCACCTTTTCCCGGTACCTGTCCGGATTCAACAATTTTCTGGTGCTCACACTGATTCTACCATTTTTCCGTACTGGTCCGGACAGTTTTTCGGTACTCGCACGGATTCCACCATTTCCCGTTACTCGCCCGGATTCAACAATTTTCAGGTGCTCACACTGATTCTACCATTTTTCCGTACTGGTCTGGACAGTTTTTCGGCACTCGCACGGATTCCACCTTTTCCCGGTACCTGTCCGGATTCAACAATTTTCTGGTGCTCACACTGATTCTACCATTTTTCCGTACTGGTCCGGACAGTTTTTCGGTACTCGCACGGATTCCACCATTTCCCGTTACTCGCCCGGATTCAACAATTTTCTGGTGCTCACACTGATTCTACCATTTTTCCGTACTGGTCTGGACAGTTTTTCGGCACTCGCACGGATTCCACCTTTTCCCGGTACCTGTCCGGATTCAACAATTTTCTGGTGCTCACACTGATTCTACCATTTTTTCGTACCGGTCTGGACAGTTTTTCGGCACTCGCAAGGATTCCACCTTTTGCGGGTAGTCGCACGGATTCAACAATTTTCTGGCGCTCACACTGATTCTACCATTTTTCCGTACTGGTCCGGACAGTTTTTCGGTACTCGCACGGATTCCACCATTTCCCGTTACTCGCCCGGATTCAACAATTTTCAGGTGCTCACACTGATTCTACCATTTTTCCGTACTGGTCCGGACAGTTTTTCGGCACTCGCACGGATTCCACCTTTTCCCGGTACCTGTCCGGATTCAACAATTTTCTGGTGCTCACACTGATTCTACCATTTTTCCGTACTGGTCCGGACAGTTTTTCGGTACTCGCACGGATTCCACCATTTCCCGTTACTCGCCCGGATTCAACAATTTTCTGGTGCTCACACTGATTCTACCATTTTTCCGTACTGGTCTGGACAGTTTTTCGGCACTCGCACGGATTCCACCTTTTCCCGGTACCTGTCCGGATTAAACAATTTTCTGGTGCTCACACTGATTCTACCATTTTTCCGTACTGGTCCGGACAGTTTTTCGGTACTCGCACGGATTCCACCATTTCCCGTTACTCGCCCGGATTCAACAATTTTCAGGTGCTCACACTGATTCTACCATTTTTCCGTACTGGTCTGGACAGTTTTTCGGCACTCGCACGGATTCCACCTTTTCCCGGTACCTGTCCGGATTCAACAATTTTCTGTTGCTCACACTGATTCTACCATTTTTCCGTACTAGTCCGGACAGTTTTTCGGTACTCGCACGGATTCCACCATTTCCCGTTACTCGCCCGGATTCAACAATTTTCTAGTGCTCACACTGATTCTACCATTTTTCCGTACTGGTCTGGACAGTTTTTCGGCACTCGCACGGATTCCACCTTTTCCCGGTACTTGTCCGGATTCAACAATTTTCTGGTGCTCACAGTGATTCTACCATTTTTTCGTACCGGTCTGGACAGTTTTTCGGCACTCGCAAGGATTCCACCTTTTGCGGGTAGTCGCACGGATTCAACAATTTTCTGGCGCTCACACTGATTCTACCATTTTTCCGTACTGGTCCGGACAGTTTTTCGGTACTCGCACGGATTCCACCATTTCCCGTTACTCGCCCGGATTCAACAATTTTCAGGTGCTCACACTGATTCTACCATTTTTCCGTACTGGTCCGGACAGTTTTTCGGCACTCGCACGGATTCCACCTTTTCCCGGTACCTGTCCGGATTCAACAATTTTCTGGTGCTCACACTGATTCTACCATTTTTCCGTACTAGTCCGGACAGTTTTTCGGTACTCGCACGGATTCCACCATTTCCCGTTACTCGCCCGGATTCAACAATTTTCAGGTGCTCACACTGATTCTACCATTTTTCCGTACTGGTCTGGACAGTTTTTCGGCACTCGCACGGATTCCACCTTTTCCCGGTACCTGTCCGGATTCAACAATTTTCTGGTGCTCACACTGATTCTACCATTTTTCCGTACTGGTCCGGACAGTTTTTCGGTACTCGCACGGATTCCACCATTTCCCGTTACTCGCCCGGATTCAACAATTTTCAGGTGCTCACACTGATTCTACCATTTTTCCGTACTGGTCTGGACAGTTTTTCGGCACTCGCACGGATTCCACCTTTTCCCGGTACCTGTCCGGATTCAACAATTTTCTGGTGCTCACACTGATTCTACCATTTTTCCGTACTGGTCCGGACAGTTTTTCGGTACTCGCACGGATTCCACCATTTCCCGTTACTCGCCCGGATTCAACAATTTTCAGGTGCTCACACTGATTCTACCATTTTTCCGTACTGGTCCGGACAGTTTGTCGGTACTCGCACGGATTCCACCATTTCCCGTTACTCGCCCGGATTCAACAATTTTCTGGTGCTCACACTGATTCTACCATTTTTCCGTACTGGTCTGGACAGTTTTTCGGCACTCGCACGGATTCCACCTTTTCCCGGTACCTGTCCGGATTCAACAATTTTCTGTTGCTCACACTGATTCTACCATTTTTCCGTACCGGTCTGGACAGTTTTTCGGCACTCGCAAGGATTCCACCTTTTGCGGGTAGTCGCACGGATTCAACAATTTTCTGGCGCTCACACTGATTCTACCATTTTTCCGTACTGGTCCGGACAGTTTTTCGGTACTCGCACGGATTCCACCATTTCCCGTTACTCGCCCGGATTCAACAATTTTCAGGTGCTCACACTGATTCTACCATTTTTCCGTACTGGTCCGTACAGTTTTTCGGCACTCGCACGGATTCCACCTTTTCCCGGTACCTGTCCGGATTCAACAATTTTCTGGTGCTCACACTGATTCTACCATTTTTCCGTACTGGTCCGGACAGTTTTTCGGTACTCGCACGGATTCCACCATTTCCCGTTACTCGCCCGGATTCAACAATTTTCAGGTGCTCACACTGATTCTACCATTTTTCCGTACTGGTCTGGACAGTTTTTCGGCACTCGCACGGATTCCACCTTTTCCCGGTACCTGTCCGGATTCAACAATTTTCTGGTGCTCACACTGATTCTACCATTTTTCCGTACTGGTCCGGACAGTTTTTCGGTACTCGCACGTATTCCACCATTTCCCGTTACTCGCCCGGATTCAACAATTTTCAGGTGCTCACACTGATTCTACCATTTTTCCGTACTGGTCCGGACAGTTTTTCGGTACTCGCACGGATTCCACCATTTCCCGTTACTCGCCCGGATTCAACAATTTTCTGGTGCTCACACTGATTCTACCATTTTTCCGTACTGGTCTGGACAGTTTTTCGGCACTCGCACGGATTCCACCTTTTCCCGGTACCTGTCCGGATTCAACAATTTTCTGGTGCTCACACTGATTCTACCATTTTTCCGTACTGGTCCGGACAGTTTTTCGGTACTCGCACGGATTCCACCATTTCCCTTTACTCGCCCGGATTCAACAATTTTCAGGTGCTCACACTGATTCTACCATTTTTCCGTACTGGTCTGGACAGTTTTTCGGCACTCGCACGGATTCCACCTTTTCCCGGTACCTGTCCGGATTCAACAATTTTCTGTTGCTCACACTGATTCTACCATTTTTCCGTACTAGTCCGGACAGTTTTTCGGTACTCGCACGGATTCCACCATTTCCCGTTACTCGCCCGGATTCAACAATTTTCTAGTGCTCACACTGATTCTACCATTTTTCCGTACTGGTCTGGACAGTTTTTCGGCACTCGCACGGATTCCACCTTTTCCCGGTACTTGTCCGGATTCAACAATTTTCTGGTGCTCACAGTGATTCTACCATTTTTTCGTACCGGTCTGGACAGTTTTTCGGCACTCGCAAGGATTCCACCTTTTGCGGGTAGTCGCACGGATTCAACAATTTTCTGGCGCTCACACTGATTCTACCATTTTTCCGTACTGGTCCGGACAGTTTTTCGGTACTCGCACGGATTCCACCATTTCCCGTTACTCGCCCGGATTCAACAATTTTCAGGTGCTCACACTGATTCTACCATTTTTCCGTACTGGTCCGGACAGTTTTTCGGCACTCGCACGGATTCCACCTTTTCCCGGTACCTGTCCGGATTCAACAATTTTCTGGTGCTCACACTGATTCTACCATTTTTCCGTACTAGTCCGGACAGTTTTTCGGTACTCGCACGGATTCCACCATTTCCCGTTACTCGCCCGGATTCAACAATTTTCAGGTGCTCACACTGATTCTACCATTTTTCCGTACTGGTCTGGACAGTTTTTCGGCACTCGCACGGATTCCACCTTTTCCCGGTACCTGTCCGGATTCAACAATTTTCTGGTGCTCACACTGATTCTACCATTTTTCCGTACTGGTCCGGACAGTTTTTCGGTACTCGCACGGATTCCACCATTTCCCGTTACTCGCCCGGATTCAACAATTTTCAGGTGCTCACACTGATTCTACCATTTTTCCGTACTGGTCTGGACAGTTTTTCGGCACTCGCACGGATTCCACCTTTTCCCGGTACCTGTCCGGATTCAACAATTTTCTGGTGCTCACACTGATTCTACCATTTTTCCGTACTGGTCCGGACAGTTTTTCGGTACTCGCACGGATTCCACCATTTCCCGTTACTCGCCCGGATTCAACAATTTTCAGGTGCTCACACTGATTCTACCATTTTTCCGTACTGGTCCGGACAGTTTTTCGGTACTCGCACGGATTCCACCATTTCCCGTTACTCGCCCGGATTCAACAATTTTCTGGTGCTCACACTGATTCTACCATTTTTCCGTACTGGTCTGGACAGTTTTTCGGCACTCGCACGGATTCCACCTTTTCCCGGTACCTGTCCGGATTCAACAATTTTCTGTTGCTCACACTGATTCTACCATTTTTCCGTACCGGTCTGGACAGTTTTTCGGCACTCGCAAGGATTCCACCTTTTGCGGGTAGTCGCACGGATTCAACAATTTTCTGGCGCTCACACTGATTCTACCATTTTTCCGTACTGGTCCGGACAGTTTTTCGGTACTCGCACGGATTCCACCATTTCCCGTTACTCGCCCGGATTCAACAATTTTCAGGTGCTCACACTGATTCTACCATTTTTCCGTACTGGTCCGTACAGTTTTTCGGCACTCGCACGGATTCCACCTTTTCCCGGTACCTGTCCGGATTCAACAATTTTCTGGTGCTCACACTGATTCTACCATTTTTCCGTACTGGTCCGGACAGTTTTTCGGTACTCGCACGGATTCCACCATTTCCCGTTACTCGCCCGGATTCAACAATTTTCAGGTGCTCACACTGATTCTACCATTTTTCCGTACTGGTCTGGACAGTTTTTCGGCACTCGCACGGATTCCACCTTTTCCCGGTACCTGTCCGGATTCAACAATTTTCTGGTGCTCACACTGATTCTACCATTTTTCCGTACTGGTCCGGACAGTTTTTCGGTACTCGCACGGATTCCACCATTTCCCGTTACTCGCCCGGATTCAACAATTTTCAGGTGCTCACACTGATTCTACCATTTTTCCGTACTGGTCCGGACAGTTTTTCGGTACTCGCACGGATTCCACCATTTCCCGTTACTCGCCCGGATTCAACAATTTTCTGGTGCTCACACTGATTCTACCAT
Source organism: Vitis vinifera (assembly GCF_030704535.1). Classification (NCBI taxonomy): domain Eukaryota; kingdom Viridiplantae; phylum Streptophyta; class Magnoliopsida; order Vitales; family Vitaceae; genus Vitis; species Vitis vinifera. Next base: position 21,360,628 of record NC_081814.1, read on the forward strand.
TTTTCCGTACTGGTCTGGACAGTTTTTCGGCACTCGCACGGATTCCACCTTTTCCCGGTACCTGTCCGGATTCAACAATTTTCTGTTGCTCACACTGATTCTACCATTTTTCCGTACCGGTCTGGACAGTTTTTCGGCACTCGCAAGGATTCCACCTTTTGCGGGTAGTCGCACGGATTCAACAATTTTCTGGCGCTCACACTGATTCTACCATTTTTCCGTACTGGTCCGGACAGTTTTTCGGTACTCGCACGGATTCCACCATTTCCCGTTACTCGCCCGGATTCAACAATTTTCAGGTGCTCACACTGATTCTACCATTTTTCCGTACTGGTCCGTACAGTTTTTCGGCACTCGCACGGATTCCACCTTTTCCCGGTACCTGTCCGGATTCAACAATTTTCTGGTGCTCACACTGATTCTACCATTTTTCCGTACTGGTCCGGACAGTTTTTCGGTACTCGCACGGATTCCACCATTTCCCGTTACTCGCCCGGATTCAACAATTTTCAGGTGCTCACACTGATTCTACCATTTTTCCGTACTGGTCCGGACAGTTTTTCGGCACTCGCACGGATTCCACCTTTTCCCGGTACCTGTCCGGATTCAACAATTTTCTGGTGCTCACACTGATTCTACCATTTTTCCGTACTAGTCCGGACAGTTTTTCGGTACTCGCACGGATTCCACCATTTCCCGTTACTCGCCCGGATTCAACAATTTTCAGGTGCTCACACTGATTCTACCATTTTTCCGTACTGGTCTGGACAGTTTTTCGGCACTCGCACGGATTACACCTTTTCCCGGTACCTGTCCGGATTCAACAATTTTCTGGTGCTCACACTGATTCTACCATTTTTCCGTACTGGTCCGGACAGTTTTTCGGTACTCGCACGGATTCCACCATTTCCCGTTACTCGCCCGGATTCAACAATTTTCAGGTGCTCACACTGATTCTACCATTTTTCCGTACTGGTCCGGACAGTTTTTCGGCACTCGCACGGATTCCACCTTTTCCCGGTACCTGTCCGGATTCAACAATTTTCTGGTGCTCACACTGATTCTACCATTTTTCCGTACTGGTCCGGACAGTTTTTCGGTACTCGCACGGATTCCACCATTTCCCGTTACTCGCCCGGATTCAACAATTTTCAGGTGCTCACACTGATTCTACCATTTTTCCGTACTGGTCCGGACAGTTTTTCGGCACTCGCACGGATTCCACCTTTTCCCGGTACCTGTCCGGATTCAACAATTTTCTGGTGCTCACACTGATTCTACCATTTTTCCGTACTGGTCCGGACAGTTTTTCGGTACTCGCACGGATTCCACCATTTCCCGTTACTCGCCCGGATTCAACAATTTTCAGGTGCTCACACTGATTCTACCATTTTTCCGTACTGGTCTGGACAGTTTTTCGGCACTCGCACGGATTCCACCTTTTCCCGGTACCTGTCCGGATTCAACAATTTTCTGGTGCTCACACTGATTCTACCATTTTTCCGTACTGGTCCGGACAGTTTTTCGGTACTCGCACGGATTCCACCATTTCCCGTTACTCGCCCGGATTCAACAATTTTCTGGTGCTCACACTGATTCTACCATTTTTCCGTACTGGTCTGGACAGTTTTTCGGCACTCGCACGGATTCCACCTTTTCCCGGTACCTGTCCGGATTCAACAATTTTCTGGTGCTCACAGTGATTCTACCATTTTTTCGTACCGGTCTGGACAGTTTTTCGGCACTCGCAAGGATTCCACCTTTTGCGGGTAGTCGCACGGATTCAACAATTTTCTGGCGCTCACACTGATTCTACCATTTTTCCGTACTGGTCCGGACAGTTTTTCGGTACTCGCACGGATTCCACCATTTCCCGTTACTCGCCCGGATTCAACAATTTTCAGGTGCTCACACTGATTCTACCATTTTTCCGTACTGGTCCGGACAGTTTTTCGGCACTCGCACGGATTCCACCTTTTCCCGGTACCTGTCCGGATTCAACAATTTTCTGGTGCTCACACTGATTCTACCATTTTTCCGTACTGGTCCGGACAGTTTTTCGGTACTCGCACGGATTCCACCATTTCCCGTTACTCGCCCGGATTCAACAATTTTCAGGTGCTCACACTGATTCTACCATTTTTCCGTACTGGTCCGGACAGTTTTTCGGCACTCGCACGGATTCCACCTTTTCCCGGTACCTGTCCGGATTCAACAATTTTCTGGTGCTCACACTGATTCTACCATTTTTCCGTACTGGTCCGGACAGTTTTTCGGTACTCGCACGGATTCCACCATTTCCCGTTACTCGCCCGGATTCAACAATTTTCAGGTGCTCACACTGATTCTACCATTTTTCCGTACTGGTCCGGACAGTTTTTCGGTACTCGCACGGATTCCACCATTTCCCGTTACTCGCCCGGATTCAACAATTTTCTGGTGCTCACACTGATTCTACAATTTTTCCGTACTGGTTTGGACAGTTTTTCGGCACTCGCACGGATTCCACCTTTTCCCGGTACTTGTCCGGATTCAACAATTTTCTGGTGCTCACAGTGATTCTACCATTTTTTCGTACCGGTCTGGACAGTTTTTCGGCACTCGCAAGGATTCCACCTTTTGCGGGTAGTCGCACGGATTCAACAATTTTCTGGCGCTCACACTGATTCTACCATTTTTCCGTACTGGTCCGGACAGTTTTTCGGTACTCGCACGGATTCCACCATTTCCCGTTACTCGCCCGGATTCAACAATTTTCAGGTGCTCACACTGATTCTACCATTTTTCCGTACTGGTCCGGACAGTTTTTCGGTACTCGCACGGATTCCACCATTTCCCGTTACTCGCCCGGATTCAACAATTTTCTGGTGCTCACACTGATTCTACCATTTTTCCGTACTGGTCTGGACAGTTTTTCGGCACTCGCACGGATTCCACCTTTTCCCGGTACCTGTCCGGATTCAACAATTTTCTGGTGCTCACACTGATTCTACCATTTTTCCGTACTGGTCCGGACAGTTTTTCGGTACTCGCACGGATTCCACCATTTCCCGTTACTCGCCCGGATTCAACAATTTTCTGGTGCTCACACTGATTCTACCATTTTTCCGTACTGGTCTGGACAGTTTTTCGGCACTCGCACGGATTCCACCTTTTCCCGGTACCTGTCCGGATTCAACAATTTTCTGGTGCTCACAGTGATTCTACCATTTTTTCGTACCGGTCTGGACAGTTTTTCGGCACTCGCAAGGATTCCACCTTTTGCGGGTAGTCGCACGGATTCAACAATTTTCTGGCGCTCACACTGATTCTACCATTTTTCCGTACTGGTCCGGACAGTTTTTCGGTACTCGCACGGATTCCACCATTTCCCGTTACTCGCCCGGATTCAACAATTTTCAGGTGCTCACACTGATTCTACCATTTTTCCGTACTGGTCCGGACAGTTTTTCGGCACTCGCACGGATTCCACCTTTTCCCGGTACCTGTCCGGATTCAACAATTTTCTGGTGCTCACACTGATTCTACTATTTTTCCGTACTGGTCCGGACAGTTTTTCGGTACTCGCACGGATTCCACCATTTCCCGTTACTCGCCCGGATTCAACAATTTTCAGGTGCTCACACTGATTCTACCATTTTTCCGTACTGGTCCGGACAGTTTTTCGGTACTCGCACGGATTCCACCATTTCCCGTTACTCGCCCGGATTCAACAATTTTCTGGTGCTCACACTGATTCTACCATTTTTCCGTACTGGTCTGGACAGTTTTTCGGCACTCGCACGGATTCCACCTTTTCCCGGTACCTGTCCGGATTCAACAATTTTCTGGTGCTCACACTGATTCTACCATTTTTCCGTACTGGTCCGGACAGTTTTTCGGTACTCGCACGGATTCCACCATTTCCCGTTACTCGCCCGGATTCAACAATTTTCTGGTGCTCACACTGATTCTACCATTTTTCCGTACTGGTCTGGACAGTTTTTCGGCACTCGCACGGATTCCACCTTTTCCCGGTACCTGTCCGGATTCAACAATTTTCTGGTGCTCACAGTGATTCTACCATTTTTTCGTACCGGTCTGGACAGTTTTTCGGCACTCGCAAGGATTCCACCTTTTGCGGGTAGTCGCACGGATTCAACAATTTTCTGGCGCTCACACTGATTCTACCATTTTTCCGTACTGGTCCGGACAGTTTTTCGGTACTCGCACGGATTCCACCATTTCCCGTTACTCGCCCGGATTCAACAATTTTCAGGTGCTCACACTGATTCTACCATTTTTCCGTACTGGTCCGGACAGTTTTTCGGCACTCGCACGGATTCCACCTTTTCCCGGTACCTGTCCGGATTCAACAATTTTCTGGTGCTCACACTGATTCTACTATTTTTCCGTACTGGTCCGGACAGTTTTTCGGTACTCGCACGGATTCCACCATTTCCCGTTACTCGCCCGGATTCAACAATTTTCAGGTGCTCACACTGATTCTACCATTTTTCCGTACTGGTCCGGACAGTTTTTCGGCACTCGCACGGATTCCACCTTTTCCCGGTACCTGTCCGGATTCAACAATTTTCTGGTGCTCACACTGATTCTACCATTTTTCCGTACTGGTCCGGACAGTTTTTCGGTACTCGCACGGATTCCACCATTTCCCGTTACTCGCCCGGATTCAACAATTTTCAGGTGCTCACACTGATTCTACCATTTTTCCGTACTGGTCCGGACAGTTTTTCGGTACTCGCACGGATTCCACCATTTCCCGTTACTCGCCCGGATTCAACAATTTTCTGGTGCTCACACTGATTCTACAATTTTTCCGTACTGGTTTGGACAGTTTTTCGGCACTCGCACGGATTCCACCTTTTCCCGGTACTTGTCCGGATTCAACAATTTTCTGGTGCTCACAGTGATTCTACCATTTTTTCGTACCGGTCTGGACAGTTTTTCGGCACTCGCAAGGATTCCACCTTTTGCGGGTAGTCGCACGGATTCAACAATTTTCTGGCGCTCACACTGATTCTACCATTTTTCCGTACTGGTCCGGACAGTTTTTCGGTACTCGCACGGATTCCACCATTTCCCGTTACTCGCCCGGATTCAACAATTTTCAGGTGCTCACACTGATTCTACCATTTTTCCGTACTGGTCCGGACAGTTTTTCGGTACTCGCACGGATTCCACCATTTCCCGTTACTCGCCCGGATTCAACAATTTTCTGGTGCTCACACTGATTCTACCATTTTTCCGTACTGGTCTGGACAGTTTTTCGGCACTCGCACGGATTCCACCTTTTCCCGGTACTTGTCCGGATTCAACAATTTTCTGGTGCTCACAGTGATTCTACCATTTTTTCGTACCGGTCTGGACAGTTTTTCGGCACTCGCAAGGATTCCACCTTTTGCGGGTAGTCGCACGGATTCAACAATTTTCTGGCGCTCACACTGATTCTACCATTTTTCCGTACTGGTCCGGACAGTTTTTCGGTACTCGCACGGATTCCACCATTTCCCGTTACTCGCCCGGATTCAACAATTTTCTGGTGCTCACACTGATTCTACCATTTTTCCGTACTGGTCTGGACAGTTTTTCGGTACTCGCACGGATTCCACCATTTCCCGTTACTCGCCCGGATTCAACAATTTTCAGGTGCTCACACTGATTCTACCATTTTTCCGTACTGGTCCGGACAGTTTTTCGGCACTCGCACGGATTGCACCTTTTCCCGGTACCTGTCCGGATTCAACAATTTTCTGGTGCTGACACTGATTCTACCATTTTTTCGTACTAGTCCGGACAGTTTTTCGGTACTCGCACGGATTCCACCATTTCCCGTTACTCGCCCGGATTCAACAATTTTCAGGTGCTCACACTGATTCTACCATTTTTCCGTACTGGTCTGGACAGTTTTTCGGCACTCGCACGGATTCCACCTTTTCCCGGTACCTGTCCGGATTCAACAATTTTCTGGTGCTCACACTGATTCTACCATTTTTCCGTACTGGTCCGGACAGTTTTTCGGTACTCGCACGGATTCCACCATTTCCCGTTACTCGCCCGGATTCAACAATTTTCAGGTGCTCACACTGATTCTACCATTTTTCCGTACTGGTCCGGACAGTTTTTCGGCACTCGCACGGATTCCACCTTTTCCCGGTACCTGTCCGGATTCAACAATTTTCTGGTGCTCACACTGATTCTACCATTTTTCCGTACTGGTCCGGACAGTTTTTCGGCACTCGCACGGATTCCACCTTTTCCCGGTACCTGTCCGGATTCAACAATTTTCTGGTGCTCACACTGATTCTACCATTTTTCCGTACTGGTCCGGACAGTTTTTCGGTACTCGCACGGATTCCACCATTTCCCGTTACTCGCCCGGATTCAACAATTTTCAGGTGCTCACACTGATTCTACCATTTTTCCGTACTGGTCCGGACAGTTTTTCGGCACTCGCACGGATTCCACCTTTTCCCGGTACCTGTCCGGATTCAACAATTTTCTGGTGCTCACACTGATTCTACCATTTTTCCGTACTGGTCCGGACAGTTTTTCGGTACTCGCACGGATTCCACCATTTCCCGTTACTCGCCCGGATTCAACAATTTTCAGGTGCTCACACTGATTCTACCATTTTTCCGTACTGGTCCGGACAGTTTTTCGGTACTCGCACGGATTCCACCATTTCCCGTTACTCGCCCGGATTCAACAATTTTCTGGTGCTCACACTGATTCTACAATTTTTCCGTACTGGTTTGGACAGTTTTTCGGCACTCGCACGGATTCCACCTTTTCCCGGTACTTGTCCGGATTCAACAATTTTCTGGTGCTCACAGTGATTCTACCATTTTTTCGTACCGGTCTGGACAGTTTTTCGGCACTCGCAAGGATTCCACCTTTTGCGGGTAGTCGCACGGATTCAACAATTTTCTGGCGCTCACACTGATTCTACCATTTTTCCGTACTGGTCCGGACAGTTTTTCGGTACTCGCACGGATTCCACCATTTCCCGTTACTCGCCCGGATTCAACAATTTTCAGGTGCTCACACTGATTCTACCATTTTTCCGTACTGGTCCGGACAGTTTTTCGGTACTCGCACGGATTCCACCATTTCCCGTTACTCGCCCGGATTCAACAATTTTCTGGTGCTCACACTGATTCTACCATTTTTCCGTACTGGTCTGGACAGTTTTTCGGCACTCGCACGGATTCCACCTTTTCCCGGTACCTGTCCGGATTCAACAATTTTCTGGTGCTCACACTGATTCTACCATTTTTCCGTACTGGTCCGGACAGTTTTTCGGTACTCGCACGGATTCCACCATTTCCCGTTACTCGCCCGGATTCAACAATTTTCTGGTGCTCACACTGATTCTACCATTTTTCCGTACTGGTCTGGACAGTTTTTCGGCACTCGCACGGATTCCACCTTTTCCCGGTACCTGTCCGGATTCAACAATTTTCTGGTGCTCACAGTGATTCTACCATTTTTTCGTACCGGTCTGGACAGTTTTTCGGCACTCGCAAGGATTCCACCTTTTGCGGGTAGTCGCACGGATTCAACAATTTTCTGGCGCTCACACTGATTCTACCATTTTTCCGTACTGGTCCGGACAGTTTTTCGGTACTCGCACGGATTCCACCATTTCCCGTTACTCGCCCGGATTCAACAATTTTCAGGTGCTCACACTGATTCTACCATTTTTCCGTACTGGTCCGGACAGTTTTTCGGCACTCGCACGGATTCCACCTTTTCCCGGTACCTGTCCGGATTCAACAATTTTCTGGTGCTCACACTGATTCTACTATTTTTCCGTACTGGTCCGGACAGTTTTTCGGTACTCGCACGGATTCCACCATTTCCCGTTACTCGCCCGGATTCAACAATTTTCAGGTGCTCACACTGATTCTACCATTTTTCCGTACTGGTCCGGACAGTTTTTCGGTACTCGCACGGATTCCACCATTTCCCGTTACTCGCCCGGATTCAACAATTTTCTGGTGCTCACACTGATTCTACCATTTTTCCGTACTGGTCTGGACAGTTTTTCGGCACTCGCACGGATTCCACCTTTTCCCGGTACCTGTCCGGATTCAACAATTTTCTGGTGCTCACACTGATTCTACCATTTTTCCGTACTGGTCCGGACAGTTTTTCGGTACTCGCACGGATTCCACCATTTCCCGTTACTCGCCCGGATTCAACAATTTTCTGGTGCTCACACTGATTCTACCATTTTTCCGTACTGGTCTGGACAGTTTTTCGGCACTCGCACGGATTCCACCTTTTCCCGGTACCTGTCCGGATTCAACAATTTTCTGGTGCTCACAGTGATTCTACCATTTTTTCGTACCGGTCTGGACAGTTTTTCGGCACTCGCAAGGATTCCACCTTTTGCGGGTAGTCGCACGGATTCAACAATTTTCTGGCGCTCACACTGATTCTACCATTTTTCCGTACTGGTCCGGACAGTTTTTCGGTACTCGCACGGATTCCACCATTTCCCGTTACTCGCCCGGATTCAACAATTTTCAGGTGCTCACACTGATTCTACCATTTTTCCGTACTGGTCCGGACAGTTTTTCGGCACTCGCACGGATTCCACCTTTTCCCGGTACCTGTCCGGATTCAACAATTTTCTGGTGCTCACACTGATTCTACTATTTTTCCGTACTGGTCCGGACAGTTTTTCGGTACTCGCACGGATTCCACCATTTCCCGTTACTCGCCCGGATTCAACAATTTTCAGGTGCTCACACTGATTCTACCATTTTTCCGTACTGGTCCGGACAGTTTTTCGGCACTCGCACGGATTCCACCTTTTCCCGGTACCTGTCCGGATTCAACAATTTTCTGGTGCTCACACTGATTCTACCATTTTTCCGTACTGGTCCGGACAGTTTTTCGGTACTCGCACGGATTCCACCATTTCCCGTTACTCGCCCGGATTCAACAATTTTCAGGTGCTCACACTGATTCTACCATTTTTCCGTACTGGTCCGGACAGTTTTTCGGTACTCGCACGGATTCCACCATTTCCCGTTACTCGCCCGGATTCAACAATTTTCTGGTGCTCACACTGATTCTACAATTTTTCCGTACTGGTTTGGACAGTTTTTCGGCACTCGCACGGATTCCACCTTTTCCCGGTACTTGTCCGGATTCAACAATTTTCTGGTGCTCACAGTGATTCTACCATTTTTTCGTACCGGTCTGGACAGTTTTTCGGCACTCGCAAGGATTCCACCTTTTGCGGGTAGTCGCACGGATTCAACAATTTTCTGGCGCTCACACTGATTCTACCATTTTTCCGTACTGGTCCGGACAGTTTTTCGGTACTCGCACGGATTCCACCATTTCCCGTTACTCGCCCGGATTCAACAATTTTCAGGTGCTCACACTGATTCTACCATTTTTCCGTACTGGTCCGGACAGTTTTTCGGTACTCGCACGGATTCCACCATTTCCCGTTACTCGCCCGGATTCAACAATTTTCTGGTGCTCACACTGATTCTACCATTTTTCCGTACTGGTCTGGACAGTTTTTCGGCACTCGCACGGATTCCACCTTTTCCCGGTACTTGTCCGGATTCAACAATTTTCTGGTGCTCACAGTGATTCTACCATTTTTTCGTACCGGTCTGGACAGTTTTTCGGCACTCGCAAGGATTCCACCTTTTGCGGGTAGTCGCACGGATTCAACAATTTTCTGGCGCTCACACTGATTCTACCATTTTTCCGTACTGGTCCGGACAGTTTTTCGGTACTCGCACGGATTCCACCATTTCCCGTTACTCGCCCGGATTCAACAATTTTCTGGTGCTCACACTGATTCTACCATTTTTCCGTACTGGTCTGGACAGTTTTTCGGTACTCGCACGGATTCCACCATTTCCCGTTACTCGCCCGGATTCAACAATTTTCAGGTGCTCACACTGATTCTACCATTTTTCCGTACTGGTCCGGACAGTTTTTCGGCACTCGCACGGATTGCACCTTTTCCCGGTACCTGTCCGGATTCAACAATTTTCTGGTGCTGACACTGATTCTACCATTTTTTCGTACTAGTCCGGACAGTTTTTCGGTACTCGCACGGATTCCACCATTTCCCGTTACTCGCCCGGATTCAACAATTTTCAGGTGCTCACACTGATTCTACCATTTTTCCGTACTGGTCTGGACAGTTTTTCGGCACTCGCACGGATTCCACCTTTTCCCGGTACCTGTCCGGATTCAACAATTTTCTGGTGCTCACACTGATTCTACCATTTTTCCGTACTGGTCCGGACAGTTTTTCGGTACTCGCACGGATTCCACCATTTCCCGTTACTCGCCCGGATTCAACAATTTTCAGGTGCTCACACTGATTCTACCATTTTTCCGTACTGGTCCGGACAGTTTTTCGGCACTCGCACGGATTCCACCTTTTCCCGGTACCTGTCCGGATTCAACAATTTTCTGGTGCTCACACTGATTCTACCATTTTTCCGTACTGGTCCGGACAGTTTTTCGGTACTCGCACGGATTCCACCATTTCCCGTTACTCGCCCGGATTCAACAATTTTCAGGTGCTCACACTGATTCTACCATTTTTCCGTACTGGTCTGGACAGTTTTTCGGCACTCGCACGGATTCCACCTTTTCCCGGTACCTGTCCGGATTCAACAATTTTCTGGTGCTCACACTGATTCTACCATTTTTCCGTACTGGTCCGGACAGTTTTTCGGCACTCGCACGGATTCCACCTTTTCCCGGTACCTGTCCGGATTCAACAATTTTCTGGTGCTCACACTGATTCTACCATTTTTCCGTACTGGTCCGGACAGTTTTTCGGTACTCGCACGGATTCCACCATTTCCCGTTACTCGCCCGGATTCAACAATTTTCTGGTGCTCACACTGATTCTACCATTTTTCCGTACTGGTCTGGACAGTTTTTCGGCACTCGCACGGATTCCACCTTTTCCCGGTACCTGTCCGGATTCAACAATTTTCTGGTGCTCACAGTGATTCTACCATTTTTTCGTACCGGTCTGGACAGTTTTTCGGCACTCGCAAGGATTCCACCTTTTGCGGGTAGTCGCACGGATTCAACAATTTTCTGGCGCTCACACTGATTCTACCATTTTTCCGTACTGGTCCGGACAGTTTTTCGGTACTCGCACGGATTCCACCATTTCCCGTTACTCGCCCGGATTCAACAATTTTCTGGTGCTCACACTGATTCTACCATTTTTCCGTACTGGTCTGGACAGTTTTTCGGCACTCGCACGGATTCCACCTTTTCCCGGTACCTGTCCGGATTCAACAATTTTCTGGTGCTCACACTGATTCTACCATTTTTCCGTACTGGTCCGGACAGTTTTTCGGTACTCGCACGGATTCCACCATTTCCCGTTACTCGCCCGGATTCAACAATTTTCTGGCGCTCACACTGATTCTACCATTTTTCCGTACTGGTCCGGACAGTTTTTCGGTACTCGCACGGATTCCACCATTTCCCGTTACTCGCCCGGATTCAACAATTTTCAGGTGCTCACACTGATTCTACCATTTTTCCGTACTGGTCCGGACAGTTTTTCGGCACTCGCACGGATTCCACCTTTTCCCGGTACCTGTCCGGATTCAACAATTTTCTGGTGCTCACACTGATTCTACCATTTTTCCGTACTGGTCCGGACAGTTTTTCGGTACTCGCACGGATTCCACCATTTCCCGTTACTCGCCCGGATTCAACAATTTTCTGGTGCTCACACTGATTCTACCATTTTTCCGTACTGGTCTGGACAGTTTTTCGGCACTCGCACGGATTCCACCTTTTCCCGGTACCTGTCCGGATTCAACAATTTTCTGGTGCTCACACTGATTCTACCATTTTTCCGTACTGGTCCGGACAGTTTTTCGGTACTCGCACGGATTCCACCATTTCCCGTTACTCGCCCGGATTCAACAATTTTCAGGTGCTCACACTGATTCTACCATTTTTCCGTACTGGTCTGGACAGTTTTTCGGCACTCGCACGGATTCCACCTTTTCCCGGTACCTGTCCGGATTCAACAATTTTCTGTTGCTCACACTGATTCTACCATTTTTCCGTACTGGTCCGGACAGTTTTTCGGTACTCGCACGGATTCCACCATTTCCCGTTACTCGCCCGGATTCAACAATTTTCTGGTGCTCACACTGATTCTACCATTTTTCCGTACTGGTCTGGACAGTTTTTCGGCACTCGCACGGATTCCACCTTTTCCCGGTACTTGTCCGGATTCAACAATTTTCTGGTGCTCACAGTGATTCTACCATTTTTTCGTACCGGTCTGGACAGTTTTTCGGCACTCGCAAGGATTCCACCTTTTGCGGGTAGTCGCACGGATTCAACAATTTTCTGGCGCTCACACTGATTCTACCATTTTTCCGTACTGGTCCGGACAGTTTTTCGGTACTCGCACGGATTCCACCATTTCCCGTTACTCGCCCGGATTCAACAATTTTCAGGTGCTCACACTGATTCTACCATTTTTCCGTACTGGTCCGGACAGTTTTTCGGCACTCGCACGGATTCCACCTTTTCCCGGTACCTGTCCGGATTCAACAATTTTCTGGTGCTCACACTGATTCTACCATTTTTCCGTACTGGTCCGGACAGTTTTTCGGTAATCGCACGGATTCCACCATTTCCCGTTACTCGCCCGGATTCAACAATTTTCAGGTGCTCACACTGATTCTACCATTTTTCCGTACTGGTCCGGACAGTTTTTCGGTACTCGCACGGATTCCACCATTTCCCGTTACTCGCCCGGATTCAACAATTTTCTGGTGCTCACACTGATTCTACCATTTTTCCGTACTGGTCTGGACAGTTTTTCGGCACTCGCACGGATTCCACCTTTTCCCGGTACTTGTCCGGATTCAACAATTTTCTGGTGCTCACAGTGATTCTACCATTTTTTCGTACCGGTCTGGACAGTTTTTCGGCACTCGCAAGGATTCCACCTTTTGCGGGTAGTCGCACGGATTCAACAATTTTCTGGCGCTCACACTGATTCTACCATTTTTCCGTACTGGTCCGGACAGTTTTTCGGTACTCGCACGGATTCCACCATTTCCCGTTACTCGCCCGGATTCAACAATTTTCAGGTTCTCACACTGATTCTACCATTTTTCCGTACTGGTCCGTACAGTTTTTCGGCACTCGCACGGATTCCACCTTTTCCCGGTACCTGTCCGGATTCAACAATTTTCTGGTGCTCACACTGATTCTACCATTTTTCCGTACTGGTCCGGACAGTTTTTCGGTACTCGCACGGATTCCACCATTTCCCGTTACTCGCCCGGATTCAACAATTTTCAGGTGCTCACACTGATTCTACCATTTTTCCGTACTGGTCGGGACAGTTTTTCGGCACTCGCACGGATTCCACCTTTTCCCGGTACCTGTCCGGATTCAACAATTTTCTGGTGCTCACACTGATTCTACCATTTTTCCGTACTGGTCCGGACAGTTTTTCGGTACTCGCACGGATTCCACCATTTCCCGTTACTCGCCCGGATTCAACAATTTTCAGGTGCTCACACTGATTCTACCATTTTTCCGTACTGGTCCGGACAGTTTTTCGGTACTCGCACGGATTCCACCATTTCCCGTTACTCGCCCGGATTCAACAATTTTCAGGTGCTCATACTGATTCTACCATTTTTTCGTACCGGTCTGGACAGTTTTTCGGCACTCGCAAGGATTCCACCTTTTGCGGGTAGTCGCACGGATTGAACAATTTTCTGGCGCTCACACTGATTCTTCCATTTTTCCGTACTGGTCCGGACAGTTTTTCGGTACTCGCACGGATTCCACCATTTCCCGTTACTCGCCCGGATTCAACAATTTTCTGGTGCTCACACTGATTCTACCATTTTTCCGTACTGGTCGGGACAGTTTTTCGGCACTCGCACGGATTCCACCTTTTCCCGGTACCTGTCCGGATTCAACAATTTTCTGGTGCTCACACTGATTCTACCATTTTTCCGTACTGGTCCGGACAGTTTTTCGGTACTCGCACGGATTCCACCATTTCCCGTTACTCGCCCGGATTCAACAATTTTCAGGTGCTCACACTGATTCTACCATTTTTCCGTACTGGTCCGGACAGTTTTTCGGCACTCGCACGGATTCCACCTTTTCCCGGTACCTGTCCGGATTCAACAATTTTCTGGTGCTCACACTGATTCTACCATTTTTCCGTACTGGTCCGGACAGTTTTTCGGTACTCGCACGGATTCCACCATTTCCCGTTACTCGCCCGGATTCAACAATTTTCAGGTGCTCACACTGATTCTACCATTTTTCCGTACTGGTCCGGACAGTTTTTCGGCACTCGCACGGATTCCACCTTTTCCCGGTACCTGTCCGGATTCAACAATTTTCTGGTGCTCACACTGATTCTACCATTTTTCCGTACTGGTCCGGACAGTTTTTCGGTACTCGCACGGATTCCACCATTTCCCGTTACTCGCCCGGATTCAACAATTTTCAGGTGCTCACACTGATTCTACCATTTTTCCGTACTGGTCTGGACAGTTTTTCGGCACTCGCACGGATTCCACCTTTTCCCGGTACCTGTCCGGATTCAACAATTTTCTGGTGCTCACACTGATTCTACCATTTTTCCGTACTGGTCCGGACAGTTTTTCGGTACTCGCACGGATTCCACCATTTCCCGTTACTCGCACGGATTCAACAATTTTCTGGCGCTCACACTGATTCTACCATTTTTCCGTACTGGTCCGGACAGTTTTTCGGTACTCGCACGGATTCCACCATTTCCCGTTACTCGCCCGGATTCAACAATTTTCAGGTGCTCACACTGATTCTACCATTTTTCCGTACTGGTCCGGACAGTTTTTCGGCACTCGCACGGATTCCACCTTTTCCCGGTACCTGTCCGGATTCAACAATTTTCTGGTGCTCACACTGATTCTACCATTTTTCCGTACTGGTCCGGACAGTTTTTCGGTACTCGCACGGATTCCACCATTTCCCGTTACTCGCCCGGATTCAACAATTTTCAGGTGCTCACACTGATTCTACCATTTTTCCGTACTGGTCCGGACAGTTTTTCGGCACTCGCACGGATTCCACCATTTCCCGTTACTCGCCCGGATTCAACAATTTTCAGGTGCTCACACTGATTCTACCATTTTTCCGTACTGGTCGGGACAGTTTTTCGGCACTCGCACGGATTCCACCTTTTCCCGGTACCTGTCCGGATTCAACAATTTTCTGGTGCTCACACTGATTCTACCATTTTTCCGTACTGGTCCGGACAGTTTTTCGGTACTCGCACGGATTCCACCATTTCCCGTTACTCGCCCGGATTCAACAATTTTCAGGTGCTCACACTGATTCTACCATTTTTCCGTACTGGTCCGGACAGTTTTTCGGTACTCGCACGGATTCCACCATTTCCCGTTACTCGCCCGGATTCAACAATTTTCAGGTGCTCACACTGATTCTACCATTTTTTCGTACCGGTCTGGACAGTTTTTCGGCACTCGCAAGGATTCCACCTTTTGCGGGTAGTCGCACGGATTGAACAATTTTCTGGCGCTCACACTGATTCTACCATTTTTCCGTACTGGTCCGGACAGTTTTTCGGTACTCGCACGGATTCCACCATTTCCCGTTACTCGCCCGGATTCAACAATTTTCTGGTGCTCACACTGATTCTACCATTTTTCCGTACTGGTCTGGACAGTTTTTCGGCACTCGCACGGATTCCACCTTTTCCCGGTACCTGTCCGGATTCAACAATTTTCTGGTGCTCACACTGATTCTACCATTTTTCCGTACTGGTCCGGACAGTTTTTCGGTACTCGCACGGATTCCACCATTTCCCGTTACTCGCCCGGATTCAACAATTTTCAGGTGCTCACACTGATTCTACCATTTTTCCGTACTGGTCCGGACAGTTTTTCGGCACTCGCACGGATTCCACCTTTTCCCGGTACCTGTCCGGATTCAACAATTTTCTGGTGCTCACACTGATTCTACCATTTTTCCGTACTGGTCCGGACAGTTTTTCGGTACTCGCACGGATTCCACCATTTCCCGTTACTCGCCCGGATTCAACAATTTTCAGGTGCTCACACTGATTCTACCATTTTTCCGTACTGGTCCGGACAGTTTTTCGGCACTCGCACGGATTCCACCTTTTCCCGGTACCTGTCCGGATTCAACAATTTTCTGGTGCTCACACTGATTCTACCATTTTTCCGTACTGGTCCGGACAGTTTTTCGGTACTCGCACGGATTCCACCATTTCCCGTTACTCGCCCGGATTCAACAATTTTCAGGTGCTCACACTGATTCTACCATTTTTCCGTACTGGTCTGGACAGTTTTTCGGCACTCGCACGGATTCCACCTTTTCCCGGTACCTGTCCGGATTCAACAATTTTCTGGTGCTCACACTGATTCTACCATTTTTCCGTACTGGTCCGGACAGTTTTTCGGTACTCGCACGGATTCCACCATTTCCCGTTACTCGCACGGATTCAACAATTTTCTGGCGCTCACACTGATTCTACCATTTTTCCGTACTGGTCCGGACAGTTTTTCGGTACTCGCACGGATTCCACCATTTCCCGTTACTCGCCCGGATTCAACAATTTTCAGGTGCTCACACTGATTCTACCATTTTTCCGTACTGGTCCGGACAGTTTTTCGGCACTCGCACGGATTCCACCTTTTCCCGGTACCTGTCCGGATTCAACAATTTTCTGGTGCTCACACTGATTCTACCATTTTTCCGTACTGGTCCGGACAGTTTTTCGGTACTCGCACGGATTCCACCATTTCCCGTTACTCGCCCGGATTCAACAATTTTCAGGTGCTCACACTGATTCTACCATTTTTCCGTACTGGTCCGGACAGTTTTTCGGCACTCGCACGGATTCCACCTTTTCCCGGTACCTGTCCGGATTCAACAATTTTCTGGTGCTCACACTGATTCTACCATTTTTCCGTACTGGTCCGGACAGTTTTTCGGTACTCGCACGGATTCCACCATTTCCCGTTACTCGCCCGGATTCAACAATTTTCAGGTGCTCACACTGATTCTACCATTTTTCCGTACTGGTCCGGACAGTTTTTCGGCACTCGCACGGATTCCACCTTTTCCCGGTACCTGTCCGGATTCAACAATTTTCTGGTGCTCACACTGATTCTACCATTTTTCCGTACTGGTCCGGACAGTTTTTCGGTACTCGCACGGATTCCACCATTTCCCGTTACTCGCCCGGATTCAACAATTTTCAGGTGCTCACACTGATTCTACCATTTTTCCGTACTGGTCTGGACAGTTTTTCGGCACTCGCACGGATTCCACCTTTTCCCGGTACCTGTCCGGATTCAACAATTTTCTGGTGCTCACACTGATTCTACCATTTTTCCGTACTGGTCCGGACAGTTTTTCGGTACTCGCACGGATTCCACCATTTCCCGTTACTCGCACGGATTCAACAATTTTCTGGCGCTCACACTGATTCTACCATTTTTCCGTACTGGTCCGGACAGTTTTTCGGTACTCGCACGGATTCCACCATTTCCCGTTACTCGCCCGGATTCAACAATTTTCAGGTGCTCACACTGATTCTACCATTTTTCCGTACTGGTCCGGACAGTTTTTCGGCACTCGCACGGATTCCACCTTTTCCCGGTACCTGTCCGGATTCAACAATTTTCTGGTGCTCACACTGATTCTACCATTTTTCCGTACTGGTCCGGACAGTTTTTCGGTACTCGCACGGATTCCACCATTTCCCGTTACTCGCCCGGATTCAACAATTTTCTGGTGCTCACACTGATTCTACCATTTTTCCGTACTGGTCTGGACAGTTTTTCGGCACTCGCACGGATTCCACCTTTTCCCGGTACCTGTCCGGATTCAACAATTTTCTGGTGCTCACACTGATTCTACCATTTTTCCGTACTGGTCCGGACAGTTTTTCGGTACTCGCACGGATTCCACCATTTCCCGTTACTCGCCCGGATTCAACAATTTTCAGGTGCTCACACTGATTCTACCATTTTTCCGTACTGGTCTGGACAGTTTTTCGGCACTCGCACGGATTCCACCTTTTCCCGGTACCTGTCCGGATTCAACAATTTTCTGTTGCTCACACTGATTCTACCATTTTTCCGTACTGGTCCGGACAGTTTTTCGGTACTCGCACGGATTCCACCATTTCCCGTTACTCGCCCGGATTCAACAATTTTCTGGTGCTCACACTGATTCTACCATTTTTCCGTACTGGTCTGGACAGTTTTTCGGCACTCGCACTTATTCCACCTTTTCCCGGTACTTGTCCGGATTCAACAATTTTCTGGTGCTCACAGTGATTCTACCATTTTTTCGTACCGGTCTGGACAGTTTTTCGGCACTCGCAAGGATTCCACCTTTTGCGGGTAGTCGCACGGATTCAACAATTTTCTGGCGCTCACACTGATTCTACCATTTTTCCGTACTGGTCCGGACAGTTTTTCGGTACTCGCACGGATTCCACCATTTCCCGTTACTCGCCCGGATTCAACAATTTTCAGGTGCTCACACTGATTCTACCATTTTTCCGTACTGGTCCGGACAGTTTTTCGGTACTCGCACGGATTCCACCATTTCCCGTTACTCGCCCGGATTCAACAATTTTCAGGTGCTCACACTGATTCTACCATTTTTCCGTACTGGTCCGGACAGTTTTTCGGCACTCGCACGGATTCCACCTTTTCCCGGTACCTGTCCGGATTCAACAATTTTCTGGTGCTCACACTGATTCTACCATTTTTCCGTACTGGTCCGGACAGTTTTTCGGTACTCGCACGGATTCCACCATTTCCCGTTACTCGCCCGGATTCAACAATTTTCAGGTGCTCACACTGATTCTACCATTTTTCCGTACTGGTCCGGACAGTTTTTCGGCACTCGCACGGATTCCACCTTTTCCCGGTACCTGTCCGGATTCAACAATTTTCTGGTGCTCACACTGATTCTACCATTTTTCCGTACTGGTCCGGACAGTTTTTCGGTACTCGCACGGATTCCACCATTTCCCGTTACTCGCCCGGATTCAACAATTTTCAGGTGCTCACACTGATTCTACCATTTTTCCGTACTGGTCCGGACAGTTTTTCGGCACTCGCACGGATTCCACCTTTTCCCGGTACCTGTCCGGATTCAACAATTTTCTGGTGCTCACACTGATTCTACCATTTTTCCGTACTGGTCCGGACAGTTTTTCGGTACTCGCACGGATTCCACCATTTCCCGTTACTCGCCCGGATTCAACAATTTTCAGGTGCTCACACTGATTCTACCATTTTTCCGTACTGGTCTGGACAGTTTTTCGGCACTCGCACGGATTCCACCTTTTCCCGGTACCTGTCCGGATTCAACAATTTTCTGGTGCTCACACTGATTCTACCATTTTTCCGTACTGGTCCGGACAGTTTTTCGGTACTCGCACGGATTCCACCATTTCCCGTTACTCGCCCGGATTCAACAATTTTCTGGTGCTCACACTGATTCTACCATTTTTCCGTACTGGTCTGGACAGTTTTTCGGCACTCGCACGGATTCCACCTTTTCCCGGTACTTGTCCGGATTCAACAATTTTCTGGTGCTCACAGTGATTCTACCATTTTTTCGTACCGGTCTGGACAGTTTTTCGGCACTCGCAAGGATTCCACCTTTTGCGGGTAGTCGCACGGATTCAACAATTTTCTGGCGCTCACACTGATTCTACCATTTTTCCGTACTGGTCCGGACAGTTTTTCGGTACTCGCACGGATTCCACCATTTCCCGTTACTCGCCCGGATTCAACAATTTTCAGGTGCTCACACTGATTCTACCATTTTTCCGTACTGGTCCGGACAGTTTTTCGGCACTCGCACGGATTCCACCTTTTCCCGGTACCTGTCCGGATTCAACAATTTTCTGGTGCTCACACTGATTCTACCATTTTTCCGTACTGGTCCGGACAGTTTTTCGGTACTCGCACGGATTCCACCATTTCCCGTTACTCGCCCGGATTCAACAATTTTCAGGTGCTCACACTGATTCTACCATTTTTCCGTACTGGTCTGGACAGTTTTTCGGCACTCGCACGGATTCCACCTTTTCCCGGTACCTGTCCGGATTCAACAATTTTCTGGTGCTCACACTGATTCTACCATTTTTCCGTACTGGTCCGGACAGTTTTTCGGTACTCGCACGGATTCCACCATTTCCCGTTACTCGCACGGATTCAACAATTTTCTGGCGCTCACACTGATTCTACCATTTTTCCGTACTGGTCCGGACAGTTTTTCGGTACTCGCACGGATTCCACCATTTCCCGTTACTCGCCCGGATTCAACAATTTTCAGGTGCTCACACTGATTCTACCATTTTTCCGTACTGGTCCGGACAGTTTTTCGGCACTCGCACGGATTCCACCTTTTCCCGGTACCTGTCCGGATTCAACAATTTTCTGGTGCTCACACTGATTCTACCATTTTTCCGTACTGGTCCGGACAGTTTTTCGGTACTCGCACGGATTCCACCATTTCCCGTTACTCGCCCGGATTCAACAATTTTCAGGTGCTCACACTGATTCTACCATTTTTCCGTACTGGTCCGGACAGTTTTTCGGCACTCGCACGGATTCCACCTTTTCCCGGTACCTGTCCGGATTCAACAATTTTCTGGTGCTCACACTGATTCTACCATTTTTCCGTACTGGTCCGGACAGTTTTTCGGTACTCGCACGGATTCCACCATTTCCCGTTACTCGCCCGGATTCAACAATTTTCAGGTGCTCACACTGATTCTACCATTTTTCCGTACTGGTCCGGACAGTTTTTCGGCACTCGCACGGATTCCACCTTTTCCCGGTACCTGTCCGGATTCAACAATTTTCTGGTGCTCACACTGATTCTACCATTTTTCCGTACTGGTCCGGACAGTTTTTCGGTACTCGCACGGATTCCACCATTTCCCGTTACTCGCCCGGATTCAACAATTTTCAGGTGCTCACACTGATTCTACCATTTTTCCGTACTGGTCTGGACAGTTTTTCGGCACTCGCACGGATTCCACCTTTTCCCGGTACCTGTCCGGATTCAACAATTTTCTGGTGCTCACACTGATTCTACCATTTTTCCGTACTGGTCCGGACAGTTTTTCGGTACTCGCACGGATTCCACCATTTCCCGTTACTCGCCCGGATTCAACAATTTTCAGGTGCTCACACTGATTCTACCATTTTTCCGTACTGGTCTGGACAGTTTTTCGGCACTCGCACGGATTCCACCTTTTCCCGGTACCTGTCCGGATTCAACAATTTTCTGTTGCTCACACTGATTCTACCATTTTTCCGTACTGGTCCGGACAGTTTTTCGGTACTCGCACGGATTCCACCATTTCCCGTTACTCGCCCGGATTCAACAATTTTCTGGTGCTCACACTGATTCTACCATTTTTCCGTACTGGTCTGGACAGTTTTTCGGCACTCGCACGGATTCCACCTTTTCCCGGTACTTGTCCGGATTCAACAATTTTCTGGTGCTCACAGTGATTCTACCATTTTTTCGTACCGGTCTGGACAGTTTTTCGGCACTCGCAAGGATTCCACCTTTTGCGGGTAGTCGCACGGATTCAACAATTTTCTGGCGCTCACACTGATTCTACCATTTTTCCGTACTGGTCCGGACAGTTTTTCGGTACTCGCACGGATTCCACCATTTCCCGTTACTCGCCCGGATTCAACAATTTTCAGGTGCTCACACTGATTCTACCATTTTTCCGTACTGGTCCGGACAGTTTTTCGGCACTCGCACGGATTCCACCTTTTCCCGGTACCTGTCCGGATTCAACAATTTTCTGGTGCTCACACTGATTCTACCATTTTTCCGTACTGGTCCGGACAGTTTTTCGGTACTCGCACGGATTCCACCATTTCCCGTTACTCGCCCGGATTCAACAATTTTCAGGTGCTCACACTGATTCTACCATTTTTCCGTACTGGTCTGGACAGTTTTTCGGCACTCGCACGGATTCCACCTTTTCCCGGTACCTGTCCGGATTCAACAATTTTCTGGTGCTCACACTGATTCTACCATTTTTCCGTACTGGTCCGGACAGTTTTTCGGTACTCGCACGGATTCCACCATTTCCCGTTACTCGCACGGATTCAACAATTTTCTGGCGCTCACACTGATTCTACCATTTTTCCGTACTGGTCCGGACAGTTTTTCGGTACTCGCACGGATTCCACCATTTCCCGTTACTCGCCCGGATTCAACAATTTTCAGGTGCTCACACTGATTCTACCATTTTTCCGTACTGGTCCGGACAGTTTTTCGGCACTCGCACGGATTCCACCTTTTCCCGGTACCTGTCCGGATTCAACAATTTTCTGGTGCTCACACTGATTCTACCATTTTTCCGTACTGGTCCGGACAGTTTTTCGGTACTCGCACGGATTCCACCATTTCCCGTTACTCGCCCGGATTCAACAATTTTCAGGTGCTCACACTGATTCTACCATTTTTCCGTACTGGTCCGGACAGTTTTTCGGCACTCGCACGGATTCCACCTTTTCCCGGTACCTGTCCGGATTCAACAATTTTCTGGTGCTCACACTGATTCTACCATTTTTCCGTACTGGTCCGGACAGTTTTTCGGTACTCGCACGGATTCCACCATTTCCCGTTACTCGCCCGGATTCAACAATTTTCAGGTGCTCACACTGATTCTACCATTTTTCCGTACTGGTCCGGACAGTTTTTCGGCACTCGCACGGATTCCACCTTTTCCCGGTACCTGTCCGGATTCAACAATTTTCTGGTGCTCACACTGATTCTACCATTTTTCCGTACTGGTCCGGACAGTTTTTCGGTACTCGCACGGATTCCACCATTTCCCGTTACTCGCCCGGATTCAACAATTTTCAGGTGCTCACACTGATTCTACCATTTTTCCGTACTGGTCTGGACAGTTTTTCGGCACTCGCACGGATTCCACCTTTTCCCGGTACCTGTCCGGATTCAACAATTTTCTGGTGCTCACACTGATTCTACCATTTTTCCGTACTGGTCCGGACAGTTTTTCGGTACTCGCACGGATTCCACCATTTCCCGTTACTCGCACGGATTCAACAATTTTCTGGCGCTCACACTGATTCTACCATTTTTCCGTACTGGTCCGGACAGTTTTTCGGTACTCGCACGGATTCCACCATTTCCCGTTACTCGCCCGGATTCAACAATTTTCAGGTGCTCACACTGATTCTACCATTTTTCCGTACTGGTCCGGACAGTTTTTCGGCACTCGCACGGATTCCACCTTTTCCCGGTACCTGTCCGGATTCAACAATTTTCTGGTGCTCACACTGATTCTACCATTTTTCCGTACTGGTCCGGACAGTTTTTCGGTACTCGCACGGATTCCACCATTTCCCGTTACTCGCCCGGATTCAACAATTTTCTGGTGCTCACACTGATTCTACCATTTTTCCGTACTGGTCTGGACAGTTTTTCGGCACTCGCACGGATTCCACCTTTTCCCGGTACCTGTCCGGATTCAACAATTTTCTGGTGCTCACACTGATTCTACCATTTTTCCGTACTGGTCCGGACAGTTTTTCGGTACTCGCACGGATTCCACCATTTCCCGTTACTCGCCCGGATTCAACAATTTTCAGGTGCTCACACTGATTCTACCATTTTTCCGTACTGGTCTGGACAGTTTTTCGGCACTCGCACGGATTCCACCTTTTCCCGGTACCTGTCCGGATTCAACAATTTTCTGTTGCTCACACTGATTCTACCATTTTTCCGTACTGGTCCGGACAGTTTTTCGGTACTCGCACGGATTCCACCATTTCCCGTTACTCGCCCGGATTCAACAATTTTCTGGTGCTCACACTGATTCTACCATTTTTCCGTACTGGTCTGGACAGTTTTTCGGCACTCGCACGGATTCCACCTTTTCCCGGTACTTGTCCGGATTCAACAATTTTCTGGTGCTCACAGTGATTCTACCATTTTTTCGTACCGGTCTGGACAGTTTTTCGGCACTCGCAAGGATTCCACCTTTTGCGGGTAGTCGCACGGATTCAACAATTTTCTGGCGCTCACACTGATTCTACCATTTTTCCGTACTGGTCCGGACAGTTTTTCGGTACTCGCACGGATTCCACCATTTCCCGTTACTCGCCCGGATTCAACAATTTTCAGGTGCTCACACTGATTCTACCATTTTTCCGTACTGGTCCGGACAGTTTTTCGGCACTCGCACGGATTCCACCTTTTCCCGGTACCTGTCCGGATTCAACAATTTTCTGGTGCTCACACTGATTCTACCATTTTTCCGTACTGGTCCGGACAGTTTTTCGGTACTCGCACGGATTCCACCATTTCCCGTTACTCGCCCGGATTCAACAATTTTCAGGTGCTCACACTGATTCTACCATTTTTCCGTACTGGTCCGGACAGTTTTTCGGCACTCGCACGGATTCCTCCTTTTCCCGGTACCTGTCCGGATTCAACAATTTTCTGGTGCTCACACTGATTCTACCATTTTTCCGTACTGGTCCGGACAGTTTTTCGGTACTCGCACGGATTCCACCATTTCCCGTTACTCGCCCGGATTCAACAATTTTCAGGTGCTCACACTGATTCTACCATTTTTCCGTACTGGTCGGGACAGTTTTTCGGCACTCGCACGGATTCCACCTTTTCCCGGTACCTGTCCGGATTCAACAATTTTCTGGTGCTCACACTGATTCTACCATTTTTCCGTACTGGTCCGGACAGTTTTTCGGTACTCGCACGGATTCCACCATTTCCCGTTACTCGCACGGATTCAACAATTTTCTGGCGCTCACACTGATTCTACCATTTTTCCGTACTGGTCCGGACAGTTTTTCGGTACTCGCACGGATTCCACCATTTCCCGTTACTCGCCCGGATTCAACAATTTTCAGGTGCTCACACTGATTCTACCATTTTTCCGTACTGGTCCGGACAGTTTTTCGGCACTCGCACGGATTCCACCTTTTCCCGGTACCTGTCCGGATTCAACAATTTTCTGGTGCTCACACTGATTCTACCATTTTTCCGTACTGGTCCGGACAGTTTTTCGGTACTCGCACGGATTCCACCATTTCCCGTTACTCGCCCGGATTCAACAATTTTCTGGTGCTCACACTGATTCTACCATTTTTCCGTACTGGTCTGGACAGTTTTTCGGCACTCGCACGGATTCCACCTTTTCCCGGTACCTGTCCGGATTCAACAATTTTCTGGTGCTCACACTGATTCTACCATTTTTCCGTACTGGTCCGGACAGTTTTTCGGTACTCGCACGGATTCCACCATTTCCCGTTACTCGCCCGGATTCAACAATTTTCAGGTGCTCACACTGATTCTACCATTTTTCCGTACTGGTCTGGACAGTTTTTCGGCACTCGCACGGATTCCACCTTTTCCCGGTACCTGTCCGGATTCAACAATTTTCTGTTGCTCACACTGATTCTACCATTTTTCCGTACTGGTCCGGACAGTTTTTCGGTACTCGCACGGATTCCACCATTTCCCGTTACTCGCCCGGATTCAACAATTTTCTGGTGCTCACACTGATTCTACCATTTTTCCGTACTGGTCTGGACAGTTTTTCGGCACTCGCACGGATTCCACCTTTTCCCGGTACTTGTCCGGATTCAACAATTTTCTGGTGCTCACAGTGATTCTACCATTTTTTCGTACCGGTCTGGACAGTTTTTCGGCACTCGCAAGGATTCCACCTTTTGCGGGTAGTCGCACGGATTCAACAATTTTCTGGCGCTCACACTGATTCTACCATTTTTCCGTACTGGTCCGGACAGTTTTTCGGTACTCGCACGGATTCCACCATTTCCCGTTACTCGCCCGGATTCAACAATTTTCAGGTGCTCACACTGATTCTATCATTTTTCCGTACTGGTCCGGACAGTTTTTCGGCACTCGCACGGATTCCACCTTTTCCCGGTACCTGTCCGGATTCAACAATTTTCTGGTGCTCACACTGATTCTACCATTTTTCCGTACTGGTCCGGACAGTTTTTCGGTACTCGCACGGATTCCACCATTTCCCGTTACTCGCCCGGATTCAACAATTTTCAGGTGCTCACACTGATTCTACCATTTTTCCGTACTGGTCCGGACAGTTTTTCGGCACTCGCACGGATTCCTCCTTTTCCCGGTACCTGTCCGGATTCAACAATTTTCTGGTGCTCACACTGATTCTACCATTTTTCCGTACTGGTCCGGACAGTTTTTCGGTACTCGCACGGATTCCACCATTTCCCGTTACTCGCCCGGATTCAACAATTTTCAGGTGCTCACACTGATTCTACCATTTTTCCGTACTGGTCTGGACAGTTTTTCGGCACTCGCACGGATTCCACCTTTTCCCGGTACCTGTCCGGATTCAACAATTTTCTGGTGCTCACACTGATTCTACCATTTTTCCGTACTGGTCCGGACAGTTTTTCGGTACTCGCACGGATTCCACCATTTCCCGTTACTCGCACGGATTCAACAATTTTCTGGCGCTCACACTGATTCTACCATTTTTCCGTACTGGTCCGGACAGTTTTTCGGTACTCGCACGGATTCCACCATTTCCCGTTACTCGCCCGGATTCAACAATTTTCAGGTGCTCACACTGATTCTACCATTTTTCCGTACTGGTCCGGACAGTTTTTCGGCACTCGCACGGATTCCACCTTTTCCCGGTACCTGTCCGGATTCAACAATTTTCTGGTGCTCACACTGATTCTACCATTTTTCCGTACTGGTCCGGACAGTTTTTCGGTACTCGCACGGATTCCACCATTTCCCGTTACTCGCCCGGATTCAACAATTTTCTGGTGCTCACACTGATTCTACCATTTTTCCGTACTGGTCTGGACAGTTTTTCGGCACTCGCACGGATTCCACCTTTTCCCGGTACCTGTCCGGATTCAACAATTTTCTGGTGCTCACACTGATTCTACCATTTTTCCGTACTGGTCCGGACAGTTTTTCGGTACTCGCACGGATTCCACCATTTCCCGTTACTCGCCCGGATTCAACAATTTTCAGGTGCTCACACTGATTCTACCATTTTTCCGTACTGGTCTGGACAGTTTTTCGGCACTCGCACGGATTCCACCTTTTCCCGGTACCTGTCCGGATTCAACAATTTTCTGTTGCTCACACTGATTCTACCATTTTTCCGTACTGGTCCGGACAGTTTTTCGGTACTCGCACGGATTCCACCATTTCCCGTTACTCGCCCGGATTCAACAATTTTCTGGTGCTCACACTGATTCTACCATTTTTCCGTACTGGTCTGGACAGTTTTTCGGCACTCGCACGGATTCCACCTTTTCCCGGTACTTGTCCGGATTCAACAATTTTCTGGTGCTCACAGTGATTCTACCATTTTTTCGTACCGGTCTGGACAGTTTTTCGGCACTCGCAAGGATTCCACCTTTTGCGGGTAGTCGCACGGATTCAACAATTTTCTGGCGCTCACACTGATTCTACCATTTTTCCGTACTGGTCCGGACAGTTTTTCGGTACTCGCACGGATTCCACCATTTCCCGTTACTCGCCCGGATTCAACAATTTTCAGGTGCTCACACTGATTCTACCATTTTTCCGTACTGGTCCGGACAGTTTTTCGGCACTCGCACGGATTCCACCTTTTCCCGGTACCTGTCCGGATTCAACAATTTTCTGGTGCTCACACTGATTCTACCATTTTTCCGTACTAGTCCGGACAGTTTTTCGGTACTCGCACGGATTCCACCATTTCCCGTTACTCGCCCGGATTCAACAATTTTCAGGTGCTCACACTGATTCTACCATTTTTCCGTACTGGTCTGGACAGTTTTTCGGCACTCGCACGGATTCCACCTTTTCCCGGTACCTGTCCGGATTCAACAATTTTCTGGTGCTCACACTGATTCTACCATTTTTCCGTACTGGTCCGGACAGTTTTTCGGTACTCGCACGGATTCCACCATTTCCCGTTACTCGCCCGGATTCAACAATTTTCAGGTGCTCACACTGATTCTACCATTTTTCCGTACTGGTCCGGACAGTTTTTCGGTACTCGCACGGATTCCACCATTTCCCGTTACTCGCCCGGATTCAACAATTTTCTGGTGCTCACACTGATTCTACCATTTTTCCGTACTGGTCTGGACAGTTTTTCGGCACTCGCACGGATTCCACCTTTTCCCGGTACTTGTCCGGATTCAACAATTTTCTGGTGCTCACAGTGATTCTACCATTTTTTCGTACCGGTCTGGACAGTTTTTCGGCACTCGCAAGGATTCCACCTTTTGCGGGTAGTCGCACGGATTCAACAATTTTCTGGCGCTCACACTGATTCTACCATTTTTCCGTACTGGTCCGGACAGTTTTTCGGTACTCGCACGGATTCCACCATTTCCCGTTACTCGCCCGGATTCAACAATTTTCAGGTGGTCACACTGATTCTACCATTTTTCCGTACTGGTCCGTACAGTTTTTCGGCACTCGCACGGATTCCACCTTTTCCCGGTACCTGTCCGGATTCAACAATTTTCTGGTGCTCACACTGATTCTACCATTTTTCCGTACTGGTCCGGACAGTTTTTCGGTACTCGCACGGATTCCACCATTTCCCGTTACTCGCCCGGATTCAACAATTTTCAGGTGCTCACACTGATTCTACCATTTTTCCGTACTGGTCGGGACAGTTTTTCGGCACTCGCACGGATTCCACCTTTTCCCGGTACCTGTCCGGATTCAACAATTTTCTGGTGCTCACACTGATTCTACCATTTTTCCGTACTGGTCCGGACAGTTTTTCGGTACTCGCACGGATTCCACCATTTCCCGTTACTCGCCCGGATTCAACAATTTTCAGGTGCTCACACTGATTCTACCATTTTTCCGTACTGGTCCGGACAGTTTTTCGGTACTCGCACGGATTCCACCATTTCCCGTTACTCGCCCGGATTCAACAATTTTCAGGTGCTCACACTGATTCTACCATTTTTCCGTACTGGTCCGGACAGTTTTTCGGCACTCGCACGGATTCCACCTTTTCCCGGTACCTGTCCGGATTCAACAATTTTCTGGTGCTCACACTGATTCTACCATTTTTCCGTACTGGTCCGGACAGTTTTTCGGTACTCGCACGGATTCCACCATTTCCCGTTACTCGCCCGGATTCAACAATTTTCTGGTGCTCACACTGATTCTACCATTTTTCCGTACTGGTCTGGACAGTTTTTCGGCACTCGCACGGATTCCACCTTTTCCCGGTACCTGTCCGGATTCAACAATTTTCTGGTGCTCACACTGATTCTACCATTTTTCCGTACTGGTCCGGACAGTTTTTCGGTACTCGCACGGATTCCACCATTTTCCGTTACTCGCCCGGATTCAACAATTTTCTGGTGCTCACACTGATTCTACCATTTTTCCGTACTGGTCTGGACTGTTTTTCGGCACTCGCACGGATTCCACCTTTTCCCGGTACCTGTCCGGATTCAACAATTTTCTGTTGCTCACACTGATTCTACCATTTTTCCGTACTGGTCCGGACAGTTTTTCGGTACTCGCACCGATTCCACCATTTCCCGTTACTCGCCCGGATTCAACAATTTTCTGGTGCTCACACTGATTCTACCATTTTTCCGTACTGGTCTGGACAGTTTTTCGGCACTCGCACGGATTCCACCTTTTCCCGGTACTTGTCCGGATTCAACAATTTTCTGGTGCTCACAGTGATTCTACCATTTTTTCGTACCGGTCTGGACAGTTTTTCGGCACTCGCAAGGATTCCACCTTTTGCGGGTAGTCGCACGGATTCAACAATTTTCTGGCGCTCACACTGATTCTACCATTTTTCCGTACTGGTCCGGACAGTTTTTCGGTACTCGCACGGATTCCACCATTTCCCGTTACTCGCCCGGATTCAACAATTTTCAGGTGGTCACACTGATTCTACCATTTTTCCGTACTGGTCCGTACAGTTTTTCGGCACTCGCACGGATTCCACCTTTTCCCGGTACCTGTCCGGATTCAACAATTTTCTGGTGCTCACACTGATTCTACCATTTTTCCGTACTGGTCCGGACAGTTTTTCGGTACTCGCACGGATTCCACCATTTCCCGTTACTCGCCCGGATTCAACAATTTTCAGGTGCTCACACTGATTCTACCATTTTTCCGTACTGGTCGGGACAGTTTTTCGGCACTCGCACGGATTCCACCTTTTCCCGGTACCTGTCCGGATTCAACAATTTTCTGGTGCTCACACTGATTCTACCATTTTTCCGTACTGGTCCGGACAGTTTTTCGGTACTCGCACGGATTCCACCATTTCCCGTTACTCGCCCGGATTCAACAATTTTCAGGTGCTCACACTGATTCTACCATTTTTCCGTACTGGTCCGGACAGTTTTTCGGTACTCGCACGGATTCCACCATTTCCCGTTACTCGCCCGGATTCAACAATTTTCAGGTGCTCACACTGATTCTACCATTTTTCCGTACTGGTCCGGACAGTTTTTCGGCACTCGCACGGATTCCACCTTTTCCCGGTACCTGTCCGGATTCAACAATTTTCTGGTGCTCACACTGATTCTACCATTTTTCCGTACTGGTCCGGACAGTTTTTCGGTACTCGCACGGATTCCACCATTTCCCGTTACTCGCCCGGATTCAACAATTTTCAGGTGCTCACACTGATTCTACCATTTTTCCGTACTGGTCGGGACAGTTTTTCGGCACTCGCACGGATTCCACCTTTTCCCGGTACCTGTCCGGATTCAACAATTTTCTGGTGCTCACACTGATTCTACCATTTTTCCGTACTGGTCCGGACAGTTTTTCGGTACTCGCACGGATTCCACCATTTCCCGTTACTCGCCCGGATTCAACAATTTTCAGGTGCTCACACTGATTCTACCATTTTTCCGTACTGGTCCGGACAGTTTTTCGGTACTCGCACGGATTCCACCATTTCCCGTTACTCGCCCGGATTCAACAATTTTCAGGTGCTCACACTGATTCTACCATTTTTCCGTACTGGTCCGGACAGTTTTTCGGCACTCGCACGGATTCCACCTTTTCCCGGTACCTGTCCGGATTCAACAATTTTCTGGTGCTCACACTGATTCTACCATTTTTCCGTACTGGTCCGGACAGTTTTTCGGTACTCGCACGGATTCCACCATTTCCCGTTACTCGCCCGGATTCAACAATTTTCTGGTGCTCACACTGATTCTACCATTTTTCCGTACTGGTCTGGACAGTTTTTCGGCACTCGCACGGATTCCACCTTTTCCCGGTACCTGTCCGGATTCAACAATTTTCTGGTGCTCACACT
This sequence comes from Vitis vinifera, assembly GCF_030704535.1. Taxonomy (NCBI): domain Eukaryota; kingdom Viridiplantae; phylum Streptophyta; class Magnoliopsida; order Vitales; family Vitaceae; genus Vitis; species Vitis vinifera. The sequence goes on from NC_081814.1 coordinate 21,392,075, forward strand.
GATTCTACCATTTTTCCGTACTGGTCCGGACAGTTTTTCGGTACTCGCACGGATTCCACCATTTCCCGTTACTCGCCCGGATTCAACAATTTTCAGGTGCTCACACTGATTCTACCATTTTTCCGTACTGGTCTGGACAGTTTTTCGGCACTCGCACGGATTCCACCTTTTCCCGGTACCTGTCCGGATTCAACAATTTTCTGGTGCTCACACTGATTCTACCATTTTTCCGTACTGGTCCGGACAGTTTTTCGGTACTCGCACGGATTCCACCATTTCCCGTTACTCGCACGGATTCAACAATTTTCTGGCGCTCACACTGATTCTACCATTTTTCCGTACTGGTCCGGACAGTTTTTCGGTACTCGCACGGATTCCACCATTTCCCGTTACTCGCCCGGATTCAACAATTTTCAGGTGCTCACACTGATTCTACCATTTTTCCGTACTGGTCCGGACAGTTTTTCGGCACTCGCACGGATTCCACCTTTTCCCGGTACCTGTCCGGATTCAACAATTTTCTGGTGCTCACACTGATTCTACCATTTTTCCGTACTGGTCCGGACAGTTTTTCGGTACTCGCACGGATTCCACCATTTCCCGTTACTCGCCCGGATTCAACAATTTTCTGGTGCTCACACTGATTCTACCATTTTTCCGTACTGGTCTGGACAGTTTTTCGGCACTCGCACGGATTCCACCTTTTCCCGGTACCTGTCCGGATTCAACAATTTTCTGGTGCTCACACTGATTCTACCATTTTTCCGTACTGGTCCGGACAGTTTTTCGGTACTCGCACGGATTCCACCATTTCCCGTTACTCGCCCGGATTCAACAATTTTCAGGTGCTCACACTGATTCTACCATTTTTCCGTACTGGTCTGGACAGTTTTTCGGCACTCGCACGGATTCCACCTTTTCCCGGTACCTGTCCGGATTCAACAATTTTCTGTTGCTCACACTGATTCTACCATTTTTCCGTACTGGTCCGGACAGTTTTTCGGTACTCGCACGGATTCCACCATTTCCCGTTACTCGCCCGGATTCAACAATTTTCTGGTGCTCACACTGATTCTACCATTTTTCCGTACTGGTCTGGACAGTTTTTCGGCACTCGCACGGATTCCACCTTTTCCCGGTACTTGTCCGGATTCAACAATTTTCTGGTGCTCACAGTGATTCTACCATTTTTTCGTACCGGTCTGGACAGTTTTTCGGCACTCGCAAGGATTCCACCTTTTGCGGGTAGTCGCACGGATTCAACAATTTTCTGGCGCTCACACTGATTCTACCATTTTTCCGTACTGGTCCGGACAGTTTTTCGGTACTCGCACGGATTCCACCATTTCCCGTTACTCGCCCGGATTCAACAATTTTCAGGTGCTCACACTGATTCTACCATTTTTCCGTACTGGTCCGGACAGTTTTTCGGCACTCGCACGGATTCCACCTTTTCCCGGTACCTGTCCGGATTCAACAATTTTCTGGTGCTCACACTGATTCTACCATTTTTCCGTACTAGTCCGGACAGTTTTTCGGTACTCGCACGGATTCCACCATTTCCCGTTACTCGCCCGGATTCAACAATTTTCAGGTGCTCACACTGATTCTACCATTTTTCCGTACTGGTCTGGACAGTTTTTCGGCACTCGCACGGATTCCACCTTTTCCCGGTACCTGTCCGGATTCAACAATTTTCTGGTGCTCACACTGATTCTACCATTTTTCCGTACTGGTCCGGACAGTTTTTCGGTACTCGCACGGATTCCACCATTTCCCGTTACTCGCCCGGATTCAACAATTTTCAGGTGCTCACACTGATTCTACCATTTTTCCGTACTGGTCCGGACAGTTTTTCGGTACTCGCACGGATTCCACCATTTCCCGTTACTCGCCCGGATTCAACAATTTTCTGGTGCTCACACTGATTCTACCATTTTTCCGTACTGGTCTGGACAGTTTTTCGGCACTCGCACGGATTCCACCTTTTCCCGGTACTTGTCCGGATTCAACAATTTTCTGGTGCTCACAGTGATTCTACCATTTTTTCGTACCGGTCTGGACAGTTTTTCGGCACTCGCAAGGATTCCACCTTTTGCGGGTAGTCGCACGGATTCAACAATTTTCTGGCGCTCACACTGATTCTACCATTTTTCCGTACTGGTCCGGACAGTTTTTCGGTACTCGCACGGATTCCACCATTTCCCGTTACTCGCCCGGATTCAACAATTTTCAGGTGGTCACACTGATTCTACCATTTTTCCGTACTGGTCCGTACAGTTTTTCGGCACTCGCACGGATTCCACCTTTTCCCGGTACCTGTCCGGATTCAACAATTTTCTGGTGCTCACACTGATTCTACCATTTTTCCGTACTGGTCCGGACAGTTTTTCGGTACTCGCACGGATTCCACCATTTCCCGTTACTCGCCCGGATTCAACAATTTTCAGGTGCTCACACTGATTCTACCATTTTTCCGTACTGGTCGGGACAGTTTTTCGGCACTCGCACGGATTCCACCTTTTCCCGGTACCTGTCCGGATTCAACAATTTTCTGGTGCTCACACTGATTCTACCATTTTTCCGTACTGGTCCGGACAGTTTTTCGGTACTCGCACGGATTCCACCATTTCCCGTTACTCGCCCGGATTCAACAATTTTCAGGTGCTCACACTGATTCTACCATTTTTCCGTACTGGTCCGGACAGTTTTTCGGTACTCGCACGGATTCCACCATTTCCCGTTACTCGCCCGGATTCAACAATTTTCAGGTGCTCACACTGATTCTACCATTTTTCCGTACTGGTCCGGACAGTTTTTCGGCACTCGCACGGATTCCACCTTTTCCCGGTACCTGTCCGGATTCAACAATTTTCTGGTGCTCACACTGATTCTACCATTTTTCCGTACTGGTCCGGACAGTTTTTCGGTACTCGCACGGATTCCACCATTTCCCGTTACTCGCCCGGATTCAACAATTTTCTGGTGCTCACACTGATTCTACCATTTTTCCGTACTGGTCTGGACAGTTTTTCGGCACTCGCACGGATTCCACCTTTTCCCGGTACCTGTCCGGATTCAACAATTTTCTGGTGCTCACACTGATTCTACCATTTTTCCGTACTGGTCCGGACAGTTTTTCGGTACTCGCACGGATTCCACCATTTTCCGTTACTCGCCCGGATTCAACAATTTTCTGGTGCTCACACTGATTCTACCATTTTTCCGTACTGGTCTGGACTGTTTTTCGGCACTCGCACGGATTCCACCTTTTCCCGGTACCTGTCCGGATTCAACAATTTTCTGTTGCTCACACTGATTCTACCATTTTTCCGTACTGGTCCGGACAGTTTTTCGGTACTCGCACCGATTCCACCATTTCCCGTTACTCGCCCGGATTCAACAATTTTCTGGTGCTCACACTGATTCTACCATTTTTCCGTACTGGTCTGGACAGTTTTTCGGCACTCGCACGGATTCCACCTTTTCCCGGTACTTGTCCGGATTCAACAATTTTCTGGTGCTCACAGTGATTCTACCATTTTTTCGTACCGGTCTGGACAGTTTTTCGGCACTCGCAAGGATTCCACCTTTTGCGGGTAGTCGCACGGATTCAACAATTTTCTGGCGCTCACACTGATTCTACCATTTTTCCGTACTGGTCCGGACAGTTTTTCGGTACTCGCACGGATTCCACCATTTCCCGTTACTCGCCCGGATTCAACAATTTTCAGGTGGTCACACTGATTCTACCATTTTTCCGTACTGGTCCGTACAGTTTTTCGGCACTCGCACGGATTCCACCTTTTCCCGGTACCTGTCCGGATTCAACAATTTTCTGGTGCTCACACTGATTCTACCATTTTTCCGTACTGGTCCGGACAGTTTTTCGGTACTCGCACGGATTCCACCATTTCCCGTTACTCGCCCGGATTCAACAATTTTCAGGTGCTCACACTGATTCTACCATTTTTCCGTACTGGTCGGGACAGTTTTTCGGCACTCGCACGGATTCCACCTTTTCCCGGTACCTGTCCGGATTCAACAATTTTCTGGTGCTCACACTGATTCTACCATTTTTCCGTACTGGTCCGGACAGTTTTTCGGTACTCGCACGGATTCCACCATTTCCCGTTACTCGCCCGGATTCAACAATTTTCAGGTGCTCACACTGATTCTACCATTTTTCCGTACTGGTCCGGACAGTTTTTCGGTACTCGCACGGATTCCACCATTTCCCGTTACTCGCCCGGATTCAACAATTTTCAGGTGCTCACACTGATTCTACCATTTTTCCGTACTGGTCCGGACAGTTTTTCGGCACTCGCACGGATTCCACCTTTTCCCGGTACCTGTCCGGATTCAACAATTTTCTGGTGCTCACACTGATTCTACCATTTTTCCGTACTGGTCCGGACAGTTTTTCGGTACTCGCACGGATTCCACCATTTCCCGTTACTCGCCCGGATTCAACAATTTTCAGGTGCTCACACTGATTCTACCATTTTTCCGTACTGGTCGGGACAGTTTTTCGGCACTCGCACGGATTCCACCTTTTCCCGGTACCTGTCCGGATTCAACAATTTTCTGGTGCTCACACTGATTCTACCATTTTTCCGTACTGGTCCGGACAGTTTTTCGGTACTCGCACGGATTCCACCATTTCCCGTTACTCGCCCGGATTCAACAATTTTCAGGTGCTCACACTGATTCTACCATTTTTCCGTACTGGTCCGGACAGTTTTTCGGTACTCGCACGGATTCCACCATTTCCCGTTACTCGCCCGGATTCAACAATTTTCAGGTGCTCACACTGATTCTACCATTTTTCCGTACTGGTCCGGACAGTTTTTCGGCACTCGCACGGATTCCACCTTTTCCCGGTACCTGTCCGGATTCAACAATTTTCTGGTGCTCACACTGATTCTACCATTTTTCCGTACTGGTCCGGACAGTTTTTCGGTACTCGCACGGATTCCACCATTTCCCGTTACTCGCCCGGATTCAACAATTTTCTGGTGCTCACACTGATTCTACCATTTTTCCGTACTGGTCTGGACAGTTTTTCGGCACTCGCACGGATTCCACCTTTTCCCGGTACCTGTCCGGATTCAACAATTTTCTGGTGCTCACACTGATTCTACCATTTTTCCGTACTGGTCCGGACAGTTTTTCGGTACTCGCACGGATTCCACCATTTCCCGTTACTCGCCCGGATTCAACAATTTTCAGGTGCTCACACTGATTCTACCATTTTTCCGTACTGGTCTGGACAGTTTTTCGGCACTCGCACGGATTCCACCTTTTCCCGGTACCTGTCCGGATTCAACAATTTTCTGTTGCTCACACTGATTCTACCATTTTTCCGTACTGGTCCGGACAGTTTTTCGGTACTCGCACGGATTCCACCATTTCCCGTTACTCGCCCGGATTCAACAATTTTCTGGTGCTCACACTGATTCTACCATTTTTCCGTACTGGTCTGGACAGTTTTTCGGCACTCGCACGGATTCCACCTTTTCCCGGTACTTGTCCGGATTCAACAATTTTCTGGTGCTCACAGTGATTCTACCATTTTTTCGTACCGGTCTGGACAGTTTTTCGGCACTCGCAAGGATTCCACCTTTTGCGGGTAGTCGCACGGATTCAACAATTTTCTGGCGCTCACACTGATTCTACCATTTTTCCGTACTGGTCCGGACAGTTTTTCGGTACTCGCACGGATTCCACCATTTCCCGTTACTCGCCCGGATTCAACAATTTTCAGGTGCTCACACTGATTCTACCATTTTTCCGTACTGGTCCGGACAGTTTTTCGGCACTCGCACGGATTCCACCTTTTCCCGGTACCTGTCCGGATTCAACAATTTTCTGGTGCTCACACTGATTCTACCATTTTTCCGTACTGGTCCGGACAGTTTTTCGGTACTCGCACGGATTCCACCATTTCCCGTTACTCGCCCGGATTCAACAATTTTCAGGTGCTCACACTGATTCTACCATTTTTCCGTACTGGTCTGGACAGTTTTTCGGCACTCGCACGGATTCCACCTTTTCCCGATACCTGTCCGGATTCAACAATTTTCTGGTGCTCACACTGATTCTACCATTTTTCCGTACTGGTCCGGACAGTTTTTCGGTACTCGCACGGATTCCACCATTTCCCGTTACTCGCCCGGATTCAACAATTTTCTGGTGCTCACACTGATTCTACCATTTTTCCGTACTGGTCTGGACAGTTTTTCGGCACTCGCACGGATTCCACCTTTTCCCGGTACTTGTCCGGATTCAACAATTTTCTGGTGCTCACACTGATTCTACCATTTTTTCGTACCGGTCTGGACAGTTTTTCGGCACTCGCAAGGATTCCACCTTTTGCGGGTAGTCGCACGGATTCAACAATTTTCTGGTGCTCACACTGATTCTACCATTTTTTCGTACTGGTCCGGACAGTTTTTCGGTACTCGCACGGATTCCACCATTCCCGGTACTCGCCCGGGTTCAACAATTTTCTGGTGCTCACACAGATTCTACCATTTTTCCGTACGTGTCTGGACAGTTTTTCGGCACTCGCACGGATTCAACAATTTTCTGGCGCTCACACTGATTCTACCATTTTTTCGTACTGGTCCGGACAGTTTTTCGGTACTCGCACGGATTCCACCATTCCCGGTACTCGCCCGGGTTCAACAATTTTCTGGTGCTCACACAGATTCTACGATTTTTCCGTACGGGTCTGGACAGTTTTTCGGCACTCGCACGGATTCAACAATTTTCTGGTGCTCACACTGATTCTACCATTTTTCCGTACTGGTCCGGACAGTTTTTCGGTACTCGCACGGATTCCACCATTTCCCGTTACTCGCCCGGATTCAACAATTTTCAGGTGCTCACACTGATTCTACCATTTTTCCGTACTGGTCGGGACAGTTTTTCGGCACTCGCACGGATTCCACCTTTTCCCGGTACCTGTCCGGATTCAACAATTTTCTGGTGCTCACACTGATTCTACCATTTTTCCGTACTGGTCCGGACAGTTTTTCGGTACTCGCACGGATTCCACCATTTCCCGTTACTCGCCCGGATTCAACAATTTTCAGGTGCTCACACTGATTCTACCATTTTTCCGTACTGGTCTGGACAGTTTTTCGGCACTCGCACGGATTCCACCTTTTCCCGATACCTGTCCGGATTCAACAATTTTCTGGTGCTCACACTGATTCTACAATTTTTCCGTACTGGTCCGGACAGTTTTTCGGTACTCGCACGGATTCCACCATTTCCCGTTACTCGCCCGGATTCAACAATTTTCTGGTGCTCACACTGATTCTACCATTTTTCCGTACTGGTCTGGACAGTTTTTCGGCACTCGCACGGATTCCACCTTTTCCCGGTACTTGTCCGGATTCAACAATTTTCTGGTGCTCACACTGATTCTACCATTTTTTCGTACCGGTCTGGACAGTTTTTCGGCACTCGCAAGGATTCCACCTTTTGCGGGTAGTCGCACGGATTCAACAATTTTCTGGCGCTCACACTGATTCTACCATTTTTTCGTACTGGTCCGGACAGTTTTTCGGTACTCGCACGGATTCCACCATTCCCGGTACTCGCCCGGGTTCAACAATTTTCTGGTGCTCACACAGATTCTACCATTTTTCCGTACGTGTCTGGACAGTTTTTCGGCACTCGCACGGATTCAACAATTTTCTGGCGCTCACACTGATTCTACCATTTTTTCGTACTGGTCCGGACAGTTTTTCGGTACTCGCACGGATTCCACCATTCCCGGTACTCGCCCGGGTTCAACAATTTTCTGGTGCTCACACAGATTCTACGATTTTTCCGTACGGGTCTGGACAATTTTTCGGCACTCGCACGGATTCAACAATTTTCTGGTGCTCACACTGATTCTACCATTTTTCCGTACTGGTCCGGACAGTTTTTCGGTACTCGCACGGATTCCACCATTTCCCGTTACTCGCCCGGATTCAACAATTTTCTGGTGCTCACACTGATTCTACCATTTTTCCGTACTGGTCCGGACAGTTTTTCGGCACTCGCACGGATTCCACTTTTTCCCGGTACCTGTCCGGATTCAACAATTTTCTGGTGCTCACACTGATTCTACCATTTTTCCGTACTGGTCCGGACAGTTTTTCGGTACTCGCACGGATTCCACCATTTCCCGTTACTCGCCCAAATTCAACAATTTTCTGGTGCTCACACTGATTCTACCATTTTTCCGTACTGGTCTGGACAGTTTTACGGCACTCGCACGGATTCCACCTTTTCCCGGTACGTGTCCGGATTCAACAATTTTCTGGTGCTCACACTGATTCTACCATTTTTTCGTACCGGTCTGGACAGTTTTTCGGCACTCGCAAGGATTCCACCTTTTGCGGGTAGTCGCACGGATTCAACAATTTTCTGGCGCTCACACTGATTCTACCATTTTTCCGTACTGGTCCGCACAGTTTTTCGGTACTCGCACGGATTCCACCATTTCCCGTTACTCGCCCGGATTCAACAATTTTCAGGTGCTCACACTGATTCTACCATTTTTCCGTACTGGTCCGGACAGTTTTTCGGCACTCGCACGGATTCCACCTTTTCCCGGTACCTGTCCGGATTCAACAATTTTCTGGTGCTCACACTGATTCTACCATTTTTCCGTACTGGTCCGGACAGTTTTTCGGTACTCGCACGGATTCCACCATTTCCCGTTACTCGCCCGGATTCAACAATTTTCTGGTGCTCACACTGATTCTACCATTTTTCCGTACTGGTCTGGACAGTTTTTCGGCACTCGCACGGATTCCACCTTTTCCCGGTACCTGTCCGGATTCAACAATTTTCTGGTGCTCACACTGATTCTACCATTTTTCCGTACTGGTCCGGACAGTTTTTCGGTACTCGCACGGATTCCACCATTTCCCGTTACTCGCCCGGATTCAACAATTTTCAGGTGCTCACACTGATTCTACCATTTTTCCGTACTGGTCGGGACAGTTTTTCGGCACTCGCACGGATTCCACCTTTTCCCGGTACCTGTCCGGATTCAACAATTTTCTGTTGCTCACACTGATTCTACCATTTTTCCGTACTGGTCCGGACAGTTTTTCGATACTCGCACGGATTCCACCATTTCCCGTTACTCGCCCGGATTCAACAATTTTCTGGTGCTCACACTGATTCTACCATTTTTCCGTACTGGTCTGGACAGTTTTTCGGCACTCGCAAGGATTCCACCTTTTGCGGGTAGTCGCACGGATTCAACAATTTTCTGGCGCTCACACTGATTCTACCATTTTTCCGTACTGGTCCGGACAGTTTTTCGGTACTCGCACGGATTCCACCATTTCCCGTTACTCGCCCGGATTCAACAATTTTCAGGTGCTCACACTGATTCTACCATTTTTCCGTACTGGTCCGGACAGTTTTTCGGCACTCGCACGGATTCCACCTTTTCCCGGTACCTGTCCGGATTCAACAATTTTCTGGTGCTCACACTGATTCTACCATTTTTCCGTACTGGTCCGGACAGTTTTTCGGTACTCGCACGGATTCCACCATTTCCCGTTACTCGCCCGGATTCAACAATTTTCAGGTGCTCACACTGATTCTACCATTTTTCCGTACTGGTCTGGACAGTTTTTCGGCACTCGCACGGATTCCACCTTTTCCCGATACCTGTCCGGATTCAACAATTTTCTGGTGCTCACACTGATTCTACAATTTTTCCGTACTGGTCCGGACAGTTTTTCGGTACTCGCACGGATTCCACCATTTCCCGTTACTCGCCCGGATTCAACAATTTTCTGGTGCTCACACTGATTCTACCATTTTTCCGTACTGGTCTGGACAGTTTTTCGGCACTCGCACGGATTCCACCTTTTCCCGGTACTTGTCCGGATTCAACAATTTTCTGGTGCTCACACTGATTCTACCATTTTTTCGTACCGGTCTGGACAGTTTTTCGGCACTCGCAAGGATTCCACCTTTTGCGGGTAGTCGCACGGATTCAACAATTTTCTGGCGCTCACACTGATTCTACCATTTTTTCGTACTGGTCCGGACAGTTTTTCGGTACTCGCACGGATTCCACCATTCCCGGTACTCGCCCGGGTTCAACAATTTTCTGGTGCTCACACAGATTCTACCATTTTTCCGTACGTGTCTGGACAGTTTTTCGGCACTCGCACGGATTCAACAATTTTCTGGCGCTCACACTGATTCTACCATTTTTTCGTACTGGTCCGGACAGTTTTTCGGTACTCGCACGGATTCCACCATTCCCGGTACTCGCCCGGGTTCAACAATTTTCTGGTGCTCACACAGATTCTACGATTTTTCCGTACGGGTCTGGACAGTTTTTCGGCACTCGCACGGATTCAACAATTTTCTGGTGCTCACACTGATTCTACCATTTTTCCGTACTGGTCCGGACAGTTTTTCGGTACTCGCACGGATTCCACCATTTCCCGTTACTCGCCCGGATTCAACAATTTTCTGGTGCTCACACTGATTCTACCATTTTTCCGTACTGGTCCGGACAGTTTTTCGGCACTCGCACGGATTCCACTTTTTCCCGGTACCTGTCCGGATTCAACAATTTTCTGGTGCTCACACTGATTCTACCATTTTTCCGTACTGGTCCGGACAGTTTTTCGGTACTCGCACGGATTCCACCATTTCCCGTTACTCGCCCAAATTCAACAATTTTCTGGTGCTCACACTGATTCTACCATTTTTCCGTACTGGTCTGGACAGTTTTTCGGCACTCGCACGGATTCCACCTTTTCCCGGTACGTGTCCGGATTCAACAATTTTCTGGTGCTCACACTGATTCTACCATTTTTTCGTACCGGTCTGGACAGTTTTTCGGCACTCGCAAGGATTCCACCTTTTGCGGGTAGTCGCACGGATTCAACAATTTTCTGGCGCTCACACTGATTCTACCATTTTTCCGTACTGGTCCGCACAGTTTTTCGGTACTCGCACGGATTCCACCATTTCCCGTTACTCGCCCGGATTCAACAATTTTCAGGTGCTCACACTGATTCTACCATTTTTCCGTACTGGTCCGGACAGTTTTTCGGCACTCGCACGGATTCCACCTTTTCCCGGTACCTGTCCGGATTCAACAATTTTCTGGTGCTCACACTGATTCTACCATTTTTCCGTACTGGTCCGGACAGTTTTTCGGTACTCGCACGGATTCCACCATTTCCCGTTACTCGCCCGGATTCAACAATTTTCTGGTGCTCACACTGATTCTACCATTTTTCCGTACTGGTCTGGACAGTTTTTCGGCACTCGCACGGATTCCACCTTTTCCCGGTACCTGTCCGGATTCAACAATTTTCTGGTGCTCACACTGATTCTACCATTTTTCCGTACTGGTCCGGACAGTTTTTCGGTACTCGCACGGATTCCACCATTTCCCGTTACTCGCCCGGATTCAACAATTTTCAGGTGCTCACACTGATTCTACCATTTTTCCGTACTGGTCGGGACAGTTTTTCGGCACTCGCACGGATTCCACCTTTTCCCGGTACCTGTCCGGATTCAACAATTTTCTGTTGCTCACACTGATTCTACCATTTTTCCGTACTGGTCCGGACAGTTTTTCGATACTCGCACGGATTCCACCATTTCCCGTTACTCGCCCGGATTCAACAATTTTCTGGTGCTCACACTGATTCTACCATTTTTCCGTACTGGTCTGGACAGTTTTTCGGCACTCGCACGGATTCCACCTTTTCCCGGTACTTGTCCGGATTCAACAATTTTCTGGTGCTCACAGTGATTCTACCATTTTTTCGTACCGGTCTGGACAGTTTTTCGGCACTCGCAAGGATTCCACCTTTTGCGGGTAGTCGCACGGATTCAACAATTTTCTGGCGCTCACACTGATTCTACCATTTTTCCGTACTGGTCCGGACAGTTTTTCGGTACTCGCACGGATTCCACCATTTCCCGTTACTCGCCCGGATTCAACAATTTTCAGGTGCTCACACTGATTCTACCATTTTTCCGTACTGGTCCGGACAGTTTTTCGGCACTCGCACGGATTCCACCTTTTCCCGGTACCTGTCCGGATTCAACAATTTTCTGGTGCTCACACTGATTCTACCATTTTTCCGTACTGGTCCGGACAGTTTTTCGGTACTCGCACGGATTCCACCATTTCCCGTTACTCGCCCGGATTCAACAATTTTCTGGTGCTCACACTGATTCTACCATTTTTCCGTACTGGTCTGGACAGTTTTTCGGCACTCGCACGGATTCCACCTTTTCCCGGTACCTGTCCGGATTCAACAATTTTCTGGTGCTCACACTGATTCTACCATTTTTCCGTACTGGTCCGGACAGTTTTTCGATACTCGCACGGATTCCACCATTTCCCGTTACTCGCCCGGATTCAACAATTTTCAGGTGCTCACACTTATTCTACCATTTTTCCGTACTGGTCTGGACAGTTTTTCGGCACTCGCACGGATTCCACCTTTTCCCGGTACCTGTCCGGATTCAACAATTTTCTGTTGCTCACACTGATTCTACCATTTTTCCGTACTGGTCCGGACAGTTTTTCGATACTCGCACGGATTCCACCATTTCCCGTTACTCGCCCGGATTCAACAATTTTCTGGTGCTCACACTGATTCTACCATTTTTCCGTACTGGTCTGGACAGTTTTTCGGCACTCGCACGGATTCCACCTTTTCCCGGTACTTGTCCGGATTCAACAATTTTCTGGTGCTCACAGTGATTCTACCATTTTTTCGTACCGGTCTGGACAGTTTTTCGGCACTCGCAAGGATTCCACCTTTTGCGGGTAGTCGCACGGATTCAACAATTTTCTGGCGCTCACACTGATTCTACCATTTTTCCGTACTGGTCCGGACAGTTTTTCGGTACTCGCACGGATTCCACCATTTCCCGTTACTCGCCCGGATTAAACAATTTTCAGGTGCTCACACTGATTCTACCATTTTTCCGTACTGGTCCGGACAGTTTTTCGGCACTCGCACGGATTCCACCTTTTCCCGGTACCTGTCCGGATTCAACAATTTTCTGGTGCTCACACTGATTCTACCATTTTTCCGTACTAGTCCGGACAGTTTTTCGGTACTCGCACGGATTCCACCATTTCCCGTTACTCGCCCGGATTCAACAATTTTCAGGTGCTCACACTGATTCTACCATTTTTCTGTACTGGTCTGGACAGTTTTTCGGCACTCGCACTGATTCCACCTTTTCCCGGTACCTGTCCGGATTCAACAATTTTCTGGTGCTCACACTGATTCTACCATTTTTCCGTACTGGTCCGGACAGTTTTTCGGTACTCGCACGGATTCCACCATTTCCCGTTACTCGCCCGGATTCAACAATTTTCAGGTGCTCACACTGATTCTACCATTTTTCCGTACTGGTCCGGACAGTTTTTCGGTACTCGCACGGATTCCACCATTTCCCGTTACTCGCCCGGATTCAACAATTTTCTGGTGCTCACACTGATTCTACCATTTTTCCGTACTGGTCTGGACAGTTTTTCGGCACTCGCACGGATTCCACCTTTTCCCGGTACTTGTCCGGATTCAACAATTTTCTGGTGCTCACAGTGATTCTACCATTTTTTCGTACCGGTCTGGACAGTTTTTCGGCACTCGCAAGGATTCCACCTTTTGCGGGTAGTCGCACGGATTCAACAATTTTCTGGCGCTCACACTGATTCTACCATTTTTCCGTACTGGTCCGGACAGTTTTTCGGTACTCGCACGGATTCCACCATTTCCCGTTACTCGCCCGGATTCAACAATTTTCAGGTGCTCACACTGATTCTACCATTTTTCCGTACTGGTCCGGACAGTTTTTCGGCACTCGCACGGATTCCACCTTTTCCCGATACTTGTCCGGATTCAACAATTTTCTGGTGCTCACACTGATTCTACAATTTTTCCGTACTGGTCCGGACAGTTTTTCGGTACTCGCACGGATTCCACCATTTCCCGTTACTCGCCCGGATTCAACAATTTTCTGGTGCTCACACTGATTCTACCATTTTTCCGTACTGGTCTGGACAGTTTTTCGGCACTCGCACGGATTCCACCTTTTCCCGGTACTTGTCCGGATTCAACAATTTTCTGGTGCTCACACTGATTCTACCATTTTTTCGTACCGGTCTGGACAGTTTTTCGGCACTCGCAAGGATTCCACCTTTTGCGGGTAGTCGCACGGATTCAACAATTTTCTGGCGCTCACACTGATTCTACCATTTTTTCGTACTGGTCCGGACAGTTTTTCGGTACTCGCACGGATTCCACCATTCCCGGTACTCGCCCGGGTTCAACAATTTTCTGGTGCTCACACAGATTCTACCATTTTTCCGTACGTGTCTGGACAGTTTTTCGGCACTCGCACGGATTCAACAATTTTCTGGCGCTCACACTGATTCTACCATTTTTTCGTACTGGTCCGGACAGTTTTTCGGTACTCGCACGGATTCCACCATTCCCGGTACTCGCCCGGGTTCAACAATTTTCTGGTGCTCACACAGATTCTACGATTTTTCCGTACGGGTCTGGACAGTTTTTCGGCACTCGCACGGATTCAACAATTTTCTGGTGCTCACACTGATTCTACCATTTTTCCGTACTGGTCCGGACAGTTTTTCGGTACTCGCACGGATTCCACCATTTCCCGTTACTCGCCCGGATTCAACAATTTTCTGGTGCTCACACTGATTCTACCATTTTTCCGTACTGGTCCGGACAGTTTTTCGGCACTCGCACGGATTCCACTTTTTCCCGGTACCTGTCCGGATTCAACAATTTTCTGGTGCTCACACTGATTCTACCATTTTTCCGTACTGGTCCGGACAGTTTTTCGGTACTCGCACGGATTCCACCATTTCCCGTTACTCGCCCAAATTCAACAATTTTCTGGTGCTCACACTGATTCTACCATTTTTCCGTACTGGTCTGGACAGTTTTTCGGCACTCGCACGGATTCCACCTTTTCCCGGTACGTGTCCGGATTCAACAATTTTCTGGTGCTCACACTGATTCTACCATTTTTTCGTACCGGTCTGGACAGTTTTTCGGCACTCGCAAGGATTCCACCTTTTGCGGGTAGTCGCACGGATTCAACAATTTTCTGGCGCTCACACTGATTCTACCATTTTTCCGTACTGGTCCGCACAGTTTTTCGGTACTCGCACGGATTCCACCATTTCCCGTTACTCGCCCGGATTCAACAATTTTCAGGTGCTCACACTGATTCTACCATTTTTCCGTACTGGTCCGGACAGTTTTTCGGCACTCGCACGGATTCCACCTTTTCCCGGTACCTGTCCGGATTCAACAATTTTCTGGTGCTCACACTGATTCTACCATTTTTCCGTACTGGTCCGGACAGTTTTTCGGTACTCGCACGGATTCCACCATTTCCCGTTACTCGCCCGGATTCAACAATTTTCTGGTGCTCACACTGATTCTACCATTTTTCCGTACTGGTCTGGACAGTTTTTCGGCACTCGCACGGATTCCACCTTTTCCCGGTACCTGTCCGGATTCAACAATTTTCTGGTGCTCACACTGATTCTACCATTTTTCCGTACTGGTCCGGACAGTTTTTCGGTACTCGCACGGATTCCACCATTTCCCGTTACTCGCCCGGATTCAACAATTTTCAGGTGCTCACACTGATTCTACCATTTTTCCGTACTGGTCGGGACAGTTTTTCGGCACTCGCACGGATTCCACCTTTTCCCGGTACCTGTCCGGATTCAACAATTTTCTGTTGCTCACACTGATTCTACCATTTTTCCGTACTGGTCCGGACAGTTTTTCGATACTCGCACGGATTCCACCATTTCCCGTTACTCGCCCGGATTCAACAATTTTCTGGTGCTCACACTGATTCTACCATTTTTCCGTACTGGTCTGGACAGTTTTTCGGCACTCGCACGGATTCCACCTTTTCCCGGTACTTGTCCGGATTCAACAATTTTCTGGTGCTCACAGTGATTCTACCATTTTTTCGTACCGGTCTGGACAGTTTTTCGGCACTCGCAAGGATTCCACCTTTTGCGGGTAGTCGCACGGATTCAACAATTTTCTGGCGCTCACACTGATTCTACCATTTTTCCGTACTGGTCCGGACAGTTTTTCGGTACTCGCACGGATTCCACCATTTCCCGTTACTCGCCCGGATTCAACAATTTTCAGGTGCTCACACTGATTCTACCATTTTTCCGTACTGGTCCGGACAGTTTTTCGGCACTCGCACGGATTCCACCTTTTCCCGGTACCTGTCCGGATTCAACAATTTTCTGGTGCTCACACTGATTCTACCATTTTTCCGTACTGGTCCGGACAGTTTTTCGGTACTCGCACGGATTCCACCATTTCCCGTTACTCGCCCGGATTCAACAATTTTCTGGTGCTCACACTGATTCTACCATTTTTCCGTACTGGTCTGGACAGTTTTTCGGCACTCGCACGGATTCCACCTTTTCCCGGTACCTGTCCGGATTCAACAATTTTCTGGTGCTCACACTGATTCTACCATTTTTCCGTACTGGTCCGGACAGTTTTTCGATACTCGCACGGATTCCACCATTTCCCGTTACTCGCCCGGATTCAACAATTTTCAGGTGCTCACACTTATTCTACCATTTTTCCGTACTGGTCTGGACAGTTTTTCGGCACTCGCACGGATTCCACCTTTTCCCGGTACCTGTCCGGATTCAACAATTTTCTGTTGCTCACACTGATTCTACCATTTTTCCGTACTGGTCCGGACAGTTTTTCGATACTCGCACGGATTCCACCATTTCCCGTTACTCGCCCGGATTCAACAATTTTCTGGTGCTCACACTGATTCTACCATTTTTCCGTACTGGTCTGGACAGTTTTTCGGCACTCGCACGGATTCCACCTTTTCCCGGTACTTGTCCGGATTCAACAATTTTCTGGTGCTCACAGTGATTCTACCATTTTTTCGTACCGGTCTGGACAGTTTTTCGGCACTCGCAAGGATTCCACCTTTTGCGGGTAGTCGCACGGATTCAACAATTTTCTGGCGCTCACACTGATTCTACCATTTTTCCGTACTGGTCCGGACAGTTTTTCGGTACTCGCACGGATTCCACCATTTCCCGTTACTCGCCCGGATTCAACAATTTTCAGGTGCTCACACTGATTCTACCATTTTTCCGTACTGGTCCGGACAGTTTTTCGGCACTCGCACGGATTCCACCTTTTCCCGGTACCTGTCCGGATTCAACAATTTTCTGGTGCTCACACTGATTCTACCATTTTTCCGTACTAGTCCGGACAGTTTTTCGGTACTCGCACGGATTCCACCATTTCCCGTTACTCGCCCGGATTCAACAATTTTCAGGTGCTCACACTGATTCTACCATTTTTCTGTACTGGTCTGGACAGTTTTTCGGCACTCGCACTGATTCCACCTTTTCCCGGTACCTGTCCGGATTCAACAATTTTCTGGTGCTCACACTGATTCTACCATTTTTCCGTACTGGTCCGGACAGTTTTTCGGTACTCGCACGGATTCCACCATTTCCCGTTACTCGCCCGGATTCAACAATTTTCAGGTGCTCACACTGATTCTACCATTTTTCCGTACTGGTCCGGACAGTTTTTCGGTACTCGCACGGATTCCACCATTTCCCGTTACTCGCCCGGATTCAACAATTTTCTGGTGCTCACACTGATTCTACCATTTTTCCGTACTGGTCTGGACAGTTTTTCGGCACTCGCACGGATTCCACCTTTTCCCGGTACTTGTCCGGATTCAACAATTTTCTGGTGCTCACAGTGATTCTACCATTTTTTCGTACCGGTCTGGACAGTTTTTCGGCACTCGCAAGGATTCCACCTTTTGCGGGTAGTCGCACGGATTCAACAATTTTCTGGCGCTCACACTGATTCTACCATTTTTCCGTACTGGTCCGGACAGTTTTTCGGTACTCGCACGGATTCCACCATTTCCCGTTACTCGCCCGGATTCAACAATTTTCAGGTGCTCACACTGATTCTACCATTTTTCCGTACTGGTCCGGACAGTTTTTCGGCACTCGCACGGATTCCACCTTTTCCCGGTACCTGTCCGGATTCAACAATTTTCTGGTGCTCACACTGATTCTACCATTTTTCCGTACTGGTCCGGACAGTTTTTCGGTACTCGCACGGATTCCACCATTTCCCGTTACTCGCCCGGATTCAACAATTTTCTGGTGCTCACACTGATTCTACCATTTTTCCGTACTGGTCTGGACAGTTTTTCGGCACTCGCACGGATTCCACCTTTTCCCGGTACCTGTCCGGATTCAACAATTTTCTGGTGCTCACACTGATTCTACCATTTTTCCGTACTGGTCCGGACAGTTTTTCGGTACTCGCACGGATTCCACCATTTCCCGTTACTCGCCCGGATTCAACAATTTTCAGGTGCTCACACTGATTCTACCATTTTTCCGTACTGGTCTGGACAGTTTTTCGGCACTCGCACGGATTCCACCTTTTCCCGGTACCTGTCCGGATTCAACAATTTTCTGTTGCTCACAATGATTCTACCATTTTTCCGTACTGGTCCGGACAGTTTTTCGATACTCGCACGGATTCCACCATTTCCCGTTACTCGCCCGGATTCAACAATTTTCTGGTGCTCACACTGATTCTACCATTTTTCCGTACTGGTCTGGACAGTTTTTCGGCACTCGCACGGATTCCACCTTTTCCCGGTACTTGTCCGGATTTAACAATTTTCTGGTGCTCACAGTGATTCTACCATTTTTTCGTACCGGTCTGCACAGTTTTTCGGCACTCGCAAGGATTCCACCTTTTGCGGGTAGTCGCACGGATTCAACAATTTTCTGGCGCTCACACTGATTCTACCATTTTTCCGTACTGGTCCGGACAGTTTTTCGGTACTCGCACGGATTCCACCATTTCCCGTTACTCGCCCGGATTCAACAATTTTCAGGTGCTCACACTGATTCTACCATTTTTCCGTACTGGTCCGGACAGTTTTTCGGCACTCGCACGGATTCCACCTTTTCCCGGTACCTGTCCGGATTCAACAATTTTCTGGTGCTCACACTGATTCTACCATTTTTCCGTACTAGTCCGGACAGTTTTTCGGTACTCGCACGGATTCCACCATTTCCCGTTACTCGCCCGGATTCAACAATTTTCAGGTGCTCACACTGATTCTACCATTTTTCTGTACTGGTCTGGACAGTTTTTCGGCACTCGCACTGATTCCACCTTTTCCCGGTACCTGTCCGGATTCAACAATTTTCTGGTGCTCACACTGATTCTACCATTTTTCCGTACTGGTCTGGACAGTTTTTCGGCACTCGCACGGATTCCACCTTTTCCCGGTACCTGTCCGGATTCAACAATTTTCTGGTGCTCACACTGATTCTACCATTTTTCCGTACTGGTCCGGACAGTTTTTCGGTACTCGCACGGATTCCACCATTTCCCGTTACTCGCCCGGATTCAACAATTTTCAGGTGCTCACACTGATTCTACCATTTTTCCGTACTGGTCTGGACAGTTTTTCGGCACTCGCACGGATTCCACCTTTTCCCGGTACTTGTCCGGATTCAACAATTTTCTGGTGCTCACAGTGATTCTACCATTTTTTCGTACCGGTCTGGACAGTTTTTCGGCACTCGCAAGGATTCCACCTTTTGCGGGTAGTCGCACGGATTCAACAATTTTCTGGCGCTCACACTGATTCTACCATTTTTCCGTACTGGTCCGGACAGTTTTTCGGTACTCGCACGGATTCCACCATTTCCCGTTACTCGCCCGGATTCAACAATTTTCAGGTGCTCACACTGATTCTACCATTTTTCCGTACTGGTCCGGACAGTTTTTCGGCACTCGCACGGATTCCACCTTTTCCCGGTACCTGTCCGGATTCAACAATTTTCTGGTGCTCACACTGATTCTACCATTTTTCCGTACTAGTCCGGACAGTTTTTCGGTACTCGCACGGATTCCACCATTTCCCGTTACTCGCCCGGATTCAACAATTTTCAGGTGCTCACACTGATTCTACCATTTTTCTGTACTGGTCTGGACAGTTTTTCGGCACTCGCACTGATTCCACCTTTTCCCGGTACCTGTCCGGATTCAACAATTTTCTGGTGCTCACACTGATTCTACCATTTTTCCGTACTGGTCCGGACAGTTTTTCGGTACTCGCACGGATTCCACCATTTCCCGTTACTCGCCCGGATTCAACAATTTTCAGGTGCTCACACTGATTCTACCATTTTTCCGTACTGGTCCGGACAGTTTTTCGGTACTCGCACGGATTCCACCATTTCCCGTTACTCGCCCGGATTCAACAATTTTCTGGTGCTCACACTGATTCTACCATTTTTCCGTACTGGTCTGGACAGTTTTTCGGCACTCGCACGGATTCCACCTTTTCCCGGTACTTGTCCGGATTCAACAATTTTCTGGTGCTCACAGTGATTCTACCATTTTTTCGTACCGGTCTGGACAGTTTTTCGGCACTCGCAAGGATTCCACCTTTTGCGGGTAGTCGCACGGATTCAACAATTTTCTGGCGCTCACACTGATTCTACCATTTTTCCGTACTGGTCCGGACAGTTTTTCGGGACTCGCACGGATTCCACCATTTCCCGTTACTCGCCCGGATTCAACAATTTTCAGGTGCTCACACTGATTCTACCATTTTTCCGTACTGGTCCGGACAGTTTTTCGGCACTCGCACGGATTCCACCTTTTCCCGGTACCTGTCCGGATTCAACAATTTTCTGGTGCTCACACTGATTCTACCATTTTTCCGTACTGGTCCGGACAGTTTTTCGGTACTCGCACAGATTCCACCATTTCCCGTTACTCGCCCGGATTCAACAATTCTCAGGTGCTCACACTGATTCTACCATTTTTCCGTACTGGTCGGGACAGTTTTTCGGCACTCGCACGGATTCCACCTTTTCCCGGTACCTGTCCGGATTCAACAATTTTCTGGTGCTCACACTGATTCTACCATTTTTCCGTACTGGTCCGGACAGTTTTTCGGTACTCGCACGGATTCCACCATTTCCCGTTACTCGCCCGGATTCAACAATTTTCAGGTGCTCACACTGATTCTACCATTTTTCCGTACTGGTCCGGACAGTTTTTCGGTACTCGCACGGATTCCACCATTTCCCGTTACTCGCCCGGATTCAACAATTTTCAGGTGCTCACACTGATTCTACCATTTTTCCGTACTGGTCCGGACAGTTTTTCGGCACTCGCACGGATTCCACCTTTTCCCGGTACCTGTCCGGATTCAACAATTTTCTGGTGCTCACACTGATTCTACCATTTTTCCGTACTGGTCCGGACAGTTTTTCGGTACTCGCACGGATTCCACCATTTCCCGTTACTCGCCCGGATTCAACAATTTTCTGGTGCTCACACTGATTCTACCATTTTTCCGTACTGGTCTGGACAGTTTTTCGGCACTCGCACGGATTCCACCTTTTCCCGGTACCTGTCCGGATTCAACAATTTTCTGGTGCTCACACTGATTCTACCATTTTTCCGTACTGGTCCGGACAGTTTTTCGGTACTCGCACGGATTCCACCATTTCCCGTTACTCGCCCGGATTCAACAATTTTCAGGTGCTCACACTGATTCTACCATTTTTCCGTACTGGTCTGGACAGTTTTTCGGCACTCGCACGGATTCCACCTTTTCCCGGTACCTGTCCGGATTCAACAATTTTCTTGTGCTCACACTGATTCTACCATTTTTCCGTACTGGTCCGGACAGTTTTTCGGTACTCGCACGGATTCCACCATTTCCCGTTACTCGCCCGGATTCAACAATTTTCTGGTGCTCACACTGATTCTACCATTTTTCCGTACTGGTCCGGACAGTTTTTCGGCACTCGCACGGATTCCACCTTTTCCCGGTACCTGTCCGGATTCAACAATTTTCTGGTGCTCACACTGATTCTACCATTTTTCCGTACTGGTCCGGACAGTTTTTCGGTACTCGCACGGATTCCACCATTTCCCGTTACTCGCCCGGATTCAACAATTTTCTGGTCCTCACACTGATTCTACCATTTTTCCGTACTGGTCTGGACAGTTTTTCGGCACTCGCACGGATTCCACCTTTTCCCGGTACTTGTCCGGATTCAACAATTTTCTGGTGCTCACAGTGATTCTACCATTTTTTCGTACCGGTCTGGACAGTTTTTCGGCACTCGCAAGGATTCCACCTTTTGCGGGTAGTCGCACGGATTCAACAATTTTCTGGCGCTCACACTGATTCTACCATTTTTCCGTACTGGTCCGGACAGTTTTTCGGTACTCGCACGGATTCCACCATTTCCCGTTACTCGCCCGGATTCAACAATTTTCAGGTGCTCACACTGATTCTACCATTTTTCCGTACTGGTCCGGACAGTTTTTCGGCACTCGCACGGATTCCACCTTTTCCCGGTACCTGTCCGGATTCAACAATTTTCTGGTGCTCACACTGATTCTACCATTTTTCCGTACTAGTCCGGACAGTTTTTCGGTACTCGCACGGATTCCACCATTTCCCGTTACTCGCCCGGATTCAACAATTTTCAGGTGCTCACACTGATTCTACCATTTTTCTGTACTGGTCTGGACAGTTTTTCGGCACTCGCACTGATTCCACCTTTTCCCGGTACCTGTCCGGATTCAACAATTTTCTGGTGCTCACACTGATTCTACCATTTTTCCGTACTGGTCTGGACAGTTTTTGGGCACTCGCACGGATTCCACCTTTTCCCGGTACCTGTCCGGATTCAACAATTTTCTGGTGCTCACACTGATTCTACCATTTTTCCGTACTGGTCCGGACAGTTTTTCGGTACTCGCACGGATTCCACCATTTCCCGTTACTCGCCCGGATTCAACAATTTTCAGGTGCTCACACTGATTCTACCATTTTTCCGTACTGGTCTGGACAGTTTTTCGGCACTCGCACGGATTCCACCTTTTCCCGTTACTCGCCCGGATTCAACAATTTTCAGGTGCTCACACTGATTCTACCATTTTTCCGTACTGGTCTGGACAGTTTTTCGGCACTCGCACGGATTCCACCTTTTCCCGGTACTTGTCCGGATTCAACAATTTTCTGGTGCTCACAGTGATTCTACCATTTTTTCGTACCGGTCTGGACAGTTTTTCGGCACTCGCAAGGATTCCACCTTTTGCGGGTAGTCGCACGGATTCAACAATTTTCTGGCGCTCACACTGATTCTACCATTTTTCCGTACTGGTCCGGACAGTTTTTCGGTACTCGCACGGATTCCACCATTTCCCGTTACTCGCCCGGATTCAACAATTTTCAGGTGCTCACACTGATTCTACCATTTTTCCGTACTGGTCCGGACAGTTTTTCGGCACTCGCACGGATTCCACCTTTTCCCGGTACCTGTCCGGATTCAACAATTTTCTGGTGCTCACACTGATTCTACCATTTTTCCGTACTAGTCCGGACAGTTTTTCGGTACTCGCACGGATTCCACCATTTCCCGTTACTCGCCCGGATTCAACAATTTTCAGGTGCTCACACTGATTCTACCATTTTTCTGTACTGGTCTGGACAGTTTTTCGGCACTCGCACTGATTCCACCTTTTCCCGGTACCTGTCCGGATTCAAAAATTTTCTGGTGCTCACACTGATTCTACCATTTTTCCGTACTGGTCCGGACAGTTTTTCGGTACTCGCACGGATTCCACCATTTCCCGTTACTCGCCCGGATTCAACAATTTTCAGGTGCTCACACTGATTCTACCATTTTTCCGTACTGGTCCGGACAGTTTTTCGGTACTCGCACGGATTCCACCATTTCCCGTTACTCGCCCGGATTCAACAATTTTCTGGTGCTCACACTGATTCTACCATTTTTCCGTACTGGTCTGGACAGTTTTTCGGCACTCGCACGGATTCCACCTTTTCCCGGTACTTGTCCGGATTCAACAATTTTCTGGTGCTCACAGTGATTCTACCATTTTTTCGTACCGGTCTGGACAGTTTTTCGGCACTCGCAAGGATTCCACCTTTTGCGGGTAGTCGCACGGATTCAACAATTTTCTGGCGCTCACACTGATTCTACCATTTTTCCGTACTGGTCCGGACAGTTTTTCGGGACTCGCACGGATTCCACCATTTCCCGTTACTCGCCCGGATTCAACAATTTTCAGGTGCTCACACTGATTCTACCATTTTTCCGTACTGGTCCGGACAGTTTTTCGGCACTCGCACGGATTCCACCTTTTCCCGGTACCTGTCCGGATTCAACAATTTTCTGGTGCTCACACTGATTCTACCATTTTTCCGTACTGGTCCGGACAGTTTTTCGGTACTCGCACGGATTCCACCATTTCCCGTTACTCGCCCGGATTCAACAATTTTCTGGTGCTCACACTGATTCTACCATTTTTCCGTACTGGTCTGGACAGTTTTTCGGCACTCGCACGGATTCCACCTTTTCCCGGTACCTGTCCGGATTCAACAATTTTCTGGTGCTCACACTGATTCTACCATTTTTCCGTACTGGTCCGGACAGTTTTTCGGTACTCGCACGGATTCCACCATTTCCCGTTACTCGCCCGGATTCAACAATTTTCAGGTGCTCACACTGATTCTACCATTTTTCCGTACTGGTCTGGACAGTTTTTCGGCACTCGCACGGATTCCACCTTTTCCCGGTACCTGTCCGGATTCAACAATTTTCTGTTGCTCACAATGATTCTACCATTTTTCCGTACTGGTCCGGACAGTTTTTCGATACTCGCACGGATTCCACCATTTCCCGTTACTCGCCCGGATTCAACAATTTTCTGGTGCTCACACTGATTCTACCATTTTTCCGTACTGGTCTGGACAGTTTTTCGGCACTCGCACGGATTCCACCTTTTCCCGGTACTTGTCCGAATTTAACAATTTTCTGGTGCTCACAGTGATTCTACCATTTTTTCGTACCGGTCTGGACAGTTTTTCGGCACTCGCAAGGATTCCACCTTTTGCGGGTAGTCGCACGGATTCAACAATTTTCTGGCGCTCACACTGATTCTACCATTTTTCCGTACTGGTCCGGACAGTTTTTCGGTACTCGCACGGATTCCACCATTTCCCGTTACTCGCCCGGATTCAACAATTTTCAGGTGCTCACACTGATTCTACCATTTTTCCGTACTGGTCCGGACAGTTTTTCGGCACTCGCACGGATTCCACCTTTTCCCGGTACCTGTCCGGATTCAACAATTTTCTGGTGCTCACACTGATTCTACCATTTTTCCGTACTAGTCCGGACAGTTTTTCGGTACTCGCACGGATTCCACCATTTCCCGTTACTCGCCCGGATTCAACAATTTTCAGGTGCTCACACTGATTCTACCATTTTTCTGTACTGGTCTGGACAGTTTTTCGGCACTCGCACTGATTCCACCTTTTCCCGGTACCTGTCCGGATTCAACAATTTTCTGGTGCTCACACTGATTCTACCATTTTTCCGTACTGGTCTGGACAGTTTTTCGGCACTCGCACGGATTCCACCTTTTCCCGGTACCTGTCCGGATTCAACAATTTTCTGGTGCTCACACTGATTCTACCATTTTTCCGTACTGGTCCGGACAGTTTTTCGGTACTCGCACGGATTCCACCATTTCCCGTTACTCGCCCGGATTCAACAATTTTCAGGTGCTCACACTGATTCTACCATTTTTCCGTACTGGTCTGGACAGTTTTTCGGCACTCGCACGGATTCCACCTTTTCCCGGTACTTGTCCGGATTCAACAATTTTCTGGTGCTCACAGTGATTCTACCATTTTTTCGTACCGGTCTGGACAGTTTTTCGGCACTCGCAAGGATTCCACCTTTTGCGGGTAGTCGCACGGATTCAACAATTTTCTGGCGCTCACACTGATTCTACCATTTTTCCGTACTGGTCCGGACAGTTTTTCGGTACTCGCACGGATTCCACCATTTCCCGTTACTCGCCCGGATTCAACAATTTTCAGGTGCTCACACTGATTCTACCATTTTTCCGTACTGGTCCGGACAGTTTTTCGGCACTCGCACGGATTCCACCTTTTCCCGGTACCTGTCCGGATTCAACAATTTTCTGGTGCTCACACTGATTCTACCATTTTTCCGTACTAGTCCGGACAGTTTTTCGGTACTCGCACGGATTCCACCATTTCCCGTTACTCGCCCGGATTCAACAATTTTCAGGTGCTCACACTGATTCTACCATTTTTCTGTACTGGTCTGGACAGTTTTTCGGCACTCGCACTGATTCCACCTTTTCCCGGTACCTGTCCGGATTCAACAATTTTCTGGTGCTCACACTGATTCTACCATTTTTCCGTACTGGTCCGGACAGTTTTTCGGTACTCGCACGGATTCCACCATTTCCCGTTACTCGCCCGGATTCAACAATTTTCAGGTGCTCACACTGATTCTACCATTTTTCCGTACTGGTCCGGACAGTTTTTCGGTACTCGCACGGATTCCACCATTTCCCGTTACTCGCCCGGATTCAACAATTTTCTGGTGCTCACACTGATTCTACCATTTTTCCGTACTGGTCTGGACAGTTTTTCGGCACTCGCACGGATTCCACCTTTTCCCGGTACTTGTCCGGATTCAACAATTTTCTGGTGCTCACAGTGATTCTACCATTTTTTCGTACCGGTCTGGACAGTTTTTCGGCACTCGCAAGGATTCCACCTTTTGCGGGTAGTCGCACGGATTCAACAATTTTCTGGCGCTCACACTGATTCTACCATTTTTCCGTACTGGTCCGGACAGTTTTTCGGGACTCGCACGGATTCCACCATTTCCCGTTACTCGCCCGGATTCAACAATTTTCAGGTGCTCACACTGATTCTACCATTTTTCCGTACTGGTCCGGACAGTTTTTCGGCACTCGCACGGATTCCACCTTTTCCCGGTACCTGTCCGGATTCAACAATTTTCTGGTGCTCACACTGATTCTACCATTTTTCCGTACTGGTCCGGACAGTTTTTCGGTACTCGCACAGATTCCACCATTTCCCGTTACTCGCCCGGATTCAACAATTCTCAGGTGCTCACACTGATTCTACCATTTTTCCGTACTGGTCGGGACAGTTTTTCGGCACTCGCACGGATTCCACCTTTTCCCGGTACCTGTCCGGATTCAACAATTTTCTGGTGCTCACACTGATTCTACCATTTTTCCGTACTGGTCCGGACAGTTTTTCGGTACTCGCACGGATTCCACCATTTCCCGTTACTCGCCCGGATTCAACAATTTTCAGGTGCTCACACTGATTCTACCATTTTTCCGTACTGGTCCGGACAGTTTTTCGGTACTCGCACGGATTCCACCATTTCCCGTTACTCGCCCGGATTCAACAATTTTCAGGTGCTCACACTGATTCTACCATTTTTCCGTACTGGTCCGGACAGTTTTTCGGCACTCGCACGGATTCCACCTTTTCCCGGTACCTGTCCGGATTCAACAATTTTCTGGTGCTCACACTGATTCTACCATTTTTCCGTACTGGTCCGGACAGTTTTTCGGTACTCGCACGGATTCCACCATTTCCCGTTACTCGCCCGGATTCAACAATTTTCTGGTGCTCACACTGATTCTACCATTTTTCCGTACTGGTCTGGACAGTTTTTCGGCACTCGCACGGATTCCACCTTTTCCCGGTACCTGTCCGGATTCAACAATTTTCTGGTGCTCACACTGATTCTACCATTTTTCCGTACTGGTCCGGACAGTTTTTCGGTACTCGCACGGATTCCACCATTTCCCGTTACTCGCCCGGATTCAACAATTTTCAGGTGCTCACACTGATTCTACCATTTTTCCGTACTGGTCTGGACAGTTTTTCGGCACTCGCACGGATTCCACCTTTTCCCGGTACCTGTCCGGATTCAACAATTTTCTTGTGCTCACACTGATTCTACCATTTTTCCGTACTGGTCCGGACAGTTTTTCGGTACTCGCACGGATTCCACCATTTCCCGTTACTCGCCCGGATTCAACAATTTTCTGGTGCTCACACTGATTCTACCATTTTTCCGTACTGGTCCGGACAGTTTTTCGGCACTCGCACGGATTCCACCTTTTCCCGGTACCTGTCCGGATTCAACAATTTTCTGGTGCTCACACTGATTCTACCATTTTTCCGTACTGGTCCGGACAGTTTTTCGGTACTCGCACGGATTCCACCATTTCCCGTTACTCGCCCGGATTCAACAATTTTCTGGTCCTCACACTGATTCTACCATTTTTCCGTACTGGTCTGGACAGTTTTTCGGCACTCGCACGGATTCCACCTTTTCCCGGTACTTGTCCGGATTCAACAATTTTCTGGTGCTCACAGTGATTCTACCATTTTTTCGTACCGGTCTGGACAGTTTTTCGGCACTCGCAAGGATTCCACCTTTTGCGGGTAGTCGCACGGATTCAACAATTTTCTGGCGCTCACACTGATTCTACCATTTTTCCGTACTGGTCCGGACAGTTTTTCGGTACTCGCACGGATTCCACCATTTCCCGTTACTCGCCCGGATTCAACAATTTTCAGGTGCTCACACTGATTCTACCATTTTTCCGTACTGGTCCGGACAGTTTTTCGGCACTCGCACGGATTCCACCTTTTCCCGGTACCTGTCCGGATTCAACAATTTTCTGGTGCTCACACTGATTCTACCATTTTTCCGTACTAGTCCGGACAGTTTTTCGGTACTCGCACGGATTCCACCATTTCCCGTTACTCGCCCGGATTCAACAATTTTCAGGTGCTCACACTGATTCTACCATTTTTCTGTACTGGTCTGGACAGTTTTTCGGCACTCGCACTGATTCCACCTTTTCCCGGTACCTGTCCGGATTCAACAATTTTCTGGTGCTCACACTGATTCTACCATTTTTCCGTACTGGTCTGGACAGTTTTTGGGCACTCGCACGGATTCCACCTTTTCCCGGTACCTGTCCGGATTCAACAATTTTCTGGTGCTCACACTGATTCTACCATTTTTCCGTACTGGTCCGGACAGTTTTTCGGTACTCGCACGGATTCCACCATTTCCCGTTACTCGCCCGGATTCAATAAATTTCAGGTGCTCACACTGATTCTACCATTTTTCCGTACTGGTCTGGACAGTTTTTCGGCACTCGCACGGATTCCACCTTTTCCCGTTACTCGCCCGGATTCAACAATTTTCAGGTGCTCACACTGATTCTACCATTTTTCCGTACTGGTCTGGACAGTTTTTCGGCACTCGCACGGATTCCACCTTTTCCCGGTACTTGTCCGGATTCAACAATTTTCTGGTGCTCACAGTGATTCTACCATTTTTTCGTACCGGTCTGGACAGTTTTTCGGCACTCGCAAGGATTCCACCTTTTGCGGGTAGTCGCACGGATTCAACAATTTTCTGGCGCTCACACTGATTCTACCATTTTTCCGTACTGGTCCGGACAGTTTTTCGGTACTCGCACGGATTCCACCATTTCCCGTTACTCGCCCGGATTCAACAATTTTCAGGTGCTCACACTGATTCTACCATTTTTCCGTACTGGTCCGGACAGTTTTTCGGTACTCGCACGGATTCCACCATTTCCCGTTACTCGCCCGGATTCAACAATTTTCAGGTGCTCACACTGATTCTACCATTTTTCCGTACTGGTCCGGACAGTTTTTCGGCACTCGCACGGATTCCACCTTTTCCCGGTACCTGTCCGGATTCAACAATTTTCTGGTGCTCACACTGATTCTACCATTTTTCCGTACTGGTCCGGACAGTTTTTCGGTACTCGCACGGATTCCACCATTTCCCGTTACTCGCCCGGATTCAACAATTTTCTGGTGCTCACACTGATTCTACCATTTTTCCGTACTGGTCTGGACAGTTTTTCGGCACTCGCACGGATTCCACCTTTTCCCGGTACCTGTCCGGATTCAACAATTTTCTGGTGCTCACACTGATTCTACCATTTTTCCGTACTGGTCCGGACAGTTTTTCGGTACTCGCACGGATTCCACCATTTCCCGTTACTCGCCCGGATTCAACAATTTTCAGGTGCTCACACTGATTCTACCATTTTTCCGTACTGGTCTGGACAGTTTTTCGGCACTCGCACGGATTCCACCTTTTCCCGGTACCTGTCCGGATTCAACAATTTTCTTGTGCTCACACTGATTCTACCATTTTTCCGTACTGGTCCGGACAGTTTTTCGGTACTCGCACGGATTCCACCATTTCCCGTTACTCGCCCGGATTCAACAATTTTCTGGTGCTCACACTGATTCTACCATTTTTCCGTACTGGTCCGGACAGTTTTTCGGCACTCGCACGGATTCCACCTTTTCCCGGTACCTGTCCGGATTCAACAATTTTCTGGTGCTCACACTGATTCTACCATTTTTCCGTACTGGTCCGGACAGTTTTTCGGTACTCGCACGGATTCCACCATTTCCCGTTACTCGCCCGGATTCAACAATTTTCTGGTCCTCACACTGATTCTACCATTTTTCCGTACTGGTCTGGACAGTTTTTCGGCACTCGCACGGATTCCACCTTTTCCCGGTACTTGTCCGGATTCAACAATTTTCTGGTGCTCACAGTGATTCTACCATTTTTTCGTACCGGTCTGGACAGTTTTTCGGCACTCGCAAGGATTCCACCTTTTGCGGGTAGTCGCACGGATTCAACAATTTTCTGGCGCTCACACTGATTCTACCATTTTTCCGTACTGGTCCGGACAGTTTTTCGGTACTCGCACGGATTCCACCATTTCCCGTTACTCGCCCGGATTCAACAATTTTCAGGTGCTCACACTGATTCTACCATTTTTCCGTACTGGTCCGGACAGTTTTTCGGCACTCGCACGGATTCCACCTTTTCCCGGTACCTGTCCGGATTCAACAATTTTCTGGTGCTCACACTGATTCTACCATTTTTCCGTACTAGTCCGGACAGTTTTTCGGTACTCGCACGGATTCCACCATTTCCCGTTACTCGCCCGGATTCAACAATTTTCAGGTGCTCACACTGATTCTACCATTTTTCTGTACTGGTCTGGACAGTTTTTCGGCACTCGCACTGATTCCACCTTTTCCCGGTACCTGTCCGGATTCAACAATTTTCTGGTGCTCACACTGATTCTACCATTTTTCCGTACTGGTCTGGACAGTTTTTGGGCACTCGCACGGATTCCACCTTTTCCCGGTACCTGTCCGGATTCAACAATTTTCTGGTGCTCACACTGATTCTACCATTTTTCCGTACTGGTCCGGACAGTTTTTCGGTACTCGCACGGATTCCACCATTTCCCGTTACTCGCCCGGATTCAACAATTTTCAGGTGCTCACACTGATTCTACCATTTTTCCGTACTGGTCTGGACAGTTTTTCGGCACTCGCACGGATTCCACCATTTCCCGTTACTCGCCCGGATTCAACAATTTTCTGGTGCTCACACTGATTCTACCATTTTTCCGTACTGGTCCGGACAGTTTTTCGGCACTCGCACGGATTCCACCTTTTCCCGGTACCTGTCCGGATTCAACAATTTTCTGGTGCTCACACTGATTCTACCATTTTTCCGTACTGGTCCGGACAGTTTTTCGGTACTCGCACGGATTCCACCATTTCCCGTTACTCGCCCGGATTCAACAATTTTCTGGTCCTCACACTGATTCTACCATTTTTCCGTACTGGTCTGGACAGTTTTTCGGCACTCGCACGGATTCCACCTTTTCCCGGTACTTGTCCGGATTCAACAATTTTCTGGTGCTCACAGTGATTCTACCATTTTTTCGTACCGGTCTGGACAGTTTTTCGGCACTCGCAAGGATTCCACCTTTTGCGGGTAGTCGCACGGATTCAACAATTTTCTGGCGCTCACACTGATTCTACCATTTTTCCGTACTGGTCCGGACAGTTTTTCGGTACTCGCACGGATTCCACCATTTCCCGTTACTCGCCCGGATTCAACAATTTTCAGGTGCTCACACTGATTCTACCATTTTTCCGTACTGGTCCGGACAGTTTTTCGGCACTCGCACGGATTCCACCTTTTCCCGGTACCTGTCCGGATTCAACAATTTTCTGGTGCTCACACTGATTCTACCATTTTTCCGTACTAGTCCGGACAGTTTTTCGGTACTCGCACGGATTCCACCATTTCCCGTTACTCGCCCGGATTCAACAATTTTCAGGTGCTCACACTGATTCTACCATTTTTCTGTACTGGTCTGGACAGTTTTTCGGCACTCGCACTGATTCCACCTTTTCCCGGTACCTGTCCGGATTCAACAATTTTCTGGTGCTCACACTGATTCTACCATTTTTCCGTACTGGTCTGGACAGTTTTTGGGCACTCGCACGGATTCCACCTTTTCCCGGTACCTGTCCGGATTCAACAATTTTCTGGTGCTCACACTGATTCTACCATTTTTCCGTACTGGTCCGGACAGTTTTTCGGTACTCGCACGGATTCCACCATTTCCCGTTACTCGCCCGGATTCAACAATTTTCAGGTGCTCACACTGATTCTACCATTTTTCCGTACTGGTCTGGACAGTTTTTCGGCACTCGCACGGATTCCACCTTTTCCCGTTACTCGCCCGGATTCAACAATTTTCAGGTGCTCACACTGATTCTACCATTTTTCCGTACTGGTCTGGACAGTTTTTCGGCACTCGCACGGATTCCACCTTTTCCCGGTACTTGTCCGGATTCAACAATTTTCTGGTGCTCACAGTGATTCTACCATTTTTTCGTACCGGTCTGGACAGTTTTTCGGCACTCGCAAGGATTCCACCTTTTGCGGGTAGTCGCACGGATTCAACAATTTTCTGGCGCTCACACTGATTCTACCATTTTTCCGTACTGGTCCGGACAGTTTTTCGGTACTCGCACGGATTCCACCATTTCCCGTTACTCGCCCGGATTCAACAATTTTCAGGTGCTCACACTGATTCTACCATTTTTCCGTACTGGTCCGGACAGTTTTTCGGCACTCGCACGGATTCCACCTTTTCCCGGTACCTGTCCGGATTCAACAATTTTCTGGTGCTCACACTGATTCTACCATTTTTCCGTACTAGTCCGGACAGTTTTTCGGTACTCGCACGGATTCCACCATTTCCCGTTACTCGCCCGGATTCAACAATTTTCAGGTGCTCACACTGATTCTACCATTTTTCTGTACTGGTCTGGACAGTTTTTCGGCACTCGCACTGATTCCACCTTTTCCCGGTACCTGTCCGGATTCAAAAATTTTCTGGTGCTCACACTGATTCTACCATTTTTCCGTACTGGTCCGGACAGTTTTTCGGTACTCGCACGGATTCCACCATTTCCCGTTACTCGCCCGGATTCAACAATTTTCAGGTGCTCACACTGATTCTACCATTTTTCCGTACTGGTCCGGACAGTTTTTCGGCACTCGCACGGATTCCACCTTTTCCCGGTACCTGTCCGGATTCAACAATTTTCTGGTGCTCACACTGATTCTACCATTTTTCCGTACTGGTCCGGACAGTTTTTCGGTACTCGCACGGATTCCACCATTTCCCGTTACTCGCCCGGATTCAACAATTTTCTGGTCCTCACACTGATTCTACCATTTTTCCGTACTGGTCTGGACAGTTTTTCGGCACTCGCACGGATTCCACCTTTTCCCGGTACTTGTCCGGATTCAACAATTTTCTGGTGCTCACAGTGATTCTACCATTTTTTCGTACCGGTCTGGACAGTTTTTCGGCACTCGCAAGGATTCCACCTTTTGCGGGTAGTCGCACGGATTCAACAATTTTCTGGCGCTCACACTGATTCTACCATTTTTCCGTACTGGTCCGGACAGTTTTTCGGTACTCGCACGGATTCCACCATTTCCCGTTACTCGCCCGGATTCAACAATTTTCAGGTGCTCACACTGATTCTACCATTTTTCCGTACTGGTCCGGACAGTTTTTCGGCACTCGCACGGATTCCACCTTTTCCCGGTACCTGTCCGGATTCAACAATTTTCTGGTGCTCACACTGATTCTACCATTTTTCCGTACTAGTCCGGACAGTTTTTCGGTACTCGCACGGATTCCACCATTTCCCGTTACTCGCCCGGATTCAACAATTTTCAGGTGCTCACACTGATTCTACCATTTTTCTGTACTGGTCTGGACAGTTTTTCGGCACTCGCACTGATTCCACCTTTTCCCGGTACCTGTCCGGATTCAACAATTTTCTGGTGCTCACACTGATTCTACCATTTTTCCGTACTGGTCTGGACAGTTTTTGGGCACTCGCACGGATTCCACCTTTTCCCGGTACCTGTCCGGATTCAACAATTTTCTGGTGCTCACACTGATTCTACCATTTTTCCGTACTGGTCCGGACAGTTTTTCGGTACTCGCACGGATTCCACCATTTCCCGTTACTCGCCCGGATTCAA
This sequence comes from Vitis vinifera, assembly GCF_030704535.1. NCBI lineage: Eukaryota > Viridiplantae > Streptophyta > Magnoliopsida > Vitales > Vitaceae > Vitis > Vitis vinifera. Next base: position 21,426,597 of record NC_081814.1, read on the forward strand.
CAATTTTCAGGTGCTCACACTGATTCTACCATTTTTCCGTACTGGTCTGGACAGTTTTTCGGCACTCGCACGGATTCCACCTTTTCCCGTTACTCGCCCGGATTCAACAATTTTCAGGTGCTCACACTGATTCTACCATTTTTCCGTACTGGTCTGGACAGTTTTTCGGCACTCGCACGGATTCCACCTTTTCCCGGTACTTGTCCGGATTCAACAATTTTCTGGTGCTCACAGTGATTCTACCATTTTTTCGTACCGGTCTGGACAGTTTTTCGGCACTCGCAAGGATTCCACCTTTTGCGGGTAGTCGCACGGATTCAACAATTTTCTGGCGCTCACACTGATTCTACCATTTTTCCGTACTGGTCCGGACAGTTTTTCGGTACTCGCACGGATTCCACCATTTCCCGTTACTCGCCCGGATTCAACAATTTTCAGGTGCTCACACTGATTCTACCATTTTTCCGTACTGGTCCGGACAGTTTTTCGGCACTCGCACGGATTCCACCTTTTCCCGGTACCTGTCCGGATTCAACAATTTTCTGGTGCTCACACTGATTCTACCATTTTTCCGTACTAGTCCGGACAGTTTTTCGGTACTCGCACGGATTCCACCATTTCCCGTTACTCGCCCGGATTCAACAATTTTCAGGTGCTCACACTGATTCTACCATTTTTCTGTACTGGTCTGGACAGTTTTTCGGCACTCGCACTGATTCCACCTTTTCCCGGTACCTGTCCGGATTCAAAAATTTTCTGGTGCTCACACTGATTCTACCATTTTTCCGTACTGGTCCGGACAGTTTTTCGGTACTCGCACGGATTCCACCATTTCCCGTTACTCGCCCGGATTCAACAATTTTCAGGTGCTCACACTGATTCTACCATTTTTCCGTACTGGTCCGGACAGTTTTTCGGTACTCGCACGGATTCCACCATTTCCCGTTACTCGCCCGGATTCAACAATTTTCTGGTGCTCACACTGATTCTACCATTTTTCCGTACTGGTCTGGACAGTTTTTCGGCACTCGCACGGATTCCACCTTTTCCCGGTACTTGTCCGGATTCAACAATTTTCTGGTGCTCACAGTGATTCTACCATTTTTTCGTACCGGTCTGGACAGTTTTTCGGCACTCGCAAGGATTCCACCTTTTGCGGGTAGTCGCACGGATTCAACAATTTTCTGGCGCTCACACTGATTCTACCATTTTTCCGTACTGGTCCGGACAGTTTTTCGGGACTCGCACGGATTCCACCATTTCCCGTTACTCGCCCGGATTCAACAATTTTCAGGTGCTCACACTGATTCTACCATTTTTCTGTACTGGTCTGGACAGTTTTTCGGCACTCGCACTGATTCCACCTTTTCCCGGTACCTGTCCGGATTCAACAATTTTCTGGTGCTCACACTGATTCTACCATTTTTCCGTACTGGTCTGGACAGTTTTTGGGCACTCGCACGGATTCCACCTTTTCCCGGTACCTGTCCGGATTCAACAATTTTCTGGTGCTCACACTGATTCTACCATTTTTCCGTACTGGTCCGGACAGTTTTTCGGTACTCGCACGGATTCCACCATTTCCCGTTACTCGCCCGGATTCAACAATTTTCAGGTGCTCACACTGATTCTACCATTTTTCCGTACTGGTCCGGACAGTTTTTCGGTACTCGCACGGATTCCACCATTTCCCGTTACTCGCCCGGATTCAACAATTTTCTGGTCCTCACACTGATTCTACCATTTTTCCGTACTGGTCTGGACAGTTTTTCGGCACTCGCACGGATTCCACCTTTTCCCGGTACTTGTCCGGATTCAACAATTTTCTGGTGCTCACAGTGATTCTACCATTTTTTCGTACCGGTCTGGACAGTTTTTCGGCACTCGCAAGGATTCCACCTTTTGCGGGTAGTCGCACGGATTCAACAATTTTCTGGCGCTCACACTGATTCTACCATTTTTCCGTACTGGTCCGGACAGTTTTTCGGTACTCGCACGGATTCCACCATTTCCCGTTACTCGCCCGGATTCAACAATTTTCAGGTGCTCACACTGATTCTACCATTTTTCCGTACTGGTCCGGACAGTTTTTCGGCACTCGCACGGATTCCACCTTTTCCCGGTACCTGTCCGGATTCAACAATTTTCTGGTGCTCACACTGATTCTACCATTTTTCCGTACTAGTCCGGACAGTTTTTCGGTACTCGCACGGATTCCACCATTTCCCGTTACTCGCCCGGATTCAACAATTTTCAGGTGCTCACACTGATTCTACCATTTTTCTGTACTGGTCTGGACAGTTTTTCGGCACTCGCACTGATTCCACCTTTTCCCGGTACCTGTCCGGATTCAACAATTTTCTGGTGCTCACACTGATTCTACCATTTTTCCGTACTGGTCTGGACAGTTTTTGGGCACTCGCACGGATTCCACCTTTTCCCGGTACCTGTCCGGATTCAACAATTTTCTGGTGCTCACACTGATTCTACCATTTTTCCGTACTGGTCCGGACAGTTTTTCGGTACTCGCACGGATTCCACCATTTCCCGTTACTCGCCCGGATTCAACAATTTTCAGGTGCTCACACTGATTCTACCATTTTTCCGTACTGGTCTGGACAGTTTTTCGGCACTCGCACGGATTCCACCATTTCCCGTTACTCGCCCGGATTCAACAATTTTCTGGTGCTCACACTGATTCTACCATTTTTCCGTACTGGTCCGGACAGTTTTTCGGCACTCGCACGGATTCCACCTTTTCCCGGTACCTGTCCGGATTCAACAATTTTCTGGTGCTCACACTGATTCTACCATTTTTCCGTACTGGTCCGGACAGTTTTTCGGTACTCGCACGGATTCCACCATTTCCCGTTACTCGCCCGGATTCAACAATTTTCTGGTCCTCACACTGATTCTACCATTTTTCCGTACTGGTCTGGACAGTTTTTCGGCACTCGCACGGATTCCACCTTTTCCCGGTACTTGTCCGGATTCAACAATTTTCTGGTGCTCACAGTGATTCTACCATTTTTTCGTACCGGTCTGGACAGTTTTTCGGCACTCGCAAGGATTCCACCTTTTGCGGGTAGTCGCACGGATTCAACAATTTTCTGGCGCTCACACTGATTCTACCATTTTTCCGTACTGGTCCGGACAGTTTTTCGGTACTCGCACGGATTCCACCATTTCCCGTTACTCGCCCGGATTCAACAATTTTCAGGTGCTCACACTGATTCTACCATTTTTCCGTACTGGTCCGGACAGTTTTTCGGCACTCGCACGGATTCCACCTTTTCCCGGTACCTGTCCGGATTCAACAATTTTCTGGTGCTCACACTGATTCTACCATTTTTCCGTACTAGTCCGGACAGTTTTTCGGTACTCGCACGGATTCCACCATTTCCCGTTACTCGCCCGGATTCAACAATTTTCAGGTGCTCACACTGATTCTACCATTTTTCTGTACTGGTCTGGACAGTTTTTCGGCACTCGCACTGATTCCACCTTTTCCCGGTACCTGTCCGGATTCAACAATTTTCTGGTGCTCACACTGATTCTACCATTTTTCCGTACTGGTCTGGACAGTTTTTGGGCACTCGCACGGATTCCACCTTTTCCCGGTACCTGTCCGGATTCAACAATTTTCTGGTGCTCACACTGATTCTACCATTTTTCCGTACTGGTCCGGACAGTTTTTCGGTACTCGCACGGATTCCACCATTTCCCGTTACTCGCCCGGATTCAACAATTTTCAGGTGCTCACACTGATTCTACCATTTTTCCGTACTGGTCTGGACAGTTTTTCGGCACTCGCACGGATTCCACCTTTTCCCGTTACTCGCCCGGATTCAACAATTTTCAGGTGCTCACACTGATTCTACCATTTTTCCGTACTGGTCTGGACAGTTTTTCGGCACTCGCACGGATTCCACCTTTTCCCGGTACTTGTCCGGATTCAACAATTTTCTGGTGCTCACAGTGATTCTACCATTTTTTCGTACCGGTCTGGACAGTTTTTCGGCACTCGCAAGGATTCCACCTTTTGCGGGTAGTCGCACGGATTCAACAATTTTCTGGCGCTCACACTGATTCTACCATTTTTCCGTACTGGTCCGGACAGTTTTTCGGTACTCGCACGGATTCCACCATTTCCCGTTACTCGCCCGGATTCAACAATTTTCAGGTGCTCACACTGATTCTACCATTTTTCCGTACTGGTCCGGACAGTTTTTCGGCACTCGCACGGATTCCACCTTTTCCCGGTACCTGTCCGGATTCAACAATTTTCTGGTGCTCACACTGATTCTACCATTTTTCCGTACTAGTCCGGACAGTTTTTCGGTACTCGCACGGATTCCACCATTTCCCGTTACTCGCCCGGATTCAACAATTTTCAGGTGCTCACACTGATTCTACCATTTTTCTGTACTGGTCTGGACAGTTTTTCGGCACTCGCACTGATTCCACCTTTTCCCGGTACCTGTCCGGATTCAAAAATTTTCTGGTGCTCACACTGATTCTACCATTTTTCCGTACTGGTCCGGACAGTTTTTCGGTACTCGCACGGATTCCACCATTTCCCGTTACTCGCCCGGATTCAACAATTTTCAGGTGCTCACACTGATTCTACCATTTTTCCGTACTGGTCCGGACAGTTTTTCGGCACTCGCACGGATTCCACCTTTTCCCGGTACCTGTCCGGATTCAACAATTTTCTGGTGCTCACACTGATTCTACCATTTTTCCGTACTGGTCCGGACAGTTTTTCGGTACTCGCACGGATTCCACCATTTCCCGTTACTCGCCCGGATTCAACAATTTTCTGGTCCTCACACTGATTCTACCATTTTTCCGTACTGGTCTGGACAGTTTTTCGGCACTCGCACGGATTCCACCTTTTCCCGGTACTTGTCCGGATTCAACAATTTTCTGGTGCTCACAGTGATTCTACCATTTTTTCGTACCGGTCTGGACAGTTTTTCGGCACTCGCAAGGATTCCACCTTTTGCGGGTAGTCGCACGGATTCAACAATTTTCTGGCGCTCACACTGATTCTACCATTTTTCCGTACTGGTCCGGACAGTTTTTCGGTACTCGCACGGATTCCACCATTTCCCGTTACTCGCCCGGATTCAACAATTTTCAGGTGCTCACACTGATTCTACCATTTTTCCGTACTGGTCCGGACAGTTTTTCGGCACTCGCACGGATTCCACCTTTTCCCGGTACCTGTCCGGATTCAACAATTTTCTGGTGCTCACACTGATTCTACCATTTTTCCGTACTAGTCCGGACAGTTTTTCGGTACTCGCACGGATTCCACCATTTCCCGTTACTCGCCCGGATTCAACAATTTTCAGGTGCTCACACTGATTCTACCATTTTTCTGTACTGGTCTGGACAGTTTTTCGGCACTCGCACTGATTCCACCTTTTCCCGGTACCTGTCCGGATTCAACAATTTTCTGGTGCTCACACTGATTCTACCATTTTTCCGTACTGGTCTGGACAGTTTTTGGGCACTCGCACGGATTCCACCTTTTCCCGGTACCTGTCCGGATTCAACAATTTTCTGGTGCTCACACTGATTCTACCATTTTTCCGTACTGGTCCGGACAGTTTTTCGGTACTCGCACGGATTCCACCATTTCCCGTTACTCGCCCGGATTCAACAATTTTCAGGTGCTCACACTGATTCTACCATTTTTCCGTACTGGTCTGGACAGTTTTTCGGCACTCGCACGGATTCCACCTTTTCCCGTTACTCGCCCGGATTCAACAATTTTCAGGTGCTCACACTGATTCTACCATTTTTCCGTACTGGTCTGGACAGTTTTTCGGCACTCGCACGGATTCCACCTTTTCCCGGTACTTGTCCGGATTCAACAATTTTCTGGTGCTCACAGTGATTCTACCATTTTTTCGTACCGGTCTGGACAGTTTTTCGGCACTCGCAAGGATTCCACCTTTTGCGGGTAGTCGCACGGATTCAACAATTTTCTGGCGCTCACACTGATTCTACCATTTTTCCGTACTGGTCCGGACAGTTTTTCGGTACTCGCACGGATTCCACCATTTCCCGTTACTCGCCCGGATTCAACAATTTTCAGGTGCTCACACTGATTCTACCATTTTTCCGTACTGGTCCGGACAGTTTTTCGGCACTCGCACGGATTCCACCTTTTCCCGGTACCTGTCCGGATTCAACAATTTTCTGGTGCTCACACTGATTCTACCATTTTTCCGTACTAGTCCGGACAGTTTTTCGGTACTCGCACGGATTCCACCATTTCCCGTTACTCGCCCGGATTCAACAATTTTCAGGTGCTCACACTGATTCTACCATTTTTCTGTACTGGTCTGGACAGTTTTTCGGCACTCGCACTGATTCCACCTTTTCCCGGTACCTGTCCGGATTCAAAAATTTTCTGGTGCTCACACTGATTCTACCATTTTTCCGTACTGGTCCGGACAGTTTTTCGGTACTCGCACGGATTCCACCATTTCCCGTTACTCGCCCGGATTCAACAATTTTCAGGTGCTCACACTGATTCTACCATTTTTCCGTACTGGTCCGGACAGTTTTTCGGTACTCGCACGGATTCCACCATTTCCCGTTACTCGCCCGGATTCAACAATTTTCTGGTGCTCACACTGATTCTACCATTTTTCCGTACTGGTCTGGACAGTTTTTCGGCACTCGCACGGATTCCACCTTTTCCCGGTACTTGTCCGGATTCAACAATTTTCTGGTGCTCACAGTGATTCTACCATTTTTTCGTACCGGTCTGGACAGTTTTTCGGCACTCGCAAGGATTCCACCTTTTGCGGGTAGTCGCACGGATTCAACAATTTTCTGGCGCTCACACTGATTCTACCATTTTTCCGTACTGGTCCGGACAGTTTTTCGGGACTCGCACGGATTCCACCATTTCCCGTTACTCGCCCGGATTCAACAATTTTCAGGTGCTCACACTGATTCTACCATTTTTCCGTACTGGTCCGGACAGTTTTTCGGCACTCGCACGGATTCCACCTTTTCCCGGTACCTGTCCGGATTCAACAATTTTCTGGTGCTCACACTGATTCTACCATTTTTCCGTACTGGTCCGGACAGTTTTTCGGTACTCGCACAGATTCCACCATTTCCCGTTACTCGCCCGGATTCAACAATTTTCAGGTGCTCACACTGATTCTACCATTTTTCCGTACTGGTCGGGACAGTTTTTCGGCACTCGCACGGATTCCACCTTTTCCCGGTACCTGTCCGGATTCAACAATTTTCTGGTGCTCACACTGATTCTACCATTTTTCCGTACTGGTCCGGACAGTTTTTCGGTACTCGCACGGATTCCACCATTTCCCGTTACTCGCCCGGATTCAACAATTTTCAGGTGCTCACACTGATTCTACCATTTTTCCGTACTGGTCCGGACAGTTTTTCGGTACTCGCACGGATTCCACCATTTCCCGTTACTCGCCCGGATTCAACAATTTTCAGGTGCTCACACTGATTCTACCATTTTTCCGTACTGGTCCGGACAGTTTTTCGGCACTCGCACGGATTCCACCTTTTCCCGGTACCTGTCCGGATTCAACAATTTTCTGGTGCTCACACTGATTCTACCATTTTTCCGTACTGGTCCGGACAGTTTTTCGGTACTCGCACGGATTCCACCATTTCCCGTTACTCGCCCGGATTCAACAATTTTCTGGTGCTCACACTGATTCTACCATTTTTCCGTACTGGTCTGGACAGTTTTTCGGCACTCGCACGGATTCCACCTTTTCCCGGTACCTGTCCGGATTCAACAATTTTCTGGTGCTCACACTGATTCTACCATTTTTCCGTACTGGTCCGGACAGTTTTTCGGTACTCGCACGGATTCCACCATTTCCCGTTACTCGCCCGGATTCAACAATTTTCAGGTGCTCACACTGATTCTACCATTTTTCCGTACTGGTCTGGACAGTTTTTCGGCACTCGCACGGATTCCACCTTTTCCCGGTACCTGTCCGGATTCAACAATTTTCTGGTGCTCACACTGATTCTACCATTTTTCCGTACTGGTCCGGACAGTTTTTCGGTACTCGCACGGATTCCACCATTTCCCGTTACTCGCCCGTGTTCAACAATTTTCTGGTGCTCACACTGATTCTACCATTTTTCCGTACTGGTCTGGACAGTTTTTCGGCACTCGCACGGATTCCACCTTTTCCCGGTACTTGTCCGGATTCAACAATTTTCTGGTGCTCACACTGATTCTACCATTTTTTCGTACCGGTCTGGACAGTTTTTCGGCACTCGCAAGGATTCCACCTTTTGCGGGTAGTCGCACGGATTCAACAATTTTCTGGCGCTCACACTGATTCTACCATTTTTCCGTACTGGTCCGGACAGTTTTTCGGTACTCGCACGGATTCCACCATTTCCCGTTACTCGCCCGGATTCAACAATTTTCAGGTGCTCACACTGATTCTACCATTTTTCCGTACTGGTCCGGACAGTTTTTCGGCACTCGCACGGATTCCACCTTTTCCCGGTACCTGTCCGGATTCAACAATTTTCTGGTGCTCACACTGATTCTACCATTTTTCCGTACTGGTCCGGACAGTTTTTCGGTACTCGCACGGATTCCACCATTTCCCGTTACTCGCCCGGATTCAACAATTTTCTGGTGCTCACACTGATTCTACCATTTTTCCGTACTGGTCTGGACAGTTTTTCGGCACTCGCACGGATTCCACCTTTTCCCGGTACTTGTCCGGATTCAACAATTTTCTGGTGCTCACAGTGATTCTACCATTTTTTCGTACCGGTCTGGACAGTTTTTCGGCACTCGCAAGGATTCCACCTTTTGCGGGTAGTCGCACGGATTCAACAATTTTCTGGCGCTCACACTGATTCTACCATTTTTCCGTACTGGTCCGGACAGTTTTTCGGTACTCGCACGGATTCCACCATTTCCCGTTACTCGCCCGGATTCAACAATTTTCAGGTGCTCACACTGATTCTACCATTTTTCCGTACTGGTCCGGACAGTTTTTCGGCACTCGCACGGATTCCACCTTTTCCCGGTACCTGTCCGGATTCAACAATTTTCTGGTGCTCACACTGATTCTACCATTTTTCCGTACTGGTCCGGACAGTTTTTCGGTACTCGCACGGATTCCACCATTTCCCGTTACTCGCCCGGATTCAACAATTTTCAGGTGCTCACACTGATTCTACCATTTTTCCGTACTGGTCTGGACAGTTTTTCGGCACTCGCACGGATTCCACCTTTTCCCGATACCTGTCCGGATTCAACAATTTTCTGGTGCTCACACTGATTCTACCATTTTTCCGTACTGGTCCGGACAGTTTTTCGGTACTCGCACGGATTCCACCATTTCCCGTTACTCGCCCGGATTCAACAATTTTCTGGTGCTCACACTGATTCTACCATTTTTTCGTACTGGTCTGGACAGTTTTTCGGCACTCGAACGGATTCCACCTTTTCCCGGTACTTGTCCGGATTCAACAATTTTCTGGTGCTCACACTGATTCTACCATTTTTTCTTACCGGTCTGGACAGTTTTTCGGCTCTCGCAAGGATTCCACCTTTTGCGGGTAGTCGCACGGATTCAACAATTTTCTGGCGCTCACACTGATTCTACCATTTTTTCGTACTGGTCCGGACAGTTTTTCGGTACTCGCACGGATTCCACCATTTCCCGTTACTCGCCCGGATTCAACAATTTTCTGGTGCTCACACTGATTCTACCATTTTTCCGTACTGGTCAGGACAGTTTTTCGGCACTCGCACGGATTCCACCTTTTCCCGGTACTTGTCCGGATTCAACAATTTTCTGGTGCTCACAGTGATTCTACCATTTTTTCGTTCCGGTCTGGACAGTTTTTCGGCACTCGCAAGGATTCCACCTTTTGCGGGTAGTCGCACGGATTCAACAATTTTCTGGCGCTCACACTGATTCTACCATTTTTCCGTACTGGTCCGGACAGTTTTTCGGTACTCGCACGGATTCCACCATTTCCCGTTACTCGCCCGGATTCAACAATTTTCTGGTGCTCACACTGATTCTACCATTTTTCCGTACTGGTCTGGACAGTTTTTCGGCACTCGCACGGATTCCACCTTTTCCCGGTACCTGTCCGGATTCAACAATTTTCTGGTGCTCACACTGATTCTACCATTTTTCCGTACTGGTCCGGACAGTTTTTCGGTACTCGCACGGATTCCACCATTTCCCGTTACTCGCCCGGATTCAACAATTTTCAGGTGCTCACACTGATTCTACCATTTTTCCGTACTGGTCTGGACAGTTTTTCGGCACTCGCACGGATTCCACCTTTTCCCGGTACCTGTCCGGATTCAACAATTTTCTGGTGCTCACACTGATTCTACCATTTTTCCGTACTGGTCCGGACAGTTTTTCGGTACTCGCACGGATTCCACCATTTCCCGTTACTCGCCCGTGTTCAACAATTTTCTGGTGCTCACACTGATTCTACCATTTTTCCGTACTGGTCTGGACAGTTTTTCGACACTCGCACGGATTCCACCTTTTCCCGGTACTTGTCCGGATTCAACAATTTTCTGGTGCTCACACTGATTCTACCATTTTTTCGTACCGGTCTGGACAGTTTTTCGGCACTCGCAAGGATTCCACCTTTTGCGGGTAGTCGCACGGATTCAACAATTTTCTGGCGCTCACACTGATTCTACCATTTTTCCGTACTGGTCCGGACAGTTTTTCGGTACTCGCACGGATTCCACCATTTCCCGTTACTCGCCCGGATTCAACAATTTTCAGGTGCTCACACTGATTCTACCATTTTTCCGTACTGGTCCGGACAGTTTTTCGGCACTCGCACGGATTCCACCTTTTCCCGGTACCTGTCCGGATTCAACAATTTTCTGGTGCTCACACTGATTCTACCATTTTTCCGTACTGGTCCGGACAGTTTTTCGGTACTCGCACGGATTCCACCATTTCCCGTTACTCGCCCGGATTCAACAATTTTCTGGTGCTCACACTGATTCTACCATTTTTCCGTACTGGTCTGGACAGTTTTTCGGCACTCGCACGGATTCCACCTTTTCCCGGTACTTGTCCGGATTCAACAATTTTCTGGTGCTCACAGTGATTCTACCATTTTTTCGTACCGGTCTGGACAGTTTTTCGGCACTCGCAAGGATTCCACCTTTTGCGGGTAGTCGCACGGATTCAACAATTTTCTGGCGCTCACACTGATTCTACCATTTTTCCGTACTGGTCCGGACAGTTTTTCGGTACTCGCACGGATTCCACCATTTCCCGTTACTCGCCCGGATTCAACAATTTTCAGGTGCTCACACTGATTCTACCATTTTTCCGTACTGGTCCGGACAGTTTTTCGGCACTCGCACGGATTCCACCTTTTCCCGGTACCTGTCCGGATTCAACAATTTTCTGGTGCTCACACTGATTCTACCATTTTTCCGTACTGGTCCGGACAGTTTTTCGGTACTCGCACGGATTCCACCATTTCCCGTTACTCGCCCGGATTCAACAATTTTCAGGTGCTCACACTGATTCTACCATTTTTCCGTACTGGTCTGGACAGTTTTTCGGCACCCGCACGGATTCCACCTTTTCCCGATACCTGTCCGGATTCAACAATTTTCTGGTGCTCACACTGATTCTACCATTTTTCCGTACTGGTCCGGACAGTTTTTCGGTACTCGCACGGATTCCACCATTTCCCGTTACTCGCCCGGATTCAACAATTTTCTGGTGCTCACACTGATTCTACCATTTTTCCGTACTGGTCTGGACAGTTTTTCGGCACTCGAACGGATTCCACCTTTTCCCGGTACTTGTCCGGATTCAACAATTTTCTGGTGCTCACACTGATTCTACCATTTTTTCTTACCGGTCTGGACAGTTTTTCGGCACTCGCAAGGATTCCACCTTTTGCGGGTAGTCGCACGGATTCAACAATTTTCTGGCGCTCACACTGATTCTACCATTTTTTCGTACTGGTCCGGACAGTTTTTCGGTACTCGCACGGATTCCACCATTTCCCGTTACTCGCCCGGATTCAACAATTTTCTGGTGCTCACACTGATTCTACCATTTTTCCGTACTGGTCAGGACAGTTTTTCGGCACTCGCACGGATTCCACCTTTTCCCGGTACTTGTCCGGATTCAACAATTTTCTGGTGCTCACAGTGATTCTACCATTTTTTCGTTCCGGTCTGGACAGTTTTTCGGCACTCGCAAGGATTCCACCTTTTGCGGGTAGTCGCACGGATTCAACAATTTTCTGGCGCTCACACTGATTCTACCATTTTTCCGTACTGGTCCGGACAGTTTTTCGGTACTCGCACGGATTCCACCATTTCCCGTTACTCGCCCGGATTCAACAATTTTCAGGTGCTCACACTGATTCTACCATTTTTCCGTACTGGTCCGGACAGTTTTTCGGCACTCGCACGGATTCCACCTTTTCCCGGTACCTGTCCGGATTCAACAATTTTCTGGTGCTCACACTGATTCTACCATTTTTCCGTACTGGTCCGGACAGTTTTTCGGTACTCGCACGGATTCCACCATTTCCCGTTACTCGCCCGGATTCAACAATTTTCAGGTGCTCACACTGATTCTACCATTTTTCCGTACTGGTCTGGACAGTTTTTCGGCACTCGCACGGATTCCACCTTTTCCCGGTACCTGTCCGGATTCAACAATTTTCTGGTGCTCACACTGATTCTACCATTTTTCCGTACTGGTCCGGACAGTTTTTCGGTACTCGCACGGATTCCACCATTTCCCGTTACTCGCCCGGATTCAACAATTTTCTGGTGCTCACACTGATTCTACCATTTTTCCGTACTGGTCTGGACAGTTTTTCGGCACTCGCACGGATTCCACCTTTTCCCGGTACTTGTCCGGATTCAACAATTTTCTGGTGCTCACACTGATTCTACCATTTTTTCGTACCGGTCTGGACAGTTTTTCGGCACTCGCAAGGATTCCACCTTTTGCGGGTAGTCGCACGGATTCAACAATTTTCTGGCGCTCACACTGATTCTACCATTTTTCCGTACTGGTCCGGACAGTTTTTCGGTACTCGCACGGATTCCACCATTTCCCGTTACTCGCCCGGATTCAACAATTTTCAGGTGCTCACACTGATTCTACCATTTTTCCGTACTGGTCCGGACAGTTTTTCGGCACTCGCACGGATTCCACCTTTTCCCGGTACCTGTCCGGATTCAACAATTTTCTGGTGCTCACACTGATTCTACCATTTTTCCGTACTGGTCCGGACAGTTTTTCGGTACTCGCACGGATTCCACCATTTCCCGTTACTCGCCCGGATTCAACAATTTTCAGGTGCTCACACTGATTCTACCATTTTTCCGTACTGGTCTGGACAGTTTTTCGGCACTCGCACGGATTCCACCTTTTCCCGATACCTGTCCGGATTCAACAATTTTCTGGTGCTCACACTGATTCTACCATTTTTCCGTACTGGTCCGGACAGTTTTTCGGTACTCGCACGGATTCCACCATTTCCCGTTACTCGCCCGGATTCAACAATTTTCTGGTGCTCACACTGATTCTACCATTTTTCCGTACTGGTCTGGACAGTTTTTCGGCACTCGCACGGATTCCACCTTTTCCCGGTACTTGTCCGGATTCAACAATTTTCTGGTGCTCACACTGATTCTACCATTTTTTCTTACCGGTCTGGACAGTTTTTCGGCACTCGCAAGGATTCCACCTTTTGCGGGTAGTCGCACGGATTCAACAATTTTCTGGCGCTCACACTGATTCTACCATTTTTTCGTACTGGTCCGGACAGTTTTTCGGTACTCGCACGGATTCCACCATTTCCCGTTACTCGCCCGGATTCAACAATTTTCTGGTGCTCACACTGATTCTACCATTTTTCCGTACTGGTCTGGACAGTTTTTCGGCACTCGCACGGATTCCACCTTTTCCCGGTACTTGTCCGGATTCAACAATTTTCTGGTGCTCACAGTGATTCTACCATTTTTTCGTACCGGTCTGGACAGTTTTTCGGCACTCGCAAGGATTCCACCTTTTGCGGGTAGTCGCACGGATTCAACAATTTTCTGGCGCTCACACTGATTCTACCATTTTTCCGTACTGGTCCGGACAGTTTTTCGGTACTCGCACGGATTCCACCATTTCCCGTTACTCGCCCGGATTCAACAATTTTCAGGTGCTCACACTGATTCTACCATTTTTCCGTACTGGTCCGGACAATTTTTCGGCACTCGCACGGATTCCACCTTTTCCCGGTACCTGTCCGGATTCAACAATTTTCTGGTGCTCACACTGATTCTACCATTTTTCCGTACTGGTCCGGACAGTTTTTCGGTACTCGCACGGATTCCACCATTTCCCGTTACTCGCCCGGATTCAACAATTTTCAGGTGCTCACACTGATTCTACCATTTTTCCGTACTGGTCTGGACAGTTTTTCGGCACTCGCACGGATTCCACCTTTTCCCGGTACCTGTCCGGATTCAACAATTTTCTGGTGCTCACACTGATTCTACCATTTTTCCGTACTGGTCCGGACAGTTTTTCGGTACTCGCACGGATTCCACCATTTCCCGTTACTCGCCCGGATTCAACAATTTTCTGGTGCTCACACTGATTCTACCATTTTTCCGTACTGGTCTGGACAGTTTTTCGGCACTCGCACGGATTCCACCTTTTCCCGGTACTTGTCCGGATTCAACAATTTTCTGGTGCTCACACTGATTCTACCATTTTTTCGTACCGGTCTGGACAGTTTTTCGGCACTCGCAAGGATTCCACCTTTTGCGGGTAGTCGCACGGATTCAACAATTTTCTGGCGCTCACACTGATTCTACCATTTTTTCGTACTGGTCCAGACAGTTTTTCGGTACTCGCACGGATTCCACCATTTCCCGTTACTCGCCCGGATTCAACAATTTTCTGGTGCTCACACTGATTCTACCATTTTTCCGTACTGGTCTGGACAGTTTTTCGGCACTCGCAAGGATTCCACCTTTTGCGGGTAGTCGCACGGATTCAACAATTTTCTGGCGCTCACACTGATTCTACCATTTTTCCGTACTGGTCCGGACAGTTTTTCGGTACTCGCACGGATTCCACCATTTCCCGTTACTCGCCCGGATTCAACAATTTTCAGGTGCTCACACTGATTCTACCATTTTTCCGTACTGGTCCGGACAGTTTTTCGGCACTCGCACGGATTCCACCTTTTCCCGGTACCTGTCCGGATTCAACAATTTTCTGGTGCTCACACTGATTCTACCATTTTTCCGTACTGGTCCGGACAGTTTTTCGGTACTCGCACGGATTCCACCATTTCCCGTTACTCGCCCGGATTCAACAATTTTCTGGTGCTCACACTGATTCTACCATTTTTCCGTACTGGTCCGGACAGTTTTTCGGCACTCGCACGGATTCCACCTTTTCCCGGTACCTGTCCGGATTCAACAATTTTCTGGTGCTCACACTGATTCTACCATTTTTCCGTACTGGTCCGGACAGTTTTTCGGTACTCGCACGGATTCCACCATTTCCCGTTACTCGCCCGGATTCAACAATTTTCAGGTGCTCACACTGATTCTACCATTTTTCCGTACTGGTCTGGACAGTTTTTCGGCACTCGCACGGATTCCACCTTTTCCCGGTACCTGTCCGGATTCAACAATTTTCTGGTGCTCACACTGATTCTACCATTTTTCCGTACTGGTCCGGACAGTTTTTCGGTACTCGCACGGATTCCACCATTTCCCGTTACTCGCCCGGATTCAACAATTTTCTGGTGCTCACACTGATTCTACCATTTTTCCGTACTGGTCTGGACAGTTTTTCGGCACTCGCACGGATTCCATCTTTTCCCGGTACTTGTCCGGATTCAACAATTTTCTGGTGCTCACACTGATTCTACCATTTTTTCGTACCGGTCTGGACAGTTTTTCGGCACTCGCAAGGATTCCACCTTTTGCGGGTAGTCGCACGGATTCAACAATTTTCTGGCGCTCACACTGATTCTACCATTTTTTCGTACTGGTCCAGACAGTTTTTCGGTACTCGCACGGATTCCACCATTTCCCGTTACTCGCCCGGATTCAACAATTTTCTGGTGCTCACACTGATTCTACCATTTTTCCGTACTGGTCTGGACAGTTTTTCGGCACTCGCAAGGATTCCACCTTTTGCGGGTAGTCGCACGGATTCAACAATTTTCTGGCGCTCACACTGATTCTACCATTTTTCCGTACTGGTCCGGACAGTTTTTCGGTACTCGCACGGATTCCACCATTTCCCGTTACTCGCCCGGATTCAACAATTTTCAGGTGCTCACACTGATTCTACCATTTTTCCGTACTGGTCCGGACAGTTTTTCGGCACTCGCACGGATTCCACCTTTTCCCGGTACCTGTCCGGATTCAACAATTTTCTGGTGCTCACACTGATTCTACCATTTTTCCGTACTGGTCCGGACAGTTTTTCGGTACTCGCACGGATTCCACCATTTCCCGTTACTCGCCCGGATTCAACAATTTTCAGGTGCTCACACTGATTCTACCATTTTTCCGTACTGGTCTGGACAGTTTTTCGGCACTCGCACGGATTCCACCTTTTCCCGGTACCTGTCCGGATTCAACAATTTTCTGGTGCTCACACTGATTCTACCATTTTTCCGTACTGGTCCGGACAGTTTTTCGGTACTCGCACGGATTCCACCATTTCCCGTTACTCGCCCGGATTCAACAATTTTCTGGTGCTCACACTCATTCTACCATTTTTCCGTACTGGTCTGGACAGTTTTTCGGCACTCGCACGGATTCCACCTTTTCCCGGTACTTGTCCGGATTCAACAATTTTCTGGTGCTCACACTGATTCTACCATTTTTTCGTACCGGTCTGGACAGTTTTTCGGCACTCGCAAGGATTCCACCTTTTGCGGGTAGTCGCACGGATTCAACAATTTTCTGGCGCTCACACTGATTCTACCATTTTTTCGTACTAGTCCGGACAGTTTTTCGATACTCGCACGGATTCCACCATTCCCGGTACTCGCCCGGGTTCAACAATTTTCTGGTGCTCACACAGATTCTACCATTTTTCCGTACGTGTCTGGACAGTTTTTCGGCACTCGCACGGATTCAACAATTTTCTGGTGCTCACACTGATTCTACCATTTTTCCGTACTGGTCTGGACAGTTTTTCGGCACTCGCACGGATTCCACCTTTTCCCGGTACCTGTCCGGATTCAACAATTTTCTGGTGCTCACACTGATTCTACCATTTTTCCGTACTGGTCCGGACAGTTTTTCGGTACTCGCACGGATTCCACCATTTCCCGTTACTCGCCCGGATTCAACAATTTTCTGGTGCTCACACTGATTCTACCATTTTTCCGTACTGGTCTGGACAGTTTTTCGGCACTCGCACGGATTCCACCTTTTCCCGGTACCTGTCCGGATTCAACAATTTTCTGGTGCTCACACTGATTCTACCATTTTTCCGTACTGGTCCGGACAGTTTTTCGGTACTCGCACGGATTCCACCATTTTCCGTTACTCGCCCGGATTCAACAATTTTCTGGTGCTCACACTGATTCTACCATTTTTCCGTACTGGTCTGGACTGTTTTTCGGCACTCGCACGGATTCCACCTTTTCCCGGTACCTGTCCGGATTCAACAATTTTCTGTTGCTCACACTGATTCTACCATTTTTCCGTACTGGTCCGGACAGTTTTTCGGTACTCGCACGGATTCCACCATTTCCCGTTACTCGCCCGGATTCAACAATTTTCTGGTGCTCACACTGATTCTACCATTTTTCCGTACTGGTCTGGACAGTTTTTCGGCACTCGCACGGATTCCACCTTTTCCCGGTACTTGTCCGGATTCAACAATTTTCTGGTGCTCACAGTGATTCTACCATTTTTTCGTACCGGTCTGGACAGTTTTTCGGCACTCGCAAGGATTCCACCTTTTGCGGGTAGTCGCACGGATTCAACAATTTTCTGGCGCTCACACTGATTCTACCATTTTTTCGTACTGGTCCGGACAGTTTTTCGGTACTCGCACGGATTCCACCATTCCCGGTACTCGCCCGGGTTCAACAATTTTCTGGTGCTCACACAGATTCTACCATTTTTCCGTACGTGTCTGGACAGTTTTTCGGCACTCGCACGGATTCAACAATTTTCTGGTGCTCACACTGATTCTACCATTTTTCCGTACTGGTCCGGACAGTTTTTCGGTACTCGCACGGATTCCACCATTTCCCGTTACTCGCCCGGATTCAACAATTTTCAGGTGCTCACACTGATTCTACCATTTTTCCGTACTGGTCCTGACAGTTTTTCGGCACTCGCACGGATTCCACCTTTTCCCGGTACCTGTCCGGATTCAACAATTTTCTGGTGCTCACACTGATTCTACCATTTTTCCGTACTGGTCCGGACAGTTTTTCGGTACTCGCACGGATTCCACCATTTCCCGTTACTCGCCCGGATTCAACAATTTTCTGGTCCTCACACTGATTCTACCATTTTTCCGTACTGGTCTGGACAGTTTTTCGGCACTCGCACGGATTCCACCTTTTCCCGGTACTTGTCCGGATTCAACAATTTTCTGGTGCTCACACTGATTCTACCATTTTTTCGTACCGGTCTGGACAGTTTTTCGGCACTCGCAAGGATTCCACCTTTTGCGGGTAGTCGCACGGATTCAACAATTTTCTGGCGCTCACACTGATTCTACCATTTTTTCGTACTGGTCCGGACAGTTTTTCGGTACTCGCACGGATTCCACCATTCCCGGTACTCGCCCGGGTTCAACAATTTTCTGGTGCTCACACAGATTCTACCATTTTTCCGTACGTGTCTGGACAGTTTTTCGGCACTCGCACGGATTCAACAATTTTCTGGTGCTCACACTGATTCTACCATTTTTCCGTACTGGTCCGGACAGTTTTTCGGTACTCGCACGGATTCCACCATTTCCCGTTACTCGCCCGGATTCAACAATTTTCAGGTGCTCACACTGATTCTACCATTTTTCCGTACTGGTCCGGACAGTTTTTCGGCACTCGCACGGATTCCACCTTTTCCCGGTACCTGTCCGGATTCAACAATTTTCTGGTGCTCACACTGATTCTACCATTTTTCCGTACTGGTCCGGACAGTTTTTCGGTACTCGCACGGATTCCACCATTTCCCGTTACTCGCCCGGATTCAACAATTTTCTGGTCCTCACACTGATTCTACCATTTTTCCGTACTGGTCTGGACAGTTTTTCGGCACTCGCACGGATTCCACCTTTTCCCGGTACTTGTCCGGATTCAACAATTTTCTGGTGCTCACACTGATTCTACCATTTTTTCGTACCGGTCTGGACAGTTTTTCGGCACTCGCAAGGATTCCACCTTTTGCGGGTAGTCGCACGGATTCAACAATTTTCTGGCGCTCACACTGATTCTACCATTTTTTCGTACTGGTCCGGACAGTTTTTCGGTACTCGCACGGATTCCACCATTCCCGGTACTCGCCCGGGTTCAACAATTTTCTGGTGCTCACACAGATTCTACCATTTTTCCGTACGTGTCTGGACATTTTCGGCACTCGCACGAATTCAACAATTTTCTGGTGCTCACACTGATTCTACCATTTTTCCGTACTGGTCCGGACAGTTTTTCGGTACTCGCACGGATTCCACCATTTCCCGTTACTCGCCCGGATTCAACAATTTTCTGGTGCTCACACTGATTCTACCATTTTTCCGTACTGGTCCGGACAGTTTTTCGGTACTCGCACGGATTCCACCATTTCCCGTTACTCGCCCGGATTCAACAATTTTCTGGTGCTCACACTGATTCTACCATTTTTCCGTACTGGTCTGGACAGTTTTTCGGCACTCGCACGGATTCCACCTTTTCCCGGTACCTGTCCGGATTCAACAATTTTCTGGTGCTCACACTGATTCTACCATTTTTCCGTACTGGTCTGGACAGTTTTTCGGCACTCGCACGGATTCCACCTTTTCCCGGTACCTGTCCGGATTCAACAATTTTCTGGTGCTCACACTGATTCTACCATTTTTCCGTACTGGTCCGGACAGTTTTTCGGTACTCGCACGGATTCCACCATTTCCCGTTACTCGCCCGGATTCAACAATTTTCTGGTCCTCACACTGATTCTACCATTTTTCCGTACTGGTCTGGACAGTTTTTCGGCACTCGCACGGATTCCACCTTTTCCCGGTACTTGTCCGGATTCAACAATTTTCTGGTGCTCACAGTGATTCTACCATTTTTTCGTACCGGTCTGGACAGTTTTTCGGCACTCGCAAGGATTCCACCTTTTCCCGGTACCTGTCCGGATTCAACAATTTTCTGGCGCTCACACTGATTCTACCATTTTTCCGTACTGGTCCGGACAGTTTTTCGGTACTCGCACGGATTCCACCATTTCCCGTTACTCGCCCGGATTCAACAATTTTCTGGTGCTCACACTGATTCTACCATTTTTCCGTACTGGTCTGGACAGTTTTTCGGCACTCGCACGGATTCCACCTTTTCCCGGTACTTGTCCGGATTCAACAATTTTCTGGTGCTCACAGTGATTCTACCATTTTTTCGTACCGGTCTGGACAGTTTTTCGGCACTCGCAAGGATTCCACCTTTTGCGGGTAGTCGCACGGATTCAACAATTTTCTGGCGCTCACACTGATTCTACCATTTTTCCGTACTGGTCCGGACAGTTTTTCGGTACTCGCACGGATTCCACCATTTCCCGTTACTCGCCCGGATTCAACAATTTTCAGGTGCTCACACTGATTCTACCATTTTTCCGTACTGGTCCGGACAGTTTTTCGGTACTCGCACGGATTCCACCATTTCCCGTTACTCGCCCGGATTCAACAATTTTCTGGTGCTCACACTGATTCTACCATTTTTCCGTACTGGTCTGGACAGTTTTTCGGCACTCGCACGGATTCCACCTTTTCCCGGTACTTGTCCGGATTCAACAATTTTCTGGTGCTCACAGTGATTCTACCATTTTTTCGTACCGGTCTGGACAGTTTTTCGGCACTCGCAAGGATTCCACCTTTTGCGGGTAGTCGCACGGATTCAACAATTTTCTGGCGCTCACACTGATTCTACCATTTTTCCGTACTGGTCCGGACAGTTTTTCGGTACTCGCACGGATTCCACCATTTCCCGTTACTCGCCCGGATTCAACAATTTTCAGGTGCTCACACTGATTCTACCATTTTTCCGTACTGGTCCGGACAGTTTTTCGGCACTCGCACAGATTCCACCTTTTCCCGGTACCTGTCCGGATTCAACAATTTTCTGGTGCTCACACTGATTCTACCATTTTTCCGTACTGGTCCGGACAGTTTTTCGGTACTCGCACGGATTCCACCATTTCCCGTTACTCGCCCGGATTCAACAATTTTCAGGTGCTCACACTGATTCTACCATTTTTCCGTACTGGTCTGGACAGTTTTTCGGCACTCGCACGGATTCCACCTTTTCCCGGTACCTGTCCGGATTCAACAATTTTCTGGTGCTCACACTGATTCTACCATTTTTTCGTACTGGTCCGGACAGTTTTTCGGTACTCGCACGGATTCCACCATTTCCCGTTACTCGCCCGGATTCAACAATTTTCTGGTG
The DNA here is from genome assembly GCF_030704535.1 of Vitis vinifera. Taxonomy (NCBI): domain Eukaryota; kingdom Viridiplantae; phylum Streptophyta; class Magnoliopsida; order Vitales; family Vitaceae; genus Vitis; species Vitis vinifera. The sequence goes on from NC_081814.1 coordinate 21,448,320, forward strand.
CTCACACTGATTCTACCATTTTTCCGTACTGGTCTGGACAGTTTTTCGGCACTCGCACGGATTCCACCTTTTCCCGGTACTTGTCCGGATTCAACAATTTTCTGGTGCTCACACTGATTCTACCATTTTTTCGTACCGGTCTGGACAGTTTTTCGGCACTCGCAAGGATTCCACCTTTTGCGGGTAGTCGCACGGATTCAACAATTTTCTGGCGCTCACACTGATTCTACCATTTTTTCGTACTGGTCCGGACAGTTTTTCGGTACTCGCACGGATTCCACCTTTTCCCGGTACCTGTCCGGATTCAACAATTTTCTGGTGCTCACACAGATTCTACCATTTTTCCGTACGTGTCTGGACAGTTTTTCGGCACTCGCACGGATTCAACAATTTTCTGGTGCTCACACTGATTCTACCATTTTTCCGTACTGGTCCGGACAGTTTTTCGGTACTCGCACGGATTCCACCATTTCCCGTTACTCGCCCGGATTCAACAATTTTCAGGTGCTCACACTGATTCTACCATTTTTCCGTACTGGTCCGGACAGTTTTTCGGCACTCGCACGGATTCCACCTTTTCCCGGTACCTGTCCGGATTCAACAATTTTCTGGTGCTCACACTGATTCTACCATTTTTCCGTACTGGTCCGGACAGTTTTTCGGTACTCGCACGGATTCCACCATTTCCCGTTACTCGCCCGGATTCAACAATTTTCTGGTCCTCACACTGATTCTACCATTTTTCCGTACTGGTCTGGACAGTTTTTCGGCACTCGCACGGATTCCACCTTTTCCCGGTACTTGTCCGGATTCAACAATTTTCTGGTGCTCACACTGATTCTACCATTTTTTCGTACCGGTCTGGACAGTTTTTCGGCACTCGCAAGGATTCCACCTTTTGCGGGTAGTCGCACGGATTCAACAATTTTCTGGCGCTCACACTGATTCTACCATTTTTTCGTACTGGTCCGGACAGTTTTTCGGTACTCGCACGGATTCCACCATTCCCGGTACTCGCCCGGGTTCAACAATTTTCTGGTGCTCACACAGATTCTACCATTTTTCCGTACGTGTCTGGACAGTTTTTCGGCACTCGCACGGATTCAACAATTTTCTGGTGCTCACACTGATTCTACCATTTTTCCGTACTGGTCCGGACAGTTTTTCGGTACTCGCACGGATTCCACCATTTCCCGTTACTCGCCCGGATTCAACAATTTTCTGGTGCTCACACTGATTCTACCATTTTTCCGTACTGGTCCGGACAGTTTTTCGGTACTCGCACGGATTCCACCATTTCCCGTTACTCGCCCGGATTCAACAATTTTCTGGTGCTCACACTGATTCTACCATTTTTCCGTACTGGTCTGGACAGTTTTTCGGCACTCGCACGGATTCCACCTTTTCCCGGTACCTGTCCGGATTCAACAATTTTCTGGTGCTCACACTGATTCTACCATTTTTCCGTACTGGTCTGGACAGTTTTTCGGCACTCGCACGGATTCCACCTTTTCCCGGTACTTGTCCGGATTCAACAATTTTCTGGTGCTCACAGTGATTCTACCATTTTTTCGTACCGGTCTGGACAGTTTTTCGGCACTCGCAAGGATTCCACCTTTTGCGGGTAGTCGCACGGATTCAACAATTTTCTGGCGCTCACACTGATTCTACCATTTTTCCGTACTGGTCCGGACAGTTTTTCGGTACTCGCACGGATTCCACCATTTCCCGTTACTCGCCCGGATTCAACAATTTTCAGGTGCTCACACTGATTCTACCATTTTTCCGTACTGGTCCGGACAGTTTTTCGGCACTCGCACGGATTCCACCTTTTCCCGGTACCTGTCCGGATTCAACAATTTTCTGGTGCTCACACTGATTCTACCATTTTTCCGTACTGGTCCGGACAGTTTTTCGGTACTCGCACGGATTCCACCATTTCCCGTTACTCGCCCGGATTCAACAATTTTCAGGTGCTCACACTGATTCTACCATTTTTCCGTACTGGTCTGGACAGTTTTTCGGCACTCGCACGGATTCCACCTTTTCCCGGTACCTGTCCGGATTCAACAATTTTCTGGTGCTCACACTGATTCTACCATTTTTCCGTACTGGTCCGGACAGTTTTTCGGTACTCGCACGGATTCCACCATTTCCCGTTACTCGCCCGGATTCAACAATTTTCTGGTCCTCACACTGATTCTACCATTTTTCCGTACTGGTCTGGACAGTTTTTCGGCACTCGCACGGATTCCACCTTTTCCCGGTACTTGTCCGGATTCAACAATTTTCTGGTGCTCACACTGATTCTACCATTTTTTCGTACCGGTCTGGACAGTTTTTCGGCACTCGCAAGGATTCCACCTTTTGCGGGTAGTCGCACGGATTCAACAATTTTCTGGCGCTCACACTGATTCTACCATTTTTTCGTACTGGTCCGGACAGTTTTTCGGTACTCGCACGGATTCCACCATTCCCGGTACTCGCCCGGGTTCAACAATTTTCTGGTGCTCACACAGATTCTACCATTTTTCCGTACGTGTCTGGACAGTTTTTCGGCACTCGCACGGATTCAACAATTTTCTGGTGCTCACACTGATTCTACCATTTTTCCGTACTGGTCCGGACAGTTTTTCGGTACTCGCACGGATTCCACCATTTCCCGTTACTCGCCCGGATTCAACAATTTTCAGGTGCTCACACTGATTCTACCATTTTTCCGTACTGGTCCGGACAGTTTTTCGGCACTCGCACGGATTCCACCTTTTCCCGGTACCTGTCCGGATTCAACAATTTTCTGGTGCTCACACTGATTCTACCATTTTTCCGTACTGGTCCGGACAGTTTTTCGGTACTCGCACGGATTCCACCATTTCCCGTTACTCGCCCGGATTCAACAATTTTCAGGTGCTCACACTGATTCTACCATTTTTCCGTACTGGTCCGGACAGTTTTTCGGTACTCGCACGGATTCCACCATTTCCCGTTACTCGCCCGGATTCAACAATTTTCAGGTGCTCACACTGATTCTACCATTTTTCCGTACTGGTCCGGACAGTTTTTCGGTACTCGCACGGATTCCACCATTTCCCGTTACTCGCCCGGATTCAACAATTTTCTGGTGCTCACACTGATTCTACCATTTTTCCGTACTGGTCTGGACAGTTTTTCGGCACTCGCACGGATTCCACCTTTTCCCGGTACTTGTCCGGATTCAACAATTTTCTGGTGCTCACAGTGATTCTACCATTTTTTCGTACCGGTCTGGACAGTTTTTCGGCACTCGCAAGGATTCCACCTTTTGCGGGTAGTCGCACGGATTCAACAATTTTCTGGCGCTCACACTGATTCTACCATTTTTCCGTACTGGTCCGGACAGTTTTTCGGTACTCGCACGGATTCCACCATTTCCCGTTACTCGCCCGGATTCAACAATTTTCAGGTGCTCACACTGATTCTACCATTTTTCCGTACTGGTCCGGACAGTTTTTCGGCACTCGCACGGATTCCACCTTTTCCCGGTACCTGTCCGGATTCAACAATTTTCTGGTGCTCACACTGATTCTACCATTTTTCCGTACTGGTCCGGACAGTTTTTCGGTACTCGCACGGATTCCACCATTTCCCGTTACTCGCCCGGATTCAACAATTTTCTGGTGCTCACACTGATTCTACCATTTTTCCGTACTGGTCCGGACAGTTTTTCGGTACTCGCACGGATTCCACCATTTCCCGTTACTCGCCCGGATTCAACAATTTTCTGGTGCTCACACTGATTCTACCATTTTTCCGTACTGGTCTGGACAGTTTTTCGGCACTCGCACGGATTCCACCTTTTCCCGGTACCTGTCCGGATTCAACAATTTTCTGGTGCTCACACTGATTCTACCATTTTTCCGTACTGGTCTGGACAGTTTTTCGGCACTCGCACGGATTCCACCTTTTCCCGGTACTTGTCCGGATTCAACAATTTTCTGGTGCTCACAGTGATTCTACCATTTTTTCGTACCGGTCTGGACAGTTTTTCGGCACTCGCAAGGATTCCACCTTTTGCGGGTAGTCGCACGGATTCAACAATTTTCTGGCGCTCACACTGATTCTACCATTTTTCCGTACTGGTCCGGACAGTTTTTCGGTACTCGCACGGATTCCACCATTTCCCGTTACTCGCCCGGATTCAACAATTTTCAGGTGCTCACACTGATTCTACCATTTTTCCGTACTGGTCCGGACAGTTTTTCGGCACTCGCACGGATTCCACCTTTTCCCAGTACCTGTCCGGATTCAACAATTTTCTGGTGCTCACACTGATTCTACCATTTTTCCGTACTGGTCCGGACAGTTTTTCGGTACTCGCACGGATTCCACCATTTCCCGTTACTCGCCCGGATTCAACAATTTTCAGGTGCTCACACTGATTCTACCATTTTTCCGTACTGGTCTGGACAGTTTTTCGGCACTCGCACGGATTCCACCTTTTCCCGGTACCTGTCCGGATTCAACAATTTTCTGGTGCTCACACTGATTCTACCATTTTTCCGTACTGGTCCGGACAGTTTTTCGGTACTCACACGGATTCCACCATTTCCCGTTACTCGCCCGGATTCAACAATTTTCTGGTGCTCACACTGATTCTACCATTTTTCCGTACTGGTCTGGACAGTTTTTCGGCACTCGCACGGATTCCACCTTTTCCCGGTACTTGTCCGGATTCAACAATTTTCTGGTGCTCACACTGATTCTACCATTTTTTCGTACCGGTCGGGACAGTTTTTCGGCACTCGCAAGGATTCCACCTTTTGCGGGTAGTCGCACGGATTCAACAATTTTCTGGCGCTCACACTGATTCTACCATTTTTTCGTACTGGTCCGGACAGTTTTTCGGTACTCGCACGGATTCCACCATTCCCGGTACTCGCCCGGGTTCAACAATTTTCTGGTGCTCACACAGATTCTACCATTTTTCCGTACGTGTCTGGACAGTTTTTCGGCACTCGCACGGATTCAACAATTTTCTGGTGCTCACACTGATTCTACCATTTTTCCGTACTGGTCCGGACAGTTTTTCGGTACTCGCACGGATTCCACCATTTCCCGTTACTCACCCGGATTCAACAATTTTCAGGTGCTCACACTGATTCTACCATTTTTCCGTACTGGTCCGGACAGTTTTTCGGCACTCGCACGGATTCCACCTTTTCCCGGTACCTGTCCGGATTCAACAATTTTCTGGTGCTCACACTGATTCTACCATTTTTCCGTACTGGTCCGGACAGTTTTTCGGTACTCGCACGGATTCCACCATTTCCCGTTACTCGTCCGGATTCAACAATTTTCTGGTGCTCACACTGATTCTACCATTTTTCCGTACTGGTCTGGACAGTTTTTCGGCACTCGCACGGATTCCACCTTTTCCCGGTACTTGTCCGGATTCAACAATTTTCTGGTGCTCACACTGATTCTACCATTTTTTCGTACCGGTCTGGACAGTTTTTCGGCACTCGCAAGGATTCCACCTTTTGCGGGTAGTCGCACGGATTCAACAATTTTCTGGCGCTCACACTGATTCTACCATTTTTTCGTACTCGTCCGGACAGTTTTTCGGTACTCGCACGGATTCCACCATTCCCGGTACTCGCCCGGGTTCAACAATTTTCTGGTGCTCACACAGATTCTACCATTTTTCCGTACGTGTCTGGACAGTTTTTCGGCACTCGCACGGATTCAACAATTTTCTGGTGCTCACACTGATTCTACCATTTTTCCGTACTGGTCCGGACAGTTTTTCGGTACTCGCACGGATTCCACCATTTCCCGTTACTCGCCCGGATTCAACAATTTTCTGGTGCTCACACTGATTCTACCATTTTTCCGTACTGGTCCGGACAGTTTTTCGGTACTCGCACGGATTCCACCATTTCCCGTTACTCGCCCGGATTCAACAATTTTCTGGTGCTCACACTGATTCTACCATTTTTCCGTACTGGTCTGGACAGTTTTTCGGCACTCGCACGGATTCCACCTTTTCCCGGTACCTGTCCGGATTCAACAATTTTCTGGTGCTCACACTGATTCTACCATTTTTCCGTACTGGTCCGGACAGTTTTTCGGTACTCGCACGGATTCCACCATTTCCCGTTACTCGCCCGGATTCAACAATTTTCTGGTGCTCACACTGATTCTACCATTTTTCCGTACTGGTCTGGACAGTTTTTCGGCACTCGCACGGATTCCACCTTTTCCCGGTACCTGTCCGGATTCAACAATTTTCTGATGCTCACACTGATTCTACCATTTTTCCGTACTGGTCTGGACAGTTTTTCGGCACTCGCACGGATTCCACCTTTTCCCAGTACCTGTCCGGATTCAACAATTTTCTGGTGCTCACACTGATTCTACCATTTTTCCGTACTGGTCCGGACAGTTTTTCGGTACTCGCACGGATTCCACCATTTCCCGTTACTCGCCCGGATTCAACAATTTTCTGGTGCTCACACTGATTCTACCATTTTTCCGTACTGGTCTGGACAGTTTTTCGGCACTCGCACGGATTCCACCTTTTCCCGGTACTTGTCCGGATTCAACAATTTTCTGGTGCTCACACTGATTCTACCATTTTTTCGTACCGGTCTGGACAGTTTTTCGGCACTCGCAAGGATTCCACCTTTTGCGGGTAGTCGCACGGATTCAACAATTTTCTGGCGCTCACACTGATTCTACCATTTTTTCGTACTGGTCCGGACAGTTTTTCGGTACTCGCACGGATTCCACCATTCCCGGTACTCGCCCGGGTTCAACAATTTTCTGGTGCTCACACAGATTCTACCATTTTTCCGTACGTGTCTGGACAGTTTTTCGGCACTCGCACGGATTCAACAATTTTCTGGTGCTCACACTGATTCTACCATTTTTCCGTACTGGTCTGGACAGTTTTTCGGCACTCGCACGGATTCCACCTTTTCCCGGTACCTGTCCGGATTCAACAATTTTCTGGTGCTCACACTGATTCTACCATTTTTCCGTACTGGTCCGGACAGTTTTTCGGTACTCGCACGGATTCCACCATTTCCCGTTACTCGCCCGGATTCAACAATTTTCTGGTGCTCAAACTGATTCTACCATTTTTCCGTACTGGTCTGGACAGTTTTTCGGCACTCGCACGGATTCCACCTTTTCCCGGTACCTGTCCGGATTCAACAATTTTCTGGTGCTCACACTGATTCTACCATTTTTCCGTACTGGTCCGGACAGTTTTTCGGTACTCGCACGGATTCCACCATTTCCCGTTACTCGCCCGGATTCAACAATTTTCTGGTGCTCACACTGATTCTACCATTTTTCCGTACTGGTCTGGACAGTTTTTCGGCACTCGCACGGATTCCACCTTTTCCCGGTACTTGTCCGGATTCAACAATTTTCTGGTGCTCACACTGATTCTACCATTTTTTCGTACCGGTCTGGACAGTTTTTCGGCACTCGCAAGGATTCCACCTTTTGCGGGTAGTCGCACGGATTCAACAATTTTCTGGCGCTCACACTGATTCTACCATTTTTTCGTACTGGTCCGGACAGTTTTTCGGTACTCGCACGGATTCCACCATTCCCGGTACTCGCCCGGGTTCAACAATTTTCTGGTGCTCACACAGATTCTACCATTTTTCCGTACGTGTCTGGACAGTTTTTCGGCACTCGCACGGATTCAACAATTTTCTGGTGCTCACACTGATTCTACCATTTTTCCGTACTGGTCCGGACAGTTTTTCGGTACTCGCACGGATTCCACCATTTCCCGTTACTCGCCCGGATTCAACAATTTTCTGGTGCTCACACTGATTCTACCATTTTTCCGTACTGGTCCGGACAGTTTTTCGGTACTCGCACGGATTCCACCATTTCCCGTTACTCGCCCGGATTCAACAATTTTCTGGTGCTCACACTGATTCTACCATTTTTCCGTACTGGTCTGGACAGTTTTTCGGCACTCGCACGGATTCCACCTTTTCCCGGTACCTGTCCGGATTCAACAATTTTCTGGTGCTCACACTGATTCTACCATTTTTCCGTACTGGTCCGGACAGTTTTTCGGTACTCGCACGGATTCCACCATTTCCCGTTACTCGCCCGGATTCAACAATTTTCTGGTGCTCACACTGATTCTACCATTTTTCCGTACTGGTCTGGACAGTTTTTCGGCACTCGCACGGATTCCACCTTTTCCCGGTACTTGTCCGGATTCAACAATTTTCTGGTGCTCACACTGATTCTACCATTTTTTCGTACCGGTCTGGACAGTTTTTCGGCACTCGCAAGGATTCCACCTTTTGCGGGTAGTCGCACGGATTCAACAATTTTCTGGCGCTCACACTGATTCTACCATTTTTTCGTACTGGTCCGGACAGTTTTTCGGTACTCGCACGGATTCCACCATTCCCGGTACTCGCCCGGGTTCAACAATTTTCTGGTGCTCACACAGATTCTACCATTTTTCCGTACGTGTCTGGACAGTTTTTCGGCACTCGCACGGATTCAACAATTTTCTGGTGCTCACACTGATTCTACCATTTTTCCGTACTGGTCCGGACAGTTTTTCGGTACTCGCACGGATTCCACCATTTCCCGTTACTCGCCCGGATTCAACAATTTTCTGGTGCTCACACTGATTCTACCATTTTTCCGTACTGGTCCGGACAGTTTTTCGGTACTCGCACGGATTCCACCATTTCCCGTTACTCGCCCGGATTCAACAATTTTCTGGTGCTCACACTGATTCTACCATTTTTCCGTACTGGTCTGGACAGTTTTTCGGCACTCGCACGGATTCCACCTTTTCCCGGTACCTGTCCGGATTCAACAATTTTCTGGTGCTCACACTGATTCTACCATTTTTCCGTACTGGTCTGGACAGTTTTTCGGCACTCGCACGGATTCCACCTTTTCCCGGTACTTGTCCGGATTCAACAATTTTCTGGTGCTCACAGTGATTCTACCATTTTTTCGTACCGGTCTGGACAGTTTTTCGGCACACGCAAGGATTCCACCTTTTGCGGGTAGTCGCACGGATTCAACAATTTTCTGGCGCTCACACTGATTCTACCATTTTTCCGTACTGGTCCGGACAGTTTTTCGGTACTCGCACGGATTCCACCATTTCCCGTTACTCGCCCGGATTCAACAATTTTCAGGTGCTCACACTGATTCTACCATTTTTCCGTACTGGTCCGGACAGTTTTTCGGCACTCGCACGGATTCCACCTTTTCCCGGTACCTGTCCGGATTCAACAATTTTCTGGTGCTCACACTGATTCTACCATTTTTCCGTACTGGTCCGGACAGTTTTTCGGTACTCGCACGGATTCCACCATTTCCCGTTACTCGCCCGGATTCAACAATTTTCAGGTGCTCACACTGATTCTACCATTTTTCCGTACTGGTCTGGACAGTTTTTCGGCACTCGCACGGATTCCACCTTTTCCCGGTACCTGTCCGGATTCAACAATTTTCTGGTGCTCACACTGATTCTACCATTTTTCCGTACTGGTCCGGACAGTTTTTCGGTACTCGCACGGATTCCACCATTTCCCGTTACTCGCCCGGATTCAACAATTTTCTGGTGCTCACACTGATTCTACCATTTTTCCGTACTGGTCTGGACAGTTTTTCGGCACTCGCACGGATTCCACCTTTTCCCGGTACTTGTCCGGATTCAACAATTTTCTGGTGCTCACACTGATTCTACCATTTTTTCGTACCGGTCGGGACAGTTTTTCGGCACTCGCAAGGATTCCACCTTTTGCGGGTAGTCGCACGGATTCAACAATTTTCTGGCGCTCACACTGATTCTACCATTTTTTCGTACTGGTCCGGACAGTTTTTCGGTACTCGCACGGATTCCACCATTCCCGGTACTCGCCCGGGTTCAACAATTTTCTGGTGCTCACACAGATTCTACCATTTTTCCGTACGTGTCTGGACAGTTTTTCGGCACTCGCACGGATTCAACAATTTTCTGGTGCTCACACTGATTCTACCATTTTTCCGTACTGGTCCGGACAGTTTTTCGGTACTCGCACGGATTCCACCATTTCCCGTTACTCACCCGGATTCAACAATTTTCAGGTGCTCACACTGATTCTACCATTTTTCCGTACTGGTCCGGACAGTTTTTCGGCACTCGCACGGATTCCACCTTTTCCCGGTACCTGTCCGGATTCAACAATTTTCTGGTGCTCACACTGATTCTACCATTTTTCCGTACTGGTCCGGACAGTTTTTCGGTACTCGCACGGATTCCACCATTTCCCGTTACTCGTCCGGATTCAACAATTTTCTGGTGCTCACACTGATTCTACCATTTTTCCGTACTGGTCTGGACAGTTTTTCGGCACTCGCACGGATTCCACCTTTTCCCGGTACTTGTCCGGATTCAACAATTTTCTGGTGCTCACACTGATTCTACCATTTTTTCGTACCGGTCTGGACAGTTTTTCGGCACTCGCAAGGATTCCACCTTTTGCGGGTAGTCGCACGGATTCAACAATTTTCTGGCGCTCACACTGATTCTACCATTTTTTCGTACTGGTCCGGACAGTTTTTCGGTACTCGCACGGATTCCACCATTCCCGGTACTCGCCCGGGTTCAACAATTTTCTGGTGCTCACACAGATTCTACCATTTTTCCGTACGTGTCTGGACAGTTTTTCGGCACTCGCACGGATTCAACAATTTTCTGGTGCTCACACTGATTCTACCATTTTTCCGTACTGGTCCGGACAGTTTTTCGGTACTCGCACGGATTCCACCATTTCCCGTTACTCGCCCGGATTCAACAATTTTCTGGTGCTCACACTGATTCTACCATTTTTCCGTACTGGTCCGGACAGTTTTTCGGTACTCGCACGGATTCCACCATTTCCCGTTACTCGCCCGGATTCAACAATTTTCTGGTGCTCACACTGATTCTACCATTTTTCCGTACTGGTCTGGACAGTTTTTCGGCACTCGCACGGATTCCACCTTTTCCCGGTACCTGTCCGGATTCAACAATTTTCTGGTGCTCACACTGATTCTACCATTTTTCCGTACTGGTCTGGACAGTTTTTCGGCACTCGCACGGATTCCACCTTTTCCCGGTACTTGTCCGGATTCAACAATTTTCTGGTGCTCACAGTGATTCTACCATTTTTTCGTACCGGTCTGGACAGTTTTTCGGCACTCGCAAGGATTCCACCTTTTGCGGGTAGTCGCACGGATTCAACAATTTTCTGGCGCTCACACTGATTCTACCATTTTTCCGTACTGGTCCGGACAGTTTTTCGGTACTCGCACGGATTCCACCATTTCCCGTTACTCGCCCGGATTCAACAATTTTCAGGTGCTCACACTGATTCTACCATTTTTCCGTACTGGTCCGGACAGTTTTTCGGCACTCGCACGGATTCCACCTTTTCCCGGTACCTGTCCGGATTCAACAATTTTCTGGTGCTCACACTGATTCTACCATTTTTCCGTACTGGTCCGGACAGTTTTTCGGTACTCGCACGGATTCCACCATTTCCCGTTACTCGCCCGGATTCAACAATTTTCAGGTGCTCACACTGATTCTACCATTTTTCCGTACTGGTCTGGACAGTTTTTCGGCACTCGCACGGATTCCACCTTTTCCCGGTACCTGTCCGGATTCAACAATTTTCTGGTGCTCACACTGATTCTACCATTTTTCCGTACTGGTCCGGACAGTTTTTCGGTACTCGCACGGATTCCACCATTTCCCGTTACTCGCCCGGATTCAACAATTTTCTGGTGCTCACACTGATTCTACCATTTTTCCGTACTGGTCTGGACAGTTTTTCGGCACTCGCACGGATTCCACCTTTTCCCGGTACTTGTCCGGATTCAACAATTTTCTGGTGCTCACACTGATTCTACCATTTTTTCGTACCGGTCGGGACAGTTTTTCGGCACTCGCAAGGATTCCACCTTTTGCGGGTAGTCGCACGGATTCAACAATTTTCTGGCGCTCACACTGATTCTACCATTTTTTCGTACTGGTCCGGACAGTTTTTCGGTACTCGCACGGATTCCACCATTCCCGGTACTCGCCCGGGTTCAACAATTTTCTGGTGCTCACACAGATTCTACCATTTTTCCGTACGTGTCTGGACAGTTTTTCGGCACTCGCACGGATTCAACAATTTTCTGGTGCTCACACTGATTCTACCATTTTTCCGTACTGGTCCGGACAGTTTTTCGGTACTCGCACGGATTCCACCATTTCCCGTTACTCACCCGGATTCAACAATTTTCAGGTGCTCACACTGATTCTACCATTTTTCCGTACTGGTCCGGACAGTTTTTCGGCACTCGCACGGATTCCACCTTTTCCCGGTACCTGTCCGGATTCAACAATTTTCTGGTGCTCACACTGATTCTACCATTTTTCCGTACTGGTCCGGACAGTTTTTCGGTACTCGCACGGATTCCACCATTTCCCGTTACTCGTCCGGATTCAACAATTTTCTGGTGCTCACACTGATTCTACCATTTTTCCGTACTGGTCTGGACAGTTTTTCGGCACTCGCACGGATTCCACCTTTTCCCGGTACTTGTCCGGATTCAACAATTTTCTGGTGCTCACACTGATTCTACCATTTTTTCGTACCGGTCTGGACAGTTTTTCGGCACTCGCAAGGATTCCACCTTTTGCGGGTAGTCGCACGGATTCAACAATTTTCTGGCGCTCACACTGATTCTACCATTTTTTCGTACTGGTCCGGACAGTTTTTCGGTACTCGCACGGATTCCACCATTCCCGGTACTCGCCCGGGTTCAACAATTTTCTGGTGCTCACACAGATTCTACCATTTTTCCGTACGTGTCTGGACAGTTTTTCGGCACTCGCACGGATTCAACAATTTTCTGGTGCTCACACTGATTCTACCATTTTTCCGTACTGGTCCGGACAGTTTTTCGGTACTCGCACGGATTCCACCATTTCCCGTTACTCGCCCGGATTCAACAATTTTCTGGTGCTCACACTGATTCTACCATTTTTCCGTACTGGTCCGGACAGTTTTTCGGTACTCGCACGGATTCCACCATTTCCCGTTACTCGCCCGGATTCAACAATTTTCTGGTGCTCACACTGATTCTACCATTTTTCCGTACTGGTCTGGACAGTTTTTCGGCACTCGCACGGATTCCACCTTTTCCCGGTACCTGTCCGGATTCAACAATTTTCTGGTGCTCACACTGATTCTACCATTTTTCCGTACTGGTCCGGACAGTTTTTCGGTACTCGCACGGATTCCACCATTTCCCGTTACTCGCCCGGATTCAACAATTTTCTGGTGCTCACACTGATTCTACCATTTTTCCGTACTGGTCTGGACAGTTTTTCGGCACTCGCACGGATTCCACCTTTTCCCGGTACCTGTCCGGATTCAACAATTTTCTGATGCTCACACTGATTCTACCATTTTTCCGTACTGGTCTGGACAGTTTTTCGGCACTCGCACGGATTCCACCTTTTCCCAGTACCTGTCCGGATTCAACAATTTTCTGGTGCTCACACTGATTCTACCATTTTTCCGTACTGGTCCGGACAGTTTTTCGGTACTCGCACGGATTCCACCATTTCCCGTTACTCGCCCGGATTCAACAATTTTCTGGTGCTCACACTGATTCTACCATTTTTCCGTACTGGTCTGGACAGTTTTTCGGCACTCGCACGGATTCCACCTTTTCCCGGTACTTGTCCGGATTCAACAATTTTCTGGTGCTCACACTGATTCTACCATTTTTTCGTACCGGTCTGGACAGTTTTTCGGCACTCGCAAGGATTCCACCTTTTGCGGGTAGTCGCACGGATTCAACAATTTTCTGGCGCTCACACTGATTCTACCATTTTTTCGTACTGGTCCGGACAGTTTTTCGGTACTCGCACGGATTCCACCATTCCCGGTACTCGCCCGGGTTCAACAATTTTCTGGTGCTCACACAGATTCTACCATTTTTCCGTACGTGTCTGGACAGTTTTTCGGCACTCGCACGGATTCAACAATTTTCTGGTGCTCACACTGATTCTACCATTTTTCCGTACTGGTCTGGACAGTTTTTCGGCACTCGCACGGATTCCACCTTTTCCCGGTACCTGTCCGGATTCAACAATTTTCTGGTGCTCACACTGATTCTACCATTTTTCCGTACTGGTCCGGACAGTTTTTCGGTACTCGCACGGATTCCACCATTTCCCGTTACTCGCCCGGATTCAACAATTTTCTGGTGCTCACACTGATTCTACCATTTTTCCGTACTGGTCTGGACAGTTTTTCGGCACTCGCACGGATTCCACCTTTTCCCGGTACCTGTCCGGATTCAACAATTTTCTGGTGCTCACACTGATTCTACCATTTTTCCGTACTGGTCCGGACAGTTTTTCGGTACTCGCACGGATTCCACCATTTCCCGTTACTCGCCCGGATTCAACAATTTTCTGGTGCTCACACTGATTCTACCATTTTTCCGTACTGGTCTGGACAGTTTTTCGGCACTCGCACGGATTCCACCTTTTCCCGGTACTTGTCCGGATTCAACAATTTTCTGGTGCTCACACTGATTCTACCATTTTTTCGTACCGGTCGGGACAGTTTTTCGGCACTCGCAAGGATTCCACCTTTTGCGGGTAGTCGCACGGATTCAACAATTTTCTGGCGCTCACACTGATTCTACCATTTTTTCGTACTGGTCCGGACAGTTTTTCGGTACTCGCACGGATTCCACCATTCCCGGTACTCGCCCGGGTTCAACAATTTTCTGGTGCTCACACAGATTCTACCATTTTTCCGTACGTGTCTGGACAGTTTTTCGGCACTCGCACGGATTCAACAATTTTCTGGTGCTCACACTGATTCTACCATTTTTCCGTACTGGTCCGGACAGTTTTTCGGTACTCGCACGGATTCCACCATTTCCCGTTACTCACCCGGATTCAACAATTTTCAGGTGCTCACACTGATTCTACCATTTTTCCGTACTGGTCCGGACAGTTTTTCGGCACTCGCACGGATTCCACCTTTTCCCGGTACCTGTCCGGATTCAACAATTTTCTGGTGCTCACACTGATTCTACCATTTTTCCGTACTGGTCCGGACAGTTTTTCGGTACTCGCACGGATTCCACCATTTCCCGTTACTCGTCCGGATTCAACAATTTTCTGGTGCTCACACTGATTCTACCATTTTTCCGTACTGGTCTGGACAGTTTTTCGGCACTCGCACGGATTCCACCTTTTCCCGGTACTTGTCCGGATTCAACAATTTTCTGGTGCTCACACTGATTCTACCATTTTTTCGTACCGGTCTGGACAGTTTTTCGGCACTCGCAAGGATTCCACCTTTTGCGGGTAGTCGCACGGATTCAACAATTTTCTGGCGCTCACACTGATTCTACCATTTTTTCGTACTGGTCCGGACAGTTTTTCGGTACTCGCACGGATTCCACCATTCCCGGTACTCGCCCGGGTTCAACAATTTTCTGGTGCTCACACAGATTCTACCATTTTTCCGTACGTGTCTGGACAGTTTTTCGGCACTCGCACGGATTCAACAATTTTCTGGTGCTCACACTGATTCTACCATTTTTCCGTACTGGTCCGGACAGTTTTTCGGTACTCGCACGGATTCCACCATTTCCCGTTACTCGCCCGGATTCAACAATTTTCTGGTGCTCACACTGATTCTACCATTTTTCCGTACTGGTCCGGACAGTTTTTCGGTACTCGCACGGATTCCACCATTTCCCGTTACTCGCCCGGATTCAACAATTTTCTGGTGCTCACACTGATTCTACCATTTTTCCGTACTGGTCTGGACAGTTTTTCGGCACTCGCACGGATTCCACCTTTTCCCGGTACCTGTCCGGATTCAACAATTTTCTGGTGCTCACACTGATTCTACCATTTTTCCGTACTGGTCCGGACAGTTTTTCGGTACTCGCACGGATTCCACCATTTCCCGTTACTCGCCCGGATTCAACAATTTTCTGGTGCTCACACTGATTCTACCATTTTTCCGTACTGGTCTGGACAGTTTTTCGGCACTCGCACGGATTCCACCTTTTCCCGGTACCTGTCCGGATTCAACAATTTTCTGATGCTCACACTGATTCTACCATTTTTCCGTACTGGTCTGGACAGTTTTTCGGCACTCGCACGGATTCCACCTTTTCCCAGTACCTGTCCGGATTCAACAATTTTCTGGTGCTCACACTGATTCTACCATTTTTCCGTACTGGTCCGGACAGTTTTTCGGTACTCGCACGGATTCCACCATTTCCCGTTACTCGCCCGGATTCAACAATTTTCTGGTGCTCACACTGATTCTACCATTTTTCCGTACTGGTCTGGACAGTTTTTCGGCACTCGCACGGATTCCACCTTTTCCCGGTACTTGTCCGGATTCAACAATTTTCTGGTGCTCACACTGATTCTACCATTTTTTCGTACCGGTCTGGACAGTTTTTCGGCACTCGCAAGGATTCCACCTTTTGCGGGTAGTCGCACGGATTCAACAATTTTCTGGCGCTCACACTGATTCTACCATTTTTTCGTACTGGTCCGGACAGTTTTTCGGTACTCGCACGGATTCCACCATTCCCGGTACTCGCCCGGGTTCAACAATTTTCTGGTGCTCACACAGATTCTACCATTTTTCCGTACGTGTCTGGACAGTTTTTCGGCACTCGCACGGATTCAACAATTTTCTGGTGCTCACACTGATTCTACCATTTTTCCGTACTGGTCTGGACAGTTTTTCGGCACTCGCACGGATTCCACCTTTTCCCGGTACCTGTCCGGATTCAACAATTTTCTGGTGCTCACACTGATTCTACCATTTTTCCGTACTGGTCCGGACAGTTTTTCGGTACTCGCACGGATTCCACCATTTCCCGTTACTCGCCCGGATTCAACAATTTTCTGGTGCTCACACTGATTCTACCATTTTTCCGTACTGGTCTGGACAGTTTTTCGGCACTCGCACGGATTCCACCTTTTCCCGGTACCTGTCCGGATTCAACAATTTTCTGGTGCTCACACTGATTCTACCATTTTTCCGTACTGGTCCGGACAGTTTTTCGGTACTCGCACGGATTCCACCATTTCCCGTTACTCGCCCGGATTCAACAATTTTCTGGTGCTCACACTGATTCTACCATTTTTCCGTACTGGTCTGGACAGTTTTTCGGCACTCGCACGGATTCCACCTTTTCCCGGTACTTGTCCGGATTCAACAATTTTCTGGTGCTCACACTGATTCTACCATTTTTTCGTACCGGTCTGGACAGTTTTTCGGCACTCGCAAGGATTCCACCTTTTGCGGGTAGTCGCACGGATTCAACAATTTTCTGGCGCTCACACTGATTCTACCATTTTTTCGTACTGGTCCGGACAGTTTTTCGGTACTCGCACGGATTCCACCATTCCCGGTACTCGCCCGGGTTCAACAATTTTCTGGTGCTCACACAGATTCTACCATTTTTCCGTACGTGTCTGGACAGTTTTTCGGCACTCGCACGGATTCAACAATTTTCTGGTGCTCACACTGATTCTACCATTTTTCCGTACTGGTCCGGACAGTTTTTCGGTACTCGCACGGATTCCACCATTTCCCGTTACTCGCCCGGATTCAACAATTTTCTGGTGCTCACACTGATTCTACCATTTTTCCGTACTGGTCCGGACAGTTTTTCGGTACTCGCACGGATTCCACCATTTCCCGTTACTCGCCCGGATTCAACAATTTTCTGGTGCTCACACTGATTCTACCATTTTTCCGTACTGGTCTGGACAGTTTTTCGGCACTCGCACGGATTCCACCTTTTCCCGGTACCTGTCCGGATTCAACAATTTTCTGGTGCTCACACTGATTCTACCATTTTTTCGTACCGGTCTGGACAGTTTTTCGGCACTCGCAAGGATTCCACCTTTTGCGGGTAGTCGCACGGATTCAACAATTTTCTGGCGCTCACACTGATTCTACCATTTTTTCGTACTGGTCCGGACAGTTTTTCGGTACTCGCACGGATTCCACCATTCCCGGTACTCGCCCGGGTTCAACAATTTTCTGGTGCTCACACAGATTCTACCATTTTTCCGTACGTGTCTGGACAGTTTTTCGGCACTCGCACGGATTCAACAATTTTCTGGTGCTCACACTGATTCTACCATTTTTCCGTACTGGTCCGGACAGTTTTTCGGTACTCGCACGGATTCCACCATTTCCCGTTACTCGCCCGGATTCAACAATTTTCTGGTGCTCACACTGATTCTACCATTTTTCCGTACTGGTCCGGACAGTTTTTCGGTACTCGCACGGATTCCACCATTTCCCGTTACTCGCCCGGATTCAACAATTTTCTGGTGCTCACACTGATTCTACCATTTTTCCGTACTGGTCTGGACAGTTTTTCGGCACTCGCACGGATTCCACCTTTTCCCGGTACCTGTCCGGATTCAACAATTTTCTGGTGCTCACACTGATTCTACCATTTTTCCGTACTGGTCCGGACAGTTTTTCGGTACTCGCACGGATTCCACCATTTCCCGTTACTCGCCCGGATTCAACAATTTTCTGGTGCTCACACTGATTCTACCATTTTTCCGTACTGGTCTGGACAGTTTTTCGGCACTCGCACGGATTCCACCTTTTCCCGGTACCTGTCCGGATTCAACAATTTTCTGGTGCTCACACTGATTCTACCATTTTTCCGTACTGGTCCGGACAGTTTTTCGGTACTCGCACGGATTCCACCATTTCCCGTTACTCGCCCGGATTCAACAATTTTCTGGTGCTCACACTGATTCTACCATTTTTCCGTACTGGTCTGGACAGTTTTTCGGCACTCGCACGGATTCCACCTTTTCCCGGTACCTGTCCGGATTCAACAATTTTCTGATGCTCACACTGATTCTACCATTTTTCCGTACTGGTCTGGACAGTTTTTCGGCACTCGCACGGATTCCACCTTTTCCCAGTACCTGTCCGGATTCAACAATTTTCTGGTGCTCACACTGATTCTACCATTTTTCCGTACTGGTCCGGACAGTTTTTCGGTACTCGCACGGATTCCACCATTTCCCGTTACTCGCCCGGATTCAACAATTTTCTGGTGCTCACACTGATTCTACCATTTTTCCGTACTGGTCTGGACAGTTTTTCGGCACTCGCACGGATTCCACCTTTTCCCGGTACTTGTCCGGATTCAACAATTTTCTGGTGCTCACACTGATTCTACCATTTTTTCGTACCGGTCTGGACAGTTTTTCGGCACTCGCAAGGATTCCACCTTTTGCGGGTAGTCGCACGGATTCAACAATTTTCTGGCGCTCACACTGATTCTACCATTTTTTCGTACTGGTCCGGACAGTTTTTCGGTACTCGCACGGATTCCACCATTCCCGGTACTCGCCCGGGTTCAACAATTTTCTGGTGCTCACACAGATTCTACCATTTTTCCGTACGTGTCTGGACAGTTTTTCGGCACTCGCACGGATTCAACAATTTTCTGGTGCTCACACTGATTCTACCATTTTTCCGTACTGGTCTGGACAGTTTTTCGGCACTCGCACGGATTCCACCTTTTCCCGGTACCTGTCCGGATTCAACAATTTTCTGGTGCTCACACTGATTCTACCATTTTTCCGTACTGGTCCGGACAGTTTTTCGGTACTCGCACGGATTCCACCATTTCCCGTTACTCGCCCGGATTCAACAATTTTCTGGTGCTCACACTGATTCTACCATTTTTCCGTACTGGTCTGGACAGTTTTTCGGCACTCGCACGGATTCCACCTTTTCCCGGTACCTGTCCGGATTCAACAATTTTCTGGTGCTCACACTGATTCTACCATTTTTCCGTACTGGTCCGGACAGTTTTTCGGTACTCGCACGGATTCCACCATTTCCCGTTACTCGCCCGGATTCAACAATTTTCTGGTGCTCACACTGATTCTACCATTTTTCCGTACTGGTCTGGACAGTTTTTCGGCACTCGCACGGATTCCACCTTTTCCCGGTACTTGTCCGGATTCAACAATTTTCTGGTGCTCACACTGATTCTACCATTTTTTCGTACCGGTCTGGACAGTTTTTCGGCACTCGCAAGGATTCCACCTTTTGCGGGTAGTCGCACGGATTCAACAATTTTCTGGCGCTCACACTGATTCTACCATTTTTTCGTACTGGTCCGGACAGTTTTTCGGTACTCGCACGGATTCCACCATTCCCGGTACTCGCCCGGGTTCAACAATTTTCTGGTGCTCACACAGATTCTACCATTTTTCCGTACGTGTCTGGACAGTTTTTCGGCACTCGCACGGATTCAACAATTTTCTGGTGCTCACACTGATTCTACCATTTTTCCGTACTGGTCCGGACAGTTTTTCGGTACTCGCACGGATTCCACCATTTCCCGTTACTCGCCCGGATTCAACAATTTTCTGGTGCTCACACTGATTCTACCATTTTTCCGTACTGGTCCGGACAGTTTTTCGGTACTCGCACGGATTCCACCATTTCCCGTTACTCGCCCGGATTCAACAATTTTCTGGTGCTCACACTGATTCTACCATTTTTCCGTACTGGTCTGGACAGTTTTTCGGCACTCGCACGGATTCCACCTTTTCCCGGTACCTGTCCGGATTCAACAATTTTCTGGTGCTCACACTGATTCTACCATTTTTTCGTACCGGTCTGGACAGTTTTTCGGCACTCGCAAGGATTCCACCTTTTGCGGGTAGTCGCACGGATTCAACAATTTTCTGGCGCTCACACTGATTCTACCATTTTTTCGTACTGGTCCGGACAGTTTTTCGGTACTCGCACGGATTCCACCATTCCCGGTACTCGCCCGGGTTCAACAATTTTCTGGTGCTCACACAGATTCTACCATTTTTCCGTACGTGTCTGGACAGTTTTTCGGCACTCGCAC
The DNA here is from genome assembly GCF_030704535.1 of Vitis vinifera. NCBI lineage: Eukaryota > Viridiplantae > Streptophyta > Magnoliopsida > Vitales > Vitaceae > Vitis > Vitis vinifera. The sequence continues at coordinate 21,469,305 of NC_081814.1, forward strand.
GGATTCAACAATTTTCTGGTGCTCACACTGATTCTACCATTTTTCCGTACTGGTCCGGACAGTTTTTCGGTACTCGCACGGATTCCACCATTTCCCGTTACTCGCCCGGATTCAACAATTTTCTGGTGCTCACACTGATTCTACCATTTTTCCGTACTGGTCCGGACAGTTTTTCGGTACTCGCACGGATTCCACCATTTCCCGTTACTCGCCCGGATTCAACAATTTTCTGGTGCTCACACTGATTCTACCATTTTTCCGTACTGGTCTGGACAGTTTTTCGGCACTCGCACGGATTCCACCTTTTCCCGGTACCTGTCCGGATTCAACAATTTTCTGGTGCTCACACTGATTCTACCATTTTTCCGTACTGGTCCGGACAGTTTTTCGGTACTCGCACGGATTCCACCATTTCCCGTTACTCGCCCGGATTCAACAATTTTCTGGTGCTCACACTGATTCTACCATTTTTCCGTACTGGTCTGGACAGTTTTTCGGCACTCGCACGGATTCCACCTTTTCCCGGTACCTGTCCGGATTCAACAATTTTCTGGTGCTCACACTGATTCTACCATTTTTCCGTACTGGTCTGGACAGTTTTTCGGCACTCGCACGGATTCCACCTTTTCCCAGTACCTGTCCGGATTCAACAATTTTCTGGTGCTCACACTGATTCTACCATTTTTCCGTACTGGTCCGGACAGTTTTTCGGTACTCGCACGGATTCCACCATTTCCCGTTACTCGCCCGGATTCAACAATTTTCTGGTGCTCACACTGATTCTACCATTTTTCCGTACTGGTCTGGACAGTTTTTCGGCACTCGCACGGATTCCACCTTTTCCCGGTACTTGTCCGGATTCAACAATTTTCTGGTGCTCACACTGATTCTACCATTTTTTCGTACCGGTCTGGACAGTTTTTCGGCACTCGCAAGGATTCCACCTTTTGCGGGTAGTCGCACGGATTCAACAATTTTCTGGCGCTCACACTGATTCTACCATTTTTTCGTACTGGTCCGGACAGTTTTTCGGTACTCGCACGGATTCCACCATTCCCGGTACTCGCCCGGGTTCAACAATTTTCTGGTGCTCACACAGATTCTACCATTTTTCCGTACGTGTCTGGACAGTTTTTCGGCACTCGCACGGATTCAACAATTTTCTGGTGCTCACACTGATTCTACCATTTTTCCGTACTGGTCTGGACAGTTTTTCGGCACTCGCACGGATTCCACCTTTTCCCGGTACCTGTCCGGATTCAACAATTTTCTGGTGCTCACACTGATTCTACCATTTTTCCGTACTGGTCCGGACAGTTTTTCGGTACTCGCACGGATTCCACCATTTCCCGTTACTCGCCCGGATTCAACAATTTTCTGGTGCTCACACTGATTCTACCATTTTTCCGTACTGGTCTGGACAGTTTTTCGGCACTCGCACGGATTCCACCTTTTCCCGGTACCTGTCCGGATTCAACAATTTTCTGGTGCTCACACTGATTCTACCATTTTTCCGTACTGGTCCGGACAGTTTTTCGGTACTCGCACGGATTCCACCATTTCCCGTTACTCGCCCGGATTCAACAATTTTCTGGTGCTCACACTGATTCTACCATTTTTCCGTACTGGTCTGGACAGTTTTTCGGCACTCGCACGGATTCCACCTTTTCCCGGTACTTGTCCGGATTCAACAATTTTCTGGTGCTCACACTGATTCTACCATTTTTTCGTACCGGTCTGGACAGTTTTTCGGCACTCGCAAGGATTCCACCTTTTGCGGGTAGTCGCACGGATTCAACAATTTTCTGGCGCTCACACTGATTCTACCATTTTTTCGTACTGGTCCGGACAGTTTTTCGGTACTCGCACGGATTCCACCATTCCCGGTACTCGCCCGGGTTCAACAATTTTCTGGTGCTCACACAGATTCTACCATTTTTCCGTACGTGTCTGGACAGTTTTTCGGCACTCGCACGGATTCAACAATTTTCTGGTGCTCACACTGATTCTACCATTTTTCCGTACTGGTCCGGACAGTTTTTCGGTACTCGCACGGATTCCACCATTTCCCGTTACTCGCCCGGATTCAACAATTTTCTGGTGCTCACACTGATTCTACCATTTTTCCGTACTGGTCCGGACAGTTTTTCGGTACTCGCACGGATTCCACCATTTCCCGTTACTCGCCCGGATTCAACAATTTTCTGGTGCTCACACTGATTCTACCATTTTTCCGTACTGGTCTGGACAGTTTTTCGGCACTCGCACGGATTCCACCTTTTCCCGGTACCTGTCCGGATTCAACAATTTTCTGGTGCTCACACTGATTCTACCATTTTTCCGTACTGGTCCGGACAGTTTTTCGGTACTCGCACGGATTCCACCATTTCCCGTTACTCGCCCGGATTCAACAATTTTCTGGTGCTCACACTGATTCTACCATTTTTCCGTACTGGTCTGGACAGTTTTTCGGCACTCGCACGGATTCCACCTTTTCCCGGTACTTGTCCGGATTCAACAATTTTCTGGTGCTCACACTGATTCTACCATTTTTTCGTACCGGTCTGGACAGTTTTTCGGCACTCGCAAGGATTCCACCTTTTGCGGGTAGTCGCACGGATTCAACAATTTTCTGGCGCTCACACTGATTCTACCATTTTTTCGTACTGGTCCGGACAGTTTTTCGGTACTCGCACGGATTCCACCATTCCCGGTACTCGCCCGGGTTCAACAATTTTCTGGTGCTCACACAGATTCTACCATTTTTCCGTACGTGTCTGGACAGTTTTTCGGCACTCGCACGGATTCAACAATTTTCTGGTGCTCACACTGATTCTACCATTTTTCCGTACTGGTCCGGACAGTTTTTCGGTACTCGCACGGATTCCACCATTTCCCGTTACTCACCCGGATTCAACAATTTTCAGGTGCTCACACTGATTCTACCATTTTTCCGTACTGGTCCGGACAGTTTTTCGGCACTCGCACGGATTCCACCTTTTCCCGGTACCTGTCCGGATTCAACAATTTTCTGGTGCTCACACTGATTCTACCATTTTTCCGTACTGGTCCGGACAGTTTTTCGGTACTCGCACGGATTCCACCATTTCCCGTTACTCGTCCGGATTCAACAATTTTCTGGTGCTCACACTGATTCTACCATTTTTCCGTACTGGTCTGGACAGTTTTTCGGCACTCGCACGGATTCCACCTTTTCCCGGTACTTGTCCGGATTCAACAATTTTCTGGTGCTCACACTGATTCTACCATTTTTTCGTACCGGTCTGGACAGTTTTTCGGCACTCGCAAGGATTCCACCTTTTGCGGGTAGTCGCACGGATTCAACAATTTTCTGGCGCTCACACTGATTCTACCATTTTTTCGTACTGGTCCGGACAGTTTTTCGGTACTCGCACGGATTCCACCATTCCCGGTACTCGCCCGGGTTCAACAATTTTATGGTGCTCACACAGATTCTACCATTTTTCCGTACGTGTCTGGACAGTTTTTCGGCACTCGCACGGATTCAACAATTTTCTGGTGCTCACACTGATTCTACCATTTTTCCGTACTGGTCCGGACAGTTTTTCGGTACTCGCACGGATTCCACCATTTCCCGTTACTCGCCCGGATTCAACAATTTTCTGGTGCTCACACTGATTCTACCATTTTTCCGTACTGGTCCGGACAGTTTTTCGGTACTCGCACGGATTCCACCATTTCCCGTTACTCGCCCGGATTCAACAATTTTCTGGTGCTCACACTGATTCTACCATTTTTCCGTACTGGTCTGGACAGTTTTTCGGCACTCGCACGGATTCCACCTTTTCCCGGTACCTGTCCGGATTCAACAATTTTCTGGTGCTCACACTGATTCTACCATTTTTCCGTACTGGTCCGGACAGTTTTTCGGTACTCGCACGGATTCCACCATTTCCCGTTACTCGCCCGGATTCAACAATTTTCTGGTGCTCACACTGATTCTACCATTTTTCCGTACTGGTCTGGACAGTTTTTCGGCACTCGCACGGATTCCACCTTTTCCCGGTACCTGTCCGGATTCAACAATTTTCTGGTGCTCACACTGATTCTACCATTTTTCCGTACTGGTCTGGACAGTTTTTCGGCACTCGCACGGATTCCACCTTTTCCCAGTACCTGTCCGGATTCAACAATTTTCTGGTGCTCACACTGATTCTACCATTTTTCCGTACTGGTCCGGACAGTTTTTCGGTACTCGCACGGATTCCACCATTTCCCGTTACTCGCCCGGATTCAACAATTTTCTGGTGCTCACACTGATTCTACCATTTTTCCGTACTGGTCTGGACAGTTTTTCGGCACTCGCACGGATTCCACCTTTTCCCGGTACTTGTCCGGATTCAACAATTTTCTGGTGCTCACACTGATTCTACCATTTTTTCGTACCGGTCTGGACAGTTTTTCGGCACTCGCAAGGATTCCACCTTTTGCGGGTAGTCGCACGGATTCAACAATTTTCTGGCGCTCACACTTATTCTACCATTTTTTCGTACTGGTCCGGACAGTTTTTCGGTACTCGCACGGATTCCACCATTCCCGGTACTCGCCCGGGTTCAACAATTTTCTGGTGCTCACACAGATTCTACCATTTTTCCGTACGTGTCTGGACAGTTTTTCGGCACTCGCACGGATTCAACAATTTTCTGGTGCTCACACTGATTCTACCATTTTTCCGTACTGGTCTGGACAGTTTTTCGGCACTCGCACGGATTCCACCTTTTCCCGGTACCTGTCCGGATTCAACAATTTTCTGGTGCTCACACTGATTCTACCATTTTTCCGTACTGGTCCGGACAGTTTTTCGGTACTCGCACGGATTCCACCATTTCCCGTTACTCGCCCGGATTCAACAATTTTCTGGTGCTCACACTGATTCTACCATTTTTCCGTACTGGTCTGGACAGTTTTTCGGCACTCGCACGGATTCCACCTTTTCCCGGTACCTGTCCGGATTCAACAATTTTCTGGTGCTCACACTGATTCTACCATTTTTCCGTACTGGTCCGGACAGTTTTTCGGTACTCGCACGGATTCCACCATTTCCCGTTACTCGCCCGGATTCAACAATTTTCTGGTGCTCACACTGATTCTACCATTTTTCCGTACTGGTCTGGACAGTTTTTCGGCACTCGCACGGATTCCACCTTTTCCCGGTACCTGTCCGGATTCAACAATTTTCTGGTGCTCACACTGATTCTACCATTTTTCCGTACTGGTCTGGACAGTTTTTCGGCACTCGCACGGATTCCACCTTTTCCCAGTACCTGTCCGGATTCAACAATTTTCTGGTGCTCACACTGATTCTACCATTTTTCCGTACTGGTCCGGACAGTTTTTCGGTACTCGCACGGATTCCACCATTTCCCGTTACTCGCCCGGATTCAACAATTTTCTGGTGCTCACACTGATTCTACCATTTTTCCGTACTGGTCTGGACAGTTTTTCGGCACTCGCACGGATTCCACCTTTTCCCGGTACTTGTCCGGATTCAACAATTTTCTGGTGCTCACACTGATTCTACCATTTTTTCGTACCGGTCTGGACAGTTTTTCGGCACTCGCAAGGATTCCACCTTTTGCGGGTAGTCGCACGGATTCAACAATTTTCTGGCGCTCACACTGATTCTACCATTTTTTCGTACTGGTCCGGACAGTTTTTCGGTACTCGCACGGATTCCACCATTCCCGGTACTCGCCCGGGTTCAACAATTTTCTGGTGCTCACACAGATTCTACCATTTTTCCGTACGTGTCTGGACAGTTTTTCGGCACTCGCACGGATTCAACAATTTTCTGGTGCTCACACTGATTCTACCATTTTTCCGTACTGGTCTGGACAGTTTTTCGGCACTCGCACGGATTCCACCTTTTCCCGGTACCTGTCCGGATTCAACAATTTTCTGGTGCTCACACTGATTCTACCATTTTTCCGTACTGGTCCGGACAGTTTTTCGGTACTCGCACGGATTCCACCATTTCCCGTTACTCGCCCGGATTCAACAATTTTCTGGTGCTCACACTGATTCTACCATTTTTCCGTACTGGTCTGGACAGTTTTTCGGCACTCGCACGGATTCCACCTTTTCCCGGTACCTGTCCGGATTCAACAATTTTCTGGTGCTCACACTGATTCTACCATTTTTCCGTACTGGTCCGGACAGTTTTTCGGTACTCGCACGGATTCCACCATTTCCCGTTACTCGCCCGGATTCAACAATTTTCTGGTGCTCACACTGATTCTACCATTTTTCCGTACTGGTCTGGACAGTTTTTCGGCACTCGCACGGATTCCACCTTTTCCCGGTACTTGTCCGGATTCAACAATTTTCTGGTGCTCACACTGATTCTACCATTTTTTCGTACCGGTCTGGACAGTTTTTCGGCACTCGCAAGGATTCCACCTTTTGCGGGTAGTCGCACGGATTCAACAATTTTCTGGCGCTCACACTGATTCTACCATTTTTTCGTACTGGTCCGGACAGTTTTTCGGTACTCGCACGGATTCCACCATTCCCGGTACTCGCCCGGGTTCAACAATTTTCTGGTGCTCACACAGATTCTACCATTTTTCCGTACGTGTCTGGACAGTTTTTCGGCACTCGCACGGATTCAACAATTTTCTGGTGCTCACACTGATTCTACCATTTTTCCGTACTGGTCCGGACAGTTTTTCGGTACTCGCACGGATTCCACCATTTCCCGTTACTCGCCCGGATTCAACAATTTTCTGGTGCTCACACTGATTCTACCATTTTTCCGTACTGGTCCGGACAGTTTTTCGGTACTCGCACGGATTCCACCATTTCCCGTTACTCGCCCGGATTCAACAATTTTCTGGTGCTCACACTGATTCTACCATTTTTCCGTACTGGTCTGGACAGTTTTTCGGCACTCGCACGGATTCCACCTTTTCCCGGTACCTGTCCGGATTCAACAATTTTCTGGTGCTCACACTGATTCTACCATTTTTCCGTACTGGTCCGGACAGTTTTTCGGTACTCGCACGGATTCCACCATTTCCCGTTACTCGCCCGGATTCAACAATTTTCTGGTGCTCACACTGATTCTACCATTTTTCCGTACTGGTCCGGACAGTTTTTCGGTACTCGCACGGATTCCACCATTTCCCGTTACTCGCCCGGATTCAACAATTTTCTGGTGCTCACACTGATTCTACCATTTTTCCGTACTGGTCTGGACAGTTTTTCGGCACTCGCACGGATTCCACCTTTTCCCGGTACTTGTCCGGATTCAACAATTTTCTGGTGCTCACACTGATTCTACCATTTTTTCGTACCGGTCTGGACAGTTTTTCGGCACTCGCAAGGATTCCACCTTTTGCGGGTAGTCGCACGGATTCAACAATTTTCTGGCGCTCACACTGATTCTACCATTTTTTCGTACTGGTCCGGACAGTTTTTCGGTACTCGCACGGATTCCACCATTTCCCGTTACTCGCCCGGATTCAACAATTTTCTGGTGCTCACACTGATTCTACCATTTTTCCGTACTGGTCTGGACAGTTTTTCGGCACTCGCACGGATTCCACCTTTTCCCGGTACTTGTCCGGATTCAACAATTTTCTGGTGCTCACAGTGATTCTACCATTTTTTCGTACCGGTCTGGACAGTTTTTCGGCACTCGCAAGGATTCCACCTTTTGCGGGTAGTCGCACGGATTCAACAATTTTCTGGCGCTCACACTGATTCTACCATTTTTCCGTACTGGTCCGGACAGTTTTTCGGTACTCGCACGGATTCCACCATTTCCCGTTACTCGCCCGGATTCAACAATTTTCAGGTGCTCACACTGATTCTACCATTTTTCCGTACTGGTCCGGACAGTTTTTCGGCACTCGCACGGATTCCACCTTTTCCCGGTACCTGTCCGGATTCAACAATTTTCTGGTGCTCACACTGATTCTACCATTTTTCCGTACTGGTCCGGACAGTTTTTCGGTACTCGCACGGATTCCACCATTTCCCGTTACTCGCCCGGATTCAACAATTTTCAGGTGCTCACACTTATTCTACCATTTTTCCGTACTGGTCTGGACAGTTTTTCGGCACTCGCACGGATTCCACCTTTTCCCGGTACCTGTCCGGATTCAACAATTTTCTGGTGCTCACACTGATTCTACCATTTTTCCGTACTGGTCCGGACAGTTTTTCGGTACTCGCACGGATTCCACCATTTCCCGTTACTCGCCCGGATTCAACAATTTTCTGGTGCTCACACTGATTCTACCATTTTTCCGTACTGGTCTGGACAGTTTTTCGGCACTCGCACGGATTCCACCTTTTCCCGGTACTTGTCCGGATTCAACAATTTTCTGGTGCTCACACTGATTCTACCATTTTTTCGTACCGGTCTGGACAGTTTTTCGGCACTCGCAAGGATTCCACCTTTTGCGGGTAGTCGCACGGATTCAACAATTTTCTGGCGCTCACACTGATTCTACCATTTTTTCGTACTGGTCCGGACAGTTTTTCGGTACTCGCACGGATTCCACCATTCCCGGTACTCGCCCGGGTTCAACAATTTTCTGGTGCTCACACTGATTCTACCATTTTTCCGTACTGGTCTGGACAGTTTTTCGGCACTCGCACGGATTCCACCTTTTCCCGGTACCTGTCCGGATTCAACAATTTTCTGGTGCTCACACTGATTCTACCATTTTTCCGTACTGGTCCGGACAGTTTTTCGGTACTCGCACGGATTCCACCATTTCCCGTTACTCGCCCGGATTCAACAATTTTCTGGTGCTCACACTGATTCTACCATTTTTCCGTACTGGTCTGGACAGTTTTTCGGCACTCGCACGGATTCCACCTTTTCCCGGTACTTGTCCGGATTCAACAATTTTCTGGTGCTCACACTGATTCTACCATTTTTTCGTACCGGTCTGGACAGTTTTTCGGCACTCGCAAGGATTCCACCTTTTGCGGGTAGTCGCACGGATTCAACAATTTTCTGGCGCTCACACTGATTCTACCATTTTTCCGTACGTGTCTGGACAGTTTTTCGGCACTCGCACGGATTCAACAATTTTCTGGTGCTCACACTGATTCTACCATTTTTCCGTACTGGTCTGGACAGTTTTTCGGCACTCGCACGGATTCCACCTTTTCCCGGTACCTGTCCGGATTCAACAATTTTCTGGTGCTCACACTGATTGTACCATTTTTCCGTACTGGTCCGGACAGTTTTTCGGTACTCGCACGGATTCCACCATTTCCCGTTACTCGCCCGGATTCAACAATTTTCTGGTGCTCACACTGATTCTACCATTTTTCCGTACTGGTCTGGACAGTTTTTCGGCACTCGCACGGATTCCACCTTTTCCCGGTACCTGTCCGGATTCAACAATTTTCTGGTGCTCACACTGATTCTACCATTTTTCCGTACTGGTCCGGACAGTTTTTCGGTACTCGCACGGATTCCACCATTTCCCGTTACTCGCCCGGATTCAACAATTTTCTGGTGCTCACACTGATTCTACCATTTTTCCGTACTGGTCCGGACAGTTTTTCGGTACTCGCACGGATTCCACCATTTCCCGTTACTCGCCCGGATTCAACAATTTTCTGGTGCTCACACTGATTCTACCATTTTTCCGTACTGGTCTGGACAGTTTTTCGGCACTCGCACGGATTCCACCTTTTCCCGGTACTTGTCCGGATTCAACAATTTTCTGGTGCTCACACTGATTCTACCATTTTTTCGTACCGGTCTGGACAGTTTTTCGGCACTCGCAAGGATTCCACCTTTTGCGGGTAGTCGCACGGATTCAACAATTTTCTGGCGCTCACACTGATTCTACCATTTTTTCGTACTGGTCCGGACAGTTTTTCGGTACTCGCACGGATTCCACCATTTCCCGTTACTCGCCCGGATTCAACAATTTTCTGGTGCTCACACTGATTCTACCATTTTTCCGTACTGGTCTGGACAGTTTTTCGGCACTCGCACGGATTCCACCTTTTCCCGGTACTTGTCCGGATTCAACAATTTTCTGGTGCTCACAGTGATTCTACCATTTTTTCGTACCGGTCTGGACAGTTTTTCGGCACTCGCAAGGATTCCACCTTTTGCGGGTAGTCGCACGGATTCAACAATTTTCTGGCGCTCACACTGATTCTACCATTTTTCCGTACTGGTCCGGACAGTTTTTCGGTACTCGCACGGATTCCACCATTTCCCGTTACTCGCCCGGATTCAACAATTTTCAGGTGCTCACACTGATTCTACCATTTTTCCATACTGGTCCGGACAGTTTTTCGGCACTCGCACGGATTCCACCTTTTCCCGGTACCTGTCCGGATTCAACAATTTTCTGGTGCTCACACTGATTCTACCATTTTTCCGTACTGGTCCGGACAGTTTTTCGGTACTCGCACGGATTCCACCATTTCCCGTTACTCGCCCGGATTCAACAATTTTCAGGTGCTCACACTGATTCTACCATTTTTCCGTACTGGTCTGGACAGTTTTTCGGCACTCGCACGGATTCCACCTTTTCCCGGTACCTGTCCGGATTCAACAATTTTCTGGTGCTCACACTGATTCTACCATTTTTCCGTACTGGTCCGGACAGTTTTTCGGTACTCGCACGGATTCCACCATTTCCCGTTACTCGCCCGGATTCAACAATTTTCTGGTGCTCACACTGATTCTACCATTTTTCCGTACTGGTCTGGACAGTTTTTCGGCACTCGCACGGATTCCACCTTTTCCCGGTACTTGTCCGGATTCAACAATTTTCTGGTGCTCACACTGATTCTACCATTTTTTCGTACCGGTCTGGACAGTTTTTCGGCACTCGCAAGGATTCCACCTTTTGCGGGTAGTCGCACGGATTCAACAATTTTCTGGCGCTCACACTGATTCTACCATTTTTTCGTACTGGTCCGGACAGTTTTTCGGTACTCGCACGGATTCCACCATTCCCGGTACTCGCCCGGGTTCAACAATTTTCCGGTGCTCACACAGATTCTACCATTTTTCCGTACGTGTCTGGACAGTTTTTCGGCACTCGCACGGATTCAACAATTTTCTGGTGCTCACACTGATTCTACCATTTTTCCGTACTGGTCTGGACAGTTTTTCGGCACTCGCACGGATTCCACCTTTTCCCGGTACCTGTCCGGATTCAACAATTTTCTGGTGCTCACACTGATTCTACCATTTTTCCGTACTGGTCCGGACAGTTTTTCGGTACTCGCACGGATTCCACCATTTCCCGTTACTCGCCCGGATTCAACAATTTTCTGGTGCTCACACTGATTCTACCATTTTTCCGTACTGGTCTGGACAGTTTTTCGGCACTCGCACGGATTCCACCTTTTCCCGGTACCTGTCCGGATTCAACAATTTTCTGGTGCTCACACTGATTCTACCATTTTTTCGTACTGGTCCGGACAGTTTTTCGGTACTCGCACGGATTCCACCATTCCCGGTACTCGCCCGGGTTCAACAATTTTCTGGTGCTCACACAGATTCTACCATTTTTCCGTACGTGTCTGGACAGTTTTTCGGCACTCGCACGGATTCAACAATTTTCTGGTGCTCACACTGATTCTACCATTTTTCCGTACTGGTCTGGACAGTTTTTCGGCACTCGCACGGATTCCACCTTTTCCCGGTACCTGTCCGGATTCAACAATTTTCTGGTGCTCACACTGATTCTACCATTTTTCCGTACTGGTCCGGACAGTTTTTCGGTACTCGCACGGATTCCACCATTTCCCGTTACTCGCCCGGATTCAACAATTTTCTGGTGCTCACACTGATTCTACCATTTTTCCGTACTGGTCTGGACAGTTTTTCGGCACTCGCACGGATTCCACCTTTTCCCGGTACCTGTCCGGATTCAACAATTTTCTGGTGCTCACACTGATTCTACCATTTTTCCGTACTGGTCCGGACAGTTTTTCGGTACTCGCACGGATTCCACCATTTCCCGTTACTCGCCCGGATTCAACAATTTTCTGGTGCTCACACTGATTCTACCATTTTTCCGTACTGGTCTGGACTGTTTTTCGGCACTCGCACGGATTCCACCTTTTCCCGGTACCTGTCCGGATTCAACAATTTTCTGTTGCTCACACTGATTCTACCATTTTTCCGTACTGGTCCGGACAGTTTTTCGGTACTCGCACGGATTCCACCATTTCCCGTTACTCGCCCGGATTCAACAATTTTCTGGTGCTCACACTGATTCTACCATTTTTCCGTACTGGTCTGGACAGTTTTTCGGCACTCGCACGGATTCCACCTTTTCCCGGTACTTGTCCGGATTCAACAATTTTCTGGTGCTCACAGTGATTCTACCATTTTTTCGTACCGGTCTGGATAGTTTTTCGGCACTCGCAAGGATTCCACCTTTTGCGGGTAGTCGCACGGATTCAACAATTTTCTGGCGCTCACACTGATTCTACCATTTTTCCGTACTGGTCCGGACAGTTTTTCGGTACTCGCACGGATTCCACCATTTCCCGTTACTCGCCCGGATTCAACAATTTTCAGGTGCTCACACTGATTCTACCATTTTTCCGTACTGGTCCGGAAAGTTTTTCGGCACTCGCACGGATTCCACCTTTTCCCGGTACCTGTCCGGATTCAACAATTTTCTGGTGCTCACACTGATTCTACCATTTTTCCGTACTGGTCCGGACAGTTTTTCGGTACTCGCACGGATTCCACCATTTCCCGTTACTCGCCCGGATTCAACAATTTTCAGGTGCTCACACTGATTCTACCATTTTTCCGTACTGGTCCGGAAAGTTTTTCGGCACTCGCACGGATTCCACCTTTTCCCGGTACCTGTCCGGATTCAACAATTTTCTGGTGCTCACACTGATTCTACCATTTTTCCGTACTGGTCCGGACAGTTTTTCGGTACTCGCACGGATTCCACCATTTCCCGTTACTCGCCCGGATTCAACAATTTTCAGGTGCTCACACTGATTCTACCATTTTTCCGTACTGGTCTGGACAGTTTTTCGGCACTCGCACGGATTCCACCTTTTCCCGGTACCTGTCCGGATTCAACAATTTTCTGGTGCTCACACTGATTCTACCATTTTTCCGTACTGGTCCGGACAGTTTTTCGGTACTCGCACGGATTCCACCATTTCCCGTTACTCGCCCGGATTCAACAATTTTCTGGTGCTCACACTGATTCTACCATTTTTCCGTACTGGTCAGGACAGTTTTTCGGCACTCGCACGGATTCCACCTTTTCCCGGTACCTGTCCGGATTCAACAATTTTCTGGTGCTCACACTGATTCTACCATTTTTTCGTACTGGTCCGGACAGTTTTTCGGTACTCGCACGGATTCCACCATTCCCGGTACTCGCCCGGGTTCAACAATTTTCTGGTGCTCACACAGATTCTACCATTTTTCCGTACGTGTCTGGACAGTTTTTCGGCACTCGCACGGATTCAACAATTTTCTGGTGCTCACACTGATTCTACCATTTTTCCGTACTGGTCCGGACAGTTTTTCGGTACTCGCACGGATTCCACCATTTCCCGTTACTCGCCCGGATTCAACAATTTTCTGGTGCTCACACTGATTCTACCATTTTTCCGTACTGGTCCGGACAGTTTTTCGGTACTCGCACGGATTCCACCATTTCCCGTTACTCGCCCGGATTCAACAATTTTCTGGTGCTCACACTGATTCTACCATTTTTCCGTACTGGTCTGGACAACTTTTCGGCACTCGCACGGATTCCACCTTTTCCCGGTACCTGTCCGGATTCAACAATTTTCTGGTGCTCACACTGATTCTACCATTTTTCCGTACTAGTCCGGACAGTTTTTCGGTACTCGCACGGATTCCACCATTTCCCGTTACTCGCCCGGATTCAACAATTTTCTGGTGCTCACACTGATTCTACCATTTTTCCGTACTGGTCTGGACAGTTTTTCGGCACTCGCACGGATTCCACCTTTTCCCGGTACCTGTCCGGATTCAACAATTTTCTGGTGCTCACACTGATTCTACCATTTTTCCGTACTGGTCTGGACAGTTTTTCGGCACTCGCACGGATTCCACCTTTTCCCGGTACCTGTCCGGATTCAACAATTTTCTGGTGCTCACACTGATTCTACCATTTTTCCGTACTGGTCCGGACAGTTTTTCGGTACTCGCACGGATTCCACCATTTCCAGTTACTCGCCCGGATTCAACAATTTTCTGGTGCACACACTGATTCTACCATTTTTCCGTACTGGTCTGGACAGTTTTTCGGCACTCGCACGGATTCCACCTTTTCCCGGTACTTGTCCGGATTCAACAATTTTCTGGTGCTCACACTGATTCTACCATTTTTTCGTACCGGTCTGGACAGTTTTTCGGCACTCGCAAGGATTCCACCTTTTGCGGGTAGTCGCACGGATTCAACAATTTTCTGGCGCTCACACTGATTCTACCATTTTTTCGTACTGGTCCGGACAGTTTTTCGGTACTCGCACGGATTCCACCATTCCCGGTACTCGCCCGGGTTCAACAATTTTCTGGTGCTCACACAGATTCTACCATTTTTCCGTACGTGTCTGGACAGTTTTTCGGCACTCGCACGGATTCAACAATTTTCTGGTGCTCACACTGATTCTACCATTTTTCCGTACTGGTCCGGACAGTTTTTCGGTACTCGCACGGATTCCACCATTTCCCGTTACTCGCCCGGATTCAACAATTTTCTGGTGCTCACACTGATTCTACCATTTTTCCGTACTGGTCCGGACAGTTTTTCGGTACTCGCACGGATTCCACCATTTCCCGTTACTCGCCCGGATTCAACAATTTTCTGGTGCTCACACTGATTCTACCATTTTTCCGTACTGGTCTGGACAGTTTTTCGGCACTCGCACGGATTCCACCTTTTCCCGGTACCTGTCCGGATTCAACAATTTTCTGGTGCTCACACTGATTCTACCATTTTTCCGTACTGGTCCGGACAGTTTTTCGGTACTCGCACGGATTCCACCATTTCCCGTTACTCGCCCGGATTCAACAATTTTCAGGTGCTCACACTGATTCTACCATTTTTCCGTACTGGTCTGGACAGTTTTTCGGCACTCGCACGGATTCCACCTTTTCCCGGTACCTGTCCGGATTCAACAATTTTCTGGTGCTCACACTGATTCTACCATTTTTCCGTACTGGTCCGGACAGTTTTTCGGTACTCGCACGGATTCCACCATTTCCCGTTACTCGCCCGGATTCAACAATTTTCTGGTGCTCACACTGATTCTACCATTTTTCCGTACTGGTCTGGACAGTTTTTCGGCACTCGCACGGATTCCACCTTTTCCCGGTACTTGTCCGGATTCAACAATTTTCTGGTGCTCACACTGATTCTACCATTTTTTCGTACCGGTCTGGACAGTTTTTCGGCACTCGCAAGGATTCCACCTTTTGCGGGTAGTCGCACGGATTCAACAATTTTCTGGCGCTCACACTGATTCTACCATTTTTTCGTACTGGTCCGGACAGTTTTTCGGTACTCGCACGGATTCCACCATTCCCGGTACTCGCCCGGGTTCAACAATTTTCCGGTGCTCACACAGATTCTACCATTTTTCCGTACGTGTCTGGACAGTTTTTCGGCACTCGCACGGATTCAACAATTTTCTGGTGCTCACACTGATTCTACCATTTTTCCGTACTGGTCTGGACAGTTTTTCGGCACTCGCACGGATTCCACCTTTTCCCGGTACCTGTCCGGATTCAACAATTTTCTGGTGCTCACACTGATTCTACCATTTTTCCGTACTGGTCCGGACAGTTTTTCGGTACTCGCACGGATTCCACCATTTCCCGTTACTCGCCCGGATTCAACAATTTTCTGGTGCTCACACTGATTCTACCATTTTTCCGTACTGGTCTGGACAGTTTTTCGGCACTCGCACGGATTCCACCTTTTCCCGGTACCTGTCCGGATTCAACAATTTTCTGGTGCTCACACTGATTCTACCATTTTTTCGTACTGGTCCGGACAGTTTTTCGGTACTCGCACGGATTCCACCATTCCCGGTACTCGCCCGGGTTCAACAATTTTCTGGTGCTCACACAGATTCTACCATTTTTCCGTACGTGTCTGGACAGTTTTTCGGCACTCGCACGGATTCAACAATTTTCTGGTGCTCACACTGATTCTACCATTTTTCCGTACTGGTCTGGACAGTTTTTCGGCACTCGCACGGATTCCACCTTTTCCCGGTACCTGTCCGGATTCAACAATTTTCTGGTGCTCACACTGATTCTACCATTTTTCCGTACTGGTCCGGACAGTTTTTCGGTACTCGCACGGATTCCACCATTTCCCGTTACTCGCCCGGATTCAACAATTTTCTGGTGCTCACACTGATTCTACCATTTTTCCGTACTGGTCTGGACAGTTTTTCGGCACTCGCACGGATTCCACCTTTTCCCGGTACCTGTCCGGATTCAACAATTTTCTGGTGCTCACACTGATTCTACCATTTTTCCGTACTGGTCCGGACAGTTTTTCGGTACTCGCACGGATTCCACCATTTCCCGTTACTCGCCCGGATTCAACAATTTTCTGGTGCTCACACTGATTCTACCATTTTTCCGTACTGGTCTGGACTGTTTTTCGGCACTCGCACGGATTCCACCTTTTCCCGGTACCTGTCCGGATTCAACAATTTTCTGTTGCTCACACTGATTCTACCATTTTTCCGTACTGGTCCGGACAGTTTTTCGGTACTCGCACGGATTCCACCATTTCCCGTTACTCGCCCGGATTCAACAATTTTCTGGTGCTCACACTGATTCTACCATTTTTCCGTACTGGTCTGGACAGTTTTTCGGCACTCGCACGGATTCCACCTTTTCCCGGTACTTGTCCGGATTCAACAATTTTCTGGTGCTCACAGTGATTCTACCATTTTTTCGTACCGGTCTGGATAGTTTTTCGGCACTCGCAAGGATTCCACCTTTTGCGGGTAGTCGCACGGATTCAACAATTTTCTGGCGCTCACACTGATTCTACCATTTTTCCGTACTGGTCCGGACAGTTTTTCGGTACTCGCACGGATTCCACCATTTCCCGTTACTCGCCCGGATTCAACAATTTTCAGGTGCTCACACTGATTCTACCATTTTTCCGTACTGGTCCGGAAAGTTTTTCGGCACTCGCACGGATTCCACCTTTTCCCGGTACCTGTCCGGATTCAACAATTTTCTGGTGCTCACACTGATTCTACCATTTTTCCGTACTGGTCCGGACAGTTTTTCGGTACTCGCACGGATTCCACCATTTCCCGTTACTCGCCCGGATTCAACAATTTTCAGGTGCTCACACTGATTCTACCATTTTTCCGTACTGGTCCGGAAAGTTTTTCGGCACTCGCACGGATTCCACCTTTTCCCGGTACCTGTCCGGATTCAACAATTTTCTGGTGCTCACACTGATTCTACCATTTTTCCGTACTGGTCCGGACAGTTTTTCGGTACTCGCACGGATTCCACCATTTCCCGTTACTCGCCCGGATTCAACAATTTTCAGGTGCTCACACTGATTCTACCATTTTTCCGTACTGGTCTGGACAGTTTTTCGGCACTCGCACGGATTCCACCTTTTCCCGGTACCTGTCCGGATTCAACAATTTTCTGGTGCTCACACTGATTCTACCATTTTTCCGTACTGGTCCGGACAGTTTTTCGGTACTCGCACGGATTCCACCATTTCCCGTTACTCGCCCGGATTCAACAATTTTCTGGTGCTCACACTGATTCTACCATTTTTCCGTACTGGTCAGGACAGTTTTTCGGCACTCGCACGGATTCCACCTTTTCCCGGTACCTGTCCGGATTCAACAATTTTCTGGTGCTCACACTGATTCTACCATTTTTTCGTACTGGTCCGGACAGTTTTTCGGTACTCGCACGGATTCCACCATTCCCGGTACTCGCCCGGGTTCAACAATTTTCTGGTGCTCACACAGATTCTACCATTTTTCCGTACGTGTCTGGACAGTTTTTCGGCACTCGCACGGATTCAACAATTTTCTGGTGCTCACACTGATTCTACCATTTTTCCGTACTGGTCCGGACAGTTTTTCGGTACTCGCACGGATTCCACCATTTCCCGTTACTCGCCCGGATTCAACAATTTTCTGGTGCTCACACTGATTCTACCATTTTTCCGTACTGGTCCGGACAGTTTTTCGGTACTCGCACGGATTCCACCATTTCCCGTTACTCGCCCGGATTCAACAATTTTCTGGTGCTCACACTGATTCTACCATTTTTCCGTACTGGTCTGGACAACTTTTCGGCACTCGCACGGATTCCACCTTTTCCCGGTACCTGTCCGGATTCAACAATTTTCTGGTGCTCACACTGATTCTACCATTTTTCCGTACTAGTCCGGACAGTTTTTCGGTACTCGCACGGATTCCACCATTTCCCGTTACTCGCCCGGATTCAACAATTTTCTGGTGCTCACACTGATTCTACCATTTTTCCGTACTGGTCTGGACAGTTTTTCGGCACTCGCACGGATTCCACCTTTTCCCGGTACCTGTCCGGATTCAACAATTTTCTGGTGCTCACACTGATTCTACCATTTTTCCGTACTGGTCTGGACAGTTTTTCGGCACTCGCACGGATTCCACCTTTTCCCGGTACCTGTCCGGATTCAACAATTTTCTGGTGCTCACACTGATTCTACCATTTTTCCGTACTGGTCCGGACAGTTTTTCGGTACTCGCACGGATTCCACCATTTCCAGTTACTCGCCCGGATTCAACAATTTTCTGGTGCACACACTGATTCTACCATTTTTCCGTACTGGTCTGGACAGTTTTTCGGCACTCGCACGGATTCCACCTTTTCCCGGTACTTGTCCGGATTCAACAATTTTCTGGTGCTCACACTGATTCTACCATTTTTTCGTACCGGTCTGGACAGTTTTTCGGCACTCGCAAGGATTCCACCTTTTGCGGGTAGTCGCACGGATTCAACAATTTTCTGGCGCTCACACTGATTCTACCATTTTTTCGTACTGGTCCGGACAGTTTTTCGGTACTCGCACGGATTCCACCATTCCCGGTACTCGCCCGGGTTCAACAATTTTCTGGTGCTCACACAGATTCTACCATTTTTCCGTACGTGTCTGGACAGTTTTTCGGCACTCGCACGGATTCAACAATTTTCTGGTGCTCACACTGATTCTACCATTTTTCCGTACTGGTCCGGACAGTTTTTCGGTACTCGCACGGATTCCACCATTTCCCGTTACTCGCCCGGATTCAACAATTTTCTGGTGCTCACACTGATTCTACCATTTTTCCGTACTGGTCCGGACAGTTTTTCGGTACTCGCACGGATTCCACCATTTCCCGTTACTCGCCCGGATTCAACAATTTTCTGGTGCTCACACTGATTCTACCATTTTTCCGTACTGGTCTGGACAGTTTTTCGGCACTCGCACGGATTCCACCTTTTCCCGGTACCTGTCCGGATTCAACAATTTTCTGGTGCTCACACTGATTCTACCATTTTTCCGTACTGGTCCGGACAGTTTTTCGGTACTCGCACGGATTCCACCATTTCCCGTTACTCGCCCGGATTCAACAATTTTCTGGTGCTCACACTGATTCTACCATTTTTCCGTACTGGTCCGGACAGTTTTTCGGTACTCGCACGGATTCCACCATTTCCCGTTACTCGCCCGGATTCAACAATTTTCTGGTGCTCACACTGATTCTACCATTTTTCCGTACTGGTCTGGACAGTTTTTCGGCACTCGCACGGATTCCACCTTTTCCCGGTACTTGTCCGGATTCAACAATTTTCTGGTGCTCGCACTGATTCTACCATTTTTTCCTACCGGTCTGGACAGTTTTTCGGCACTCGCAAGGATTCCACCTTTTGCGGGTAGTCGCACGGATTCAACAATTTTCTGGCGCTCACACTGATTCTACCATTTTTTCGTACTGGTCCGGACAGTTTTTCGGTACTCGCACGGATTCCACCATTTCCCGTTACTCGCCCGGATTCAACAATTTTCTGGTGCTCACACTGATTCTACCATTTTTCCGTACTGGTCTGGACAGTTTTTCGGCACTCGCACGGATTCCACCTTTTCCCGGTACTTGTCCGGATTCAACAATTTTCTGGTGCTCACAGTGATTCTACCATTTTTTCGTACCGGTCTGGACAGTTTTTCGGCACTCGCAAGGATTCCACCTTTTGCGGGTAGTCGCACGGATTCAACAATTTTCTGGCGCTCACACTGATTCTACCATTTTTCCGTACTGGTCCGGACAGTTTTTCGGTACTCGCACGGATTCCACCATTTCCCGTTACTCGCCCGGATTCAACAATTTTCAGGTGCTCACACTGATTCTACCATTTTTCCGTACTGGTCCGGACAGTTTTTCGGCACTCGCACGGATTCCACCTTTTCCCGGTACCTGTCCGGATTCAACAATTTTCTGGTGCTCACACTGATTCTACCATTTTTCCGTACTGGTCCGGACAGTTTTTCGGTACTCGCACGGATTCCACCATTTCCCGTTACTCGCCCGGATTCAACAATTTTCAGGTGCTCACACTGATTCTACCATTTTTCCGTACTGGTCTGGACAGTTTTTCGGCACTCGCACGGATTCCACCTTTTCCCGGTACCTGTCCGGATTCAACAATTTTCTGGTGCTCACACTGATTCTACCATTTTTCCGTACTGGTCCGGACAGTTTTTCGGTACTCGCACGGATTCCACCATTTCCCGTTACTCGCCCGGATTCAACAATTTTCTGGTGCTCACACTGATTCTACCATTTTTCCGTACTGGTCTGGACAGTTTTTCGGCACTCGCACGGATTCCACCTTTTCCCGGTACTTGTCCGGATTCAACAATTTTCTGGTGCTCACACTGATTCTACCATTTTTTCGTACCGGTCTGGACAGTTTTTCGGCACTCGCAAGGATTCCACCTTTTGCGGGTAGTCGCACGGATTCAACAATTTTCTGGCGCTCACACTGATTCTACCATTTTTTCGTACTGGTCCGGACAGTTTTTCGGTACTCGCACGGATTCCACCATTCCCGGTACTCGCCCGGGTTCAACAATTTTCTGGTGCTCACACAGATTCTACCATTTTTCCGTACGTGTCTGGACAGTTTTTCGGCACTCGCACGGATTCAACAATTTTCTGGTGCTCACACTGATTCTACCATTTTTCCGTACTGGTCTGGACAGTTTTTCGGCACTCGCACGGATTCCACCTTTTCCCGGTACCTGTCCGGATTCAACAATTTTCTGGTGCTCACACTGATTCTACCATTTTTCCGTACTGGTCCGGACAGTTTTTCGGTACTCGCACGGATTCCACCATTTCCCGTTACTCGCCCGGATTCAACAATTTTCTGGTGCTCACACTGATTCTACCATTTTTCCGTACTGGTCTGGACAGTTTTTCGGCACTCGCACGGATTCCACCTTTTCCCGGTACCTGTCCGGATTCAACAATTTTCTGGTGCTCACACTGATTCTACCATTTTTCCGTACTGGTCCGGACAGTTTTTCGGTACTCGCACGGATTCCACCATTTCCCGTTACTCGCCCGGATTCAACAATTTTCTGGTGCTCACACTGATTCTACCATTTTTCCGTACTGGTCCGGACAGTTTTTCGGTACTCGCACGGATTCCACCATTTCCCGTTACTCGCCCGGATTCAACAATTTTCTGGTGCTCACACTGATTCTACCATTTTTCCGTACTGGTCTGGACAGTTTTTCGGCACTCGCACGGATTCCACCTTTTCCCGGTACTTGTCCGGATTCAACAATTTTCTGGTGCTCACACTGATTCTACCATTTTTTCGTACCGGTCTGGACAGTTTTTCGGCACTCGCAAGGATTCCACCTTTTGCGGGTAGTCGCACGGATTCAACAATTTTCTGGCGCTCACACTGATTCTACCATTTTTTCGTACTGGTCCGGACAGTTTTTCGGTACTCGCACGGATTCCACCATTCCCGGTACTCGCCCGGGTTCAACAATTTTCTGGTGCTCACACAGATTCTACCATTTTTCCGTACGTGTCTGGACAGTTTTTCGGCACTCGCACGGATTCAACAATTTTCTGGTGCTCACACTGATTCTACCATTTTTCCGTACTGGTCTGGACAGTTTTTCGGCACTCGCACGGATTCCACCTTTTCCCGGTACCTGTCCGGATTCAACAATTTTCTGGTGCTCACACTGATTCTACCATTTTTCCGTACTGGTCCGGACAGTTTTTCGGTACTCGCACGGATTCCACCATTTCCCGTTACTCGCCCGGATTCAACAATTTTCTGGTGCTCACACTGATTCTACCATTTTTCCGTACTGGTCTGGACAGTTTTTCGGCACTCGCACGGATTCCACCTTTTCCCGGTACCTGTCCGGATTCAACAATTTTCTGGTGCTCACACTGATTCTACCATTTTTCCGTACTGGTCCGGACAGTTTTTCGGTACTCGCACGGATTCCACCATTTCCCGTTACTCGCCCGGATTCAACAATTTTCTGGTGCTCACACTGATTCTACCATTTTTCCGTACTGGTCCGGACAGTTTTTCGGTACTCGCACGGATTCCACCATTTCCCGTTACTCGCCCGGATTCAACAATTTTCTGGTGCTCACACTGATTCTACCATTTTTCCGTACTGGTCTGGACAGTTTTTCGGCACTCGCACGGATTCCACCTTTTCCCGGTACTTGTCCGGATTCAACAATTTTCTGGTGCTCACACTGATTCTACCATTTTTTCGTACCGGTCTGGACAGTTTTTCGGCACTCGCAAGGATTCCACCTTTTGCGGGTAGTCGCACGGATTCAACAATTTTCTGGCGCTCACACTGATTCTACCATTTTTTCGTACTGGTCCGGACAGTTTTTCGGTACTCGCACGGATTCCACCATTTCCCGTTACTCGCCCGGATTCAACAATTTTCTGGTGCTCACACTGATTCTACCATTTTTCCGTACTGGTCTGGACAGTTTTTCGGCACTCGCACGGATTCCACCTTTTCCCGGTACTTGTCCGGATTCAACAATTTTCTGGTGCTCACAGTGATTCTACCATTTTTTCGTACCGGTCTGGACAGTTTTTCGGCACTCGCAAGGATTCCACCTTTTGCGGGTAGTCGCACGGATTCAACAATTTTCTGGCGCTCACACTGATTCTACCATTTTTCCGTACTGGTCCGGACAGTTTTTCGGTACTCGCACGGATTCCACCATTTCCCGTTACTCGCCCGGATTCAACAATTTTCAGGTGCTCACACTGATTCTACCATTTTTCCGTACTGGTCCGGACAGTTTTTCGGCACTCGCACGGATTCCACCTTTTCCCGGTACCTGTCCGGATTCAACAATTTTCTGGTGCTCACACTGATTCTACCATTTTTCCGTACTGGTCCGGACAGTTTTTCGGTACTCGCACGGATTCCACCATTTCCCGTTACTCGCCCGGATTCAACAATTTTCAGGTGCTCACACTGATTCTACCATTTTTCCGTACTGGTCTGGACAGTTTTTCGGCACTCGCACGGATTCCACCTTTTCCCGGTACCTGTCCGGATTCAACAATTTTCTGGTGCTCACACTGATTCTACCATTTTTCCGTACTGGTCCGGACAGTTTTTCGGTACTCGCACGGATTCCACCATTTCCCGTTACTCGCCCAGATTCAACAATTTTCTGGTGCTCACACTGATTCTACCATTTTTCCGTACTGGTCTGGACAGTTTTTCGGCACTCGCACGGATTCCACCTTTTCCCGGTACTTGTCCGGATTCAACAATTTTCTGGTGCTCACACTGATTCTACCATTTTTTCGTACCGGTCTGGACAGTTTTTCGGCACTCGCAAGGATTCCACCTTTTGCGGGTAGTCGCACGGATTCAACAATTTTCTGGCGCTCACACTGATTCTACCATTTTTTCGTACTGGTCCGGACAGTTTTTCGGTACTCGCACGGATTCCACCATTCCCGGTACTCGCCCGGGTTCAACAATTTTCTGGTGCTCACACAGATTCTACCATTTTTCCGTACGTGTCTGGACAGTTTTTCGGCACTCGCACGGATTCAACAATTTTCTGGTGCTCACACTGATTCTACCATTTTTCCGTACTGGTCTGGACAGTTTTTCGGCACTCGCACGGATTCCACCTTTTCCCGGTACCTGTCCGGATTCAACAATTTTCTGGTGCTCACACTGATTCTACCATTTTTCCGTACTGGTCCGGACAGTTTTTCGGTACTCGCACGGATTCCACCATTTCCCGTTACTCGCCCGGATTCAACAATTTTCTGGTGCTCACACTGATTCTACCATTTTTCCGTACTGGTCTGGACAGTTTTTCGGCAGTCGCACGGATTCCACCTTTTCCCGGTACCTGTCCGGATTCAACAATTTTCTGGTGCTCACACTGATTCTACCATTTTTTCGTACTGGTCCGGACAGTTTTTCGGTACTCGCACGGATTCCACCATTCCCGGTACTCGCCCGGGTTCAACAATTTTCTGGTGCTCACACAGATTCTACCATTTTTCCGTACGTGTCTGGACAGTTTTTCGGCACTCGCACGGATTCAACAATTTTCTGGTGCTCACACTGATTCTACCATTTTTCCGTACTGGTCTGGACAGTTTTTCGGCACTCGCACAGATTCCACCTTTTCCCGGTACCTGTCCGGATTCAACAATTTTCTGGTGCTCACACTGATTCTACCATTTTTCCGTACTGGTCCGGACAGTTTTTCGGTACTCGCACGGATTCCACCATTTCCCGTTACTCGCCCGGATTCAACAATTTTCTGGTGCTCACACTGATTCTACCATTTTTCCGTACTGGTCTGGACAGTTTTTCGGCACTCGCACGGATTCCACCTTTTCCCGGTACCTGTCCGGATTCAACAATTTTCTGGTGCTCACACTGATTCTACCATTTTTCCGTACTGGTCCGGACAGTTTTTCGATACTCGCACGGATTCCACCATTTCCCGTTACTCGCCCGGATTCAACAATTTTCTGGTGCTCACACTGATTCTACCATTTTTCCGTACTGGTCTGGACTGTTTTTCGGCACTCGCACGGATTCCACCTTTTCCCGGTACCTGTCCGGATTCAACAATTTTCTGTTGCTCACACTGATTCTACCATTTTTCCGTACTGGTCCGGACAGTTTTTCGGTACTCGCACGGATTCCACCATTTCCCGTTACTCGCCCGGATTCAACAATTTTCTGGTGCTCACACTGATTCTACCATTTTTCCGTACTGGTCTGGACAGTTTTTCGGCACTCGCACGGATTCCACCTTTTCCCGGTACTTGTCCGGATTCAACAATTTTCTGGTGCTCACAGTGATTCTACCATTTTTTCGTACCGGTCTGGATAGTTTTTCGGCACTCGCAAGGATTCCACCTTTTGCGGGTAGTCGCACGGATTCAACAATTTTCTGGCGCTCACACTGATTCTACCATTTTTCCGTACTGGTCCGGACAGTTTTTCGGTACTCGCACGGATTCCACCATTTCCCGTTACTCGCCCGGATTCAACAATTTTCAGGTGCTCACACTGATTCTACCATTTTTCCGTACTGGTCCGGAAAGTTTTTCGGCACTCGCACGGATTCCACCTTTTCCCGGTACCTGTCCGGATTCAACAATTTTCTGGTGCTCACACTGATTCTACCATTTTTCCGTACTGGTCCGGACAGTTTTTCGGTACTCGCACGGATTCCACCATTTCCCGTTACTCGCCCGGATTCAACAATTTTCAGGTGCTCACACTGATTCTACCATTTTTCCGTACTGGTCTGGACAGTTTTTCGGCACTCGCACGGATTCCACCTTTTCCCGGTACCTGTCCGGATTCAACAATTTTCTGGTGCTCACACTGATTCTACCATTTTTCCGTACTGGTCCGGACAGTTTTTCGGTACTCGCACGGATTCCACCATTTCCCGTTACTCGCCCGGATTCAACAATTTTCTGGTGCTCACACTGATTCTACCATTTTTCCGTACTGGTCTGGACAGTTTTTCGGCACTCGCACGGATTCCACCTTTTCCCGGTACCTGTCCGGATTCAACAATTTTCTGGTGCTCACACTGATTCTACCATTTTTCCGTACTGGTCCGGACAGTTTTTCGGTACTCGCACGGATTCCACCATTTCCCGTTACTCGCCCGGATTCAACAATTTTCTGGTGCTCACACTGATTCTACCATTTTTCCGTACTGGTCCGGACAGTTTTTCGGTACTCGCACGGATTCCACCATTTCCCGTTACTCGCCCGGATTCAACAATTTTCTGGTGCTCACACTGATTCTACCATTTTTCCGTACTGGTCTGGACAGTTTTTCGGCACTCGCACGGATTCCACCTTTTCCCGGTACTTGTCCGGATTCAACAATTTTCTGGTGCTCACACTGATTCTACCATTTTTTCGTACCGGTCTGGACAGTTTTTCGGCACTCGCAAGGATTCCACCTTTTGCGGGTAGTCGCACGGATTCAACAATTTTCTGGCGCTCACACTGATTCTACCATTTTTTCGTACTGGTCCGGACAGTTTTTCGGTACTCGCACGGATTCCACCATTTCCCGTTACTCGCCCGGATTCAACAATTTTCTGGTGCTCACACTGATTCTACCATTTTTCCGTACTGGTCTGGACAGTTTTTCGGCACTCGCACGGATTCCACCTTTTCCCGGTACTTGTCCGGATTCAACAATTTTCTGGTGCTCACAGTGATTCTACCATTTTTTCGTACCGGTCTGGACAGTTTTTCGGCACTCGCAAGGATTCCACCTTTTGCGGGTAGTCGCACGGATTCAACAATTTTCTGGCGCTCACACTGATTCTACCATTTTTCCGTACTGGTCCGGACAGTTTTTCGGTACTCGCACGGATTCCACCATTTCCCGTTACTCGCCCGGATTCAACAATTTTCAGGTGCTCACACTGATTCTACCATTTTTCCGTACTGGTCCGGACAGTTTTTCGGCACTCGCACGGATTCCACCTTTTCCCGGTACCTGTCCGGATTCAACAATTTTCTGGTGCTCACACTGATTCTACCATTTTTCCGTACTGGTCCGGACAGTTTTTCGGTACTCGCACGGATTCCACCATTTCCCGTTACTCGCCCGGATTCAACAATTTTCAGGTGCTCACACTGATTCTACCATTTTTCCGTACTGGTCTGGACAGTTTTTCGGCACTCGCACGGATTCCACCTTTTCCCGGTACCTGTCCGGATTCAACAATTTTCTGGTGCTCACACTGATTCTACCATTTTTCCGTACTGGTCTGGACAGTTTTTCGGCACTCGCACGGATTCCACCTTTTCCCGGTACCTGTCCGGATTCAACAATTTTCTGGTGCTCACACTGATTCTACCATTTTTCCGTACTGGTCCGGACAGTTTTTCGGTACTCGCACGGATTCCACCATTTCCCGTTACTCGCCCGGATTCAACAATTTTCTGGTGCTCACACTGATTCTACCATTTTTCCGTACTGGTCCGGACAGTTTTTCGGTACTCGCACGGATTCCACCATTTCCCGTTACTCGCCCGGATTCAACAATTTTCTGGTGCTCACACTGATTCTACCATTTTTCCGTACTGGTCTGGACAGTTTTTCGGCACTCGCACGGATTCCACCTTTTCCCGGTACTTGTCCGGATTCAACAATTTTCTGGTGCTCACACTGATTCTACCATTTTTTCGTACCGGTCTGGACAGTTTTTCGGCACTCGCAAGGATTCCACCTTTTGCGGGTAGTCGCACGGATTCAACAATTTTCTGGCGCTCACACTGATTCTACCATTTTTTCGTACTGGTCCGGACAGTTTTTCGGTACTCGCACGGATTCCACCATTTCCCGTTACTCGCCCGGATTCAACAATTTTCTGGTGCTCACACTGATTCTACCATTTTTCCGTACTGGTCTGGACAGTTTTTCGGCACTCGCACGGATTCCACCTTTTCCCGGTACTTGTCCGGATTCAACAATTTTCTGGTGCTCACAGTGATTCTACCATTTTTTCGTACCGGTCTGGACAGTTTTTCGGCACTCGCAAGGATTCCACCTTTTGCGGGTAGTCGCACGGATTCAACAATTTTCTGGCGCTCACACTGATTCTACCATTTTTCCGTACTGGTCCGGACAGTTTTTCGGTACTCGCACGGATTCCACCATTTCCCGTTACTCGCCCGGATTCAACAATTTTCAGGTGCTCACACTGATTCTACCATTTTTCCGTACTGGTCCGGACAGTTTTTCGGCACTCGCACGGATTCCACCTTTTCCCGGTACCTGTCCGGATTCAACAATTTTCTGGTGCTCACACTGATTCTACCATTTTTCCGTACTGGTCCGGACAGTTTTTCGGTACTCGCACGGATTCCACCATTTCCCGTTACTCGCCCGGATTCAACAATTTTCAGGTGCTCACACTGATTCTACCATTTTTCCGTACTGGTCTGGACAGTTTTTCGGCACTCGCACGGATTCCACCTTTTCCCGGTACCTGTCCGGATTCAACAATTTTCTGGTGCTCACACTGATTCTACCATTTTTCCGTACTGGTCCGGACAGTTTTTCGGTACTCGCACGGATTCCACCATTTCCCGTTACTCGCCCAGATTCAACAATTTTCTGGTGCTCACACTGATTCTACCATTTTTCCGTACTGGTCTGGACAGTTTTTCGGCACTCGCACGGATTCCACCTTTTCCCGGTACTTGTCCGGATTCAACAATTTTCTGGTGCTCACACTGATTCTACCATTTTTTCGTACCGGTCTGGACAGTTTTTCGGCACTCGCAAGGATTCCACCTTTTGCGGGTAGTCGCACGGATTCAACAATTTTCTGGCGCTCACACTGATTCTACCATTTTTTCGTACTGGTCCGGACAGTTTTTCGGTACTCGCACGGATTCCACCATTCCCGGTACTCGCCCGGGTTCAACAATTTTCTGGTGCTCACACAGATTCTACCATTTTTCCGTACGTGTCTGGACAGTTTTTCGGCACTCGCACGGATTCAACAATTTTCTGGTGCTCACACTGATTCTACCATTTTTCCGTACTGGTCTGGACAGTTTTTCGGCACTCGCACGGATTCCACCTTTTCCCGGTACCTGTCCGGATTCAACAATTTTCTGGTGCTCACACTGATTCTACCATTTTTCCGTACTGGTCCGGACAGTTTTTCGGTACTCGCACGGATTCCACCATTTCCCGTTACTCGCCCGGATTCAACAATTTTCTGGTGCTCACACTGATTCTACCATTTTTCCGTACTGGTCTGGACAGTTTTTCGGCAGTCGCACGGATTCCACCTTTTCCCGGTACCTGTCCGGATTCAACAATTTTCTGGTGCTCACACTGATTCTACCATTTTTTCGTACTGGTCCGGACAGTTTTTCGGTACTCGCACGGATTCCACCATTCCCGGTACTCGCCCGGGTTCAACAATTTTCTGGTGCTCACACAGATTCTACCATTTTTCCGTACGTGTCTGGACAGTTTTTCGGCACTCGCACGGATTCAACAATTTTCTGGTGCTCACACTGATTCTACCATTTTTCCGTACTGGTCTGGACAGTTTTTCGGCACTCGCACAGATTCCACCTTTTCCCGGTACCTGTCCGGATTCAACAATTTTCTGGTGCTCACACTGATTCTACCATTTTTCCGTACTGGTCCGGACAGTTTTTCGGTACTCGCACGGATTCCACCATTTCCCGTTACTCGCCCGGATTCAACAATTTTCTGGTGCTCACACTGATTCTACCATTTTTCCGTACTGGTCTGGACAGTTTTTCGGCACTCGCACGGATTCCACCTTTTCCCGGTACCTGTCCGGATTCAACAATTTTCTGGTGCTCACACTGATTCTACCATTTTTCCGTACTGGTCCGGACAGTTTTTCGATACTCGCACGGATTCCACCATTTCCCGTTACTCGCCCGGATTCAACAATTTTCTGGTGCTCACACTGATTCTACCATTTTTCCGTACTGGTCTGGACTGTTTTTCGGCACTCGCACGGATTCCACCTTTTCCCGGTACCTGTCCGGATTCAACAATTTTCTGTTGCTCACACTGATTCTACCATTTTTCCGTACTGGTCCGGACAGTTTTTCGGTACTCGCACGGATTCCACCATTTCCCGTTACTCGCCCGGATTCAACAATTTTCTGGTGCTCACACTGATTCTACCATTTTTCCGTACTGGTCTGGACAGTTTTTCGGCACTCGCACGGATTCCACCTTTTCCCGGTACTTGTCCGGATTCAACAATTTTCTGGTGCTCACAGTGATTCTACCATTTTTTCGTACCGGTCTGGATAGTTTTTCGGCACTCGCAAGGATTCCACCTTTTGCGGGTAGTCGCACGGATTCAACAATTTTCTGGCGCTCACACTGATTCTACCATTTTTCCGTACTGGTCCGGACAGTTTTTCGGTACTCGCACGGATTCCACCATTTCCCGTTACTCGCCCGGATTCAACAATTTTCAGGT
Organism: Vitis vinifera; assembly: GCF_030704535.1. Taxonomy (NCBI): domain Eukaryota; kingdom Viridiplantae; phylum Streptophyta; class Magnoliopsida; order Vitales; family Vitaceae; genus Vitis; species Vitis vinifera. The sequence goes on from NC_081814.1 coordinate 21,499,931, forward strand.
GCTCACACTGATTCTACCATTTTTCCGTACTGGTCCGGAAAGTTTTTCGGCACTCGCACGGATTCCACCTTTTCCCGGTACCTGTCCGGATTCAACAATTTTCTGGTGCTCACACTGATTCTACCATTTTTCCGTACTGGTCCGGACAGTTTTTCGGTACTCGCACGGATTCCACCATTTCCCGTTACTCGCCCGGATTCAACAATTTTCAGGTGCTCACACTGATTCTACCATTTTTCCGTACTGGTCTGGACAGTTTTTCGGCACTCGCACGGATTCCACCTTTTCCCGGTACCTGTCCGGATTCAACAATTTTCTGGTGCTCACACTGATTCTACCATTTTTCCGTACTGGTCCGGACAGTTTTTCGGTACTCGCACGGATTCCACCATTTCCCGTTACTCGCCCGGATTCAACAATTTTCTGGTGCTCACACTGATTCTACCATTTTTCCGTACTGGTCTGGACAGTTTTTCGGCACTCGCACGGATTCCACCTTTTCCCGGTACCTGTCCGGATTCAACAATTTTCTGGTGCTCACACTGATTCTACCATTTTTCCGTACTGGTCCGGACAGTTTTTCGGTACTCGCACGGATTCCACCATTTCCCGTTACTCGCCCGGATTCAACAATTTTCTGGTGCTCACACTGATTCTACCATTTTTCCGTACTGGTCCGGACAGTTTTTCGGTACTCGCACGGATTCCACCATTTCCCGTTACTCGCCCGGATTCAACAATTTTCTGGTGCTCACACTGATTCTACCATTTTTCCGTACTGGTCTGGACAGTTTTTCGGCACTCGCACGGATTCCACCTTTTCCCGGTACTTGTCCGGATTCAACAATTTTCTGGTGCTCACACTGATTCTACCATTTTTTCGTACCGGTCTGGACAGTTTTTCGGCACTCGCAAGGATTCCACCTTTTGCGGGTAGTCGCACGGATTCAACAATTTTCTGGCGCTCACACTGATTCTACCATTTTTTCGTACTGGTCCGGACAGTTTTTCGGTACTCGCACGGATTCCACCATTTCCCGTTACTCGCCCGGATTCAACAATTTTCTGGTGCTCACACTGATTCTACCATTTTTCCGTACTGGTCTGGACAGTTTTTCGGCACTCGCACGGATTCCACCTTTTCCCGGTACTTGTCCGGATTCAACAATTTTCTGGTGCTCACAGTGATTCTACCATTTTTTCGTACCGGTCTGGACAGTTTTTCGGCACTCGCAAGGATTCCACCTTTTGCGGGTAGTCGCACGGATTCAACAATTTTCTGGCGCTCACACTGATTCTACCATTTTTCCGTACTGGTCCGGACAGTTTTTCGGTACTCGCACGGATTCCACCATTTCCCGTTACTCGCCCGGATTCAACAATTTTCAGGTGCTCACACTGATTCTACCATTTTTCCGTACTGGTCCGGACAGTTTTTCGGCACTCGCACGGATTCCACCTTTTCCCGGTACCTGTCCGGATTCAACAATTTTCTGGTGCTCACACTGATTCTACCATTTTTCCGTACTGGTCCGGACAGTTTTTCGGTACTCGCACGGATTCCACCATTTCCCGTTACTCGCCCGGATTCAACAATTTTCAGGTGCTCACACTGATTCTACCATTTTTCCGTACTGGTCTGGACAGTTTTTCGGCACTCGCACGGATTCCACCTTTTCCCGGTACCTGTCCGGATTCAACAATTTTCTGGTGCTCACACTGATTCTACCATTTTTCCGTACTGGTCTGGACAGTTTTTCGGCACTCGCACGGATTCCACCTTTTCCCGGTACCTGTCCGGATTCAACAATTTTCTGGTGCTCACACTGATTCTACCATTTTTCCGTACTGGTCCGGACAGTTTTTCGGTACTCGCACGGATTCCACCATTTCCCGTTACTCGCCCGGATTCAACAATTTTCTGGTGCTCACACTGATTCTACCATTTTTCCGTACTGGTCCGGACAGTTTTTCGGTACTCGCACGGATTCCACCATTTCCCGTTACTCGCCCGGATTCAACAATTTTCTGGTGCTCACACTGATTCTACCATTTTTCCGTACTGGTCTGGACAGTTTTTCGGCAGTCGCACGGATTCCACCTTTTCCCGGTACCTGTCCGGATTCAACAATTTTCTGGTGCTCACACTGATTCTACCATTTTTTCGTACTGGTCCGGACAGTTTTTCGGTACTCGCACGGATTCCACCATTCCCGGTACTCGCCCGGGTTCAACAATTTTCTGGTGCTCACACAGATTCTACCATTTTTCCGTACGTGTCTGGACAGTTTTTCGGCACTCGCACGGATTCAACAATTTTCTGGTGCTCACACTGATTCTACCATTTTTCCGTACTGGTCTGGACAGTTTTTCGGCACTCGCACAGATTCCACCTTTTCCCGGTACCTGTCCGGATTCAACAATTTTCTGGTGCTCACACTGATTCTACCATTTTTCCGTACTGGTCCGGACAGTTTTTCGGTACTCGCACGGATTCCACCATTTCCCGTTACTCGCCCGGATTCAACAATTTTCTGGTGCTCACACTGATTCTACCATTTTTCCGTACTGGTCTGGACAGTTTTTCGGCACTCGCACGGATTCCACCTTTTCCCGGTACCTGTCCGGATTCAACAATTTTCTGGTGCTCACACTGATTCTACCATTTTTCCGTACTGGTCCGGACAGTTTTTCGATACTCGCACGGATTCCACCATTTCCCGTTACTCGCCCGGATTCAACAATTTTCTGGTGCTCACACTGATTCTACCATTTTTCCGTACTGGTCTGGACTGTTTTTCGGCACTCGCACGGATTCCACCTTTTCCCGGTACCTGTCCGGATTCAACAATTTTCTGTTGCTCACACTGATTCTACCATTTTTCCGTACTGGTCCGGACAGTTTTTCGGTACTCGCACGGATTCCACCATTTCCCGTTACTCGCCCGGATTCAACAATTTTCTGGTGCTCACACTGATTCTACCATTTTTCCGTACTGGTCTGGACAGTTTTTCGGCACTCGCACGGATTCCACCTTTTCCCGGTACTTGTCCGGATTCAACAATTTTCTGGTGCTCACAGTGATTCTACCATTTTTTCGTACCGGTCTGGATAGTTTTTCGGCACTCGCAAGGATTCCACCTTTTGCGGGTAGTCGCACGGATTCAACAATTTTCTGGCGCTCACACTGATTCTACCATTTTTCCGTACTGGTCCGGACAGTTTTTCGGTACTCGCACGGATTCCACCATTTCCCGTTACTCGCCCGGATTCAACAATTTTCAGGTGCTCACACTGATTCTACCATTTTTCCGTACTGGTCCGGAAAGTTTTTCGGCACTCGCACGGATTCCACCTTTTCCCGGTACCTGTCCGGATTCAACAATTTTCTGGTGCTCACACTGATTCTACCATTTTTCCGTACTGGTCCGGACAGTTTTTCGGTACTCGCACGGATTCCACCATTTCCCGTTACTCGCCCGGATTCAACAATTTTCAGGTGCTCACACTGATTCTACCATTTTTCCGTACTGGTCTGGACAGTTTTTCGGCACTCGCACGGATTCCACCTTTTCCCGGTACCTGTCCGGATTCAACAATTTTCTGGTGCTCACACTGATTCTACCATTTTTCCGTACTGGTCCGGACAGTTTTTCGGTACTCGCACGGATTCCACCATTTCCCGTTACTCGCCCGGATTCAACAATTTTCTGGTGCTCACACTGATTCTACCATTTTTCCGTACTGGTCTGGACAGTTTTTCGGCACTCGCACGGATTCCACCTTTTCCCGGTACCTGTCCGGATTCAACAATTTTCTGGTGCTCACACTGATTCTACCATTTTTCCGTACTGGTCCGGACAGTTTTTCGGTACTCGCACGGATTCCACCATTTCCCGTTACTCGCCCGGATTCAACAATTTTCTGGTGCTCACACTGATTCTACCATTTTTCCGTACTGGTCCGGACAGTTTTTCGGTACTCGCACGGATTCCACCATTTCCCGTTACTCGCCCGGATTCAACAATTTTCTGGTGCTCACACTGATTCTACCATTTTTCCGTACTGGTCTGGACAGTTTTTCGGCACTCGCACGGATTCCACCTTTTCCCGGTACTTGTCCGGATTCAACAATTTTCTGGTGCTCACACTGATTCTACCATTTTTTCGTACCGGTCTGGACAGTTTTTCGGCACTCGCAAGGATTCCACCTTTTGCGGGTAGTCGCACGGATTCAACAATTTTCTGGCGCTCACACTGATTCTACCATTTTTTCGTACTGGTCCGGACAGTTTTTCGGTACTCGCACGGATTCCACCATTTCCCGTTACTCGCCCGGATTCAACAATTTTCTGGTGCTCACACTGATTCTACCATTTTTCCGTACTGGTCTGGACAGTTTTTCGGCACTCGCACGGATTCCACCTTTTCCCGGTACTTGTCCGGATTCAACAATTTTCTGGTGCTCACAGTGATTCTACCATTTTTTCGTACCGGTCTGGACAGTTTTTCGGCACTCGCAAGGATTCCACCTTTTGCGGGTAGTCGCACGGATTCAACAATTTTCTGGCGCTCACACTGATTCTACCATTTTTCCGTACTGGTCCGGACAGTTTTTCGGTACTCGCACGGATTCCACCATTTCCCGTTACTCGCCCGGATTCAACAATTTTCAGGTGCTCACACTGATTCTACCATTTTTCCGTACTGGTCCGGACAGTTTTTCGGCACTCGCACGGATTCCACCTTTTCCCGGTACCTGTCCGGATTCAACAATTTTCTGGTGCTCACACTGATTCTACCATTTTTCCGTACTGGTCCGGACAGTTTTTCGGTACTCGCACGGATTCCACCATTTCCCGTTACTCGCCCGGATTCAACAATTTTCAGGTGCTCACACTGATTCTACCATTTTTCCGTACTGGTCTGGACAGTTTTTCGGCACTCGCACGGATTCCACCTTTTCCCGGTACCTGTCCGGATTCAACAATTTTCTGGTGCTCACACTGATTCTACCATTTTTCCGTACTGGTCTGGACAGTTTTTCGGCACTCGCACGGATTCCACCTTTTCCCGGTACCTGTCCGGATTCAACAATTTTCTGGTGCTCACACTGATTCTACCATTTTTCCGTACTGGTCCGGACAGTTTTTCGGTACTCGCACGGATTCCACCATTTCCCGTTACTCGCCCGGATTCAACAATTTTCTGGTGCTCACACTGATTCTACCATTTTTCCGTACTGGTCCGGACAGTTTTTCGGTACTCGCACGGATTCCACCATTTCCCGTTACTCGCCCGGATTCAACAATTTTCTGGTGCTCACACTGATTCTACCATTTTTCCGTACTGGTCTGGACAGTTTTTCGGCACTCGCACGGATTCCACCTTTTCCCGGTACTTGTCCGGATTCAACAATTTTCAGGTGCTCACACTGATTCTACCATTTTTCCGTACTGGTCTGGACAGTTTTTCGGCACTCGCACGGATTCCACCTTTTCCCGGTACCTGTCCGGATTCAACAATTTTCTGGTGCTCACACTGATTCTACCATTTTTCCGTACTGGTCCGGACAGTTTTTCGGTACTCGCACGGATTCCACCATTTCCCGTTACTCGCCCGGATTCAACAATTTTCTGGTGCTCACACTGATTCTACCATTTTTCCGTACTGGTCTGGACAGTTTTTCGGCACTCGCACGGATTCCACCTTTTCCCGGTACCTGTCCGGATTCAACAATTTTCTGGTGCTCACACTGATTCTACCATTTTTCCGTACTGGTCCGGACAGTTTTTCGGTACTCGCACGGATTCCACCATTTCCCGTTACTCGCCCGGATTCAACAATTTTCTGGTGCTCACACTGATTCTACCATTTTTCCGTACTGGTCCGGACAGTTTTTCGGTACTCGCACGGATTCCACCATTTCCCGTTACTCGCCCGGATTCAACAATTTTCTGGTGCTCACACTGATTCTACCATTTTTCCGTACTGGTCTGGACAGTTTTTCGGCACTCGCACGGATTCCACCTTTTCCCGGTACTTGTCCGGATTCAACAATTTTCTGGTGCTCACACTGATTCTACCATTTTTTCGTACCGGTCTGGACAGTTTTTCGGCACTCGCAAGGATTCCACCTTTTGCGGGTAGTCGCACGGATTCAACAATTTTCTGGCGCTCACACTGATTCTACCATTTTTTCGTACTGGTCCGGACAGTTTTTCGGTACTCGCACGGATTCCACCATTTCCCGTTACTCGCCCGGATTCAACAATTTTCTGGTGCTCACACTGATTCTACCATTTTTCCGTACTGGTCTGGACAGTTTTTCGGCACTCGCACGGATTCCACCTTTTCCCGGTACTTGTCCGGATTCAACAATTTTCTGGTGCTCACAGTGATTCTACCATTTTTTCGTACCGGTCTGGACAGTTTTTCGGCACTCGCAAGGATTCCACCTTTTGCGGGTAGTCGCACGGATTCAACAATTTTCTGGCGCTCACACTGATTCTACCATTTTTCCGTACTGGTCCGGACAGTTTTTCGGTACTCGCACGGATTCCACCATTTCCCGTTACTCGCCCGGATTCAACAATTTTCAGGTGCTCACACTGATTCTACCATTTTTCCGTACTGGTCCGGACAGTTTTTCGGCACTCGCACGGATTCCACCTTTTCCCGGTACCTGTCCGGATTCAACAATTTTCTGGTGCTCACACTGATTCTACCATTTTTCCGTACTGGTCCGGACAGTTTTTCGGTACTCGCACGGATTCCACCATTTCCCGTTACTCGCCCGGATTCAACAATTTTCAGGTGCTCACACTGATTCTACCATTTTTCCGTACTGGTCTGGACAGTTTTTCGGCACTCGCACGGATTCCACCTTTTCCCGGTACCTGTCCGGATTCAACAATTTTCTGGTGCTCACACTGATTCTACCATTTTTCCGTACTGGTCTGGACAGTTTTTCGGCACTCGCACGGATTCCACCTTTTCCCGGTACCTGTCCGGATTCAACAATTTTCTGGTGCTCACACTGATTCTACCATTTTTCCGTACTGGTCCGGACAGTTTTTCGGTACTCGCACGGATTCCACCATTTCCCGTTACTCGCCCGGATTCAACAATTTTCTGGTGCTCACACTGATTCTACCATTTTTCCGTACTGGTCCGGACAGTTTTTCGGTACTCGCACGGATTCCACCATTTCCCGTTACTCGCCCGGATTCAACAATTTTCTGGTGCTCACACTGATTCTACCATTTTTCCGTACTGGTCTGGACAGTTTTTCGGCACTCGCACGGATTCCACCTTTTCCCGGTACTTGTCCGGATTCAACAATTTTCTGGTGCTCACACTGATTCTACCATTTTTTCGTACCGGTCTGGACAGTTTTTCGGCACTCGCAAGGATTCCACCTTTTGCGGGTAGTCGCACGGATTCAACAATTTTCTGGCGCTCACACTGATTCTACCATTTTTTCGTACTGGTCCGGACAGTTTTTCGGTACTCGCACGGATTCCACCATTTCCCGTTACTCGCCCGGATTCAACAATTTTCTGGTGCTCACACTGATTCTACCATTTTTCCGTACTGGTCTGGACAGTTTTTCGGCACTCGCACGGATTCCACCTTTTCCCGGTACTTGTCCGGATTCAACAATTTTCTGGTGCTCACAGTGATTCTACCATTTTTTCGTACCGGTCTGGACAGTTTTTCGGCACTCGCAAGGATTCCACCTTTTGCGGGTAGTCGCACGGATTCAACAATTTTCTGGCGCTCACACTGATTCTACCATTTTTCCGTACTGGTCCGGACAGTTTTTCGGTACTCGCACGGATTCCACCATTTCCCGTTACTCGCCCGGATTCAACAATTTTCAGGTGCTCACACTGATTCTACCATTTTTCCGTACTGGTCCGGACAGTTTTTCGGCACTCGCACGGATTCCACCTTTTCCCGGTACCTGTCCGGATTCAACAATTTTCTGGTGCTCACACTGATTCTACCATTTTTCCGTACTGGTCCGGACAGTTTTTCGGTACTCGCACGGATTCCACCATTTCCCGTTACTCGCCCGGATTCAACAATTTTCAGGTGCTCACACTGATTCTACCATTTTTCCGTACTGGTCTGGACAGTTTTTCGGCACTCGCACGGATTCCACCTTTTCCCGGTACCTGTCCGGATTCAACAATTTTCTGGTGCTCACACTGATTCTACCATTTTTCCGTACTGGTCCGGACAGTTTTTCGGTACTCGCACGGATTCCACCATTTCCCGTTACTCGCCCAGATTCAACAATTTTCTGGTGCTCACACTGATTCTACCATTTTTCCGTACTGGTCTGGACAGTTTTTCGGCACTCGCACGGATTCCACCTTTTCCCGGTACTTGTCCGGATTCAACAATTTTCTGGTGCTCACACTGATTCTACCATTTTTTCGTACCGGTCTGGACAGTTTTTCGGCACTCGCAAGGATTCCACCTTTTGCGGGTAGTCGCACGGATTCAACAATTTTCTGGCGCTCACACTGATTCTACCATTTTTTCGTACTGGTCCGGACAGTTTTTCGGTACTCGCACGGATTCCACCATTCCCGGTACTCGCCCGGGTTCAACAATTTTCTGGTGCTCACACAGATTCTACCATTTTTCCGTACGTGTCTGGACAGTTTTTCGGCACTCGCACGGATTCAACAATTTTCTGGTGCTCACACTGATTCTACCATTTTTCCGTACTGGTCTGGACAGTTTTTCGGCACTCGCACGGATTCCACCTTTTCCCGGTACCTGTCCGGATTCAACAATTTTCTGGTGCTCACACTGATTCTACCATTTTTCCGTACTGGTCCGGACAGTTTTTCGGTACTCGCACGGATTCCACCATTTCCCGTTACTCGCCCGGATTCAACAATTTTCTGGTGCTCACACTGATTCTACCATTTTTCCGTACTGGTCTGGACAGTTTTTCGGCACTCGCACGGATTCCACCTTTTCCCGGTACCTGTCCGGATTCAACAATTTTCTGGTGCTCACACTGATTCTACCATTTTTTCGTACTGGTCCGGACAGTTTTTCGGTACTCGCACGGATTCCACCATTCCCGGTACTCGCCCGGGTTCAACAATTTTCTGGTGCTCACACAGATTCTACCATTTTTCCGTACGTGTCTGGACAGTTTTTCGGCACTCGCACGGATTCAACAATTTTCTGGTGCTCACACTGATTCTACCATTTTTCCGTACTGGTCTGGACAGTTTTTCGGCACTCGCACGGATTCCACCTTTTCCCGGTACCTGTCCGGATTCAACAATTTTCTGGTGCTCACACTGATTCTACCATTTTTCCGTACTGGTCCGGACAGTTTTTCGGTACTCGCACGGATTCCACCATTTCCCGTTACTCGCCCGGATTCAACAATTTTCTGGTGCTCACACTGATTCTACCATTTTTCCGTACTGGTCTGGACAGTTTTTCGGCACTCGCACGGATTCCACCTTTTCCCGGTACCTGTCCGGATTCAACAATTTTCTGGTGCTCACACTGATTCTACCATTTTTCCGTACTGGTCCGGACAGTTTTTCGATACTCGCACGGATTCCACCATTTCCCGTTACTCGCCCGGATTCAACAATTTTCTGGTGCTCACACTGATTCTACCATTTTTCCGTACTGGTCTGGACTGTTTTTCGGCACTCGCACGGATTCCACCTTTTCCCGGTACCTGTCCGGATTCAACAATTTTCTGTTGCTCACACTGATTCTACCATTTTTCCGTACTGGTCCGGACAGTTTTTCGGTACTCGCACGGATTCCACCATTTCCCGTTACTCGCCCGGATTCAACAATTTTCTGGTGCTCACACTGATTCTACCATTTTTCCGTACTGGTCTGGACAGTTTTTCGGCACTCGCACGGATTCCACCTTTTCCCGGTACTTGTCCGGATTCAACAATTTTCTGGTGCTCACAGTGATTCTACCATTTTTTCGTACCGGTCTGGATAGTTTTTCGGCACTCGCAAGGATTCCACCTTTTGCGGGTAGTCGCACGGATTCAACAATTTTCTGGCGCTCACACTGATTCTACCATTTTTCCGTACTGGTCCGGACAGTTTTTCGGTACTCGCACGGATTCCACCATTTCCCGTTACTCGCCCGGATTCAACAATTTTCAGGTGCTCACACTGATTCTACCATTTTTCCGTACTGGTCCGGAAAGTTTTTCGGCACTCGCACGGATTCCACCTTTTCCCGGTACCTGTCCGGATTCAACAATTTTCTGGTGCTCACACTGATTCTACCATTTTTCCGTACTGGTCCGGACAGTTTTTCGGTACTCGCACGGATTCCACCATTTCCCGTTACTCGCCCGGATTCAACAATTTTCAGGTGCTCACACTGATTCTACCATTTTTCCGTACTGGTCTGGACAGTTTTTCGGCACTCGCACGGATTCCACCTTTTCCCGGTACCTGTCCGGATTCAACAATTTTCTGGTGCTCACACTGATTCTACCATTTTTCCGTACTGGTCCGGACAGTTTTTCGGTACTCGCACGGATTCCACCATTTCCCGTTACTCGCCCGGATTCAACAATTTTCTGGTGCTCACACTGATTCTACCATTTTTCCGTACTGGTCTGGACAGTTTTTCGGCACTCGCACGGATTCCACCTTTTCCCGGTACCTGTCCGGATTCAACAATTTTCTGGTGCTCACACTGATTCTACCATTTTTTCGTACTGGTCCGGACAGTTTTTCGGTACTCGCACGGATTCCACCATTCCCGGTACTCGCCCGGGTTCAACAATTTTCTGGTGCTCACACAGATTCTACCATTTTTCCGTACGTGTCTGGACAGTTTTTCGGCACTCGCACGGATTCAACAATTTTCTGGTGCTCACACTGATTCTACCATTTTTCCGTACTGGTCCGGACAGTTTTTCGGTACTCGCACGGATTCCACCATTTCCCGTTACTCGCCCGGATTCAACAATTTTCTGGTGCTCACACTGATTCTACCATTTTTCCGTACTGGTCCGGACAGTTTTTCGGTACTCGCACGGATTCCACCATTTCCCGTTACTCGCCCGGATTCAACAATTTTCTGGTGCTCACACTGATTCTACCATTTTTCCGTACTGGTCTGGACAGTTTTTCGGCACTCGCACGGATTCCACCTTTTCCCGGTACCTGTCCGGATTCAACAATTTTCTGGTGCTCACACTGATTCTACCATTTTTCCGTACTGGTCCGGACAGTTTTTCGGTACTCGCACGGATTCCACCATTTCCCGTTACTCGCCCGGATTCAACAATTTTCTGGTGCTCACACTGATTCTACCATTTTTCCGTACTGGTCTGGACAGTTTTTCGGCACTCGCACGGATTCCACCTTTTCCCGGTACCTGTCCGGATTCAACAATTTTCTGGTGCTCACACTGATTCTACCATTTTTCCGTACTGGTCTGGACAGTTTTTCGGCACTCGCACGGATTCCACCTTTTCCCGGTACCTGTTCGGATTCAACAATTTTCTGGTGCTCACACTGATTCTACCATTTTTCCGTACTGGTCCGGACAGTTTTTCGGTACTCGCACGGATTCCACCATTTCCCGTTACTCGCCCGGATTCAACAATTTTCTGGTGCTCACACTGATTCTACCATTTTTCCGTACTGGTCTGGACAGTTTTTCGGCACTCGCACGGATTCCACCTTTTCCCGGTACTTGTCCGGATTCAACAATTTTCTGGTGCTCACACTGATTCTACCATTTTTTCGTACCGGTCTGGACAGTTTTTCGGCACTCGCAAGGATTCCACCTTTTGCGGGTAGTCGCACGGATTCAACAATTTTCTGGCGCTCACACTGATTCTACCATTTTTTCGTACTGGTCCGGACAGTTTTTCGGTACTCGCACGGATTCCACCATTCCCGGTACTCGCCCGGGTTCAACAATTTTCTGGTGCTCACACAGATTCTACCATTTTTCCGTACGTGTCTGGACAGTTTTTCGGCACTCGCACGGATTCAACAATTTTCTGGTGCTCACACTGATTCTACCATTTTTCCGTACTGGTCCGGACAGTTTTTCGGTACTCGCACGGATTCCACCATTTCCCGTTACTCGCCCGGATTCAACAATTTTCTGGTGCTCACACTGATTCTACCATTTTTCCGTACTGGTCCGGACAGTTTTTCGGTACTCGCACGGATTCCACCATTTCCCGTTACTCGCCCGGATTCAACAATTTTCTGGTGCTCACACTGATTCTACCATTTTTCCGTACTGGTCTGGACAGTTTTTCGGCACTCGCACGGATTCAACCTTTTCCCGGTACCTGTCCGGATTCAACAATTTTCTGGTGCTCACACTGATTCTACCATTTTTCCGTACTGGTCTGGACAGTTTTTCGGCACTCGCACGGATTCCACCTTTTCCCGGTACCTGTCCGGATTCAACAATTTTCTGGTGCTCACACTGATTCTACCATTTTTCCGTACTGGTCCGGACAGTTTTTCGGTACTCGCACGGATTCCACCATTTCCCGTTACTCGCCCGGATTCAACAATTTTCTGGTGCTCACACTGATTCTACCATTTTTCCGTACTGGTCTGGACAGTTTTTCGGCACTCGCACGGATTCCACCTTTTCCCGGTACCTGTCCGGATTCAACAATTTTCTGGTGCTCACACTGATTCTACCATTTTTCCGTACTGGTCCGGACAGTTTTTCGGTACTCGCACGGATTCCACCATTTCCCGTTACTCGCCCGGATTCAACAATTTTCTGGTGCTCACACTGATTCTACCATTTTTCCGTACTGGTCCGGACAGTTTTTCGGTACTCGCACGGATTCCACCATTTCCCGTTACTCGCCCGGATTCAACAATTTTCTGGTGCTCACACTGATTCTACCATTTTTCCGTACTGGTCTGGACAGTTTTTCGGCACTCGCACGGATTCCACCTTTTCCCGGTACTTGTCCGGATTCAACAATTTTCTGGTGCTCACACTGATTCTACCATTTTTTCGTACCGGTCTGGACAGTTTTTCGGCACTCGCAAGGATTCCACCTTTTGCGGGTAGTCGCACGGATTCAACAATTTTCTGGCGCTCACACTGATTCTACCATTTTTTCGTACTGGTCCGGACAGTTTTTCGGTACTCGCACGGATTCCACCATTCCCGGTACTCGCCCGGGTTCAACAATTTTCTGGTGCTCACACAGATTCTACCATTTTTCCGTACGTGTCTGGACAGTTTTTCGGCACTCGCACGGATTCAACAATTTTCTGGTGCTCACACTGATTCTACCATTTTTCCGTACTGGTCCGGACAGTTTTTCGGTACTCGCACGGATTCCACCATTTCCCGTTACTCGCCCGGATTCAACAATTTTCTGGTGCTCACACTGATTCTACCATTTTTCCGTACTGGTCCGGACAGTTTTTCGGTACTCGCACGGATTCCACCATTTCCCGTTACTCGCCCGGATTCAACAATTTTCTGGTGCTCACACTGATTCTACCATTTTTCCGTACTGGTCTGGACAGTTTTTCGGCACTCGCACGGATTCAACCTTTTCCCGGTACCTGTCCGGATTCAACAATTTTCTGGTGCTCACACTGATTCTACCATTTTTCCGTACTGGTCTGGACAGTTTTTCGGCACTCGCACGGATTCCACCTTTTCCCGGTACCTGTCCGGATTCAACAATTTTCTGGTGCTCACACTGATTCTACCATTTTTCCGTACTGGTCCGGACAGTTTTTCGGTACTCGCACGGATTCCACCATTTCCCGTTACTCGCCCGGATTCAACAATTTTCTGGTGCTCACACTGATTCTACCATTTTTCCGTACTGGTCTGGACAGTTTTTCGGCACTCGCACGGATTCCACCTTTTCCCGGTACCTGTCCGGATTCAACAATTTTCTGGTGCTCACACTGATTCTACCATTTTTTCGTACCGGTCTGGACAGTTTTTCGGCACTCGCAAGGATTCCACCTTTTGCGGGTAGTCGCACGGATTCAACAATTTTCTGGCGCTCACACTGATTCTACCATTTTTCCGTACTTGTCCGGACAGTTTTTCGGTACTCGCACGGATTCCACCATTTCCCGTTACTCGCCCGGATTCAACAATTTTTAGGTGCTCACACTGATTCTACCATTTTTCCGTACTGGTCCGGACAGTTTTTCGGTACTCGCACGGATTCCACCATTTCCCGTTACTCGCCCGGATTCAACAATTTTCTGGTGCTCACACTGATTCTACCATTTTTCCGTACTGGTCTGGACAGTTTTTCGGCACTCGCACGGATTCCACCTTTTCCCGGTACCTGTCCGGATTCAACAATTTTCTGGTGCTCACACTGATTCTACCATTTTTCCGTACTGGTCTGGACAGTTTTTCGGCACTCGCACGGATTCCACCTTTTCCCGGTACCTGTCCGGATTCAACAATTTTCTGGTGCTCACACTGATTCTACCATTTTTCCGTACTGGTCCGGACAGTTTTTCGGTACTCGCACGGATTCCACCATTTCCCGTTACTCGCCCGGATTCAACAATTTTCAGGTGCTCACACTGATTCTACCATTTTTCCGTACTGGTCTGGACAGTTTTTCGGCACTCGCACGGATTCCACCTTTTCCCGGTACTTGTCCGGATTCAACAATTTTCTGGTGCTCACACTGATTCTACCATTTTTTCGTACCGGTCTGGACAGTTTTTCGGTACTCGCACGGATTCCACCATTTCCCGTTACTCGCCCGGATTCAACAATTTTCTGGTGCTCACACTGATTCTACCATTTTTCCGTACTGGTCCGGACAGTTTTTCGGTACTCGCACGGATTCCACCATTTCCCGTTACTCGCCCGGATTCAACAATTTTCTGGTGCTCACACTGATTCTACCATTTTTCCGTACTGGTCTGGACAGTTTTTCGGCACTCGCACGGATTCCACCTTTTCCCGGTACCTGTCCGGATTCAACAATTTTCTGGTGCTCACACTGATTCTACCATTTTTCCGTACTGGTCCGGACAGTTTTTCGGTACTCGCACGGATTCCACCATTTCCCGTTACTCGCCCGGATTCAACAATTTTCTGGTGCTCACACTGATTCTACCATTTTTCCGTACTGGTCTGGACAGTTTTTCGGCACTCGCACGGATTCCACCTTTTCCCGGTACCTGTCCGGATTCAACAATTTTCTGGTGCTCACACTGATTCTACCATTTTTCCGTACTGGTCTGGACAGTTTTTCGGCACTCGCACGGATTCCACCTTTTCCCGGTACCTGTTCGGATTCAACAATTTTCTGGTGCTCACACTGATTCTACCATTTTTCCGTACTGGTCCGGACAGTTTTTCGGTACTCGCACGGATTCCACCATTTCCCGTTACTCGCCCGGATTCAACAATTTTCTGGTGCTCACACTGATTCTACCATTTTTCCGTACTGGTCTGGACAGTTTTTCGGCACTCGCACGGATTCCACCTTTTCCCGGTACTTGTCCGGATTCAACAATTTTCTGGTGCTCACACTGATTCTACCATTTTTTCGTACCGGTCTGGACAGTTTTTCGGCACTCGCAAGGATTCCACCTTTTGCGGGTAGTCGCACGGATTCAACAATTTTCTGGCGCTCACACTGATTCTACCATTTTTTCGTACTGGTCCGGACAGTTTTTCGGTACTCGCACGGATTCCACCATTCCCGGTACTCGCCCGGGTTCAACAATTTTCTGGTGCTCACACAGATTCTACCATTTTTCCGTACGTGTCTGGACAGTTTTTCGGCACTCGCACGGATTCAACAATTTTCTGGTGCTCACACTGATTCTACCATTTTTCCGTACTGGTCCGGACAGTTTTTCGGTACTCGCACGGATTCCACCATTTCCCGTTACTCGCCCGGATTCAACAATTTTCTGGTGCTCACACTGATTCTACCATTTTTCCGTACTGGTCCGGACAGTTTTTCGGTACTCGCACGGATTCCACCATTTCCCGTTACTCGCCCGGATTCAACAATTTTCTGGTGCTCACACTGATTCTACCATTTTTCCGTACTGGTCTGGACAGTTTTTCGGCACTCGCACGGATTCAACCTTTTCCCGGTACCTGTCCGGATTCAACAATTTTCTGGTGCTCACACTGATTCTACCATTTTTCCGTACTGGTCTGGACAGTTTTTCGGCACTCGCACGGATTCCACCTTTTCCCGGTACCTGTCCGGATTCAACAATTTTCTGGTGCTCACACTGATTCTACCATTTTTCCGTACTGGTCCGGACAGTTTTTCGGTACTCGCACGGATTCCACCATTTCCCGTTACTCGCCCGGATTCAACAATTTTCTGGTGCTCACACTGATTCTACCATTTTTCCGTACTGGTCTGGACAGTTTTTCGGCACTCGCACGGATTCCACCTTTTCCCGGTACCTGTCCGGATTCAACAATTTTCTGGTGCTCACACTGATTCTACCATTTTTCCGTACTGGTCCGGACAGTTTTTCGGTACTCGCACGGATTCCACCATTTCCCGTTACTCGCCCGGATTCAACAATTTTCTGGTGCTCACACTGATTCTACCATTTTTCCGTACTGGTCCGGACAGTTTTTCGGTACTCGCACGGATTCCACCATTTCCCGTTACTCGCCCGGATTCAACAATTTTCTGGTGCTCACACTGATTCTACCATTTTTCCGTACTGGTCTGGACAGTTTTTCGGCACTCGCACGGATTCCACCTTTTCCCGGTACTTGTCCGGATTCAACAATTTTCTGGTGCTCACACTGATTCTACCATTTTTTCGTACCGGTCTGGACAGTTTTTCGGCACTCGCAAGGATTCCACCTTTTGCGGGTAGTCGCACGGATTCAACAATTTTCTGGCGCTCACACTGATTCTACCATTTTTTCGTACTGGTCCGGACAGTTTTTCGGTACTCGCACGGATTCCACCATTCCCGGTACTCGCCCGGGTTCAACAATTTTCTGGTGCTCACACAGATTCTACCATTTTTCCGTACGTGTCTGGACAGTTTTTCGGCACTCGCACGGATTCAACAATTTTCTGGTGCTCACACTGATTCTACCATTTTTCCGTACTGGTCCGGACAGTTTTTCGGTACTCGCACGGATTCCACCATTTCCCGTTACTCGCCCGGATTCAACAATTTTCTGGTGCTCACACTGATTCTACCATTTTTCCGTACTGGTCCGGACAGTTTTTCGGTACTCGCACGGATTCCACCATTTCCCGTTACTCGCCCGGATTCAACAATTTTCTGGTGCTCACACTGATTCTACCATTTTTCCGTACTGGTCTGGACAGTTTTTCGGCACTCGCACGGATTCAACCTTTTCCCGGTACCTGTCCGGATTCAACAATTTTCTGGTGCTCACACTGATTCTACCATTTTTCCGTACTGGTCTGGACAGTTTTTCGGCACTCGCACGGATTCCACCTTTTCCCGGTACCTGTCCGGATTCAACAATTTTCTGGTGCTCACACTGATTCTACCATTTTTCCGTACTGGTCCGGACAGTTTTTCGGTACTCGCACGGATTCCACCATTTCCCGTTACTCGCCCGGATTCAACAATTTTCTGGTGCTCACACTGATTCTACCATTTTTCCGTACTGGTCCGGACAGTTTTTCGGTACTCGCACGGATTCCACCATTTCCCGTTACTCGCCCGGATTCAACAATTTTCTGGTGCTCACACTGATTCTACCATTTTTCCGTACTGGTCTGGACAGTTTTTCGGCACTCGCACGGATTCAACCTTTTCCCGGTACCTGTCCGGATTCAACAATTTTCTGGTGCTCACACTGATTCTACCATTTTTCCGTACTGGTCTGGACAGTTTTTCGGCACTCGCACGGATTCCACCTTTTCCCGGTACCTGTCCGGATTCAACAATTTTCTGGTGCTCACACTGATTCTACCATTTTTCCGTACTGGTCCGGACAGTTTTTCGGTACTCGCACGGATTCCACCATTTCCCGTTACTCGCCCGGATTCAACAATTTTCTGGTGCTCACACTGATTCTACCATTTTTCCGTACTGGTCTGGACAGTTTTTCGGCACTCGCACGGATTCCACCTTTTCCCGGTACCTGTCCGGATTCAACAATTTTCTGGTGCTCACACTGATTCTACCATTTTTCCGTACTGGTCCGGACAGTTTTTCGGTACTCGCACGGATTCCACCATTTCCCGTTACTCGCCCGGATTCAACAATTTTCTGGTGCTCACACTGATTCTACCATTTTTCCGTACTGGTCCGGACAGTTTTTCGGTACTCGCACGGATTCCACCATTTCCCGTTACTCGCCCGGATTCAACAATTTTCTGGTGCTCACACTGATTCTACCATTTTTCCGTACTGGTCTGGACAGTTTTTCGGCACTCGCACGGATTCCACCTTTTCCCGGTACTTGTCCGGATTCAACAATTTTCTGGTGCTCACACTGATTCTACCATTTTTTCGTACCGGTCTGGACAGTTTTTCGGCACTCGCAAGGATTCCACCTTTTGCGGGTAGTCGCACGGATTCAACAATTTTCTGGCGCTCACACTGATTCTACCATTTTTTCGTACTGGTCCGGACAGTTTTTCGGTACTCGCACGGATTCCACCATTCCCGGTACTCGCCCGGGTTCAACAATTTTCTGGTGCTCACACAGATTCTACCATTTTTCCGTACGTGTCTGGACAGTTTTTCGGCACTCGCACGGATTCAACAATTTTCTGGTGCTCACACTGATTCTACCATTTTTCCGTACTGGTCCGGACAGTTTTTCGGTACTCGCACGGATTCCACCATTTCCCGTTACTCGCCCGGATTCAACAATTTTCTGGTGCTCACACTGATTCTACCATTTTTCCGTACTGGTCCGGACAGTTTTTCGGTACTCGCACGGATTCCACCATTTCCCGTTACTCGCCCGGATTCAACAATTTTCTGGTGCTCACACTGATTCTACCATTTTTCCGTACTGGTCTGGACAGTTTTTCGGCACTCGCACGGATTCAACCTTTTCCCGGTACCTGTCCGGATTCAACAATTTTCTGGTGCTCACACTGATTCTACCATTTTTCCGTACTGGTCTGGACAGTTTTTCGGCACTCGCACGGATTCCACCTTTTCCCGGTACCTGTCCGGATTCAACAATTTTCTGGTGCTCACACTGATTCTACCATTTTTCCGTACTGGTCCGGACAGTTTTTCGGTACTCGCACGGATTCCACCATTTCCCGTTACTCGCCCGGATTCAACAATTTTCTGGTGCTCACACTGATTCTACCATTTTTCCGTACTGGTCTGGACAGTTTTTCGGCACTCGCACGGATTCCACCTTTTCCCGGTACCTGTCCGGATTCAACAATTTTCTGGTGCTCACACTGATTCTACCATTTTTTCGTACCGGTCTGGACAGTTTTTCGGCACTCGCAAGGATTCCACCTTTTGCGGGTAGTCGCACGGATTCAACAATTTTCTGGCGCTCACACTGATTCTACCATTTTTCCGTACTTGTCCGGACAGTTTTTCGGTACTCGCACGGATTCCACCATTTCCCGTTACTCGCCCGGATTCAACAATTTTTAGGTGCTCACACTGATTCTACCATTTTTCCGTACTGGTCCGGACAGTTTTTCGGTACTCGCACGGATTCCACCATTTCCCGTTACTCGCCCGGATTCAACAATTTTCTGGTGCTCACACTGATTCTACCATTTTTCCGTACTGGTCTGGACAGTTTTTCGGCACTCGCACGGATTCCACCTTTTCCCGGTACCTGTCCGGATTCAACAATTTTCTGGTGCTCACACTGATTCTACCATTTTTCCGTACTGGTCTGGACAGTTTTTCGGCACTCGCACGGATTCCACCTTTTCCCGGTACCTGTCCGGATTCAACAATTTTCTGGTGCTCACACTGATTCTACCATTTTTCCGTACTGGTCCGGACAGTTTTTCGGTACTCGCACGGATTCCACCATTTCCCGTTACTCGCCCGGATTCAACAATTTTCAGGTGCTCACACTGATTCTACCATTTTTCCGTACTGGTCTGGACAGTTTTTCGGCACTCGCACGGATTCCACCTTTTTCCCGGTACCTGTCCGGATTCAACAATTTTCTGGTGCTCACACTGATTCTACCATTTTTCCGTACTGGTCCGGACAGTTTTTCGGTACTCGCACGGATTCCACCATTTCCCGTTACTCGCCCGGATTCAACAATTTTCTGGTGCTCACACTGATTCTACCATTTTTCCGTACTGGTCTGGACAGTTTTTCGGCACTCGCACGGATTCCACCTTTTCCCGGTACTTGTCCGGATTCAACAATTTTCTGGTGCTCACACTGATTCTACCATTTTTTCGTACCGGTCTGGACAGTTTTTCGGCACTCGCAAGGATTCCACCTTTTGCGGGTAGTCGCACGGATTCAACAATTTTCTGGCGCTCACACTGATTCTACCATTTTTTCGTACTGGTCCGGACAGTTTTTCGGTACTCGCACGGATTCCACCATTCCCGGTACTCGCCCGGGTTCAACAATTTTCTGGTGCTCACACAGATTCTACCATTTTTCCGTACGTGTCTGGACAGTTTTTCGGCACTCGCACGGATTCAACAATTTTCTGGTGCTCACACTGATTCTACCATTTTTCCGTACTGGTCCGGACAGTTTTTCGGTACTCGCACGGATTCCACCATTTCCCGTTACTCGCCCGGATTCAACAATTTTCTGGTGCTCACACTGATTCTACCATTTTTCCGTACTGGTCTGGACAGTTTTTCGGCACTCGCACGGATTCCACCTTTTCCCGGTACCTGTCCGGATTCAACAATTTTCTGGTGCTCACACTGATTCTACCATTTTTTCGTACTGGTCCGGACAGTTTTTCGGTACTCGCACGGATTCCACCATTCCCGGTACTCGCCCGGGTTCAACAATTTTCTGGTGCTCACACAGATTCTACCATTTTTCCGTACGTGTCTGGACAGTTTTTCGGCACTCGCACGGATTCAACAATTTTCTGGTGCTCACACTGATCTACCATTTTTCCGTACTGGTCCGGACAGTTTTTCGGTACTCGCACGGATTCCACCATTTCCCGTTACTCGCCCGGATTCAACAATTTTCTGGTGCTCACACTGATTCTACCATTTTTCCGTACTGGTCCGGACAATTTTTCGGTACTCGCACGGATTCCACCATTTCCCGTTACTCTCCCGGATTCAACAATTTTCTGGTGCTCACACTGATTCTACCATTTTTCCGTACTGGTCTGGACAGTTTTTCGGCACTCGCACGGATTCCACCTTTTCCCGGTACCTGTCCGGATTCAACAATTTTCTGGTGCTCACACTGATTCTACCATTTTTCCGTACTGGTCTGGACAGTTTTTCGGCACTCGCACGGATTCCACCTTTTCCCGGTACCTGTCCGGATTCAACAATTTTCTGGTGCTCACACTGATTCTACCATTTTTCCGTACTGGTCCGGACAGTTTTTCGGTACTCGCACGGATTCCACCATTTCCCGTTACTCGCCCGGATTCAACAATTTTCTGGTGCTCACACTGATTCTACCATTTTTCCGTACTGGTCTGGACAGTTTTTCGGCACTCGCACGGATTCCACCTTTTCCCGGTACTTGTCCGGATTCAACAATTTTCTGGTGCTCACACTGATTCTACCATTTTTTCGTACCGGTCTGGACAGTTTTTCGGCACTCGCAAGGATTCCACCTTTTGCGGGTAGTCGCACGGATTCAACAATTTTCTGGCGCTCACACTGATTCTACCATTTTTTCGTACTGGTCCGGACAGTTTTTCGGTACTCGCACGGATTCCACCATTCCCGGTACTCGCCCGGGTTCAACAATTTTCTGGTGCTCACACAGATTCTACCATTTTTCCGTACGTGTCTGGACAGTTTTTCGGCACTCGCAAGGATTCCACCTTTTGCGGGTAGTCGCACGGATTCAACAATTTTCTGGCGCTCACACTGATTCTACCATTTTTCCGTACTTGTCCG
Source organism: Vitis vinifera (assembly GCF_030704535.1). NCBI lineage: Eukaryota > Viridiplantae > Streptophyta > Magnoliopsida > Vitales > Vitaceae > Vitis > Vitis vinifera. The sequence goes on from NC_081814.1 coordinate 21,522,011, forward strand.
GACAGTTTTTCGGTACTCGCACGGATTCCACCATTTCCCGTTACTCGCCCGGATTCAACAATTTTCTGGTGCTCACACTGATTCTACCATTTTTCCGTACTGGTCCGGACAGTTTTTCGGTACTCGCACGGATTCCACCATTTCCCGTTACTCGCCCGGATTCAACAATTTTCTGGTGCTCACACTGATTCTACCATTTTTCCGTACTGGTCTGGACAGTTTTTCGGCACTCGCACGGATTCAACCTTTTCCCGGTACCTGTCCGGATTCAACAATTTTCTGGTGCTCACACTGATTCTACCATTTTTCCGTACTGGTCGGGACAGTTTTTCGGCACTCGCACGGATTCCACCTTTTCCCGGTACCTGTCCGGATTCAACAATTTTCTGGTGCTCACACTGATTCTACCATTTTTCCGTACTGGTCCGGACAGTTTTTCGGTACTCGCACGGATTCCACCATTTCCCGTTACTCGCCCGGATTCAACAATTTTCTGGTGCTCACACTGATTCTACCATTTTTCCGTACTGGTCTGGACAGTTTTTCGGCACTCGCACGGATTCCACCTTTTCCCGGTACCTGTCCGGATTCAACAATTTTCTGGTGCTCACACTGATTCTACCATTTTTTCGTACCGGTCTGGACAGTTTTTCGGCACTCGCAAGGATTCCACCTTTTGCGGGTAGTCGCACGGATTCAACAATTTTCTGGCGCTCACACTGATTCTACCATTTTTCCGTACTTGTCCGGACAGTTTTTCGGTACTCGCACGGATTCCACCATTTCCCGTTACTCGCCCGGATTCAACAATTTTTAGGTGCTCACACTGATTCTACCATTTTTCCGTACTGGTCCGGACAGTTTTTCGGTACTCGCACGGATTCCACCATTTCCCGTTACTCGCCCGGATTCAACAATTTTCTGGTGCTCACACTGATTCTACCATTTTTCCGTACTGGTCTGGACAGTTTTTCGGCACTCGCACGGATTCCACCTTTTCCCGGTACCTGTCCGGATTCAACAATTTTCTGGTGCTCACACTGATTCTACCATTTTTCCGTACTGGTCTGGACAGTTTTTCGGCACTCGCACGGATTACACCTTTTCCCGGTACCTGTCCGGATTCAACAATTTTCTGGTGCTCACACTGATTCTACCATTTTTCCGTACTGGTCCGGACAGTTTTTCGGTACTCGCACGGATTCCACCATTTCCCGTTACTCGCCCGGATTCAACAATTTTCAGGTGCTCACACTGATTCTACCATTTTTCCGTACTGGTCTGGACAGTTTTTCGGCACTCGCACGGATTCCACCTTTTCCCGGTACATGTCCGGATTCAACAATTTTCTGGTGCTCACACTGATTCTACCATTTTTCCGTACTGGTCCGGACAGTTTTTCGGTACTCGCACGGATTCCACCATTTCCCGTTACTCGCCCGGATTCAACAATTTTCTGGTGCTCACACTGATTCTACCATTTTTCCGTACTGGTCTGGACAGTTTTTCGGCACTCGCACGGATTCCACCTTTTCCCGGTACTTGTCCGGATTCAACAATTTTCTGGTGCTCACACTGATTCTACCATTTTTTCGTACCGGTCTGGACAGTTTTTCGGCACTCGCAAGGATTCCACCTTTTGCGGGTAGTCGCACGGATTCAACAATTTTCTGGCGCTCACACTGATTCTACCATTTTTTCGTACTGGTCCGGACAGTTTTTCGGTACTCGCACGGATTCCACCATTCCCGGTACTCGCCCGGGTTCAACAATTTTCTGGTGCTCACACAGATTCTACCATTTTTCCGTACGTGTCTGGACAATTTTTCGGCACTCGCACGGATTCAACAATTTTCTGGTGCTCACACTGATTCTACCATTTTTCCGTACTGGTCCGGACAGTTTTTCGGTACTCGCACGGATTCCACCATTTCCCGTTACTCGCCCGGATTCAACAATTTTCTGGTGCTCACACTGATTCTACCATTTTTCCGTACTGGTCTGGACAGTTTTTCGGCACTCGCACGGATTCCACCTTTTCCCGGTACCTGTCCGGATTCAACAATTTTCTGGTGCTCACACTGATTCTACCATTTTTTCGTACTGGTCCGGACAGTTTTTCGGTACTCGCACGGATTCCACCATTCCCGGTACTCGCCCGGGTTCAACAATTTTCTGGTGCTCACACAGATTCTACCATTTTTCCGTACGTGTCTGGACAGTTTTTCGGCACTCGCACGGATTCAACAATTTTCTGGTGCTCACACTGATTCTACCATTTTTCCGTACTGGTCCGGACAGTTTTTCGGTACTCGCACGGATTCCACCATTTCCCGTTACTCGCCCGGATTCAACAATTTTCTGGTGCTCACACTGATTCTACCATTTTTCCGTACTGGTCCGGACAGTTTTTCGGTACTCGCACGGATTCCACCATTTCCCGTTACTCGCCCGGATTCAACAATTTTCTGGCGCTCACACTGATTCTACCATTTTTTCGTACTGGTCCGGACAGTTTTTCGGTACTCGCACGGATTCCACCATTCCCGGTACTCGCCCGGGTTCAACAATTTTCTGGTGCTCACACAGATTCTACCATTTTTCCGTACGTGTCTGGACAGTTTTTCGGCACTCGCAAGGATTCCACCTTTTGCGGGTAGTCGCACGGATTCAACAATTTTCTGGCGCTCACACTGATTCTACCATTTTTCCGTACTTGTCCGGACAGTTTTTCGGTACTCGCACGGATTCCACCATTTCCCGTTACTCGCCCGGATTCAACAATTTTCTGGTGCTCACACTGATTCTACCATTTTTCCGTACTGGTCCGGACAGTTTTTCGGTACTCGCACGGATTCCACCATTTCCCGTTACTCGCCCGGATTCAACAATTTTCTGGTGCTCACACTGATTCTACCATTTTTCCGTACTGGTCTGGACAGTTTTTCGGCACTCGCACGGATTCAACCTTTTCCCGGTACCTGTCCGGATTCAACAATTTTCTGGTGCTCACACTGATTCTACCATTTTTCCGTACTGGTCTGGACAGTTTTTCGGCACTCGCACGGATTCCACCTTTTCCCGGTACCTGTCCGGATTCAACAATTTTCTGGTGCTCACACTGATTCTACCATTTTTCCGTACTGGTCCGGACAGTTTTTCGGTACTCGCACGGATTCCACCATTTCCCGTTACTCGCCCGGATTCAACAATTTTCTGGTGCTCACACTGATTCTACCATTTTTCCGTACTGGTCTGGACAGTTTTTCGGCACTCGCACGGATTCCACCTTTTCCCGGTACCTGTCCGGATTCAACAATTTTCTGGTGCTCACACTGATTCTACCATTTTTTCGTACCGGTCTGGACAGTTTTTCGGCACTCGCAAGGATTCCACCTTTTGCGGGTAGTCGCACGGATTCAACAATTTTCTGGCGCTCACACTGATTCTACCATTTTTCCGTACTTGTCCGGACAGTTTTTCGGTACTCGCACGGATTCCACCATTTCCCGTTACTCGCCCGGATTCAACAATTTTTAGGTGCTCACACTGATTCTACCATTTTTCCGTACTGGTCCGGACAGTTTTTCGGTACTCGCACGGATTCCACCATTTCCCGTTACTCGCCCGGATTCAACAATTTTCTGGTGCTCACACTGATTCTACCATTTTTCCGTACTGGTCTGGACAGTTTTTCGGCACTCGCACGGATTCCACCTTTTCCCGGTACCTGTCCGGATTCAACAATTTTCTGGTGCTCACACTGATTCTACCATTTTTCCGTACTGGTCTGGACAGTTTTTCGGCACTCGCACGGATTCCACCTTTTCCCGGTACCTGTCCGGATTCAACAATTTTCTGGTGCTCACACTGATTCTACCATTTTTCCGTACTGGTCCGGACAGTTTTTCGGTACTCGCACGGATTCCACCATTTCCCGTTACTCGCCCGGATTCAACAATTTTCAGGTGCTCACACTGATTCTACCATTTTTCCGTACTGGTCTGGACAGTTTTTCGGCACTCGCACGGATTCCACCTTTTCCCGGTACCTGTCCGGATTCAACAATTTTCTGGTGCTCACACTGATTCTACCATTTTTCCGTACTGGTCCGGACAGTTTTTCGGTACTCGCACGGATTCCACCATTTCCCGTTACTCGCCCGGATTCAACAATTTTCTGGTGCTCACACTGATTCTACCATTTTTCCGTACTGGTCTGGACAGTTTTTCGGCACTCGCACGGATTCCACCTTTTCCCGGTACTTGTCCGGATTCAACAATTTTCTGGTGCTCACACTGATTCTACCATTTTTTCGTACCGGTCTGGACAGTTTTTCGGCACTCGCAAGGATTCCACCTTTTGCGGGTAGTCGCACGGATTCAACAATTTTCTGGCGCTCACACTGATTCTACCATTTTTTCGTACTGGTCCGGACAGTTTTTCGGTACTCGCACGGATTCCACCATTCCCGGTACTCGCCCGGGTTCAACAATTTTCTGGTGCTCACACAGATTCTACCATTTTTCCGTACGTGTCTGGACAGTTTTTCGGCACTCGCACGGATTCAACAATTTTCTGGTGCTCACACTGATTTTACCATTTTTCCGTACTGGTCCGGACAGTTTTTCGGTACTCGCACGGATTCCACCATTTCCCGTTACTCGCCCGGATTCAACAATTTTCTGGTGCTCACACTGATTCTACCATTTTTCCGTACTGGTCCGGACAGTTTTTCGGTACTCGCACGGATTCCACCATTTCCCGTTACTCGCCCGGATTCAACAATTTTCTGGTGCTCACACTGATTCTACCATTTTTCCGTACTGGTCTGGACAGTTTTTCGGCACTCGCACGGATTCCACCTTTTCCCGGTACCTGTCCGGATTCAACAATTTTCTGGTGCTCACACTGATTCTACCATTTTTCCGTACTGGTCCGGACAGTTTTTCGGTACTCGCACGGATTCCACCATTTCCCGTTACTCGCCCGGATTCAACAATTTTCTGGTGCTCACACTGATTCTACCATTTTTCCGTACTGGTCTGGACAGTTTTTCGGCACTCGCACGGATTCCACCTTTTCCCGGTACCTGTCCGGATTCAACAATTTTCTGGTGCTCACACTGATTCTACCATTTTTCAGTACTGGTCTGGACAGTTTTTCGGCACTCGCACGGATTCCACCTTTTCCCGGTACCTGTCCGGATTCAACAATTTTCTGGTGCTCACACTGATTCTACCATTTTTCCGTACTGGTCCGGACAGTTTTTCGGGACTCGCACGGATTCCACCATTTCCCGTTACTCGCCCGGATTCAACAATTTTCTGGTGCTCACACTGATTCTACCATTTTTCCGTACTGGTCTGGACAGTTTTTCGGCACTCGCACGGATTCCACCTTTTCCCGGTACTTGTCCGGATTCAACAATTTTCTGGTGCTCACACTGATTCTACCATTTTTTCGTACCGGTCTGGACAGTTTTTCGGCACTCGCAAGGATTCCACCTTTTGCGGGTAGTCGCACGGATTAACCAATTTTCTGGCGCTCACACTGATTCTACCATTTTTTCGTACTGGTCCGGACAGTTTTTCGGTACTCGCACGGATTCCACCATTCCCGGTACTCGCCCGGGTTCAACAATTTTCTGGTGCTCACACAGATTCTACCATTTTTCCGTACGTGTCTGGACAGTTTTTCGGCACTCGCAAGGATTCCACCTTTTGCGGGTAGTCGCACGGATTCAACAATTTTCTGGCGCTCACACTGATTCTACCATTTTTCCGTACTTGTCCGGACAGTTTTTCGGTACTCGCACGGATTCCACCATTTCCCGTTACTCGCCCGGATTCAACAATTTTCTGGTGCTCACACTGATTCTACCATTTTTCCGTACTGGTCCGGACAGTTTTTCGGTACTCGCACGGATTCCACCATTTCCCGTTACTCGCCCGGATTCAACAATTTTCTGGTGCTCACACTGATTCTACCATTTTTCCGTACTGGTCTGGACAGTTTTTCGGCACTCGAACGGATTCAACCTTTTCCCGGTACCTGTCCGGATTCAACAATTTTCTGGTGCTCACACTGATTCTACCATTTTTCCGTACTGGTCTGGACAGTTTTTCGGCACTCGCACGGATTCCACCTTTTCCCGGTACCTGTCCGGATTCAACAATTTTCTGGTGCTCACACTGATTCTACCATTTTTCCGTACTGGTCCGGACAGTTTTTCGGTACTCGCACGGATTCCACCATTTCCCGTTACTCGCCCGGATTCAACAATTTTCTGGTGCTCACACTGATTCTACCATTTTTCCGTACTGGTCTGGACAGTTTTTCGGCACTCGCACGGATTCCACCTTTTCCCGGTACCTGTCCGGATTCAACAATTTTCTGGTGCTCACACTGATTCTACCATTTTTTCGTACCGGTCTGGACAGTTTTTCGGCACTCGCAAGGATTCCACCTTTTGCGGGTAGTCGCACGGATTCAACAATTTTCTGGCGCTCACACTGATTCTACCATTTTTCCGTACTTGTCCGGACAGTTTTTCGGTACTCGCACGGATTCCACCATTTCCCGTTACTCGCCCGGATTCAACAATTTTTAGGTGCTTACACTGATTCTACCATTTTTCCGTACTGGTCCGGACAGTTTTTCGGTACTCGCACGGATTCCACCATTTCCCGTTACTCGCCCGGATTCAACAATTTTCTGGTGCTCACACTGATTCTACCATTTTTCCGTACTGGTCTGGACAGTTTTTCGGCACTCGCACGGATTCCACCTTTTCCCGGTACCTGTCCGGATTCAACAATTTTCTGGTGCTCACACTGATTCTACCATTTTTCCGTACTGGTCGGGACAGTTTTTCGGCACTCGCACGGATTCCACCTTTTCCCGGTACCTGTCCGGATTCAACAATTTTCTGGTGCTCACACTGATTCTACCATTTTTCCGTACTGGTCCGGACAGTTTTTCGGTACTCGCACGGATTCCACCATTTCCCGTTACTCGCCCGGATTCAACAATTTTCAGGTGCTCACACTGATTCTACCATTTTTCCGTACTGGTCTGGACAGTTTTTCGGCACTCGCACGGATTCCACCTTTTCCCGGTACCTGTCCGGATTCAACAATTTTCTGGTGCTCACACTGATTCTACCATTTTTCCGTACTGGTCCGGACAGTTTTTCGGTACTCGCACGGATTCCACCATTTCCCGTTACTCGCCCGGATTCAACAATTTTCTGGTGCTCACACTGATTCTACCATTTTTCCGTACTGGTCTGGACAGTTTTTCGGCACTCGCACGGATTCCACCTTTTCCCGGTACTTGTCCGGATTCAACAATTTTCTGGTGCTCACACTGATTCTACCATTTTTTCGTACCGGTCTGGACAGTTTTTCGGCACTCGCAAGGATTCCACCTTTTGCGGGTAGTCGCACGGATTCAACAATTTTCTGGCGCTCACACTGATTCTACCATTTTTTCGTACTGGTCCGGACAGTTTTTCGGTACTCGCACGGATTCCACCATTCCCGGTACTCGCCCGGGTTCAACAATTTTCTGGTGCTCACACAGATTCTACCATTTTTCCGTACGTGTCTGGACAGTTTTTCGGCACTCGCACGGATTCAACAATTTTCTGGTGCTCACACTGATTCTACCATTTTTCCGTACTGGTCCGGACAGTTTTTCGGCACTCGCACGGATTCCACCTTTTCCCGGTACCTGTCCGGATTCAACAATTTTCTGGTGCTCACACTGATTCTACCATTTTTCCGTACTGGTCCGGACAGTTTTTCGGTACTCGCACGGATTCCACCATTTCCCGTTACTCGCCCGGATTCAACAATTTTCTGGTGCTCACACAGATTCTACCATTTTTCCGTACTGGTCTGGACAGTTTTTCGGCACTCGCACGGATTCCACCTTTTCCCGGTACTTGTCCGGATTCAACAATTTTCTGGTGCTCACACTGATTCTACCATTTTTTCGTACCGGTCTGGACAGTTTTTCGGCACTCGCAAGGATTCCACCTTTTGCGGGTAGTCGCACGGATTCAACAATTTTCTGGCGCTCACACTGATTCTACCATTTTTTCGTACTGGTCCGGACAGTTTTTCGGTACTCGCACGGATTCCACCATTCCCGGTACTCGCCCGGGTTCAACAATTTTCTGGTGCTCACACAGATTCTACCATTTTTCCGTACGTGTCTGGACAGTTTTTCGGCACTCGCACGGATTCAACAATTTTCTGGTGCTCACACTGATTCTACCATTTTTCCGTACTGGTCCGGACAGTTTTTCGGTACTCGCACGGATTCCACCATTTCCCGTTACTCGCCCGGATTCAACAATTTTCTGGTGCTCACACTGATTCTACCATTTTTCCGTACTGGTCCGGACAGTTTTTCGGTACTCGCACGGATTCCACCATTTCCCGTTACTCGCCCGGATTCAACAATTTTCTGGTGCTCACACTGATTCTACCATTTTTCCGTACTGGTCTGGACAGTTTTTCGGCACTCGCACGGATTCCACCTTTTCCCGGTACCTGTCCGGATTCAACAATTTTCTGGTGCTCACACTGATTCTACCATTTTTCCGTACTGGTCCGGACAGTTTTTCGGCACTCGCACGGATTCCACCTTTTCCCGGTACCTGTCCGGATTCAACAATTTTCTGGTGCTCACACTGATTCTACCATTTTTCCGTACTGGTCCGGACAGTTTTTCGGTACTCGCACGGATTCCACCATTTCCCGTTACTCGCCCGGATTCAACAATTTTCTGGTGCTCACACTGATTCTACCATTTTTCCGTACTGGTCTGGACAGTTTTTCGGCACTCGCACGGATTCCACCTTTTCCCGGTACGTGTCCGGATTCAACAATTTTCTGGTGCTCACACTGATTCTACCATTTTTTCGTACCGGTCTGGACAGTTTTTCGGCACTCGCAAGGATTCCACCTTTTGCGGGTAGTCGCACGGATTCAACAATTTTCTGGCGCTCACACTGATTCTACCATTTTTTCGTACTGGTCCGGACAGTTTTTCGGTACTCGCACGGATTCCACCATTCCCGGTACTCGCCCGGGTTCAACAATTTTCTGGTGCTCACACAGATTCTACCATTTTTCCGTACGTGTCTGGACAGTTTTTCGGCACTCGCACGGATTCAACAATTTTCTGGTGCTCACACTGATTCTACCATATTTCCGTACTGGTCCGGACAGTTTTTCGGTACTCGCACGGATTCCACCATTTCCCGTTACTCGCCCGGATTCAACAATTTTCTGGTGCTCACACTGATTCTACCATTTTTCCGTACTGGTCCGGACAGTTTTTCGGTACTCGCACGGATTCCACCATTTCCCGTTACTCGCCCGGATTCAACAATTTTCTGGTGCTCACACTGATTCTACCATTTTTCCGTACTGGTCTGGACAGTTTTTCGGCACTTGCACGGATTCCACCTTTTCCCGGTACCTGTCCGGATTCAACAATTTTCTGGTGCTCACACTGATTCTACCATTTTTCCGTACTGGTCTGGACAGTTTTTCGGCACTCGCACGGATTCCACCTTTTCCCGGTACCTGTCCGGATTCAACAATTTTCTGGTGCTCACACTGATTCTACCATTTTTCCGTACTGGTCCGGACAGTTTTTCGGTACTCGCACGGATTCCACCATTTCCCGTTACTCGCCCGGATTCAACAATTTTCTGGTGCTCACACAGATTCTACCATTTTTCCGTACTGGTCTGGACAGTTTTTCGGCACTCGCACGGATTCCACCTTTTCCCGGTACTTGTCCGGATTCAACAATTTTCTGGTGCTCACACTGATTCTACCATTTTTTCGTACCGGTCTGGACAGTTTTTCGGCACTCGCAAGGATTCCACCTTTTGCGGGTAGTCGCACGGATTCAACAATTTTCTGGCGCTCACACTGATTCTACCATTTTTTCGTACTGGTCCGGACAGTTTTTCGGTACTCGCACGGATTCCACCATTCCCGGTACTCGCCCGGGTTCAACAATTTTCTGGTGCTCACACAGATTCTACCATTTTTCCGTACGTGTCTGGACAGTTTTTCGGCACTCGCACGGATTCAACAATTTTCTGGTGCTCACACTGATTCTACCATTTTTCCGTACTGGTCCGGACAGTTTTTCGGTACTCGCACGGATTCCACCATTTCCCGTTACTCGCCCGGATTCAACAATTTTCTGGTGCTCACACTGATTCTACCATTTTTCCGTACTGGTCCGGACAGTTTTTCGGTACTCGCACGGATTCCACCATTTCCCGTTACTCGCCCGGATTCAACAATTTTCTGGTGCTCACACTGATTCTACCATTTTTCCGTACTGGTCTGGACAGTTTTTCGGCACTCGCACGGATTCCACCTTTTCCCGGTACCTGTCCGGATTCAACAATTTTCTGGTGCTCACACTGATTCTACCATTTTTCCGTACTGGTCCGGACAGTTTTTCGGCACTCGCACGGATTCCACCTTTTCCCGGTACCTGTCCGGATTCAACAATTTTCTGGTGCTCACACTGATTCTACCATTTTTCCGTACTGGTCCGGACAGTTTTTCGGTACTCGCACGGATTCCACCATTTCCCGTTACTCGCCCGGATTCAACAATTTTCTGGTGCTCACACTGATTCTACCATTTTTCCGTACTGGTCTGGACAGTTTTTCGGCACTCGCACGGATTCCACCTTTTCCCGGTACGTGTCCGGATTCAACAATTTTCTGGTGCTCACACTGATTCTACCATTTTTTCGTACCGGTCTGGACAGTTTTTCGGCACTCGCAAGGATTCCACCTTTTGCGGGTAGTCGCACGGATTCAACAATTTTCTGGCGCTCACACTGATTCTACCATTTTTTCGTACTGGTCCGGACAGTTTTTCGGTACTCGCACGGATTCCACCATTCCCGGTACTCGCCCGGGTTCAACAATTTTCTGGTGCTCACACAGATTCTACCATTTTTCCGTACGTGTCTGGACAGTTTTTCGGCACTCGCACGGATTCAACAATTTTCTGGTGCTCACACTGATTCTACCATATTTCCGTACTGGTCCGGACAGTTTTTCGGTACTCGCACGGATTCCACCATTTCCCGTTACTCGCCCGGATTCAACAATTTTCTGGTGCTCACACTGATTCTACCATTTTTCCGTACTGGTCCGGACAGTTTTTCGGTACTCGCACGGATTCCACCATTTCCCGTTACTCGCCCGGATTCAACAATTTTCTGGTGCTCACACTGATTCTACCATTTTTCCGTACTGGTCTGGACAGTTTTTCGGCACTCGCACGGATTCCACCTTTTCCCGGTACCTGTCCGGATTCAACAATTTTCTGGTGCTCACACTGATTCTACCATTTTTCCGTACTGGTCTGGACAGTTTTTCGGCACTCGCACGGATTCCACCTTTTCCCGGTACCTGTCCGGATTCAACAATTTTCTGGTGCTCACACTGATTCTACCATTTTTCCGTACTGGTCCGGACAGTTTTTCGGTACTCGCACGGATTCCACCATTTCCCGTTACTCGCCCGGATTCAACAATTTTCTGGTGCTCACACTGATTCTACCATTTTTCCGTACTGGTCTGGACAGTTTTTCGGCACTCGCACGGATTCCACCTTTTCCCGGTACGTGTCCGGATTCAACAATTTTCTGGTGCTCACACTGATTCTACCATTTTTTCGTACCGGTCTGGACAGTTTTTCGGCACTCGCAAGGATTCCACCTTTTGCGGGTAGTCGCACGGATTCAACAATTTTCTGGCGCTCACACTGATTCTACCATTTTTTCGTACTGGTCCGGACAGTTTTTCGGTACTCGCACGGATTCCACCATTCCCGGTACTCGCCCGGGTTCAACAATTTTCTGGTGCTCACACAGATTCTACCATTTTTCCGTACGTGTCTGGACAGTTTTTCGGCACTCGCACGGATTCAACAATTTTCTGGTGCTCACACTGATTCTACCATATTTCCGTACTGGTCCGGACAGTTTTTCGGTACTCGCACGGATTCCACCATTTCCCGTTACTCGCCCGGATTCAACAATTTTCTGGTGCTCACACTGATTCTACCATTTTTCCGTACTGGTCCGGACAGTTTTTCGGTACTCGCACGGATTCCACCATTTCCCGTTACTCGCCCGGATTCAACAATTTTCTGGTGCTCACACTGATTCTACCATTTTTCCGTACTGGTCTGGACAGTTTTTCGGCACTCGCACGGATTCCACCTTTTCCCGGTACCTGTCCGGATTCAACAATTTTCTGGTGCTCACACTGATTCTACCATTTTTCCGTACTGGTCTGGACAGTTTTTCGGCACTCGCACGGATTCCACCTTTTCCCGGTACCTGTCCGGATTCAACAATTTTCTGGTGCTCACACTGATTCTACCATTTTTCCGTACTGGTCCGGACAGTTTTTCGGTACTCGCACGGATTCCACCATTTCCCGTTACTCGCCCGGATTCAACAATTTTCTGGTGCTCACACTGATTCTACCATTTTTCCGTACTGGTCTGGACAGTTTTTCGGCACTCGCACGGATTCCACCTTTTCCCGGTACCTGTCCGGATTCAACAATTTTCTGGTGCTCACACTGATTCTACCATTTTTCCGTACCGGTCTGGACAGTTTTTCGGCACTCGCAAGGATTCCACCTTTTGCGGGTAGTCGCACGGATTCAACAATTTTCTGGCGCTCACACTGATTCTACCATTTTTCCGTACTTGTCCGGACAGTTTTTCGGTACTCGCACGGATTCCACCATTTCCCGTTACTCGCCCGGATTCAACAATTTTCAGGTGCTCACACTGATTCTACCATTTTTCCGTACTGGTCCGGACAGTTTTTCGGTACTAGCACGGATTCCACCATTTCCCGTTACTCGCCCGGATTCAACAATTTTCTGGTGCTCACACAGATTCTAATATTTTTCCGTACGTGTCTGGACAGTTTTTCGGCACTCGCACGGATTCAACAATTTTCTGGTGCTCACACTGATTCTACCATTTTTCCGTACTGGTCCGGACAGTTTTTCGGTACTCGCACGGATTCCACCATTTCCCGTTACTCGCCCGGATTCAACAATTTTCTGGTGCTCACACTGATTCTACCATTTTTCCGTACTGGTCTGGACAGTTTTTCGGCACTCGCACGGATTCCACCTTTTCCCGGTACCTGTCCGGATTCAACAATTTTCTGGTGCTCACACTGATTCTACCATTTTTCCGTACCGGTCTGGACAGTTTTTCGGCACTCGCAAGGATTCCACCTTTTGCGGGTAGTCGCACGGATTCAACAATTTTCTGGCGCTCACACTGATTCTACCATTTTTCCGTACTTGTCCGGACAGTTTTTCGGTACTCGCACGGATTCCACCATTTCCCGTTACTCGCCCGGATTCAACAATTTTCAGGTGCTCACACTGATTCTACCATTTTTCCGTACTGGTCCGGACAGTTTTTCGGTACTCGCACGGATTCCACCATTTCCCGTTACTCGCCCGGATTCAACAATTTTCTGGTGCTCACACTGATTCTACCATTTTTCCGTACTGGTCTGGACAGTTTTTCGGCACTCGCACGGATTCCACCTTTTCCCGGTACCTGTCCGGATTCAACAATTTTCTGGTGCTCACACTGATTCTACCATTTTTCCGTACTGGTCCGGACAGTTTTTCGGTACTCGCACGGATTCCACCATTTCCCGTTACTCGCCCGGATTCAACAATTTTCAGGTGCTCACACTGATTCTACCATTTTTCCGTACTGGTCTGGACAGTTTTTCGGCACTCGCACGGATTCCACCTTTTCCCGGTACTTGTCCGGATTCAACAATTTTCTGGTGCTCACACTGATTCTACCATTTTTTCGTACCGGTCTGGACAGTTTTTCGGCACTCGCAAGGATTCCACCTTTTGCGGGTAGTCGCACGGATTCAACAATTTTCTGGCGCTCACACTGATTCTACCATTTTTTCGTACTGGTCCGGACAGTTTTTCGGTACTCGCACGGATTCCACCATTCCCGGTACTCGCCCGGGTTCAACAATTTTCTGGTGCTCACACAGATTCTAATATTTTTCCGTACGTGTCTGGACAGTTTTTCGGCACTCGCACGGATTCAACAATTTTCTGGTGCTCACACTGATTCTACCATTTTTCCGTACTGGTCCGGACAGTTTTTCGGTACTCGCACGGATTCCACCATTTCCCGTTACTCGCCCGGATTCAACAATTTTCTGGTGCTCACACTGATTCTACCATTTTTCCGTACTGGTCTGGACAGTTTTTCGGCACTCGCACGGATTCCACCTTTTCCCGGTACCTGTCCGGATTCAACAATTTTCTGGTGCTCACACTGATTCTACCATTTTTCCGTACCGGTCTGGACAGTTTTTCGGCACTCGCAAGGATTCCACCTTTTGCGGGTAGTCGCACGGATTCAACAATTTTCTGGCGCTCACACTGATTCTACCATTTTTCCGTACTTGTCCGGACAGTTTTTCGGTACTCGCACGGATTCCACCATTTCCCGTTACTCGCCCGGATTCAACAATTTTCAGGTGCTCACACTGATTCTACCATTTTTCCGTACTGGTCCGGACAGTTTTTCGGTACTAGCACGGATTCCACCATTTCCCGTTACTCGCCCGGATTCAACAATTTTCTGGTGCTCACACTGATTCTACCATTTTTCCGTACTGGTCTGGACAGTTTTTCGGCACTCGCACGGATTCCACCTTTTCCCGGTACCTGTCCGGATTCAACAATTTTCTGGTGCTCACACTGATTCTACCATTTTTCCGTACTGGTCCGGACAGTTTTTCGGTACTCGCACGGATTCCACCATTTCCCGTTACTCGCCCGGATTCAACAATTTTCAGGTGCTCACACTGATTCTACCATTTTTCCGTACTGGTCTGGACAGTTTTTCGGCACTCGCACGGATTCCACCTTTTCCCGGTACTTGTCCGGATTCAACAATTTTCTGGTGCTCACACTGATTCTACCATTTTTTCGTACCGGTCTGGACAATTTTTCGGCACTCGCAAGGATTCCACCTTTTGCGGGTAGTCGCACGGATTCAACAATTTTCTGGCGCTCACACTGATTCTACCATTTTTTCGTACTGGTCCGGACAGTTTTTCGGTACTCGCACGGATTCCACCATTCCCGGTACTCGCCCGGGTTCAACAATTTTCTGGTGCTCACACAGATTCTAATATTTTTCCGTACGTGTCTGGACAGTTTTTCGGCACTCGCACGGATTCAACAATTTTCTGGTGCTCACACTGATTCTACCATTTTTCCGTACTGGTCCGGACAGTTTTTCGGTACTCGCACGGATTCCACCATTTCCCGTTACTCGCCCGGATTCAACAATTTTCTGGTGCTCACACTGATTCTACCATTTTTCCGTACTGGTCTGGACAGTTTTTCGGCACTCGCACGGATTCCACCTTTTCCCGGTACCTGTCCGGATTCAACAATTTTCTGGTGCTCACACTGATTCTACCATTTTTCCGTACCGGTCTGGACAGTTTTTCGGCACTCGCAAGGATTCCACCTTTTGCGGGTAGTCGCACGGATTCAACAATTTTCTGGCGCTCACACTGATTCTACCATTTTTCCGTACTTGTCCGGACAGTTTTTCGGTACTCGCACGGATTCCACCATTTCCCGTTACTCGCCCGGATTCAACAATTTTCAGGTGCTCACACTGATTCTACCATTTTTCCGTACTGGTCCGGACAGTTTTTCGGTACTCGCACGGATTCCACCATTTCCCGTTACTCGCCCGGATTCAACAATTTTCTGGTGCTCACACTGATTCTACCATTTTTCCGTACTGGTCTGGACAGTTTTTCGGCACTCGCACGGATTCCACCTTTTCCCGGTACCTGTCCGGATTCAACAATTTTCTGGTGCTCACACTGATTCTACCATTTTTCCGTACTGGTCCGGACAGTTTTTCGGTACTAGCACGGATTCCACCATTTCCCGTTACTCGCCCGGATTCAACAATTTTCTGGTGCTCACACTGATTCTACCATTTTTCCGTACTGGTCTGGACAGTTTTTCGGCACTCGCACGGATTCCACCTTTTCCCGGTACCTGTCCGGATTCAACAATTTTCTGGTGCTCACACTGATTCTACCATTTTTCCGTACTGGTCCGGACAGTTTTTCGGTACTCGCACGGATTCCACCATTTCCCGTTACTCGCCCGGATTCAACAATTTTCAGGTGCTCACACTGATTCTACCATTTTTCCGTACTGGTCTGGACAGTTTTTCGGCACTCGCACGGATTCCACCTTTTCCCGGTACTTGTCCGGATTCAACAATTTTCTGGTGCTCACACTGATTCTACCATTTTTTCGTACCGGTCTGGACAGTTTTTCGGCACTCGCAAGGATTCCACCTTTTGCGGGTAGTCGCACGGATTCAACAATTTTCTGGCGCTCACACTGATTCTACCATTTTTTCGTACTGGTCCGGACAGTTTTTCGGTACTCGCACGGATTCCACCATTCCCGGTACTCGCCCGGGTTCAACAATTTTCTGGTGCTCACACAGATTCTAATATTTTTCCGTACGTGTCTGGACAGTTTTTCGGCACTCGCACGGATTCAACAATTTTCTGGTGCTCACACTGATTCTACCATTTTTCCGTACTGGTCCGGACAGTTTTTCGGTACTCGCACGGATTCCACCATTTCCCGTTACTCGCCCGGATTCAACAATTTTCTGGTGCTCACACTGATTCTACCATTTTTCCGTACTGGTCTGGACAGTTTTTCGGCACTCGCACGGATTCCACCTTTTCCCGGTACCTGTCCGGATTCAACAATTTTCTGGTGCTCACACTGATTCTACCATTTTTCCGTACCGGTCTGGACAGTTTTTCGGCACTCGCAAGGATTCCACCTTTTGCGGGTAGTCGCACGGATTCAACAATTTTCTGGCGCTCACACTGATTCTACCATTTTTCCGTACTTGTCCGGACAGTTTTTCGGTACTCGCACGGATTCCACCATTTCCCGTTACTCGCCCGGATTCAACAATTTTCAGGTGCTCACACTGATTCTACCATTTTTCCGTACTGGTCCGGACAGTTTTTCGGTACTCGCACGGATTCCACCATTTCCCGTTACTCGCCCGGATTCAACAATTTTCTGGTGCTCACACTGATTCTACCATTTTTCCGTACTGGTCTGGACAGTTTTTCGGCACTCGCACGGATTCCACCTTTTCCCGGTACCTGTCCGGATTCAACAATTTTCTGGTGCTCACACTGATTCTACCATTTTTCCGTACTGGTCCGGACAGTTTTTCGGTACTAGCACGGATTCCACCATTTCCCGTTACTCGCCCGGATTCAACAATTTTCTGGTGCTCACACTGATTCTACCATTTTTCCGTACTGGTCTGGACAGTTTTTCGGCACTCGCACGGATTCCACCTTTTCCCGGTACCTGTCCGGATTCAACAATTTTCTGGTGCTCACACTGATTCTACCATTTTTCCGTACTGGTCCGGACAGTTTTTCGGTACTCGCACGGATTCCACCATTTCCCGTTACTCGCCCGGATTCAACAATTTTCAGGTGCTCACACTGATTCTACCATTTTTCCGTACTGGTCTGGACAGTTTTTCGGCACTCGCACGGATTCCACCTTTTCCCGGTACTTGTCCGGATTCAACAATTTTCTGGTGCTCACACTGATTCTACCATTTTTTCGTACCGGTCTGGACAGTTTTTCGGCACTCGCAAGGATTCCACCTTTTGCGGGTAGTCGCACGGATTCAACAATTTTCTGGCGCTCACACTGATTCTACCATTTTTTCGTACTGGTCCGGACAGTTTTTCGGTACTCGCACGGATTCCACCATTCCCGGTACTCGCCCGGGTTCAACAATTTTCTGGTGCTCACACAGATTCTAATATTTTTCCGTACGTGTCTGGACAGTTTTTCGGCACTCGCACGGATTCAACAATTTTCTGGTGCTCACACTGATTCTACCATTTTTCCGTACTGGTCCGGACAGTTTTTCGGTACTCGCACGGATTCCACCATTTCCCGTTACTCGCCCGGATTCAACAATTTTCTGGTGCTCACACTGATTCTACCATTTTTCCGTACTGGTCTGGACAGTTTTTCGGCACTCGCACGGATTCCACCTTTTCCCGGTACCTGTCCGGATTCAACAATTTTCTGGTGCTCACACTGATTCTACCATTTTTCCGTACCGGTCTGGACAGTTTTTCGGCACTCGCAAGGATTCCACCTTTTGCGGGTAGTCGCACGGATTCAACAATTTTCTGGCGCTCACACTGATTCTACCATTTTTCCGTACTTGTCCGGACAGTTTTTCGGTACTCGCACGGATTCCACCATTTCCCGTTACTCGCCCGGATTCAACAATTTTCAGGTGCTCACACTGATTCTACCATTTTTCCGTACTGGTCCGGACAGTTTTTCGGTACTCGCACGGATTCCACCATTTCCCGTTACTCGCCCGGATTCAACAATTTTCTGGTGCTCACACTGATTCTACCATTTTTCCGTACTGGTCTGGACAGTTTTTCGGCACTCGCACGGATTCCACCTTTTCCCGGTACCTGTCCGGATTCAACAATTTTCTGGTGCTCACACTGATTCTACCATTTTTCCGTACTGGTCCGGACAGTTTTTCGGTACTAGCACGGATTCCACCATTTCCCGTTACTCGCCCGGATTCAACAATTTTCTGGTGCTCACACTGATTCTACCATTTTTCCGTACTGGTCTGGACAGTTTTTCGGCACTCGCACGGATTCCACCTTTTCCCGGTACCTGTCCGGATTCAACAATTTTCTGGTGCTCACACTGATTCTACCATTTTTCCGTACTGGTCCGGACAGTTTTTCGGTACTCGCACGGATTCCACCATTTCCCGTTACTCGCCCGGATTCAACAATTTTCAGGTGCTCACACTGATTCTACCATTTTTCCGTACTGGTCTGGACAGTTTTTCGGCACTCGCACGGATTCCACCTTTTCCCGGTACTTGTCCGGATTCAACAATTTTCTGGTGCTCACACTGATTCTACCATTTTTTCGTACCGGTCTGGACAGTTTTTCGGCACTCGCAAGGATTCCACCTTTTGCGGGTAGTCGCACGGATTCAACAATTTTCTGGCGCTCACACTGATTCTACCATTTTTTCGTACTGGTCCGGACAGTTTTTCGGTACTCGCACGGATTCCACCATTCCCGGTACTCGCCCGGGTTCAACAATTTTCTGGTGCTCACACAGATTCTAATATTTTTCCGTACGTGTCTGGACAGTTTTTCGGCACTCGCACGGATTCAACAATTTTCTGGTGCTCACACTGATTCTACCATTTTTCCGTACTGGTCCGGACAGTTTTTCGGTACTCGCACGGATTCCACCATTTCCCGTTACTCGCCCGGATTCAACAATTTTCTGGTGCTCACACTGATTCTACCATTTTTCCGTACTGGTCTGGACAGTTTTTCGGCACTCGCACGGATTCCACCTTTTCCCGGTACCTGTCCGGATTCAACAATTTTCTGGTGCTCACACTGATTCTACCATTTTTCCGTACTGGTCCGGACAGTTTTTCGGTACTCGCACGGATTCCACCATTTCCCGTTACTCGCCCGGATTCAACAATTTTCTGGTGCTCACACTGATTCTACCATTTTTCCGTACTGGTCTGGACAGTTTTTCGGCACTCGCACGGATTCCACCTTTTCCCGGTACCTGTCCGGATTCAACAATTTTCTGGTGCTCACACTGATTCTACCATTTTTCCGTACTGGTCCGGACAGTTTTTCGGTACTCGCACGGATTCCACCATTTCCCGTTACTCGCCCGGATTCAACAATTTTCTGGTGCTCACACTGATTCTACCATTTTTCCGTACTGGTCTGGACAGTTTTTCGGCACTCGCACGGATTCCACCTTTTCCCGGTACTTGTCCGGATTCAACAATTTTCTGGTGCTCACACTGTTTCTACCATTTTTTCGTACCGGTCTGGACAGTTTTTCGGCACTCGCAAGGATTCCACCTTTTGCGGGTAGTCGCACGGATTCAACAATTTTCTGGCGCTCACACTGATTCTACCATTTTTTCGTACTGATCCGGACAGTTTTTCGGTACTCGCACGGATTCCACCATTCCCGGTACTCGCCCGGGTTCAACAATTTTCTGGTGCTCACACAGATTCTACCATTTTTCCGTACGTGTCTGGACAGTTTTTCGGCACTCGCACGGATTCAACAATTTTCTGGTGCTCACACTGATTCTACCATTTTTCCGTACTGGTCCGGACAGTTTTTCGGTACTCGCACGGATTCCACCATTTCCCGTTACTCGCCCGGATTCAACAATTTTCTGGTGCTCACACTGATTCTACCATTTTTCCGTACTGGTCCGGACAGTTTTTCGGTACTCGCACGGATTCCACCATTTCCCGTTACTCGCCCGGATTCAACAATTTTCTGGTGCTCACACTGATTCTACCATTTTTCCGTACTGGTCTGGACAGTTTTTCGGCACTCGCACGGATTCCACCTTTTCCCGGTACCTGTCCGGATTCAACAATTTTCTGGTGCTCACACTGATTCTACCATTTTTCCGTACTGGTCTGGACAGTTTTTCGGCACTCGCACGGATTCCACCTTTTCCCGGTACCTGTCCGGATTCAACAATTTTCTGGTGCTCACACTGATTCTACCATTTTTCCGTACTGGTCCGGACAGTTTTTCGGTACTCGCACGGATTCCACCATTTCCCGTTACTCGCCCGGATTCAACAATTTTCTGGTGCTCACACTGATTCTACCATTTTTCCGTACTGGTCTGGACAGTTTTTCGGCACTCGCACGGATTCCACCTTTTCCCGGTACGTGTCCGGATTCAACAATTTTCTGGTGCTCACACTGATTCTACCATTTTTTCGTACCGGTCTGGACAGTTTTTCGGCACTCGCAAGGATTCCACCTTTTGCGGGTAGTCGCACGGATTCAACAATTTTCTGGCGCTCACACTGATTCTACCATTTTTTCGTACTGGTCCGGACAGTTTTTCGGTACTCGCACGGATTCCACCATTCCCGGTACTCGCCCGGGTTCAACAATTTTCTGGTGCTCACACAGATTCTACCATTTTTCCGTACGTGTCTGGACAGTTTTTCGGCACTCGCACGGATTCAACAATTTTCTGGTGCTCACACTGATTCTACCATATTTCCGTACTGGTCCGGACAGTTTTTCGGTACTCGCACGGATTCCACCATTTCCCGTTACTCGCCCGGATTCAACAATTTTCTGGTGCTCACACTGATTCTACCATTTTTCCGTACTGGTCCGGACAGTTTTTCGGTACTCGCACGGATTCCACCATTTCCCGTTACTCGCCCGGATTCAACAATTTTCTGGTGCTCACACTGATTCTACCATTTTTCCGTACTGGTCTGGACAGTTTTTCGGCACTCGCACGGATTCCACCTTTTCCCGGTACCTGTCCGGATTCAACAATTTTCTGGTGCTCACACTGATTCTACCATTTTTCCGTACTGGTCTGGACAGTTTTTCGGCACTCGCACGGATTCCACCTTTTCCCGGTACCTGTCCGGATTCAACAATTTTCTGGTGCTCACACTGATTCTACCATTTTTCCGTACTGGTCCGGACAGTTTTTCGGTACTCGCACGGATTCCACCATTTCCCGTTACTCGCCCGGATTCAACAATTTTCTGGTGCTCACACTGATTCTACCATTTTTCCGTACTGGTCTGGACAGTTTTTCGGCACTCGCACGGATTCCACCTTTTCCCGGTACTTGTCCGGATTCAACAATTTTCTGGTGCTCACACTGTTTCTACCATTTTTTCGTACCGGTCTGGACAGTTTTTCGGCACTCGCAAGGATTCCACCTTTTGCGGGTAGTCGCACGGATTCAACAATTTTCTGGCGCTCACACTGATTCTACCATTTTTTCGTACTGATCCGGACAGTTTTTCGGTACTCGCACGGATTCCACCATTCCCGGTACTCGCCCGGGTTCAACAATTTTCTGGTGCTCACACAGATTCTACCATTTTTCCGTACGTGTCTGGACAGTTTTTCGGCACTCGCACGGATTCAACAATTTTCTGGTGCTCACACTGATTCTACCATTTTTCCGTACTGGTCCGGACAGTTTTTCGGTACTCGCACGGATTCCACCATTTCCCGTTACTCGCCCGGATTCAACAATTTTCTGGTGCTCACACTGATTCTACCATTTTTCCGTACTGGTCCGGACAGTTTTTCGGTACTCGCACGGATTCCACCATTTCCCGTTACTCGCCCGGATTCAACAATTTTCTGGTGCTCACACTGATTCTACCATTTTTCCGTACTGGTCTGGACAGTTTTTCGGCACTCGCACGGATTCCACCTTTTCCCGGTACCTGTCCGGATTCAACAATTTTCTGGTGCTCACACTGATTCTACCATTTTTCCGTACTGGTCTGGACAGTTTTTCGGCACTCGCACGGATTCCACCTTTTCCCGGTACCTGTCCGGATTCAACAATTTTCTGGTGCTCACACTGATTCTACCATTTTTCCGTACTGGTCCGGACAGTTTTTCGGTACTCGCACGGATTCCACCATTTCCCGTTACTCGCCCGGATTCAACAATTTTCTGGTGCTCACACTGATTCTACCATTTTTCCGTACTGGTCTGGACAGTTTTTCGGCACTCGCACGGATTCCACCTTTTCCCGGTACGTGTCCGGATTCAACAATTTTCTGGTGCTCACACTGATTCTACCATTTTTTCGTACCGGTCTGGACAGTTTTTCGGCACTCGCAAGGATTCCACCTTTTGCGGGTAGTCGCACGGATTCAACAATTTTCTGGCGCTCACACTGATTCTACCATTTTTTCGTACTGGTCCGGACAGTTTTTCGGTACTCGCACGGATTCCACCATTCCCGGTACTCGCCCGGGTTCAACAATTTTCTGGTGCTCACACAGATTCTACCATTTTTCCGTACGTGTCTGGACAGTTTTTCGGCACTCGCACGGATTCAACAATTTTCTGGTGCTCACACTGATTCTACCATATTTCCGTACTGGTCCGGACAGTTTTTCGGTACTCGCACGGATTCCACCATTTCCCGTTACTCGCCCGGATTCAACAATTTTCTGGTGCTCACACTGATTCTACCATTTTTCCGTACTGGTCCGGACAGTTTTTCGGTACTCGCACGGATTCCACCATTTCCCGTTACTCGCCCGGATTCAACAATTTTCTGGTGCTCACACTGATTCTACCATTTTTCCGTACTGGTCTGGACAGTTTTTCGGCACTCGCACGGATTCCACCTTTTCCCGGTACCTGTCCGGATTCAACAATTTTCTGGTGCTCACACTGATTCTACCATTTTTCCGTACTGGTCTGGACAGTTTTTCGGCACTCGCACGGATTCCACCTTTTCCCGGTACCTGTCCGGATTCAACAATTTTCTGGTGCTCACACTGATTCTACCATTTTTCCGTACTGGTCCGGACAGTTTTTCGGTACTCGCACGGATTCCACCATTTCCCGTTACTCGCCCGGATTCAACAATTTTCTGGTGCTCACACTGATTCTACCATTTTTCCGTACTGGTCTGGACAGTTTTTCGGCACTCGCACGGATTCCACCTTTTCCCGGTACCTGTCCGGATTCAACAATTTTCTGGTGCTCACACTGATTCTACCATTTTTCCGTACCGGTCTGGACAGTTTTTCGGCACTCGCAAGGATTCCACCTTTTGCGGGTAGTCGCACGGATTCAACAATTTTCTGGCGCTCACACTGATTCTACCATTTTTCCGTACTTGTCCGGACAGTTTTTCGGTACTCGCACGGATTCCACCATTTCCCGTTACTCGCCCGGATTCAACAATTTTCAGGTGCTCACACTGATTCTACCATTTTTCCGTACTGGTCCGGACAGTTTTTCGGTACTAGCACGGATTCCACCATTTCCCGTTACTCGCCCGGATTCAACAATTTTCTGGTGCTCACACTGATTCTACCATTTTTCCGTACTGGTCTGGACAGTTTTTCGGCACTCGCACGGATTCCACCTTTTCCCGGTACCTGTCCGGATTCAACAATTTTCTGGTGCTCACACTGATTCTACCATTTTTTCGTACCGGTCTGGACAGTTTTTCGGCACTCGCAAGGATTCCACCTTTTGCGGGTAGTCGTACGGATTCAACAATTTTCTGGCGCTCACACTGATTCTACCATTTTTTCGTACTGGTCCGGACAGTTTTTCGGTACTCGCACGGATTCCACCATTCCCGGTACTCGCCCGGGTTCAACAATTTTCTGGTGCTCACACAGATTCTAATATTTTTCCGTACGTGTCTGGACAGTTTTTCGGCACTCGCACGGATTCAACAATTTTCTGGTGCTCACACTGATTCTACCATTTTTCCGTACTGGTCCGGACAGTTTTTCGGTACTCGCACGGATTCCACCATTTCCCGTTACTCGCCCGGATTCAACAATTTTCTGGTGCTCACACTGATTCTACCATTTTTCCGTACTGGTCTGGACAGTTTTTCGGCACTCGCACGGATTCCACCTTTTCCCGGTACCTGTCCGGATTCAACAATTTTCTGGTGCTCACACTGATTCTACCATTTTTCCGTACCGGTCTGGACAGTTTTTCGGCACTCGCAAGGATTCCACCTTTTGCGGGTAGTCGCACGGATTCAACAATTTTCTGGCGCTCACACTGATTCTACCATTTTTCCGTACTTGTCCGGACAGTTTTTCGGTACTCGCACGGATTCCACCATTTCCCGTTACTCGCCCGGATTCAACAATTTTCAGGTGCTCACACTGATTCTACCATTTTTCCGTACTGGTCCGGACAGTTTTTCGGTACTCGCACGGATTCCACCATTTCCCGTTACTCGCCCGGATTCAACAATTTTCTGGTGCTCACACTGATTCTACCATTTTTCCGTACTGGTCTGGACAGTTTTTCGGCACTCGCACGGATTCCACCTTTTCCCGGTACCTGTCCGGATTCAACAATTTTCTGGTGCTCACAC